>NW_024870853.1:5533584-6215376 GCF_019054845.1 Dipodomys spectabilis | reverse complement strand
GAATCAATTCCCAGTACCACAAAAAGGAAATAATGAAGAAAACAAATAGAAATTATGAAATAGAGACTGTATTTGCTAATTCACATACCAAATAAAGGGCTAACTTTCATACGTTGCAAGGAGCTCCTGCATCAATAGAAAGTGGCAACCAATTTTGCAACAAAGTAGATGAAAGGTAAGAACAGGTTTATGACATAGAGAAAGTAATTGGTCTACAAATGTTGGAAAAGATGTTTTAATATTTCTTCATGTAAAATGCACAAACTGATTTAAGAAGATACAATTTACACCTCTCATAATATTAAAAACTAAAACATAATGCTCAATACTGGCAATGGTACTCTCCAGTCCCTAGAGTCCTTTAGACTTCTGTGATTATTTTTTTCAAGGAGAGTTAGAGGAATTTTATGTAGCATTGGAACTCAGAATTTATCTAGAGCTTTTTTTCTTTTTTTTTTCTTTTTCTTTTTTTGGATCTGGTCGTGGGGCCTGAACTCTGGGCCTGGAAGCTGTCCCTCAGCCCTTCAGCTCAAGGCTAGCGCTCTATCACTTGAGCCACAGCGCCACTTCCAGCTTTTTTCTTTTTGCTTATGTGGTGCTGAGGAATCGAACCCAGGGCCTCATGCATGCAAGGCAAACGCTCTACCACTGAGCCACCTTCCCAGCCCTAGAGCTTTATTTCTTATAAGTATGCTCTCATTGGATAATTATAATAATCACCAGAAGAAAGCCAATATTCTTAAAACTTACAATGAATATCATTATAAAAGACAAAGATACAACTTGAACCCACCTTTTGACACACAGTTCAAGACTCTTTTTAATAATTTAAGCTGGAGGTTACACTGAGTATTTATCAGAGATTTTTACATATCTAAATCCTATCCATTTATATATTTTCTTGTTCTAGACTTTTTGTTGTTCTAGATATCAAACGTAGAGCCTTGTGCATGCTAGGCAAGCATGCTACCACTAACCTATATCCTCACATACTCATTTCTATCCATTTATCAAAACAGTGTTTCTTAGCATCAACTATATTTTATGCAGTATTCTGGTTCCTGGGTACAGAGAAATGACTAAAATAAATTATTTGCCCTGTTGGAGCTTACATTCCAGTAGAAGTTAAGTGATAACCATCAAGTAAATAGAAAGTTTGTCAGTTGGTAATAAATGGAATTAAGAAAAATAATGCTTGAAAGGATAAAAAGTTTCAATGAGGTGGAAAATTTCATTTTCAAGTACAGTAGTCTACTTAGAAAGTAGCACTTAGGTAAACATCTGAAAAAAGTGAAGTGAGCCCTATGAATATATGAATGAAAATCCTGACCCTGCCTAACAAGGGAGCATCTTTGGCTGATGTTTTGGAAACAGCAAGAGCACCAGTGACTAGAGAAGTATAAGAAGGAGAGAAACCAGACTTATACAAGCTGGTAAGCAAGACAGTGCAAGGTCTTTGGCTACTGATCTGATTGAAATAGGAAGTCAAGCTGGGTGCAGTGGCTCACACCTGTAATCCTAGTTACTCAGGAGGCTGAGATCTGAGGATCACGGTACAAAGCCAGCCTAGGCAGGAAAGTCCGTGAGACTCTTATCTCCAAAAAAACCACTAGAAAACCAGAAGTGGTGCTGTGGCTCAAGCGGTAGAATGCTTGCCTTGAGCTGAAGAGCACAGGGACAGCAACCAAGGCCAGAGTTCAAGCCCCACAACCAGAAACAACAAAAAGGTAATAGGAAGTCATTGGTAGCCATGTTCTCCTAAGACAATATATAAGCAAGAAGGTTCATCAAGTTCATGGCCCTTGAGGGCCCTTCCAAGTTATAAGTCTCAAACAAAACGTACTATTCTACCTCCCAGCATGCCTCCTTACTTCTCTTCCAGTACTAGATCCAGTCATAGGAGCACCCAGTCTCTTGGTTTTGTACCCATGAAACAGAGCTGTCCACCTGGTGAGACTGGAAATCATCTGCTTGACAGGCAGAGTGGTTCAAGCAGATGGTAGCAATCTGATAGCAGGCAGAGGATTCCAGAGAAACAAGCTGGTGAAAGGAAAGGACGGCTGTAATGCTCATAAAGTCAGAGAGTTTATGAGGGAAAAGGTGCTAATCTCCAACCCAGCTGGTACTCAGTGTCTGCAAAAGAAGATATTACTTTTGCTGGAGAGTTGCTAGTGTGGATGAAAGAGAAAGCAAAAGTATCCATTACAGGGGATGAGATCTGTCTAAATGCATCCTACTCTAGGAGGAGATGGGCAGGATCAGACAAAATAAAACCCTTTTGGACCTGTGGGCACAAAAATTACTCTGGCACTCTAGCTATATGATGTGTATCTCATTTGCACCTCTCCTTTTGATAAATCCTAGGATTGTTGGTCTGAGAGAAGAAAGGGATTGAACTCATTTCCTGGCATAGTGAAAGTCAGCTTTTATAACTGTTGCTGTTGCCTTTTCTCATTGCACTTAAAAGTAACCAGTGAGCAATTGAGCCTAGTTTTAACAAATTGTTTTTGTGATTGAGACTGTTGTATTTTGTTTTGCAGTGAAATTTTTGGAAAAATTTTATTATGGGCCAGGCATGGCACCTATGGCTATAATCCTAGATATGTGGGAGGTAGCAATCAGAAAGATTGAAGTTTGAGGCCAGAGAAGTCAAAACTTTACAAGACCCAATCTCAACCATTAGCTGGGTGTGATGGCATGCATCCATCATGCAAGCTAGGTGGGAACAACATAGGATGATCACTGTCCAGGTTAGTCCAAGTAAAAATAGAAGACCTTATGCAAAAAAAAAAAACTAGAGCAAAAAGGGCTGGAGGAATGAGTCAAGTGGTAAAATACCTGCTTATCATGTATAAGGCTCTGAGGTCAATTCTCACATTCATCAATTCACATAGTACATTAAAAACAACAACAACAAAGAAAAACCTCATGTTTCCATATCCTGGAGTTCATATCACTTAGCATCATCTTAGATGGTCATATCTACATAGCTATTGAGCTATTATTCTTATCTGCTAGGATTATCCTAGACATATACTAATTATTACAAATGAGGGAAACCATGGGATCTATGCTTCTTTGGGTCTGGCTTACTTCACTTAATGCCATTATTTCCAAGTATTTTCATTTCCTTACAAATGGAGCAATGTCATTCTTTCTGATGGAAACATAGAATTCCATTTTATATATATATATATATATATATATATATATATATATGTATACATAGATACATATGTATATATACATATGTATATAGATACATATATATAGATAGATAGATATACTACATTTTCTTTATTTTATTGTAAAGATGATGTATAGAGGGGCTACAGTTACATGAGTAAGGCAATGATTACATTTCTTGTCGAACATTGTTACTCCCTTGTTTGTTTTTCTCCTACTATCCCTTCCCTCCCCAATATACCACAATTTCTTGGTACATTCATCTACTGAGGGGCATCTGGGTTGGTTCCATATCTCAGATATGGTAAATAATGCTGTTTTATAAACATAGTTGTGCTGGTAGATTTAGTATGGCCTTGTATGTGGTCACTTGTGTAGATGCCCAGAAGTGGGATTGCTGGGTCATAGGGGAGCTCTGTGATTTCTTCTTTTTTTGTATTTTTCCCCTTTTTCCTGTGGTTTGTCTCCTGCTGTCATTGGATTTGATTTTGGTACCCTGTGTGTTGTATGTGTATATATATATATATATATATATATATATATATATATATATATATGTGTGTGTGTGTGTGTGTGTGTATATGTATATATTTATCTGAATTAGAGAAAGGAAGGGGTACAACAAAATGGTGAGACAAAGGACAAAGGGCAAACCAATGCAACAGTAATACTCACCAAACAATATGTTGGAAATGAAATTTACAACTTGGAGGGGGGGTTGGGATGGAGGTAAAGTGAGAGAAAAATGAGGGAGGAGGTAAAAATTTGACAAGAAATGTACTCACTACCTTACATATGTAACTGTAAACCCTCTGTTCATCACCTTGACAATAATATTTTTTAGAAAATCCCCAACTTAGCTGGGCACCAGTTGCTGATGCTTGTAATCCTACCTACTTAGAAGGCTGAGATCTGGTGATTCTATTTTGAAGCCAGCCAGGGCAGGAAATGCTGGGAGACTTATCTCCAATTAACCACCAAAAAACTGTAAGTGGTGCTGTGGTTCAAAGTGGTGGAGTGTTACACTAGAACAAAACAATGCAGAAACAGTGCCCAGGTCATAGCCAAAATTTTTTTTAAAAACTTCAAGCCAGGAGCCAGTGGCTCACGCCTGTAATCCTAGCTACTCAGGAGGCTGAGATCTGAGGATCGTGGATCAAAGCCAGCCTGGGCAGGAAAAGTCCATGACTCTTATCTCCAATAAACCACCAGAAAACCAGAAGTGGTACTGCGACTCAAGTGGTACAACACTCGCCTTGAGGTGAAGTGCTGAGGGACAGCACCCAGGCCCAGAGTCCAAGCCCCACAACCCACAAAAAAGGCATTAGAAAGAATATAATGAAAGTTATTTATGGGGCTGGGAAGGTGGCTCAGTGGTAGAGTGCTTGCCTTGCATGCATGAAGCCCTGGGTTTGATGCCTCAGCACCACATAAACAGAAAAAGCCAGAAGTGGTGCTGTGGCTCAAGTGGTAGAGCTCTAGTCTTAAGCTTCTTTTTCTCAGGACAAAGCCTAAGCTCAGAGTTCAAGCCACAAGACTGGCAGGAAAAAAAACTTACACATAAAATATAAATGTGGTATTTTATTATTAAGCACCTATTTTCTAAGTTCAAATTGATAATGCTTGCTTATTATGAAGTCCAACAATGGCAAAAAGTTGTTTTGGTGAGGAGAAAAGTAAAGATACAGCAATGGGTTATGTGTGGTGTGTATGTGTGTATGTGTGGTATGTGTATGTGGTGTGTGTGTGTGTGTGTGTGTGTGTGTGTGTGTGTGTGTGTGAAGCAAATACTTGTAAATTTCTTGAAATAACCTCTATTTAAATACAAAACTTTAATTAGCACAATTTGGAAATCATACATGTGAGACAAGACTTAAAAGTGTGCTCCTCCCTGGGAGATGATGGCACACACCTGTAATCCTAGCTACTCAGGAGGCTCAGATCTGAGGATTACAGTTCAAAGCCAGCCTGGGCAGGAAAGTCCATGAGACTCATCTCCAATTAACCACCAGAAAAGAATACCAGAAGTGATGCTATGGCTCAGGTAGGGTGCTAGCCTTGAGCTGAAGAGCTGAGGGACAGCGTCCAGGCCCAGAGTTCAAGCCCAACTGACCAAAAAATGTGTTTTGGAGAAATAACCTCAGTATATCTATAAGATGAAGGGCAAGTGATGTTCTCTCTCTACTCATCCATCAGAGAGGGTCTATGTTTATTTATATTATGTGGTGGACCTCCATTGTTAATTGCAACATAGTGCTACATTGTATAAGGGTTGGGAAATGACAGAGGGAGAGGTAGAAAGAGAGGGCAAGATGAGATGAGGGAAAGGAGAATAGAAAGGGATAGGGAGATGGAGGGATAATGAGGAAGGGGTAGGAAGAGAAATTGATTAACATAAAACAAGTATCTTAGGCATAAAAGAGCTTAAAAATCACTACTCTTGTACAATCTATTCATTTACAAATGAAAAACAGTTAATCTCTTTTATGGAATTGACAGGGCTCAAGATTTATGGGCTTCAGGGAAAAATCAGTTTATAGGAGTTGTCTGTCCAAAATTCCACAAGAGCTTGGCACTCGTGTCTCACACCTGAAATCTTACTCAGGAGGCTGGTATCTGAGGATATTCATTTGAGCAAAAATGATAAGGGACACTGCCCCGGCTTTGAATTCAAGCCCCAGTACTACCACGCATGCTTGCGTGCATACGCACACACACAAACTTCCACAAGGACTCTCACCCTAGAATAAATCAAAATCCTTACTTTCCTTCTGTCATTACTTCTCTGACTTCTCGTACTCTTTCTTAATCATAACACAGCAGAAATACTGACTTAATTGTTGATTCTTGAATATGGGAAAGTTCTGTCGATCTGAAATGCTCCTCCTATTAGCTTCATGGCTCATTTGTCCTATTTTTCAAATATTTTCTCTAAAGAATCACCCTACTTAATACTAGAAATGGTCACAACATCCATAAATCCTGTTTCCCAATTTTTACCCCCTCCATTTTCTCTCTACCATATAATTTGTTATCTTCACCTGTAGAATATACTAAGCTTATTATTTGGCTTCACTAATTATTATCTTTCCTCAACACTGGGATGCGAACTTTGGAATGCCAGATATTTTGTTCTCTGTTCACATAGGATTGTATTGTTATCTATAAATGTATTTGTAGATGAAGATCTTTTTATGTTGTTTAGTATGTCTTCTAAAGTCTTTCTCTTGGCTTGCTTTTCTGAGTCCCTTGCTCAATGTTACATTTTTCTTGGCAATTACATAGTTTTGAACACTGCAGATCATATGGCATTGGTCCATAGTGAAGCACAATGGAGCCTCTATGCCATTTTTTAATTTAATCATTGTAACTTTTTCATGTGGCTTGGATACAGAATTGTAAGTAGTTCAAATAGAGTAGAAATCAGTTTTACCATGGTCTTCCTATCTAAAGCCAAACAGAACATCTCCCTTCTGTAAGATTGACCACGAAGGCCCCTGTGTGAGTCTTGTCTCTGCCCAGTTCTTGTGTTACGTAGGTAACTGGCATACCTGGAAACAGTTACTTCCTCCTTCACTGAGGTCACAGTTATGCCTCCTTCATCGGTTCCCAGGTTCTGAGGTCACTTCCACATCTGCATCCAGCGTGGCCACACCTTCCCGGACCTGGACACAGCTTCTCCACACTCCTTCCCTGGTTAAACTCCGGCCAGGCAGCTACTTGCTCCAACCTCTACTGGGGCTGAAAGTTCAGAATAATTTCTCTTTCTGCCTGAAGATTGTGTGGTAGTTTCTTCTCAGTAACCTAATTAAAATACAGCACCTTCCTTCTCCTAGAAGGCAGAAAATGTGAACTTAATTAAACAAATTAGTAGGAATAATTGTTATTTTTCATCAAGGGGGGGGGTATTCCAGCTCTCAAATGTAGCCATTAAAGGCACAATTGGAACTCTTACTAATTCTATGCATTTGGACTATGTAAGTCAAAGAAAAATAAAACAGAACCTAAAATAAAGTTATCTGATAATGGAGAAATACTAATGTCAAGGGAAAGTCTGTCCCCTGGGCTATTTCTCAATATAAGTCTATTACAATGAGTCTGAGAAAACAAAATGTCTGTGTGCCTTTTGGTGGTGTTATTACATTAAGGTAGACAAAGGTACTAATGTATTCTCATCTGTCGCTGCTAGGAAAGTAAAAAGGAAAATTGATTTGGGAATTAACACTCACCCACCTGATATGTGTTTCTGCTGCACCAATGCTAGTGTGAGTATGCCCCTATTTCTCTCTAATTCACTCTCATGAATTGATAAGTTTTGTATATTCTTTAAATGATCTGTATGCCCCTTTCAAAAGGCAGTCACCAGCCTTTCCTATGCATTCCTTCTGTGCTTGTTTCTCTTAAATTTGGTCCTATAAGTATGATCATATACTGCTGTGTGGGAATTTGAGATTGATGAAAAGCCATAAAAATCTATAGGGGTCAGGAGAAAATAAGGAAAGGAAAGGATGACTGCAAATCCAATTAGACAATCTGGTAATCCAGAAGGTCAGCAAACAAAGAGAAAGGAGCCCCCTCTTGTACTACAGTGCTAAGGTTGGAATCAGGGTAGGAAATGATGATGTGGTAAGGTCTGCCCTGGGAAGGTGGGGCAGACTCATCCCTCCTCCTGGCTAAGTCTCTGACCTGATACCTAAGCAAGTGGCACACCTAGAGGCAGTCACATCTGCCTCTGGTGTGGCCACACTACTGGCCCACATCTCCCTTTACCTGGCCACACTTTCTCCTCGAGACTCCCCCACCCCCCTACCCTAGATAAGACATGGCCCAGGGGTGTCTGGCTCTTTTGTTTCCTGCCATTTGGAATGCCAACCTTGGCCTGAGGCCAGCCTGTAGTTCAGGAATAAACCTTTCCCTTGCCTGAATACCCTGAGGTGCTCCCTTTCTTAGGTTACCAGTTTAATTTACCTAACATATTATTGCAGGAGAGAAAGTATTTTGCTTTTGCATTTCTTAAGCATAAAATTCTATCAGAGATTGGAAGAAAATGGTTCAACACAATTAAAAAGCCTTGAACCTATCCAAAGAGAATGATCACAGGGTTACTCTGCCAATGCATAAAATGGCTGAAATAAAGCTGGTGACCCCCTTAGATTCCATCCTTTGGTCTGAGGCTTCTTATCTCTATCATACATACTGGTAGACTTCATAGCCTTTATGGCCACATGCAACATATCAGATACCCTGAGTCAATTTAGCTGGAAGAGTAACCAGACAAGAATGAAAGACATGCATCCACTTCACCCCCAGGCAGTAGCTGACTAAATAGCCTTCCACTGTGGTGCTGCTTTTGTGATGGTTGTGGGTCTAATTTGTATTGAGATTGTCATTCTTCATCCACAGTAATTACAAGGTAGTGCTTATTCTTTTTAACTCAGTAAACAACAACAGGGAGATTCTCGATTCTCTGTTGAATTTGAAATATTTCCCTTAGTTGCTCTCCATTGTCCTCATTCCAGCAGCCTTTGCTCCACAAATAGTACTATTCCCAGCATTAAGAAAGTTCCTTAAAAAAATTTCCCAGGCTGGGAAGGTGGCTCAGTGGTAGAGTGCTTGCCTTGCATACATGAGGCCCTGGGTTTGATTCTTCAGCACACATAAGCAGAAAAAACCAGAAGTGGCACTGTGGCTCAAGTGGTAGAGTGCTAGCCTTGAACTGAAGAGCTGAGGGACAGCACCCAAGCCCAGAGTTCAGACCCCACAATTGACAAAAACAAACAAAACAACAACAACAAAAAAAAACCACTTCCCTTGGGATACATAGGGAGTTAAAGTGTATGTATAGGAGTTGAGCATTTGGGAAACTACAGAAAAGCTTCACAAGTTTGCCAACCTAGCCCACTGGAGGTTGTCATGCCCATGAAGGCCTAAATCAGGCTTTATTTGCGATTTAAAACCAATCATTAGTTAAAAGTTAAAGCCAGTCCCCAGCTAGGGTTGCCTTTCAATGACTTCAGGGCAGAAATCAACTCTGAATGGATAACTGCTTAATATAGGAATAGTCATTTAATAAAGAATGAGAATGTATGAGTTAGAGATAGATGTGTAGGGAATGAATTCTTCTGGTTAATCAAATATTATGGGTAACAGGGAGGCTTCTAATTAAATCTTCCCACCATTGCTGTTCTTGAATCACTGGCATTTAGGGTCTTATTTACTCTTCCTGGAATTCTACAAGGGAATATTACTATTTCAGTCACTTATTGAAGGTAACATAACAAGTAATTGACTGAACTGAGACTCAGAATCAGTCTTGTGACTCCAAATCCAATTGTTATTGCTATTTCTAAATCAACAATAGTACTGTTCCTCTAGGACATGTTTGCTATGGAAGAACTTGGGAAATCAGAATACAAGGGAAAGAAATTCTTAAAAATAACTCTGACAAAACTAGTAGAATCTGGGACTTAAAAATGGATGCTATTTTCTGACTGCCTGTGTTCTAGGTCTTTTGCATTCATTATTATGAATACTGCCATTTTAAAGAGGAGGAGCTGATGTAACTCACTTTGCAATTTATTATGTCTATATTTTATTGCTTGTTTCCACATAGAAGATTAGTAGATTATAAACTCCAGGAACACCTATTCCTAGAATATGAGAACTACATTCTGTATGTCCTAAGCAGGTAGTAAATCCCCTATTGAAAAATGTTTTTCAGGGTTGCTGGTATAGTTTTGTGGTAGTGGATTTGCCTAACACACAGGATGCCATGAGTTCTTTTCCTAGCACAGGAAAAAAGAGGACTTCATATGGTTGTTTTCAATCAGGATTATCCAGGGAAACATAACCTATTTTTAAAGGAATTTGATTGTAAGGACTGGCAAATTTTAAATATGTAAGTCAGGTGGGCAGGCCAGGAAACTGTCAGGATTTGAAACAGTAGACTTGACTTAGAATTTCTTCTTTTTAGGAAACTTAGCTCTTAGGATCTTCAATTGATTGGATGAGACCCACTCACATTATTGAGGGTAATTTTATAAAGTCAACTGCTTGTAGTTATTAACTACATCTGTGAAATACCTTAGCCAGCAATACCTGGCACTTGATTAAATAATGAAATACTGTATTTGTACAAATAAAATGAATGATCAGAGTGCTTAAGTAAATAGAGCTAGAATTTGAATTCATGTCCTCATGATACTAGAGCCCATGACCATTCCAGTGTACATAATATATATTATGAAAATATCTAATCTGGAAGGAATCTTAGTGGTCACTGATTTCAACCCTACCATGGTAATATTGAATGAGAGTTGTGGGAAAGAGGGGTTCATCACTGGTGTTTGCTCCAGTACCCCTTCTGTGTTTCCTGGGATACCTCAGGGCCTATTCTAAATCACTTTTTAAGGATCAGACTTGGTAAGACACTGGAGAGTGCATCATAGGCTGGGAAGAATATGTATGGGGAGTGACTCAGGACATACATTGGAGGTAAATTTTATAAAAAGTCACTGAAGTTTTGTTGAAATTTTCTTTCAAAAGCTAATCACAAATACTTAAAGTCACTGAGTTTTATGTTTTAAAACAGACAAGGTGGTCCATTTTATGAAAATATTGTTTAAAAACATTTTAAATTGTTATGATAAAGGTGATATACAGAGGGGTGCAGCTATATAAGTAAATAGTACATTTCTTTTTGGACAATTTCACCTCTTCCCTTGCTATCCCATTTTTTCCCTTCCATCCTCCACCCACACATTTTACAGTTTGCAAATAGTGTTTTATGCAATTAAAATAAGATTTAAAATTTGATTAGAGTGGAAATACAAACTTGAAGCAATAAATGTAGTTATCAGTATTGGGTACTTAAGTAGACAATAGAAATAAGATGGTTGCTGGTAGCTCATGCCTGTAATCCTAGCTGCTCAGGAGGCTGAGATCTGAGGATTGTTGTTCAAAGCCAGCTTAGGCATGCAAGTCTATGAGACTCTTATCTTTAATTAACCATCAAAAAGCTGGAAGTGGATATGTGGTGCAAGTCAAAGAACATCAGCTTGAGCAAAAAAATAAAGTACGAATGCATTACCTTGGATTTAAGACCAGTGCAAGCACAAAAAACAAATCCTAAACAAACAGAATTTCTACATACAATGTGAGGCAATAGCTATCATAAGGAAACTAAGGATTAGGAAATTAAATAGTTTGATCCAGATGACATCATTAGAAGAGAGGAGATCTGTTTGATACCAAGTCTGTATATTGATTTCTATTCCAGATGTATTTACCTATTTATTTATTTTTTATTTATTTTTGTGCTGGTACTAGGGCTTAAACTCCGAGCCTGGTTATTATTCTTTACCTTTTTGCTCAAGGATGGCTCTCTCCCACTTGAGCCACATCTCCACTTCTGGGATTTTGGTGATTAACTGGAGAAAAAAGTCTCACAGACTGTCCTGCTGAGCTGGCTTTTTACCGCAAACCTCAGATCTCAGCCTCCCAATTAGCTAGGATTGCTAGCATGAGTCACAGTCACTTGGCTTCCTGGTCTAATTTAGTAGTATTTTGATGATCAATATTGGTCATAGTAATGTCATTGTATATAAATAACCACTGTTCAAAGACTTGTTAAGGATAGTGTTAGGACTGTATTTTATCATTAAATATATGCCATTAATTGTAATAATTTATTATGTAGTAATTATGCTTTTAACATAAATTTGTTTTTCAGACTTGTGAAGTCACTTGGCAAGAGCCTGAAAAGATGACACATTCGACAGGAAGGTCTACAGAGAACTCTGAATTACAGAATGATGGCAAGGAAAGGTCTGACAACATTCCCTGAGGGAGGGCTGGACAGTTAATATAGCAACTCTGTACCTTTTAGAATTGACAGAATTAAGGCTTTGAGCTCACTCTCATCAGAAAGGAAATAATATTGATGCGATCTTGCCTGATTTTTAGTTTTTGTTCTGACTGCCAACCTATGGACCTTTGATAAATTCATTCATCCCCTAGAGCTTTTTTTCCCTGCCTTTCCAAAAGGAAGTAGAACTATCATTAGTCTTAAGCTTTTGAAATTGTGAAACGTACTGAGACTGGGCTAAACAGTTAAATATATAGCTGTCAGTTGTGAGGCTTGAACTCAGGACCTTGGTTCTCTTCCTGTACCTGTACTTTTTTGCTCAAGGCTAGTGCTCTACCACTTTGAGCCACAGCACCACTTTCAGTTTTCTGGTGGTTACTTGGAGATTAGTCTGCCAGCTTTTCCTGCCCTAGCTAGCTTCAAAATGTAATTCTCATATCTCAGCCTTCTGAGTAGCTAGAATTACAGCATTAGCTACCAGCACCGGACTAAATTTACCTCTTTACCAAATTTAGCACCCTGTTCTAGAAAGTCCACTAGATCCTTTTATCATATCCATGGGTATGTACTTCATATAAAATTAAGTAAAGATACCTGGGACCAACCGGCTTTCTGAGCTCCAAATCATACCCACAGAGTGATGAATGTGAAGCTGAATTTGCTGGCTTAGGAAATGAGATCCTGTATAAAGGAATAAATCACTTTGAGAATCAGGCAAAAACCAGTAACCTGGTTTATCTTCCAGACACCCCCATAGCTGTACCTTTAATTCAACTTAGTTGCCTCCTTTAAAATAGAAAAAAATAGCAGTAAGTTCCTTGTATTATTTTGGCCAAGTAAAAAAAATAAGCTTATGGTGTCTGGTGTTGCCTCTTCCCATAGATATTGCGCAGTTATCATAGTGCCAATTTGCTGACCTGGCATGTGCACATTGGTAAGAGAATGAAAGTGCTTTGCAGGGAACTGAGGTTGTGGAATAAATCAACATCTCATTAGATGAGAATGACCGACTTGGTTTAAACTGGGGCCCTAGCATATGGTAAAATATGACTTGGTAAGTCAGGGGAAAACAGACCACAAGCACCTGATTAGGAAGCCCAAGATCTCTTGATTGCTGATTGAGATCTGGGCTTTCATTTATGTGTAACATGGACAGTGATAACTCTGCTATTGGTTAGCTGTGTATCCTTGGGCAAGGCTTTATCTCTCCTTGTGTCTCAGGGACCATTTCCTTATATTCATAAAGCGTGAGATGAACTGATTACCAAGGATCCCTTCAACTCCAATAGTATGCCACTCTCCATCTGCGATTCAAGAAAGCCTCATTTCCAGGAAACACAGAAACAGATGCTTCCATACAGTGGGCATCAACAAATGCTTAGGGATTGGGGAAAATAAAAAAAATAATAACACATTGAACACTTATGTGGCAGAATTGAGCTTCAGTTTTGATGGAGAGACTTTGCAGAGAAAAGCTTGGTATAATTTCACTTTATGCCTTTGAAGTCATCAGTAAGGCCACAAGATAAATGATTAACAAAGCTTAGACTAAATTCAAGGTTTTGTCTAGGAGTCTGCCTCTAGAATCCATATGCTTCATTTGTTCTTCTTAAACTTTTAAGTGTTAACTCCTCTTCATAAATGGCTGCTACTTGATAGGCACACCATTAAGATATTTTGAATTAAGCAGACTAGCACTGGTAAGCATTTTAAGGTATCTTATGCCCTGGCTATTCAAGTGATTTTATGTCACCTGAAGTGATAGAATGAGTTATAAACATAGAAGTTGAGTTTTGTGTGCATAGAGGATATTTCCTAAGGTATCAAGTGAGTCAAATAACTAAACCTTCACAAGGCTGTACACATACTAAAATGGCAAAACTGGAAGCCTTTTTCAGATGCTTCACCAAATATGAGCCTACTCCAGAAACATGAATTTCTTTTTCTTCCTTAAGTATTATAAAATCAAAACAATGAGGAAGTGGGAGTCAGCTTGTATATGTGGGGAGAAGCTAAGGTGTGTGTAGACAGAACTGTGACCACTAATAAAAGGCCTATAAGGTCTTTTGACTTTAACCTTCCTCTGAACAACAGAGAACTGAACAATTTTCCAAGCTTACAAATTCAAAGAGAGGCTAAGCTGGAACTTGAACCTGGGGCTGCACCACCATTATATTTCTTGTCTGTAGAACTGCCCATTATTTATAAATCACTGCTGTATGGAATGTATAAGATACATCCATGCATCATGGCTGAATCACAGGGCTCTTGGTCTGCTATTCCTTTACACATCAGATTTGTTACATTTGGTGTTTGCAGCTACTGTATTGATTGTATCAATTAACAACATAATTTTCTTCATTTCTGTAGACCAGAAATGTCTAATAGAATGGGCTATTCACACTACTCGTTATAGTAAGCATGTCACTTCCGAACACTTGAACTGAGGAGCAAAATTTCAAATTGTATTTATCATCAGTTTGTTGAAATTGTAAAGTAAAATTTAAATTGTATTTAACTTTGATTTTTATTTCAATTTAGATAACTTTCTGAGTACAGTGTTTACTATACTTGTCAGTAGAGCTATAAAATAAGGAGGAAAATCTCTGTTTTGACTCTCTTCTACGACCAATAAGAGAAGATGAGCTGGCTGTTGGTGGCTCATATCTGTAATCTTAGCTAATAAAGAGGCTGAGATATAAGGAACACAGTTTGAAGCCAGCCTGGGCAAGAAAGTCCATGAGACTCTTATCTCCCAGTAAGCAAAACAAAAACAAAAACAAAAACAAACCTTCACACAGTAAGACCAAAGGATGATATTCCTAGGAGAGGATCACAAAGCTCAATAGCTATGTGCACATAATCAAATAAAATGATGTTTACTGAAATGAACTCCAAGAAATGGAAACAAGAGAGCATTTTGTTATTCTGTTATTTGTTTTTGTTTTTTTGTTTGTTTGGTATTTTATTCTCCTTTGTCACTGTTTCTGATTTCTGTGCATTTTGTCTTTTATGTTTGTTTGTTTGCTTTTTTATTCTCCTCTGTCACTGTTTTTGATTTCTGAGCATTTTGTATTTTATGTAAATTTATCTGTATGGGGGAGGGTAAGGGGATGCACAGAAATGGTGGGACAAAAGTTGAACAAATGCAACAGTGATACTCACTAGACATTATGTTCAAAATGAACTATACAGCTTGTGGCAGAGGGGAGGATGAGAGGGGAAAAGCTGGGAGAAAATGAGAGAGAAGAGATGACACTGTTCAAAAAGAAATGTACTCATTACATAACTTATATACCTGTAACCCCTCTGTATATCACCTTTACAATAAATTTTTAATTTTTTTAAAAGCTAAGGGACTGTGTAATGAGTTTAAGCCCCAATACCAGCACACACACACACAAACACACACACAAACACACACACATAAATAAATAAATAGGAATATAGGGAAGATAGATTTCTTTTTTAATTTTATAATTTTTAATTAATTTATTTTTTATTGTGAAAATACTGTACAACATGGGCAAGATAATGAGTATATTTCTTATCAAGCATTGTAGCCTCCTCCTTTGTTTCCCCTTCCCATCCCTTCCCATCCTCTCCCCCTCCCCCCCCCACCCAATTCTCCTCCCTCTTCCCCTGCCCCCCACCAAAGTTGTAAAGTTCGGGAAGATAGATTTCTATTAGTTTAGAATAGGAGAAGATTTTCAGAATTAAACAGATTTGAGTTAAGGCTTCCTCTATATTACTTTTTGGCTGTTTGCACTTAAGTGAGTCTTGTTATAACATGGGAAAATTTAGTTTCCTCATCTGTAAAATGAGGAACTTAATCCCTAACCTAAAGGGACTTTGAAGCTAAAACCATGAGACTGTTTAGCACAGGGTCAGGCATAGGAATTTGCTTAATACCTGTGAATTCTTTATTTCCTCTGCTTTAAACCCATCAGTGATCAAATGAAGGGAATACCACTGACTGCAAGAATGATGTTGGAGATAAGCATTCTCTAGGGGACAAAAGAGCACACAGTAAGAATGGAGAGTTAAAGGTAGAGATAAATGAGCAGAGCACTGGTGGCTCATGCTTTTTATCCTAGCTATTCAGGAAGCTGAGATCTGAGGATTGCAGCTGAAAGCCAGCCTGGGAAGGAAAGTCTGTGAGACTCTGATCCTCAATTAACCATCAGAAAACTGGAAGTGGCACTGTGGCCCAAAGTGATAGACTGCTAGCATCAAGCAAAAGAGCTCAGGAACAGTACTCAGGCCCTGAGTTCAACCCTTACAACCAACAAAAAATCAGGTAGAGATGCAGGCAGTAAGATTCTGAGCACACGGGTATAAATACTATATTAAATATGTAAGGATTTTACTTTGGAAAGCAGTATGGAGGTTCCTCAAAAGACTCCACATAGAGCTCCCCTATGACCCAGCAATCCCACTTTTGGGCATTTACCCAGATATTTTCAAACACAACCACACTAAAGCTACCAGCACAACTATGTTTACTGCAGCATTATTTACTATAGCTAAGATATGGAACCAACCCAGATGCCCCTCAGTAGATGAATGGATCAAGAAAATGTGGTATATATACATAATGGAATTCTATGCCTCCATCAGAAAGAATGACATTGCCCTATTTGTTAGGAAATAGAAAGTCTTGGAAAAAATTATATTAAGTGAAGTAAGCCAGGCCCAAAGAAACAAGTCCCATGGTTTCCCTTGTTTGCAATATTTAGTATATGACTGAGTCAAGCAGAAAAGGTCAGATAAAGTGATGTTAGGGAAATGAACCCTAAGATATGTATTCAAATGTTTTTTTTTTCTTTCATGCGATTGTTTCTAACACATTTATAAGATGATTTCTTTGTTGGTTTGTATGTCCCTCCCCCACAGTATAACCCCTGCTTTCACTGTATTTGATGCTAGTATAATTTGTGGAGGGGAAAGGGAAAAACAAATCGTTTAAATAGGGATACAGGTGGACCCATTGCAACAATGAGATGTACAAGTCGTTATGTCAAAAACGAACTTTACAACTTTGGTGGGGGGGGACAGGGAGGATTGGGTGGGGGGGATCGGGGGAGGATGGGAAGGGATGGGAAGGGGAAACAAAGGAGGAGGCTACAATGCTTGATAAGAAATGTACTCATTATCTTGCCCATGTAATTGTAACCCCTCTGTACAGTATTTTCACAATAAAAAATAAATATGTAAGGTTTTTAATCTATGTGTATTTGATTACAGAAACTAATACTTTCTAAATAATGAAATAAAAAAAATCCATGCATATTTGCACTATAGAAGAGCCATGCAATAAAAAGAATTTTAGGGTTGAGTTATACAAGCCCAGGATTGAGAGTCCAAAGATTTTATGGGACCAGTGGCTTATACCTGCAATCCTAGCTACTCAGTAAGCTGAGTTTGAAAATCATGGTTTGAAGCCAGCCATACAGGAAAGTCTGTAAAATACTTATCTTCAATTAGCCACTTAAAAGACAGAAGTAGAGCTGTGGCTCAAGTGGTAAAACACCAGCTCCAAGTGGAAAACCTGATGAAGTGCCCATGCCCTTAGTTCAAGCCCTAGTACCAGCAAAAATAAGAAACAAAAGAAAAAAGAAAAGAAGCTAAAGACATGACCTTGGTAACTTACTCACTCTACCAACTCCTGGGCTTCTCTTAGCCTCTGCAGCAACTCTTAGCTGGGGAGATGTAGTCATTGAATTGTAAAGTTTCAAAATCTCTTTTGGCCTTCCAGTTAACCAGTTTATTCCATCAATAAGACTAGCAATTTTCCTTTACATTTAAAGCCCAGCCCTACAATCTGGCCTGAGATTGGGTCTTATCAACATTGGCTTCCTTTTCTACCAGCACACTTTCCTCTTCAAACTTCTTAACATTTACTTATTCTGTATCATGAAGTTCTGCCCCAGTATTGACTTCCTCAATGTCAGCCTACATTAGTCACCTCCTTTGTAAACCTTGACTGAATTGTAGACAAAATTGACAGCCCCAATGGGCCTTAGTGGCTCATGCCTGGAATTCTAGCTACTCAAGTGGCTCAGATTTGATGATTACAGGCTGAAGCCAAGTAGACAAATGTGAGAGATTCTTATCTCTAGTTAACCAGCTAAAAGCCAGAAGTGGAGCTGTGGCTCAAGTGTTAGTGTACTAGCCCTGAGGAAAAACTAATCAAAAAATGAGATCATGAGTTCAAGGCCCAGTCCTGGTACTCACAAAAATGACAGCCTCTTTTTCTCAAAGAAAGACAATGGAGCTCAGCGAGCGCACAAAACTTGGACAAAAGTAAAAAAAAACTCAAGTAAAATATTTCATTTCCTAGGGTCTCACTCTTTTTCTATTGTAAAACAAGGAGGGTGGTAGCATCTAATTTTAGGGCTGTTGTGAAGATTAAATGAGGGAATAAATGTGTCAGCACTTTGTAATGTCTGAAGGGCAGTACACACAGGACAAATTAGCAAATGAACTTTGATTCCACTTTGCTTATACCTCTAGGGAACAATTATTTGTACACTGTGTTTTAGAGTCAGATATTGACCTATCTGTCTCAGTTCCCAGATTGTGAGCTCTTGGAGGGTCTAGACTATATCTTAGTTGTTTCAGTATCCTCAATATCAAGGTCTGACCCAGAGGAGTCACAAAGTTAGTCTGCACCAGTCCATTTAAAAGAGCTAACCCTCACAACAAGGCAATTTTACCTACAAAATTCTGTCCTAGAATAAATCTTTGTTTTTGCACAGAAACCACTAATACTGCTCCTTTTGTCCTGGCTACTAGGAAGCTCAAGATAAAGCAGTTAGGTTTACTATAACTGTCTGTATCATCTATTTTTTCAGTCTTTATTTTTTCCACTCACAGTACATGAGACATTGCATATGTTTGAGGTGTGTGTGTGTGTGTGTGTGTGTGTGTGTGTGTGTGTGTGTGTGTCTGTCTGTCTGTCTGTCTGTCTGTCTGTGTCCTGGGCCCTGAACTCAGGGCCCTGAACTCAGGGCATGGTCACTGTCTCTGAATGTTTTTGCTCAGGGCTAGCCCTCTACCACTTGAGCCACAGCTCCACTTCTGACGTTTTGGGGGGAGATTAATTGGATATAGAAGTATCATAGACTTTCCCACTCGCTCTGGCTTTGAACTGTAGTTCTCAGATTTCAGCTTCCTGAGAAGCTAGGATTATAGGTGTGAGCTACTGGTGCATGGCTTTGCACATGTTTTGTAGGTCAAGTAGAGTAACTCTTGTGTGAAACTGAACAGTTGATTATATACTTGGGTTCTGGGATCAGACACACCTGCAAATCTTGGCTCTGTTATTTCCTGGCTGGATGACTTTAGACAAATTATTTCATTCTTTTAAGCATAATTTTCTTCAGTCATAAAATAGTGATAAAATTTTGTACCTCACAGTGATATAAAATCAAATGAGGTAATACACAGTGTCTGTCTTTCCCTGAATAATGAGTTGATATATAACATACATATGTATATGGCTTCTCTTCTTGTCTTTTCTCAAAGATGTATGTATAAGTAATGTACATATCCATAATCATGTTCAAGTCTTTAGCAGAATGGCCATTCACCACAGTGGAAAAGAAGTGCATAACTCTGCACTTAGGTCCCCTTTAGGGCATTAAAACAGTGGTAGAAAAACTGCAGCCCATGGAATAAAATCTACAAGCTAAGAATGGTTTGCCAATATTTAAAGAAGAAGCAGGGGAAGGAGGAGTAGAATGAAAAGTAGTAGCAGCATGAATAGTAGTAGCAGCAGCATGGGATTGGAGGTGGGGCTCAAATAGCAGAGCATCAACCAATGAGCGAAAACAATAGCAGCAATCATTTATTGTCTCCATAGCCTAAGTTATTTTCTCTGGCCCTTTGTCTAAAAAGTATTGCTGACTACTGACCTAGAGGAAGAATGCCGTCACTATTAAAAAGCATTCGGTACTACTAGAATAAGGCTCTGAAATTTGAAGTCTTGCAATCATAAGTTCTATGGCCCACAGTAATTGCAAGGGTTAAATAGGGTAATGTATTTTGTATACAATGGAGTGTAGCTTTCTTTTCCCCTTTATTTCTCTGTGTAAATGATTGAGTGTCGATAAATCTGGGTAAATAATTCAGGGGCTGCCAGTTGTATGGTAAACAGGCTACACATTTGTATGGCAATTCTTACCAGTGGAACAGACTATTAGGGGATAGTGGGATATCAATACTCTCTTCTATTTAATTTACCCTTTTTCTAAGTGACATTCTCATGAGACTGTAGAGTGGCTTGAATATTCTAATTGCCATTGCTGAGGGAGGAGAAATTATAGACCCAGAGTTCTCAAGCTTTTCTTCTCAGAATGTAATTAAACTGATAATTTTGGAGATATTGGGTTAAAGAAGCAACTCGAGACCAGAGGTAGCCATTGTTTTCCTACAACCGGAGAAATTAAGAATTAAGATTCTGAAAAACAGATGGATAAAGAGTATAAATCTCCTTACATTAACATGGCCCTTTTAAGTCTACAAGTTCCCTCCATATTCACTATCTGATTTTATTGCTCAATACAGAAGCATATAGGATAGATATTTACTCCATACAAAGTAGATCCACACCAGAGAAAGAGAATGATACTCAGAAAAGGGAATTTTCTAGTTTTATGTTAGACACAGATCTCTAAGAGAGTCATGTAGGATTTCCCCCTTTGTTGTCCTGAAGCCCAGTTCTCTTGCTAGGACCCCACAGGGAATTTCACAATCAATAGCCTTCAAGTGTTAGGTGAGAGAAGAGAGTCTCTTAACATATGCTGGAGAAGGTGATTATTTGGGTAATTTTCAGACTTCCCTTTCTTAACAACAGAGCCAGCTCCATTACCTATCCCCTCTTGGCCCAAGAAGTCCACAGTTAATATTTTTTGTGAGGGTTAGGTCAAGTATGGGAAGGTTTGTGCTTATCTGTAAGTCAGGGCATCAGCTGCAGAAGCCACTTTCTGAGCTCCCCAGTCAGAGACCACAGATTCAACCTGCCTATCTGATTTGCCTTATAAAACCTTCTGAAAGATGCCTAAACAAGAAGGAAATACCTGGCCTCTAACTGAAGAGGCTATCTCATTGTCTCCAGAGGGAGTACCTTCAGACAGCTCTTGCCTGGAAGTTTTGACTGCAGCGTGTTTTCTATCCTTTCATTATATTCATATTTATTACAAGGGCATAAGCAATGTCTGAGAGTCTGTCTGCTCAGAACAGCAATGAGATGTTTTACTTTCAGGACAAAACTTGACAATAACTCTTAGTAAGAATGTGTGCCTGTGTATAAATACATAGGAATGTAAGTGGAAATTTTGCACGCACGCACACACACACACACACACACACACACAAAACTATGCTTATAAACATCTCTATGTGTTGGACTCTTTCTTTGAATGTGTGTGAAGCTGGGTTAGTTTACCTCTGATAGGCTTAATTTCTATTAGAGTTTTTAAATTATTGTTAAGTTGTATAAAGGGGTTTCAATTCAACATATCAGTTTATGAGTACAATTCATCTTGAACAATGTCACCCTTTCCATTGCTCTCCCCAATCTGTTCCAACCTTTGCCATCCTCTCACATTAATATCTATTTTTTAAATTAAAAAATATGGTACTGGTGTTCAAACCCAGGACCTTGCACATATAAGGCAAGTGCTCTACTACTTGAGTCATGCTCCTAGCCCAGATCTCTGAAAAAGTTCTTACAAAGTCTGCAAGGGGCTGTTTTTGTACAATTGTCTTTTTTAAACTTCAATAAAAAGATCATGAGTAGCTGGGTGCCGGTGGCTCATGCCTGTAATCCTAGCTACTCAGGAGAGTAGCTGAGATCTGAGGATCACAGTTCAAAGCCAGCCCAGGCAGGAAACTCCATGAGACTCTTATCTCCAATAAACCACCAGAAAAACCGGAAGTGGCGCTGTAGCTCAAGTGGTAGAGCACTCACCTTGAGCTGAAGAGCTGAGGGACAGCACCCAAGCCTAGAGTTCAAGCCTCACGACTGACCCCCCCAAAAAAGATCATGCGTGATTCTTATCATCAAAGATAATTATATTCATGTATATTTTTTCGGATGAATGAATTAATAAAAAGTAAAACATCATCCTTAATACAATTGAAGTAAGCATGATGGAAAACTCATTCCATTCTCAGAACATACATGTCAAAGGGACACTGTTTTATCCTCATTTTACTATGGAGAAATCGAGGGTAAGAGGGGGATTATGTTTCTTTTTTTAAAGTTTACCACACAATACTGGCAAGGTCAAGATTCTATCCCAGGATTTTGGTATCAAGTATCTCCACTTGTAATCATTTTACACTTTTAGATTCAAACTAAGCTGCCATCTGAAATTTAGTAAAAATAGAGCATCTTTTGAGACTTTGAAAGACCCTAGAATGTGTAGTTTAGAATATGGAAGACCTTAGAAACCATTGACATTTCTTGAACAGGGAACTTCATAGAAAGTATTGATTTGAGAAAAATGGATTTCTAGAGATCAGAGGCCACACCTTAGACCAAGTATTCAAGACTTTAGGAAAAATTCCAAGTCAACTTGCTGCAATTGCTAGAGGCTGGGTGCCAAATCAGTTGACCTTTTGAAGCTTCTAGCGGTTCTGACTTTGCTTCTTGTACATTATTTGAGTCTCTTTGCGTCGTGCTTTAGCTCTGCTTACCAGATATTCACACTTACTCTCTTGTAGAGTAATTTGTAATAAAATGTGCAAATTTTATCCAGAATGTAAATTACATTGCTATTCTGAGCATACAGATCTGTCCTTAAGTTTTGGGGACTTATGAGTTGTTCCTCTTTAGTTCTCTACCCATACTCCCTCAACCCATAAAATTTGTTTTTTGTTTTGTTTTTTTGTTGGTCATGGGATTTGAACTCCGGGCCTGGGTGCTGTCCCTGAACTCTTCAGCTCAAGTTGAGTACTGTATCACTTGAGCCACAGCACCACTACGGATTTTCTTGTAGTTAATTGGAATAAGTGTCTCATGGACTTTCCTGTCTGAGCTGGCTTTGAACTGTGATCCTCAGATCTCAGCCTCCTGAATAGCTAGGATTACAGGCATGAGCCACCAGTGCCCAGCTTCAAATTTTGTTTTTATAGAGCCTTAAGGGCATATAATGGGTAATTTTTAGATAAGTAATCCTAACCCATTGCCACTATTCAAACATGGAGCTATATGACAAAAATGTTATATCCCTGAGGCTCTTGACATTCCCTTTTCAAGAGATAACTAATGTTATGAGTTCAGTATAATTATGTAAGCATCTTTTTCCATGCACTTACGAATGCATTTAAATAAGTATACATATATGTAGAATTGATCTTTTTAGATAAAAGGGATGTTATCTTTCATGACATTGTATTTTTAAATCCTTTCAGTTGAAAAAAAAGCAATTTGCTTTGTTCATTTAACATTAAAACATTATGGATTTTGTTCCGTTGGGAGAAGAACAGATTTTCATGCATGAAAATAACACTCTGCTGGATGCAAAAATCCTAAGTCTAATAAGAACACTAAACCTTAGTTATGACTTGCAATTTTTCCCAATATTCTTTACTATAGTCCTTTCACACTGATTTTTCTGCTTTTTCTAGAAAAAAAGAAAGTCTCATGATCAGGTGAAGGGGATTTTCTTAAATAAGACAGAAAACCCAGAAGGCATGAGAAAAATAGGCATAATTGGGTATATTAAAAGAGAAAAGCTAAGGCTTTCAAGGGGCTTTTTCTAGCCAGGGAAAAGCATAAAATGTGAAAACATGTTGAAGAAGTCAGAATCCATTTGGGTTCCAGTGGTTCACTCCTATGATACTAGCTACTCAGGAGGCTGAGATCTATAGATCACAGTTCAAAGCTAATCTGGAAAGGAAAGTCAGTGAGTCTCTTATTTCCAATTAACCACAAAAAGGCCTGTTTGTTCATCTACCTGTTTTTGAGAAGGCAAGGAAAAGGCACAGAGATGGTGGGACAAAGGTGAACAAATGCATCAGTCGTACTTACTAGACACTATATTGAGAATGAAGTGTACAACTTGTGATTGGGACAGGAGGGAAGAACTTGGAGAAAGTGAGGGAAGGGGTGGTATTGTCCAAAAAGAAAAGTATTCTTTATCTGACTTATGTAACCGTAATCCCTCTGTACATCACCTTTATAATATCATACAATAAATAAATTTTAAGAATTCAGAATCCACAATCCAAGAGAAAAAAACAAAGTATTAGATCAAAACTCAAGTAATTTCAGAGAAGGCAGTTTGACCTGAAGTTGAGGTTTTGAACTTACCAAGAAATGAAAGATGACCTGTCTGGGGAACATTGGTGGTAGTGAGTCATCTTGTGACTGCAAAGGGCTGGCAAATGACCCTCATCACAGATACCCAAATGTTATCTTAATCAGCAAATGCAGTGATGGTACAGGGCAAAAGGCAAAGTGAATCTTGAAATTCAGATGTTCTTTAGACTATAAACCTGGCAGTGAGATTGTTCTAAGTTAGAGTTTCTGAGAGCTTCATCTAACTCTGGCCAGAAGTTTTACAACCCTAGATGCTTCATGGAATCAATCAAAACTTCCCACTATCACTCCTCCTCCACTTAGGCTCCTTTGCCAGGTGTTGTCAATGTAGCTAGTTTTGTGGTCAATTTGGCAGTAGCAAAGCTTTGGTAGCCTTACTCTGAGATTATGCAGTAAAATGCCTGGCACATGCTAGCTGTATGACCTTGAGTAAGTCACTTTCTGTTTATGATATTAAGTTGCCTTGTTTATTTTTCTTTTTAAACAGGTTAGTGTTGACATCAAATGTTTTCCAGGAAGCAAAATCAGGTAAATACTGCATATGAAAAAGCTTCTGAAAATACAAAGGCCAAGAAAAATATAGGTCATTAATATGATGCCAGTTTAGGCAGATAAATTGCCTCAGACAAAACAGTCTTTCCAAGTAATAGCTTTCCCTTCCCATACCCTTGGCATATGGACACCATTTGGGGTAAGAGGTGTAGAGGCCATGTGGCTGAATAGACTCATAGAAGATCATAAAGCTTCTAGAGCCAACCTGCTGCTAACACCATGATCCCCCATCCACATAACTCATAGAATGAATGCTCAGTGTCGGAGGAGTTATGAGCTATTATCTTGTAAGTATTTAGTATCATCAGACAGTTTTTAATTTAGACTAGAGAGTCAAGCAGAAAATACACTGTGCAATTCGTTCTCAAAGTTGGCTGTGGCTGGGAGTGTGTTAAGTGGGGCACAACAAAAAGATTATTATATCTCATCCCTTTATAGATTCTGAGGTCAGATATCTGGGGCATGAATCTCCTTTGCTGTTTGCTGTCTTTGAGATGTTGGGCAAATTAATCTCTATGTGCATTAGTAATAATACTTATTTTATAAAGCACTTTTGAGGCTTGTATGAGTTAATATTTGCAAAGTGCTTGGAATGAAGGCTCATATAAGGTGTTATACAAAAGTGCTGTTTAAACATAACAATGAAACCCCCAACTTCCTTATTAGAGCACTTAGTTTTCTTCCTAATTAGTCTCCTATTTCTCTAGCTCTGTTTCTGTTTCTCTGAAAATCATTGTCCCCAAAGATAGAATAGATGTGGCATTGCACAGTCATACTAGGTGATTGTGTCTCTTTGTGCTTTAGCCTTGGTCGAGAATGCCTGTCACATCAAGTACACTTCTTTGCACATTTTGGGATTTTGTTACTGCTCACATTTTGTACTTCAATTATTTGTTTATGAGACTATTTGCCACTGCTATACCACAAGATCTTGATGCAGAAGCTATAATCTTTCTCATTGCTTTCTTCCCAGCTCTGAGATGATGGCTTGGCACACAGTAGGAGCCCTAAGAATGTTGATTTAGAAGACTTGAATGCTGAGCAATTTTAATAACCACTGATCGTCTATCCTTGAAACAAACTGCTGCTACAACAGATACAACTGTTAGGTCTATATGGGGGATGAGAAACATGAGGGCTTTAGAGAATTGAATCAAGGTTTTACCAAGCTAATGAGTCACAGAATTTAGACTTAATCCTGGAACTTCCTGCTTTAAATACAGTGCTCTTTCCATGACAAAAAGTGTTTTCAGACATTGTTGTTGTCTTTTTGCTGTTATTATTAATAGACAGCTAAAATTTATTGAGCATTTCTATGTTTTAGGCGCAAGCTAAGTTTATAATGCAGATTATCTCATCTAATCCCCTTGTCTTTTCCCCCTAGGTTTATCTTATTATGACACGATTTACAGAGGAGGAAATTGAGATACACAGAGAGGGAGTAATTTGACCAAATTTCCAGAATGTAAACCAATCCAAACTACAGCAAAAGTTTTTAGCTATAATCTTCTACTAATTCCTCCTCCTCCTCCTCCTCCTCTTCCTTTTTTGTTGTTCTTTCTCATTTTACTCTTACAGTTTTCTTCCATCACCAGGAATTGAACCCATAGCATCATGCATGATAGGGTATTGTTGAACTAGTTGAGCCATACTCTTAACCATTTTGTTTGTATTTTGTTTTTGAAACTGTCTAACTTTGCAAGGGCTGGCTGTGAAACCTGGCTGTGAAAGAAATCTACCGATTCTTAAGTGTAACTTACAGAAAAGTTACTTCCTCAAAATTTTGTTACACCTAGGTATTGGAGCCCCTGAAGATGTGATTTTTCCAATGCCATATGTGGCTATATTCATTTTCAAAAAATAAATGATCTTAAAAGTAGTGGCGTGGCTCAATTGGTAGAGTGCCTGTCTTGAGTGAAATAGCTAAATAAGAGCTTAAGACCCTGAGTTCAAGTCCATACTAGCACAAGACAAACAGAAAGACAGGAAGAAAGAAAGAAAGAAAGAAAGAAAGAAAGAAAGAAAGAAAGAAAGAAAGAAAGAAAGGAAGAAAGAAAGGAAGAAAGGAAGGAAGGAAGGAAGGAAGGAAGGAAGGAAGGAAGGAAGGAAGGAAGGAAGGAAGGAAGGAAGGAAGGAAGGAAGGAAGGAAGAAAGAAAGAAAGAAAGAAAGAAAGAAAGAAAGAAAGAAAGAAAGAAAGAAAGAAAGAAGGAAGGAAGGAAGGAAGGAAAGAAAGAAGGAAGGAAAGAAGGAAGGAAGGAAAGAAAGAAGGAAGGAAAGAAAAAGAAACAAACAAACAAGAGGTGCTCTGGGATTCTACTATTCAGCTTGGAATGTGTGAATTTTTGAGAGGTTGTACAAGTACAGGGGTGGGCTTAAGTTTATACTGGCTCTTTTTGTTCTCAGGGACTTTCTGATGAGCACATGTTACCTAGCCTTATGAGAAAGGAATATGGACATAAAGGACAATGTGCCTGGGAGAAAATCAATTACTAAAATTCAACTCCAGCCATGCAAGCTTTCAGCAAGACAAAGTTTTCATCTTCTGCTTACTGAACAATAATCTTCCTAGGCAAGTATTTATTTAATGGGAAAGAATAAAAGAGTTCATCATTTTGATTTTATTTATTTGCAGCAGTTATTGGAAGTTGTCCATCTTTGGGTTGGCAGTAACAAATAAGATATATTATTTGACATGCCAGATTTATGAGGAAGGATGCACCAAAAGTAGGTGCATCTGAGTGTCTAAGAATGAAGTATAAACACAGGAAGGACACAAGGTAAAGAGCAGGATTTAGACGTTTCCAAGTTAGGGGAGTATTCATTAAGTAGGCAAAGGGAATCCTTTGATTAAAAGGTGTAGTGTAGCGTACATACTTGAGTCAGTCAAGCCCAGTGGACACCATGGATATCTTTCTTTTTTATTGTAAAGGTGATGTATAGAGGGAATACAAAGGTCAGATAGGTATTAAGTACATTTCTTTTTGAACAGTATCACCTGTTCCCTTGTTTTCTCCCACGTTTTACTTCCAACCCCTCTGCATTAGTTGTATAGTTCATTTTTAAAAAATAGTTCAATAATGAAATATTTTGCAGCACTCCAACATCTCTGTTTCCTCACCTAACAAGATCATCTGTCTTATTGAGAGACAGGGAAATGGCGTAAAACACCCAAGCTATAAAGCATTGCAACCATGGCTTTACTTAGCAAGCCAGGAAAATGGATACTTCTTGGTCTGAGAGGCATGAACCACGCAGGAGAGTATTCCACATGTCCAATGTACAGATTTGGAAATTGAGGCTATGGCAGAACTTAAGATTAGAAACAAGAATTTTGACTCCAAGTATAGTGTTTCTACTCTGTCTTTGCTAGATCTATTTACCACTTATACTCTATCCATCATGCATACAATCAGGAGATACATCATAGCCCAACCCTCCTGCTTGACATTCCAGGGTCTCCTTAATCTGACACAGTTTCAAGAGTAAAGAAGATTAAGCATTTGAGAAGTTTTCTGACACCTTTGTGATTAAAAAGTTCACAGAGAAGAATGGAAGGTTGCTTTATGCATTAGTGTTTCTAAACAGAAACGAAGTACATAGAGACCAATGGATTTATAATCCGAAGCTCCAGATTTCCATTCCATCTTGCCATTATTTATATGACTGGAAAAATGCCTGTGAGCCTAGCTACTTAGCAGGCTGAGATCCGAGAACTGAGATTCAAAACAAGTCCAGACAGAGAAATCTGAGAGACTCTTATTTCTAATTCACCAGCATAATGTTGTATGTTGATGTTATTGTTCAAATGGTAGAGCACTAACCTTGGGCAAAAATCCCAAGTGAGAGCATGAGGCACTGAGTGCAAGCTCCAGTAAAAGCACAAAGATAAATATAAATAATATAAATATAAATAATAATATGAGGAAAATAAAATTGACTATTGACAGAGAGCTGCAGATGACTCTAAAAAGAAGCATGCACTTCAACCCCTTACTCTATATCTTTGTCCCAATATTCATAACTCGAAAGGATTTTATTTTTCCTCTTTAAATAAATGGCCTACATTTTGTGATACCAAACATTTCTTTTTTGTTTTTTGAGAATATCATATTAAATTCTTTTTATTGTTAGGAAAATATTCTGAAAAAAAACCAAAAGCTTTAGTTATACTTAAAATGCTTGACTATTAAACTTTTAATCTTTCTTTCTTTTCTTTCTTTCTTTTTTTTTTTTTTTTTTTTGGTGGGTCATGGGTCTTGAACTCTGGGCTTGGGCGTTGCCCCTGCACTCTTCAGCTCAAGGTGAGTGCTCTACTGTTTGAGCCACAGTGCCAATTCCTCTTTTCTTTCTTTCTTTTTCTCTCTTTCCTTCTTTCTTTCTTTTTTGGCAGCACTAAGTTTATACTCAGGCTTTGCACTTGCTGGAGCTTCTCCACAAGCTCACCATACTCAATCCTACTTATACCTCTTATATATGTAAGACAACTTTCTTGTCCTTTGGGTTCAACAACAGATTTATTCCTTCTTTCTCAGCATCTGTACCCTAAAATCAGAGCCAAATAATTTTTCTGGATATTATTAAAGGTTAAATTAACCATTGGGTTTTTGTCCTCCTGTTTTAATTGGAACCTCAATTCCTCGGAGAAAGCAAGTCTTATTTCCTTCTTGAATGATAGCACATTTTCTTTAAAAAAAAAAAAAAGGAAGTAACAATGCTTGATAGGAAATATACTCATTACGTTGCTAATGTAATTGTAATTGTACAGTATTTTTACAATAAAAATGTATTAAAAATTTAGAACCTGTATTCTGATACTAGTTGGGTTATAAGTAAAAGTGTCCTTTCATTGTCAACTTATTGGTATTTCTAAAGTGTTGAAATAATTTCAATAGTTTATGGTAGGGGTTTTTCAAGATTAGAAATGTTTACCACAAAATTAAACAGGTATCCACAGTAGAAAAAAGGGAAAGGACAGGCTCAGATATGCCTATAAAACCAGCAATTTGGTAGGTGAACATAAGAAATTTATAGTCTGAGGCTAGTCTAGGCGCAAGTGTGAGACACTATCTGAAAAATAAACTAAAACAAACAGGGCTGGGTATATTGAAATGACAGAGGATTTGTCTAACAAGTACAAGGCTTGAGTTCAAACCACAATATGAAAAAATAAAATAAATAAAAATGAGACTGTTCTGGGCAGAGGAGTAGTAATTCTTAGGATGCCTCCACAGAGAACTTTGGTAATTAATAACTAGACTGTAAAAGGTCATATAATTCAGAGATTCAGAGGACTGTGACATGAAGCAGTCTGGGATACTGTGATTTAGGTTACTAATTCAAAGTTAGCTTCATACTAGGAAGTGTGTTACAACAGCCATTCACAGAAACAAAGGTAGAAAAACTTCCAAGGCCCTAGGTTCCTGGTAAGGGGCCTGTCCTGCTTAGAGAAGACCAAGAATACAAGACCTGCTTTTGACAATTCCTCATGACTCAGTGTAAGCCTTTACTTCCAACAGTAAAAATACTGTCAACCCCTCCCTTCCCGCCCCCCACATGCCCCACCGTCTGAAATCCTGCTTCTTTCAGGGTCAGTTTCTCACTCTTTAAGACTATTTCCAATAATCATTTTACTGTGCTTTTCTCTGTGTCTGGCACCCAGAGTCAGACATTTCCCCAGAGAGAATTCAGTTTTTTTAAAGAAAATATGAGCACATATTTCAGTGTCCATATGAAATACTGCATTGGCACTTTCAGACAACTCACACAAAGCTAGTATCGATGTGGATGATAGGATAGTCTGCATATTGGTTTTTTCCCTTCATGTCTCAATTTGATCTGGACCACCCTTGGTATAACCTGTAGGTTTAAACTATATATTTAGGTGCACAAAGGTGTTTTACGACTCACCTGTGCTGTAGTTTAGCTCTCTTGGTTCTAAATTTTTACAACAGTAGTTAGCTAATGAGCACTTTGACTGAATTAACTCATTTAATTCTTACAACAGTCCTGTGATAAATATAGGTATAGGTACTATTTTAATTAAAATTTTATGTGAAATTGGGGCATAGAATCGTGCCTAAATTCTGACAGCAAAACCTAGATATTCTGAATGTAATAGGTCCTGAATTATTATCTTTACACTATATACTAATGTCAGAATTTTATAGATGAAGAAACTGAAGGCTTAAGAAGAAATTTCTATACCCACCGAAGAGCAATATTAGAACACTCCTTTTTCCTGTCCTACCTTCTAGAGCCTGGGCCAACAAGAGTGGTCAGATAGAGAAAAATCATAATTTTCTGGGAAGTCAATAATTCAGATTCAAGCTTTTTCTTTGTTATTAAGTATCTACGTGATCTTGTGGAAGAACATTCTTCCTCTCCTTGAACCTCAATTTCCACAACTAAAACCTGATACTCTAGAAGCATCCATCTCATTCCTTTTCCAGTGTAAGGCAGAGCACAAACCCTTTTGTTGACTTTTGATTACTTTGAAAAGCTCATCTGTGTCTTTTATCTCATATCCAATAACAAATATGTCTTCAATGCAACATAATTCTTCCAAATATTCTAGTAAAGTCAACTCTGCATAGGAGTGTGCCCCTGTTGTCGACATACATCCAGCACATGGAGGAAGACCCTCAAAGTTTACCATTCCAAATTCAAAGCCAAGGATCTAAAAGCTACCGCCAAATCCCTCTCTGCTATGACATTTACAGGCTTAAAGTCATTCTTTTCAATGAACAAAGTGAGTGTCCTGTCCTAGTTATGGCTTAACCTTATGGTGCTAAGTGAAGTACACAGAGAAAAAATAGAGAGCAGATAAGTTGACTACATCCTTTGATATCCTTAAGATTCTTTTATCTTTTGTAAAATAAAATGGAATTAGGGCTTAAGTCAAGGAGTAACAGCATAAAATCATTCTAGATCAACTACAAAAAATTAGTGTGACCTCTGTATTAACCTTATTTATTTATTTATTTATTTATTTATTTTTCAATTGTGAAAATACCGTACAGAGGGGTTACAATTACATGGGCAAGATAATGACTACATTTCTTATCAAACATTGTTGCCTTCTCCTTTGTTTCCCCTTACCATCCCATCTTCCACCTCCCAACCCCCGCCAAAGTTTAAAGTTCGTTTTTTGACATAACGACTTATACATCTCATTGTTGCAATGGGTCCACCTGTATCCCTATTTAAACAATTTGTTTTTTCCCTTCCCCTCCACAAATTATACTAACATCAAATACAGAGCTTCTGCATGGCAAAGGACATAGCTAGCAAGATCAATAGAAAGCCCACGGATTGGGAGAAGATCTTCACTAGCCATACAACGGACAAGGGTCTCATATCTAAAATATACCTGGAACTCAAAAAATTCAATCCCCTAACAACAAATCCTCAAAGAAATAAATAAGTTGGCTAAAGACTTAAAGAGAAATTTCTCTAAAGAGGAAAGAAGGGTGGCCAATAGACACATGAAGAAATGCTCAACCGCTCTAGCCATTAAAGAAATGCAAATCAAAACAACATTGAGATTCCATCTCACCCCAGTTAGAAAGGCTATATTCAAGAAGTTTAATAACAACAGACGCTGGAGGGGATGTGGACAGAGGGAATCTTACTGCATTGTTGGTGGGAGTGTAAACTTGTTAAACCTTATTTCTAAAAGCATTGCAATGGATGACCTCACTGAGTGGATGAGGGAACTTAGGCACAGATCTTTCTGAAGTCACAGTTGGTGAGTAGTGAGCTCAGGGTTAGAAGGGCCAATGAGCATAGCAGTCACATTAAGCAAATAGGCCTTAGTTCCCTCAGTCCTAAAATGAAAAGATAATCACTGCTCTATTCCTGAGTTATTATGCTGATCTTCTGAGGCTATGAAAATGAGAGTTCATTCAATTGTTCACTTCTTGTGATTGGAGAAATGTGCAGATAAGACCAGAGCACTAGGAATCTGAAAATGCATGTGGGTCTAATGAGAGCTGAGGTCTAAATGGAGCAAGACGGGGGAAAGCCTTATAAAGGAGAGGTATGCATCTGTAACAAAAAATGTATACTGTTGGCTGGTTGGGACTATTGGGTTTGCTTATAGTTAACTAAAAGTGTTATTTTATTTAACAAATACATAGTGTTTACTTTAGGATAAGGACTGCTCTGAGTACTTTACAAATAATAATTCATTTAATTCTCCTGACAACCTTAGTAGGCAAGGTATAGTATTATCTTCATTTTAGATATAAATCAATATAGCTGCAGAGAGTAATGTAACTTATTCAATGCCACACATTAGAAAATTACATATAATAAATTTGGAGCCCAGACATATGCATTGAGAGTCTATATTCTTATTTATTAGTTACTTATTATAGTCAGGTGAAATTGGTTGTGTACAAGTTGGTATCATGTAATGTTCAAGATTTTAGGCTAAATTCTGTAATCCTCACTACTCAGGAAACCAAAGTCTAGAGGATCACATTTTTTTTTTATTTTAATTGAGAACATACTGTACAGAGGGGTTACAATTACATGGGCAGGAAAATGCATACATTTCTTACCAAGCATTGCAGCCTCCTCCTTTGTTTACCCTTCACCTCCCTTCCCAGCCTCCCCCCTCCCTCCCACCCAATCATACCCCCCCCCCCAACGACATTGTAAAGCTGGTTTTGACATGACATTTTGTACTTCTCATTGTTGCAACAGGTGAGGATCACATTTTGAAGCTAGCCTGGGCATAAACATCTGTGAGATTCTTGTCTCCAAAAAATCTGGCAAAATGTGGGGCAATGAAGCGTGGCTCAAATGGTATAGTGCCAGCTGAGCAAGCAAGTTGAGTGACTGTGAGGCTGAGTTCAAGAATGGAAAAAAAATCTTACTAATTTTGGATTAGTTATTCTTTATGTTGATTTCTACACATATAGAGATTTCCTTTTGTATTGATCATTGTTAGTTCTCAAAAGCCCAGAACTCCTTTATGCTGACATTTTTTCCAGAGACATTTTATCAAGCTGTAGCTTTGTGCTTTTCCCCCTTAAATCTTCTCCCTGCTCAATATGATTTGGCACCACCAAGGAACAAGCAATGCTCTTTCTGCCTCAAGAGGATTCCACTGGAGCAAATAATGTTTACCTTTAGAGCCTCTAGATGCGTCAACCAGAGTTGAGCTTCAAGAAAGTTCACTTTGCTGTTGTTCATTTAGATTTAATAAGATAATTACTGTCTGTTATTTAAATATTATTGGGTTATTAAAAGCATTAACAATTTCTTTCCTTTCATCCTGTTTGTTTACTGTCTATTTGGGAACAGAGTGTGATTAAGCATGCATTAGCTAACAGATTTTTTCTTTGTGCTACAAATGCTAATTTAGTTTTAGAGAGGCAATTGAGGACATGGCCTCCATTTGCCTATATGACCTCGGACACATCATTTAACCTTGGTAACCTTGGGTAGCCAATCAGTCAGATGCAGATCACTGGATTCCTTGAATACAAGAACTTACCTTCCAAAAATGGTGCAGCACTGTGGATCCAAAATGGATTTCTTATGTACACCAGTTGCTAGCCTTGTGTCTGCTGAGGAAACTTGGAGTAAAGAAACAAAAAGGCTTTCCCATAGGCTTACTGTGAGGGGCTGACCCTGAGAGCACAATTATTATACTAAAAGTTCTGGGAGGACAAACACTTGTTCTCAATTTTGTGTGTATACCAGTACTGGCAATTAGACTCAGGTATTCTTGCTCTCATTTGGCTTTTTCACTCAAGGCTGGCACTTGATCAATTGACCCACACCCCCAGGTTTAGCTTTTTGGTAGTTAATTGGAAACAAGAGTCTCAAGGACTTTTCTGCCTAGCTTGGCTTCAAACTGTGATCCTCAGATCACAGCTTCCTTAGTAGATAGAATTATAGGTATGAGCCAGAAGTGCCAGCTGTGTCATTATTATTATTATTATTATTATTATTTTGTCACAGTTTTCTCTGTATTGAAAAACCATTGTGAACTGACTCACTACATAATCCTGACCTCTTGACTTACAAGGAAGAGGTCTTTTCAGTCAAGAACTTTTGTAAGCAGCCTTACATATTAGCATGGTAATTGAGGCTGAGCACCTGAGAGAAATCAAGCCTTAAATACAATGATATTTCTTTCAATTTGAAGTATGAAAATTCCCACCTACTGAAAATTTCAGAATCCTACTGTTTTTCTTTATGCTGAAACCTCTTAGAGCTCACAGACAGTTGTCGCTCCCATAATGGTGGGTGGGAGAAATAGTCAGGGTGAAGGCTTTGGACCTGAGTAACCCACATTGGTGTGGTGTTAGCTATTTTGTGTTTTGGGCTTTGTTAGTCATCTATTGCTCCATTTAAAAAAAGTGAAGCAAAGCTTATCTTAAAACAATGCATAGTTATTATCTCACTTTTTTTGTTGATTGTGGGGCTTGAACTCTGTGCCTGGGCACTGTCCTTGAGCTCTTCAGCTCAAGCCTAGCGCTCTACCACTTGAGCCACAGTGCCACTTCCAGTTTTCTGGTGGTTAATTGGAGATAAAAATTTCATGGACTTTTCGGCCTGAGCTGGCTTTGAACCACAATCCTCAGATCTCAGCCTCCTGAATTGCTAGGATTACAGGCATGAGCCACTGATGCCTGGCTTTGTCTCACAATTTCTGTGGGTCACATAATCAGACATGACTTAGCTGGGTGCCTCTGGTCCAGGGACTGTTATAGGATACAATCAAGTTGTTTGCTGGGATGATAGATAGTCATCACAAACCTTGATAAGAATAAGACCAACTTCTAAGCTTACTAAAGTTATCCATTGGCATGATTTAGTTCTTTATGGGCTAAAAGACTGAGGGCCTTAATTCCTTACATCCATTCGTTGCCACTTGGGCCACTACATAGGACATATTACAACATAGCAGCTTGGCTCATTAAAGGGAGAAGTTGAAGAGCAAGAAGGAATGAGCAAGATGCTAGATAAGGAATTTGGTATAGTTGTCTTGGAAGTGACAAATCACATTACTTTCATTAGAAGTAAGTTACTAGGCTCAGTCCATATTCAAGGTTATTTTTATAAAAACACGAATACCAAGGATATAAATGAATGCCATATACCATACCAGATTCTCACAGGCCCATCCTTTATTACACATAGGGTTTATATATCACATGCCTAGTTTGCAGCAAATGACAGTGATTAGACATTAGAAGTTCAGTTGTGTTCCTCCTCCTTCAGTTACTGATTTATAGTCTTTAGTACCTTAACTCGCTTTTCTCACCTATAATGTCTTTACAGGAAAAATAAAGAGGTAGCACTTGCTTTACAGAGTGGTTATAAGAATAGGAGATTAGGGATTCCAATGGCAATCTAGGAAACAAGAAGTTTATAGTAATAACCATGGTAGCTCTAACAGTGCTAACTCATTTTTATTGGAGTGAGGATATATTATGGGAATAGAAACTCTATTTCACTGTTGGTAAGAATGTATATTAGTGCAACCACTCTGGAAGGTAGTTCAGATGTTTCTCAAATAAATATAGAACTACCTTATGATCCAGTGATACTGGTCTTGGCTATCTACCCAGAATATTTCAAACCAGGGTATAGTAAAGACACTTGCACGTCCATGTTCATTGCTGCAGTATTCATGATGACCAAGTTATGGGATCAGCCCAGATGCCTTACAATGAATCAGAAGATCAGGAAAATGTGGTACATATATACAATGGGATTTTACTCATATACTGAAAAGAATAATATTATGTCATTTATAAGGAATAGATGGACCTAGAAAAAGTATTTTAAATGGAATAAGTCACATTTAGAGAGAATGCATGTATTTTTTTCTCTCATATGTGGAAGCTCACTCTAAAATACAAACATAGATGAACACATATACAGGGCTCTATGCATATACATAAAAACAAAATGACTACAGCATAGTATGCTTAGGAGAGCAGTCCAAAGGTATAACTCATCTGAACAACTAATGCCTAAAAATTATATATCAGGAAGTGAGAACATGTTCAGAGAAAGACAATGAGTGGGCACAGGAATGGAGGGAAGAAGGGTGAGCAAACACTGTCATTGTATTCAATGTACATTATGTAAAAATTGAACTGCATAACTTGAGCATATGGACAGGATGGGGAAAAAACAAAAGAACAATGGAAGGGCATTGATCAAATTATATTGAATTCATAACCTGACATATGGAATGGTAAACTCTTCATATGACTATTTAATAAAATAGACAGATAAATAAATGAAACCTTTCTCCCTCTTGTTATATTAATACAAAATGTGAGACTAAAAAGAGTTAAATGAACAGGAATTACGTTGAGGGATGCCATCTGAAAAATCCAATCATTGTTATAGAATTCTATTGTTTTTAATTTTTTAAATTATCTTAAGTAGTTGGATAAAGGGGTTTCAATTCAACATGTAAGTTTATGAGAACAATGCATCTTGATCAATGTCACCGCTTTCATTGTTCTCCTCTATCTCTCCCAACCCAACCCATCCCCTCAAGTTACCTGGTTCCCTTTTCACATATATACATTGAAGATTATGATTGCAAGAATCTCATTTTTAAGACAACATTGCAATCTTGAAGTCCAAGAACCACATTCAGACTACAGAGAGATTTCCTTTAGCTTATTAAGTGGGGAGATTCATAAATTGTGATTTTTTTAGCTTCTCTGAAAAAGTGGACATGTAGAAAATCATAAGCTCTCATTTTGCACAGTAATATGCTAGTCAGATTTTGATTATTGTAAAAAGTGTCCAAGAGAAGCAATTTAAGGGAGAAATAAAGAATTTATTTTGGCTCATGGTTTCAGATATTTCAGTCCATGGTCAGTTGACTCTATTGTTATGTGCCTATAATGAGGTAGATCATCATGACAACAGGAATGTGGGCAGAAGAGACTGCCCACCTTATGGCAAGCAAGAAGCCAAGCAGAAAGGTCCAGGAAGGGGCCAGACCAAGATATACCCTTCAAAAGCTCATTCCCCAGGGTCCAATATCCTTTGAACAGTTCCTAATAGGGCATTCAAAATGAACTTTAAAAATAACCCATTCATGAGGTTAACACCCTTCTGATTCAGTCATATCTCAAAAGTGCCCACATGTGGGACAGAGCTTTTAGGCTTGTTTTCTATTCAAACCATAACAAGTAGCAATGTTTGGGATTGACTAGATATTAGATGAGACACATACTAGCTCACCGCAGTCTCTGACTCACAAAACATAAATGTAGACTCTTGAATCCAGCATCCTGTCACATCAGTTGCCTACACCACATCTGAATTTGTATACTCATGTTAATATTTTATTCCCTTCATTAACCAGGGAAAAAGCTATTACATTCCATTTCTGGGAAATAATCTAAGGGTTCTTGTTCAGATAGATAGATAGATAGATTTTGTCCATCAAGGGGCACCTGGGCTGATTCTATATCTTGGCTATGGTGAACAGTGCTGAAATGAACATAGTTGTGCTTATGCAGTTACTGTAAACTTGTGTTCTGTTGGATAAATGCCCAGGAGTGGGATTTCTAAGTCATAGGGTAGTTCTATGTTTAGATTTTTTGAGGAACTTCCATACTGCTTTACATAGTGGTTTACCATTCATTAGGAAATGGAAAAACTTGGAAAAATTATATTAAGTGAAGTAAGCCAGACCCATAAAAACAAAGGTTGGATGGTTGCCTTCATTTGTGATAGATAGAAGGCACCTATAAATCTAGAAGAAAACATATTGGGATCAGCAGTACACAAGTGGTTACAAATGAATTAGTTAAAGTGTAATAGATTCTATGGAGAGCTCAAATAGTATAATGTTTCAGAAAGACTAGGTCAAAGTCCAAGAAAACCAACCTAGGAAATGGGTACATCCAAGCGGATGGAGGCTGGGGCCAAGGGAAGAGTGTTAAGCTAATGAAGGGGGAAGAGAAGAAGTGCAGTAAAAAAGAATTCATTGTATATATTACAAAATTAAGAAAAGTAAGGGAAAGTATGGGTTTGGAGGGGCGTGTGAATGTTGAAGGGATGACACTGATCAAGGATTTATTGTATTTATGTATTATTGTATTTATTATATGGCAACTCCTTTGCACTTAAAACTAATAAAAAAGACTACATTCAAAGTTGTGTCACTCAGTTACCCAGTCACAAAGAAATTTAGGTCCCATGGTTTCTCTTACTTGCAATAGTTAGCATACATATAGGATAATCTTATAAGATGAGCTGAAAAGCTCAAAACCCATGTACAAATGACCATATAAGATGATGCTAAGTGAAATGAACCCCAAGATATGGACACAAGAGGTCTGTCTTTATTGTTATTGTTTTAAATGTACCATGTGATTTTATTTTATTTTTTGTTGTCTCCTTTGTATGTTCTTTCCCTGTGGCATATCCCCTGTTGTCACTGTACTTGATTTTGGTACCCTGTAGCTTGTATGTAAATAGCTCTAATCTGGGGAGGGGAAGGGAAATAATAAAACGCTGAAACAAGGACACAGGATGACCCACTGCAACAAGGATACACAGAGGACAGTATATTGGAAAAGAACTTTACAACTTTGGGGGTGGGGAGGTGGGAGGGGAGGAGTGTGGGAAGTGGGGGAGGGAAGGGATAGTGGGACAACAACAAGGAAGGAAGTGAAGAGATAACAATGATCGACAAATAGTGCACTCATTGCCTTATGTGTGACTGTAACCCCTCTGTACAGCATCTTAACAATAAAAAATGTTGTGTCACTCATACTGTATTCTTCAATATAGTGCAAGTCTAAAGGATTTAAATGGCATGCCTTGTGGTATAAGAAGATTGAACTGTGGGCTAGATAGATGAAAATTGCTAAGCTTGAGCCAATAACCTGAGGTAAGCTTGGTGTGATTTTGCTAAAGTTGAGTTGTTAAAAGGAGTAACAATTTCTTTTCTTGTTTGAACTGCCCATTCAGGAACAGGTTTTAAAACCTGCATGAAATCAGGCTGCAGGCATATAAGGTACTCTCCCTTCCACAGAAAATTGTTTCTTGTTCCCTGAATCCCTTACTACTGTAAAGTGAGATTAACACTTTGGTTCTATATGGACCCATCTTTTCCTATTTATTAACTGAGGAATTTGTACAAAGCCAGAGATGCTCAAACTGGCAATTTATGAGAGGAAATTGAGTCCATGACATATATAAAATTACATGTATGATTTTACTGAGATGGTCAATATCTTGAATGACTCAAATGGAGCCTAATTCCTTACATTGGACAAATGATTCACTCATTGATACCTTCCATGTCATTGTCTCTTGTTGTTCGTTAAGCCATCCCTAATTTTTACCACCCACTTCTGATATCTTGGTTCTCTTTCCCAGAGTCCTTTTGAGTTAATTTCATCCTAGAGTTGATTAGGGTTGTTGTTACTGCATTGCTAGATCTATTATAGGTTCTCCTTTCCACCTTGATTCTTTTGGAGATACCTAAAAAGCAAGGGTCATACACTATGTATCCTTAAACCTCAATATCTCAAGTATTAATTAAAACGAATGATTGAGGAAGTGGCGCTGTAGCTCAAGTGGTAGAGCGCTCGCCTTGAGTTGAAGAGCTGAGGGACAACGCCCAGGCCCAGAGTTCAAGCCCCACGACCGACAAAAAAAAAACAAAAACAAAAACAAAAACAAAACAACAACAAAAAAACGAATGATTGAGAAAAGGCATATAGCCAAAGTTTGTTAAAAGAATGGATTTAGTTATTTCCAGTCTATCTGGACCTTGCAAGTTGACAATGCTTTAAAATATTGTGATGGTGGGGGAAGATTACCTTTATTTCATGGAAAGAAGCAAAAAGTCAAAATTCAGAAGTCATTCTAACAGGCCCAATTTTTTCTAAGTTGCCACTTACTAAACTTCTATTATGTGCTAGGTATCATGCTAAATTATCTCCCCAAAATTATTTTCATAGATAAGATGAGAAAAATTGAGGCCTAGAGCATGGAAAGGGATTTGCATACAATCATAAAATGAGTTAATACCAGGGTAACCAATGTTGTGGATGCTTCTTTCCTGCCTGCTCAGCATCAATTCTGATGCCCAATAGTGCATTTCTACTAGACAGTTCTTAAATTGGAGGTACATTACTCAGACTTAAGTGCTCAGACTTAAGTGGAGCTGAGCTCATCAAAGAGCATAAGGTAGTCCCCTCTAAAGACAGACACTACTGGGACTGAATTTCAGATCATTCATATACACCTGTGTAAACTCAAGCACATCACTCTGACTTCTTCACTTTCCTGTCTATAAACTGGTATGGCAATGCCTATCTTGCACAGGGGGCATGAAAGAAATGGTCAGTAATCTGTCAAGATTAATGGAGAAAAATGTGTATGAAGCCATTAAAACCATGTATGTCATATGGTTTAGCTATTTAAGGAATGAGTGTTTCCTTACTGACTAAGCGTTGATTGGCAAACTCTATTCCTATGGGGACTGATGACACCTAATATTTTTATAAACATCCTGAATTTTTTCTTAAGTTTTTCAGCTATCCCACAATCAGTAGGCTCATCTTGGCAACACCAGCCAAACTCCCAGCTTCCTCACAGTCTCACCATAAAAATTTGACAGCTGGGTGCAGCTGACAGAACTGCCAGCTTTTTCTTTTCTCAATTCTGTCTTCTACAGCCATGAAGCTAGGGCCTTTCAAGAGTTTCTGAGAGACTCCTCCAAATGCCTTTTTATCTGACTTGTTCCTTCTCATTTACAAGGTATGAAACTGGATTGAACAGGGTGGTGAGGATTATGTCAATTTTTTTTATTTATGTATTTATTTTTAAGATCAGTGAACATTTTGTCTATTTTTATCTGTTTTTACCTTCCTAATAGAACTTGGATAGACACATTATAAATGGGGCAGATGAGAATCAAGTGAACCCTAGACTTTCTCATTCTTTCTTTACAAGCCCATACATGTGCACACATACATGTGCACACAAAAATTTTAATAGAGCGTGACCTTGGATAGGAATTTAGTTCACTCACATTCTTTACCAACCTTTCAAAGCTACTGCAAATATACATAGGATGCATATGAAATCAATATACTTTTTTAGATAAATGGAGCTTAAAGATAAATCTCTTAGTTCCATGTTGGCCTTCCCAAAATGCCTCTTTTCATGGAGACTCTGGAAATAACATTCTCAGGGAAGAATAAGAAGGATGCAATAATTCTCAAAGCTTTCTTTCTTTCCTATACTTGGTACCCTGACACCATTCACTGACTCTGACATTTACTCTAGCAGAAGTAAACTCAGCACCAGCTCCAAAGATCTCATACAGGAAACTGGATATGTTCTATTATTTTTAGGGGAAAGGGGAAGCTGATGATTGTGAGCAAAGCATATGAGATCCCCTGGCATATCATGGCTCTTTTTTCAGCAAGACTAATATTTTGGGGATCAAAGTAGGTACAAAGAGTGTTGCCTATGGAACCTAATAATTCATATCACATACTCAGGTGCCAATTATGCCAGAGATCAGTCTCCGGTGGGCATGAAACTGAGACGAAGCAGTTGCTGTGGATTTGAGGCTTCAGATTGGATTTGAAATGGTTGCAAAGCACTATAATGTCCAGTTTCCCTGAGCACAGTTACTAACACTAGCAAAGAAACACATTCTTGGGTCTCCTTTCTGTCTACACTTCATTCCTATTCCCTCCAGAGACTGTAGTCCCATTCCTGAAATTTACCAAGTAGCTAATTGGTCAGACCTCAGTTGGAGGAGTGGGATAAGATCTGAGCCCCACACTTCAACAGAGATAAAGTAAATTGGGGTGTTCTATCGAAGGAAGTATCAGAGTGAAGTTAGATTCTCAAGATCCATGAGGCTCAATTGATGAAAATTAAGACAAGAAGGCTCATGGCTATGCATCTGGAACATTTCTGGATGCTTCTGATGTAGAGGCAATCAGAGACATCTAGAGAACCCCAGAAGACACAGTAAAGACCTGTGGATAGATTCCACAGGGACCAAAAATTTGTCTCAGTGCAAAAGATAAATTTCTCCCTAAATAGTTCATAATCAAAATGGATCATGTTTGAGGCATACATCTCTCTTATCATTAAAAATACCTGAGCTAGGGATTGGAGAATTTCTTCTCTGATATCCAGAAATGCTGACATTCTCTTAGTCATAATCATAGAACTACTAAGAAATGGGTCCAGGGCTTGAAGTCAATGGATCCTGATGCTTCCTGTTGCCTTTGGATTACACATCCTACCTCTTGATCAGGCTATGACTACAGTCTGGCCCTAAACTGAAAAAAGCTGAGATACTGACTAAAAAAAAGTTTGTCCCCATTTCCCCAAACCTCAGAAACATCTACTACCATCATCTCCATCAGTTTATTGTGCCCTAGGAATTTTAGAAATACTCGAAGGAAGGAGCCATAGGAGATAAAATTTTTTAGGGTTTCCCTGGGACCTTCTGTTTACCTTCTACTCAGACTGCCTGATTTTCTTTCAGCAGTAGCCACTACAGAATCTTTGTGCCTGTAGGTTTTGATATAGCTGTGGGAGGCAGCAATTTCCCTAGTGTAAGTTTGCCTGCAAGCTATCAGAGCACCTACACTACACCTCCGAGAAGAGGGCTCACCTCCTGTGCACTCATCGCTTAAACAGCTCCAGTTTCAACTCATATTACTCAACATTAAATTTTTTTATGCTTGACAGGGAAGGAAATTAGGAAGAAGGGGGATTAAATGAGAAAACAATCTAGAAATGGCTAAAGGGGAGGGGGAGTTGGTGGTGGGGCACTAAAACCACTGCTATGTAACCAGCCAACAGTGATACTGCATGTTTATGGGCCTTGGTTGCCATGGATACAGTTATGTAACTCCAACTGGTGGTGAAATTTCATACTGCTTGTGGTGGCGAGCGATATTTCAGTCACTTAGGGCTACTTTTAAAGAGAACAAATAAAGTAGCTGAGGGGCCCTTTGTCTTGCCGGCTACAACCTGCACCAAGTTTCAGCCCCACATGCCAGTCATTTTCCAGTTTTCTGTGTGTATCAAAATGTTCCCAATTATTCTCTGAGTAGAGCTGGGCACTTACTTCTCAGCTCAGAATGGTGAGGCATCAGCCTCAAAACGAAAAAGAAAAAAATAAATAAATAATGCCCCCTTTTGGGGTGGAAAGCTTGTGTGGAAAATTTCAGTTTGGAAAGCTTGTTTGCTGGGAAAGTTATGAGTTGAGGGGAGGGCATCTGCTCACTAGCACTAAGTCCAAACAGGAGGTATGTTGTCTGTCCAACCTCTCTCTGTGTCTCTAGTTCTATCCTTTTCTGTCTCTCTATCTCCCTTTCTCTATCTATCTCTCTGTCTCTGTCTCTTCATTTCTTTTACTGTGTCTATCTCTCTATGTCTTTTTCTCTCTTCTATCTCTCTGTTTCTTTCTGTCTCTTTACCTCTATTTCTGTCTCTTTTCTCTCTGTCCTTTTTCCTCTGTCTTTTTCTTTCTTTCTTTTTTGTTTTTTTTTTATTGTGAAAATACTGTACAGAGGGGTTACAATTACATGGGCAAGATAATGAGTACATTTCTTATCAAGCATTGTAGCCTCCTCCTTTGTTTGCCCTTCCCATCCCTTCCCATCCTCCCCTGCCCCCCTTTTTCTTTCTTTCTCTCTCTTTTTTTTAATTGTGAAAATACTGTACAGAAGGGTTACAATTACATGGGCAAGATAGTGAGTACATTTCTTATCAAGAATTGTAGCCTCGTCCTTTGTTTACCCTTCCCATCCCTTCCCATCCTCCCTCCCCGCCAATACCCCCCCCCCCAAGTTGTAAAGTTCGTTTTGGACATGACAACTTGTACTTCTCATTGTTGCAACAGGTCCACCTGCATCCTTATTTAAAGGACTTGTTTTTCCCCTTCCCCTCCACAAATTATACCGACATCAAATACAGTGAAAGCAGGGGTTATACTGTGGGGGAGGGACATACAAAGCAACAAAAAAATAATCTTATAATTGTGTTAGAAACAAATGCATGAAAGAAAAAAACATTTAAAATACATATCTTAGGGTTCATTTTCCTTACATCACCTTATCTGACCTGTTCTGCTCTACTCATACATATACTAGATATTGCAAATAAGGAAAATCATGGGATCTATGTTTCTTTGGGCTTGGCTTACTTCACTTAATATAATTTTTCCAAGTCTTTCCATTTCCTAACAAATGGGGCAATGTCATTCTTTCTGATGGAGGCATAGAATTCCAGGACATAGCTGGCAAGATCAATAGAAAGCCCACGGATTGGGAGAAGATCTTCACTAGCCATACAACGGACAAGGGTCTCATATCTAAAATATACTTGGAACTCAAAAAATTAAATCCCCCAACAACAAATCTTCAAAGAAACAACTGCCCAATAAATAAGTGGGCTAATGACTTAAAGAGAAACTTCTCTGAAGAAGAAAGAAGGATGGCCAATAGACACATGAAAAAATGCTCAACCTCCCTAGCCATAAAAGAAATGCAAATCAAAACAACATTGAGATACCACCTCACCCCAGTTAGAATGGCAAAAATCAAGAACTCTAACAACAGATGCTGGAGGGGATGTGGACAGAAGGGAACCTTACTTCATTGTTGGTGGGAGTGTAAACTTGTTCAACCACTTTGGAAAGTAGTATGGAGGTTCTTCAAAAGACTCCACATAGAGCTCCCCTATGACCCAGCAGTCCCACTTTTGGGCATTTACCCAAATGTTTACAAACAAGACCACACTAAAGCTACCAGCACAACTATGTTTATTGCAGCATTATTTACCATAGCTAAGATCTGGAACCAACCCAGATGTCTCTCAGTAGATGAATGGATCAAGAAAATGTGGTATATATACACAATGGAATTCTATGCTTTCTCTCTCTTTTATATCGGTAGATATAAAAGAGTAGATAACGGTAGATAACGGTAGAGTCTCTGTCATGCTCTTCCTCTCTCACATATACACTTGAACTCACATGCAATCTTATTTAGTCTCCTCTTTCTTTTTTAGACAGTCATGTGCATGAATACAGATTCACATTTATACATGCTCTATTAAACACCACACACAATTTATTCACATGAAACATATTTATAACATGCACATTTATTCACCCATATCCATATTTTGCTAGGCTGAAACAAAATTTGTTGATACCTTTCCAAAGAGACCAGCATTTGCTCACATGTAATAAGCTGAAGCATATGAAATTTGCTGATATTAAAATGTTGTAACCTATAAAATGATAGTTTTAGCTGGTGCTGCTGGTTCATACTAGTAATTCTCACAGAGACTGAGATCTGAAGACAGAGGTTCAAAGTTAGCCTGGTAAAGAAAGTACACAAGACTCTTATTCCAATTAACTAGCAAAAAGCCAGAAGTAGAGCTATAGCTCAAATGGTAGAACAGTAGTCTTGAGAACAAAGGCTAAGGAAAGTATTCAGGCCCTGAGTTCAAGGTTCACTGGTGAGACAAAAATAAAGAATGTTGATCCAATGTTCACATTGATATAATAGGTATATGAACACTATTGCCTACACTTACTCTCTCATAGTAATAATCTCACAGACTTATAGATATTTGTGTTTCCTCTTTCAAAGTCCCTCTTACATTATTTCTAAATAGTCATGTTAACCGATATACTTTTTGTCTTGTTTATCTGTTTGGAGGAGGGGAAGGAGGAGCAGAGAAATGGAGGGACAAAGGATGAACTAATTCAGCAGTGATACTCACTAGACACTATATTGAAAATGAACTATACAACTTGTAGGAGAAGGGGGTCAGGAAAAACTAGTAAAAATAATAATACCATGCTAAAATGTAAGGGAAATTTGAGGAAAGGAGATTTGATACCCTTCTTCTGACCTCTTAGAAAAAAAATGTTGGCTCAATGTTCTTGTATTGTCCAAGGTGCTCTAAGAGTGACCTGCTTTTGTTACCCTGGGGAGATCTTATAGTAGTCCTTAAATCAATGTTTGAAATGATTGTCTGGGGTCCTATGTAAACCACAAGATCATTTTCAAAGGCTTCAGATCCACCCATTAGGTAAACATGTCTTGTCATTTTAACTTTGTGCTTCATTTCTTTCATGAAACAGGGTCTATGGTTTGACTACAGGTTTCGGGGAGACATGTATTTTCACTACCAGTTGTGAGAAGGACCCAAAACAAATGTTGATGCCTGCCAAGACTGTTTAAGGGCAGTGAGATGCTGAGGAGTTCAAATATGGGGCAAGGAACAATAGCAACAGAAAAGACTTCCTGCAGTGGTGCTGTGGCTCAAGTGGTAGAGTGCTCACCTTGAGCTGAAGAGCACAAGGACAGCGCCCAAGCCCAGAGTTCAAGCCCCACAACTGACAGAAAAAAAAAAAACAAACTAGAAAAGGCTTCCTGCTCCTATAGTCAGCCCTTTTGTCAATGCTGCCTGAGCCTGCCTATGAAGTTGATTGGTGTTGCCATTCTTATGTTCAAAAGACAAAATTGAGCTCAGAAAAGGAGAGATTTACTTCACAAATGTTGCGCAAGTCAGGAATAGAATCACATGGGGACTTAGAAGACACAGAAACTCTTGCTTTCAGCTACTGGTACACCATTTCCAGTAAGAGCTTATGCCACCTCCTCAAACTCTTCTCTCTTATTCTTTCCCTTAGAGGTAAGGGCTGGGAAAGAGGAGATCACTTTCTCCATCTCCCTTACTACCTAGCACTCCACTAGTATTTCCTTCTGTGGAAGACTGAAGTTTGTCTTAATCATCCTTGGCCTGGGTTCTTTCTCCTTTCTTATCCTCAGGTATCCTATTTGCTCTAACATCATTAACTATGAGAATATGCTGTTTCAAAGTAAACATTCAAGACTATTTAGCTCAGAGGTTTCCAAATTCTGTTTCTCCCAGGTTCTTGAAACTACTACAAATGGCATGAGGGTGAATATAAATGGGTTGGGCTCCAGAACAGAATCATTCTCCTTTAACTACTAACATCCCTGGTGTCCCTAATAGCCTCAGTCTGCAAGAGCAACTCTGCTGCAGCTTCTTCTTTGGAACATATTAGACTTGATATAAGATTAGATTAGATTTTTTTAAAGTAGTTGGTTACAACAATTAGAAAATTGCTGATTTACTCCAACTCCTGTACAGAGAAGGAAATTGAAGATCAGAGAGGGACAAGGATTTACTCACTATCACTCTGTAATTCAGTGAGTAGCAGGTCCTATCAGGCCAGACATAATAAAGATTCTCTGTATATGACCCTTTTCCAACTACTTTGGCATCAACCTCAAAGTCTTTGAATAAGTAGGGGCAGGAACCAACACATCGTGCTCTAGAGTCCTAAAGGATGCAGTTGTGAAAGGACAGCTACAATCTGGGTTGCCCAGGGTGTTTGAAAAAGAGGCCCCTCCCAGGCAGCTGCTTGGCAAGCCTAGGGCTGAATTGTGCAAGGCCACCACCTTTGGTCTGGCAGCCTCCCCATCTCTATCCAAGGTCCTTATCCACTAGAATTTTCCATCCAATAAAATACATTTTCAACTTAGAATAGAAACTTCACTTATCCTAACCACTACAGAATGTCAGCTAGAGAGGGGGGTACTGACTATATTCCAGGCCTGAGAAAGATTTTGGCTCTTGTAGTAGCAAATTGGTGGCAGTAGCTATGTTTGAGGCAAAGTACATTTGGAGAATTCTTACATATCATTCTTTGCTGCCAGAGTATTGCAAAATATTGCTCTCTAAGTCACTGAACACAAAGGTGAGGAGGATGGATTACAGCAGTGGGCCAGGGGACTCTGAAAGAATGATTCTGGCCTCTGCTTCTCTGGACAAGCTGTTAAGTAAAAGAATAGGGAATTTCAATTTAGCATTTGCTTCAATCAAGCCAGATCTTGTGTTAGCTGACATCTTTTATAGCAATTAAGAACAAAAACTCAAAAGTGAGAAGGCTTTGGTTCTAACACTTGTGCTGTCACTTACCAGGTGAGTATCTTGAAATTATTGAGCCATACTATACTTTGGTTGCATATACATTGGAAATGATTATATTACAGGCATGTTGTAAGGAATAAATGAGGTGATTTGTCTATTTCATTCAGCAACTATCTGATAGTAAGCACTATGTAAATTAACTAGTGTTATTATTTCCTCTGAGATTTGAGCCAACCTAGAAATCATAAGGTCAAGACTCAGTCAAGCTAGGACCTATTTAGAAAGCTGTATGATACATAAATACTTCAAAGATAATGAAATTATTTTATCCTTGTAATTCCTCTGTTGAGGATATTTTTTATTCTTACAATTAGATTGTTGAATATAAGGCCAGCTTTACAAGGTATATAAAAAGTTTACCCACAATCAATAGTCAAACCTATAGCCCTGTGAATCAAGTCATATTAATGTAATTTCCACTATAAGCAGGTGGAATTGGCCATAGGGAGCTCAAATGACAGAGTTAGCATTGAAAATGGAAGACACTGAATTAAAGAGGGCAGTTGTCCTACTCAGGTGGCTGAGAGTTACAGATCATGATTCAAAGCCAGAAAAGGCAGGAAAGTTCATGAGTCTACAATTAATCACCAAAAAGACAGAAGTGGAGCTGTAGCTCAAGTAGTAGAGTGCCAGCCTTGAGAAAAAAAGTTCATGCCATGAATTCAAACCCCAGTACTGGCACACACACACAAAAAAATGATAGTAATTCTCTAGCAATGGTAATTCTTTGGCTGCACCAGGAAAACTTTCAAATCAGGATGATAGTGAAGATCCCTTGTATATTATGTTAGCAACTAACCTCTTCTGGCCTCTTTCCAATAGTGACTGATGGCCATGTCTAGTTCCTACTTGTCTGTACCCTGAGTATTTAGGAATGAAGTGTCAAGAGACTAACTTATTTATGATTCATGTTGAAGCATACAGTGGACTGAAGATGTCATAGCTAATTGCCTTAATTCCTCAGAAACCTCAATGATCAATGAAGTAAAAACATATAACCAAAAAAAGTAACCAGTGTAGAGCTAGGGTAAAAGTTGTTACATATGATATGAAACCAGTAGAGCTAGGCACCACTGGCTCATATCTGTAATTCTAGCTATTCAGGAAGCTTAGATCTTAGGATAGCAGTTCCAAGCCAGCTCAAGCAGGGAAATCAGGGAGAATCTTATCTCTCATTAACCAGCAAAAGCCAGAAGGAGAAGTGTGATTCAGGGTAGTAGAGTATCAGTCTGGAGTGAAAAAGCCAAGTGAGAGCTCAAGGCCCTGAGTGCAAACCCTATTACTAGAAAGTTAGCTCTTCTATCCATTTTTGCCCATTTTACCATGGTGCACCATTGTAGCATATGAGAAAACCCAGGGCTGTCTCCAGAATGTTTCCTGCAATCTGTAATATGAATTTTGCTTCTAAGAATGAGAAATGTGTTTAAGACAAGAATATACACTACTATTTTATGTCTGACTCTGCTCAGGAGATAGGAGATGAAATTATCAATTGAGCTGCTAGAGGTAATTGGGAAAGTGACAGTCAGTAATCTAGCCTAGGAAAAGGCAAGCAGAGATTTGGAAAATGAAGAAGGTATCACAGAAGCAGGAAAATTTTAATCAGATAACAAATGGATTAAATCTCTCTCACTATCAGCACCGACACAAGCATATAGCATAGGATAAACTGCAAAGTACTGGGAAACTAGGAAAGGAGAAAATTACAGCAGACTGATTAAACAGTTGGAACAAACATCCTACATCAAATATGGCAACTGTATAGACTGTGGGGTGGTCAGGTGTGAGTAGAAGATGTTCAAGATTTACAAGAGGGTTGAAAATTGGGATAAGGAAAAATGGCAATGGATTCAAGTTACAACTCCTTTACCGGTTTCCAAGTTGCTAGAGTTTTGCAGTGCCTAGCAAGCTGTTGGCATTCAGCAAGGGAGATTTATGACAATGCTCATTGGATGAGACAGGCAGGAGTCATGAGTCTTGGCAAGAAAACAAGGCCAGAAGATTTGCTTTGACTAAAAGCCATATAACTTGAAAGGTTTATTGCTGAACTGATTATGTAATGTAGCTTCGAAAGAGCAGTATTTAAGATAAAGATTTGAAGCCCTCAGGCAGGTTTGGAAAGAGACTTGGGGAAAGGCCTGAATGCATTAAGAGTCCATTTAAGAGCTGCCTGCCTCTTAAACCCAGTTTCAGACTGAAGGGAGAAAGCAATGGGGCACTGTAAAGGGCACTAATTTTGACTCAGAGCTGGGTTCTGCCAATGATTCTTTGTGATCTCAGGTGAGTCCTTTCCCTTCTCTGGACATCAGTGCTCCATTTGTATTGGGAAAGGGGATGGGGAAGAGAGCAGTGTAAGTCCTGAGCTTAACAAAGATCTTACATGTTCAGTCTGCCACCTACACCCAAGTATTTGGTTTCCCAAAGATTCCAGACCTCACCCAAAGACTTCACTGGTCCAATTATTCAGATGGAAATTTCTTCCTTGTTCCTACTTCCTCTTCATCACATCCATTTTCATTTGGCTTAGGCTAGTAGTTTTCCACTCTGGCAGTCCTTCCATTTGTGGCTTATTATTTTTTGTAACACTGGTTAGCTTTTGAAGCTAAGTTTCCTAATACTCCATCCAGACTAAGATCCATTGTGTCATCTCTTATATCTAGATAGTTTAGGTAATTGATATTAAATTCTATTGTACTTGTGGATTTATAGCTTCACAATAATAATAAAGCATCTCATTTATATATACTATATTCATTCAGATTTGGTGCTATTTGGAGGAGAATTGGATTTATGTTCCTTTCATTTGTCTTTAATTCAATTATTATTTCATGTTGTATTTTAAAAGAAGACATAGAAATAGTTTACAAATTATACAAATCACCCATTTAAAGGGTACAGCTCAATTACCCAGTTAAATTTACAGATATATACATTTGTTATCACAAGCAATTTTAAAAAATTGTTTGTCATATTAAATAGAAACCTCATGCCTTTGCAATATTACCCACCTAATCATAGCAATCCCATCTAACATATCTAAGTAATTGCTACTCATAAATATGCTGTCCCTTGTTATGGCTGAGTAATATTCTATTGTATAGGTATATCACATATTGTTTATAATTTCATGAACTGATGGACACTTTGTTTTTCTTCCTTTCAATGCTTATGAATAATACTTCTTTAAACATTTGCATACACATTTCTGTCTGGAAATATATTTTGTTTTGGGGCATATTAAAAAGAATGAAATTACTGAGTTCTGTGTTTAATGATTTGAGAAACTGTCACAGTATTTTCCACAGTAGCTGCGTCATGTTATATTCCTGTCAAAGCAAATAAGACTTCTAATTTCTGTACATCCTTGCCAAAATTGTCACCTGAGTTTTAAAACTTCTATCTAATTTAGTCTTTTACCATGTTTTTGATTTTCATTTCCCAGGTGACTAATGATGTCAAACTGCTTTTTATGTGTTTATTTGTCATCTATGTATCTTCAGAGAACTATCTCTTCAAATATTTTGTACATTTGAATTGTTATTTGTCTATTTTTTATTTTATTTATTTATTTTTGTCAGTCATGGGCCTGAACTCTGAACCTGGGTGCTGTCCCTCAGCTCTTCAGCTCAAGACTAGCACTCTACCACTTGAGCCACAGCACCACTTCTGACTTTTTCTGATTATGTGGTGCTGAGGAATGGAACCCAGGGCCTCATGCATGCAAGGCAAGCATTCTATCACTGAGCCACCTTCCCAGCCTTATTTGTCTATTTTTATTTGAGACATTTTTTAGCATAATTACAAATCTTTAATCTGATATATAGTTCAACAATGTTTCTTTCATTTATTGAGTTATCTTTCCATTTTGATTTTTACATAAAATTTGTTTACATATCCCAGGCTGACCTCAAACTCACAATCCTGCTCCAGACTATCAGGTACTGGGGTTACAGGTGTGTGCTACTATACTCAACATCTCTCTTCTTACTTGATGGTATCCTCTGAATCACAAATGTTTACATTTTTATAAATTCCAGTTGATTTATTATTTTGATGTTCATTATTTTGGTATTATAAGCAGCAATACTTTACCAAGCCCAACATCATGAAAATTTATCCCTATAATCTCTTCAAAGAATTTTGTAGATCTTGATTTTATATTTATGGATTCAGTTTTCAGTCCTAACTTCATTTATGTGTATGTGACTTGCCATTTCTCCTAGAACTATTAGTTGTAAAGATTATTGTATCTTCATTGAACGGCGTTGGCATCCTTATCAAGAATTAGATAATCATAGATGGACTCAATTCTATTCAGTTGACCTATATATCTATACTTCTGATACTACCATACTGTCTTGCTGACCATTGCTTTGTCATAAGATGTGAAATTGGGAAATAGAAACCATCCTATATCATTTTTCTTTTCAAAATTTATTCAACTATTTTAAGTCCCTGCAATTCCATATAAATTTCATTGTCATCTGGTCAGTTTAAGCAACAACTCAGCTGGGATTCTGATTATGTTGAAGCTGTAGTTTGATATGAAAAGGATTGCTGTTTGAACACTGTTAAGACTTCTGGTCCAGGAACATAGACTACATAGACTACATAGGCTACATAGACTACTTTTCTTTTTTTTTTTATTAATTTCTTTTTCAATAATGGTTTGTACTCTTCAGAGCACACACTTTTGGGCATGTCATTTGTTGAATTTTATTTCTATTTTATTCTTGTTGATCCCATTATAAATGATGTGTGTGTGTGCGTGCGCGCGTGCGCACTCTTATCCCGGAGGCTTGAACTCAAGGCCTGGGCTCTGTTCCTGAGCTTCAATCTTCAAAGCTACCAATGTACCATTTGAGCCACAGCTCTACTTCTGGATTTTGTTGGTTAGTTGGAGATAAGAATCTTATGGACTTTCTTTTCTGAACCACCTCCCCTCATATCTTAACCTTCTGAATAGTTATGATTACAGGTATGAGCCCCTGGAGCCTGAAATTACAAATTATTTTTTAATTTAAATTTTGGATCTAAAAACCAATTTGGGGCTGGGAAGGTGGCTTAGTGGTGGAGTGCTTGCCTTGCATATATGAGGCCCTGGGTTCGGTTCCTCAGCACTACATAAGTAGAAAAAGACGAAAGTGGTGCTGTGGCTCAAGTGGTAGAGCACTAGCCTTGAGCTAAAGAGTTAAGGACAGTGAACAGACCCAGAGTTCAGGCCCCACGACGAACACACACACACACACACACACACACACACACACACACACACACACACACAATTTTGTATTTTGATAGTTGATCCTGCAAAATTCTTGAATTGGTTTATTAGTTCTAATATTTTAGTAGGTTCCTTAGACTATCCTATAACCATAGTTGTATGTCTGGCAACTTAAGTTTTATATTTTTCTTTCCAATTTAGATGATTTTTTTACCTTTTTCTTCTGCCTCATTGCCCTGGTTAGAACCAATAGTAAAATATTGAAAAGTGGTAACAGTATATGTTTATATCTTCTTTCTAGTTTGTAATCTTAATCATTAAATTTTATGTTATCTATAATGTTTATAGATGATCTTTAATCGATTACAGCAATTCCATTGTATTCTTAGTTTAACTGAGCGTTTCTATTATGAAACAAGATTGGATTTTGTCAAATGCATTTCTTGTTTCAATTGAGATTATGTCATCTTTGCTTTTTATTCTTTTGATATGTTTACTATATTAATTGACACTCAGTTATTAAATAAACTTGGCATCCTTGAGATAAATCCTACTTGGTCATAGCAGTTAGTTCTTTTTATATGTTAATGTATTCTGTTGGATAACAAGTTGTTAAGGATTTTTGTGTAATGATGAGATATTGGTTTATAATTATATTTTCCTATGTAATGTTCGTCTGCTTCTGATATCAAGATAATACTGGCCTCACAAGAAGATTTTTGAAATATCCCCTTATTTTCTATTTTTTCAAGAACTTGTGAAAATTTAGTATAAATTCCTCTTTGAATATTTATCAGAACTTATTAGTAAAGCCACTGGGCCTTTAGTTCTCTTTTGTGGCTACTTTGCCAATGAATGTCTAGTTTGATTTTATCTTCTGTGTCAGTTTGTAGAAAGTAGATGTGTCTTTATAGGAATTATTCATTTCATCTAAGACATCTAATCGGTTTGTAGACAGTTGTTCACAATGTTCCATTATAATTCTTTTTAATTTTTAAAATTCTGTCAATAATGTCCTTTTAAGTTTCTGATTCTAGCAATTTGAAATTTTAATATTTTTTTAATCCATGTTGTAGATCTTTTTTAAAAATTGTGAATTTTTTATTCTATTTCTGCATTTATAGGCCTGTCTTTTAAATTTATTTTTAAATTTTATTGTTCAGTTCATGTACAGAGCGGTTACAGCTCCGTGGTTACAGTAAGTAAGGTAGTGAGTACATTTCTTGTCGAACTTGTTACCCACTCCTTCATTTTTCTCCCACTTTCCCTCTCCTCCTAACCCCCTCCTCAGTTGTACAGATCATTTCATTGGGAATATCGCTGTTACATTGGTTCCCCCTTTGGCCTTTATCTCACCATTTTGTTGATCTTTTCAAGTAATCAATGTTTTTTATTTCATCCCCAGTTGTCTGGCTTTTTCAAGTTTTAAAACTTTTTTTGATTATTATTATAAAGGTAATGTACAAAGGGCTTGCAGATACATAAGTTAGGTAGGGAGTATATTTCTTTTTGGGCAATGTCTCTCCCAGATTCTTCCTCCTGTCCCCATCCATAACTTGGGTAGTTCATTTTCAACATATTGTCTACTGAGTACCACTGCTCTGCATTTGTTCACCTTATGTCCCTCCATTTTGTCTGTTTTTTAATCATTTTTATTAGCATAATTTAATCACATGAAGGGATTTCACTATAATTACAATATATGTATGGTGTACTTTGATTAAATTTACCTCATTTATATTGTTCTTTCCTATCTCTTTTCCTTCTCCTCACTGACATTTTTTGGAGCATTTCAGTATGCTATTTTCAAACATCTATGATTACTTCTGTCATATTCCCATTATTTTCTCTTTTCCCAATTCCTTGGTTCCATACCTCAAATAAATCATTTTGTAGTCATGTAATATTGTATTTATTTTTAAAGTCTACATTCCTTATATGATCAAAAATGTAAAATGTTTGTCTTTCTGAACTTGACTTATCTACCAAAGAACTAACATTAATGATCCTTGAATTCTTACATAAAATAGAAAGGGAAGGAGCTCTATACCACTCATTGTACAATGCTAGAATTACTCTGATAACCAAACCAATAAGAATACAATAATTCTATCATATATACATATATGTATATACACCTATATCACATTTTCTGGATCCATTCATCCACTGAGGGACCTCTAGGCTGATTCCATATCTTGGCTATGGTAAACAATTCTTCAGTGAACATGGTTGTGCTGGTAGCTTTAGTGTGGCCTTGTTTGTGGTCTGTTGTATTAATGCCCAGGATTGGAGTTGCCGGGTCATAAGATGTTGTATGTTTAATATTTTGAGGAACCTCCATTCCTCCTACTGTTTCATACTACTTTCCAGAATGGTTGAACAAATTTACATCTCTTTGGCCACATCCTTGCCAGCATCTATTATTGCTAGTTTTCTTGATAATGACCATTCTAACTAGGGTGATATGGAATCTCAATGTTTGGATTTGCATTTCTTTTATGGCCAGAGTAAGTTTATCTGTTTTGGGGAAGGTAAGGGGGAGCACAAAAATGGTGGGACAAAGGGTGAACAAATGCAGCAGTAATTCACTAGAGTTGAAAATGAACTATAGAACTTGTGGAGGATGGGAGTCAGGAGGGAAAAAGTGGGGAGAAAATGAGGGAAGAGGTGACACTGTTCAAAAAAATGTACTCATTCCCTGACTTATGTTACTGTAACTCCTCTCTATATCAACTTTACAATAAAAATAAACTTTTACAAAGAATATAAAAAGAAAAAAAATATAGAGCAATTCTCTTTATAATCATAGATTCAAAAATTCCAATAAAATACTTGCAAACTTAATTCAACAGCACATTTTTAAAAAATACCCTCCAGGTATTACAGGGGTGAGCCACTGTAATCCTAACTCCTCAGAAGCTGAGTTCTGAGGATTGTTATTTGAAGCCAGTCCAGGAGGTAAAGTTCCTGAGACCCTTATCACCCAAATAATAACAAAAAGACTGAAGTGGCACTTTGACTCACGTGGTAGTGTGCATGCCTTGAACAAAAGGAGCTCAGGGACTGTGCCCAGACCCAGAGTTCAAGTCCCAGAACTGGCAAAAAGGAAAAAGAAATCACACTCCATGATGAAGTTGGTTTTGTTCCAAGGATGCAAAGATCATTGAAATATATAAATTAATAAATGTATTATATCACTTAAATGGAATAACACACATATATATTAAATTTAAAATATTCATCATTGTCTTTTAAATCAGGTAAGTGAAAAAAGGAATATAGGCTTGTAGTGTCTTTATAATTGCATAATTACTTTTTAACCTGTTTATGTGGAGTGAATTACCTTCTGGTATCAATTGAATTCAGGCTCAGCAATTATGGTATTTTTTGTAAATCAAGTCTGCTAGCAACAAACAGTCTTGGTTTTGTTTAACTGAAAATGTCTTATTTTGCCTTAGCTTCACTATGAAATGAGAATAGAATCTTGTAACTGGAGGTCATTTGCTGTTTCTTTTTGAGCAATGTAATACGTTTTTGGAAACTACGCCTTTTAGATAATAGACTAGCAATTCTGAGAATATTTCCTCATTGACAAGTGTCAATAACAACACTTGCTTTTTTATTTGTTTAGTTTTTGCTTGCTTATTTATTTAATAACTAGCTAGATTGTTTTAGTGAAGTCTGTTCTTCTCCAGTGCTGTCTTTGATATTGCTCCTCAGGGTGACACTGCTTTGGATATACCACAGTCACCTTGCAGTAATAGTAGTACAGATAGATTTCTCTCAACTCTTAAATCTGAAGACCTGTGTTATGTTTCACAAATTGTTAGCTGATTGTTCTATCATTTACAATTATACCACAGTGCCTTAGAGTATAATTTCCTCTATATAATAATCTCAAATTGTGGCTCTTTAATGGACTAGTCTCTGAAGTCTTGTTTAACAATTGTTCTGAGCTCAGGAGAAATTCTTTAATTTGCTTTATTTCCTAGGTTCTCTCCTGCAAACTAGCTTGCCTATATTGCAGGCTGTGTCTTCATTACCACAATCTCCACTATTCTTCAGACAGTTTTCAGGTTTAATGATATCCATGACCTTTTGCCTACTATTTTTGTCTATAAAAGTCTGGAGTGGGAGACATTTGGGAGGAATGAGGAAAGGACAAATCTTCATTTAAGTACCACAGATTCTTACCTTTTCTTGTCAAGATTTTATAGATAAATTTCATTTACTGTTTGATATTACGACTACTTCTACATTATTTAAATGGTTATTTTTAAATTTCAGGTATTTTCAAAAAGGAATCTCTATACAGAATCCCTATACACTACTGATGGCAATGTAAATTAGTACAATCACTACTGAAATCAACATAATCCCACTATTCCACACTTGGGTATATATCCAAAGGACTGCAATTCAGTGCCTGGTTCATGATAGTCAAATTATGGAATCAGTCTAAGTGTCCATCAACAGATAAAGAAAATATTATATATACACACAAAATGGAATTTTATTCAGCAATAAAAAATGAAAATATGATATTTTCAGGAAAATAGAAATGGAGGGATAATCATGTGAAGTTAGAAATGAAAAAGGAGATATGACAACAAATTCCAATGAAATTTAGAAGAGCACTAGGAAACATTTAAAAAGGTATACTTCAATAAACTGAAAAACTGAGAAGTAATGAGTACATTTGTACATGAAAATAGTCAACAAAAAATGAATAAAATGAATAGAAACCACTTAGATATGTCAGTAATAAACAATGACACAAAAGTAGTAACCCAACAGAGAAAAGACAGATCTGTGTGGATTCACTGGTAAATTAAAAAAAAGAATTAACACCAATTTTACTCATGTTATCCTATAATGTAGAAAAGTAAAATGGTACCAAACTCATTTTATGAAACCAGAATTAGCCTTCTACCAAAAACAACAAAGCAGCACAACATAAAAGGAAGCTACATAATTTTCTTTATGAATATATACATGACAATTCTCAATAAATTATTTGTAAACAAAATTCAGTAGTACATTAAAAAACGGATACATGATCATGGTTTTATTCAAATGATTAAAAGATGATCTGAAACATACAAATCAATTAACTTATTTACATATACTGATATGTACATACCATTAATACAGCATATAAATAGAACAAAAATCAATAACCAACTCAATAGGTTGAGAAAAAGACTTTGATAAAATTAATCCTCCTTTCCTGACAATATCCTGAAGGAACTAGAAATAAAAGTAACGTATCTTAACATAGTAAAGGTTATATACAACAAATCTAGAGCCAATGTTGTATTAAATAAGATTGCGAGTAAATGTAAAAGCATTTCCTCTGAAGTCAGGAATGAGAGAAGGTTTCTGCTTTCTTCACAATTATTTAAATACTACTTAAATTCTTAACCAGAACAGTAAGAAAGAAATGAAAAAAATTGAGCAAGAAAGGAAGAATTTAATATTTTTGTATTTAGTAATGATATTTAAATATTTAAAATATCCTGAAGATTCTCTCAAGAAACAAATCTATCATATCTAATAATGACTTTCAGAAAAGTATCAGGATAGAGAGTGTGTGTGTGTGTGTGTGTGTGTGTGTGTGTATCATTGTTTCTATACACTAACAAAATTACAATCTCATTCACAATAATTCACAAAATAAAGTACCTAGAAAAAAATATAACTAAGAAAAGAAAATGGATCTATCATAAAAAAATATAAAGCTTTCATTAAAAGAAGTGAAGAAGACACCGGAAGAATCAAAGGCACTCCATGTTTATGAATTGACAGAATATTGTGAAAATGGCTACACTATGCAATCACTGTAAAAAAAATCCAATGTTCTTCACAGAAATAGATTTAAATAATATTAACATTCATTCAGAAACACAAAAGACAGCCTAGTGCTGTTGGCTCATGTCTATAATTCTAGCTACTTAGGAGGTTGAAGATCACTATTTGAACCAGCCTGGGCGGGAAAGTCCATGAGACTCTTGTCTCCAATTAACCACCAGAAAACTAGAAGCACTGCTGTGGCTCAAAAGTGGTAAAACACTAATCTTGAGCAAAAAGCTCAGGGACAGCACCCAGGCCCTGAGTTCAAGACCCACAAACAACAAAAAGAAGAAAAAAGAAACACAAAAGACTGAATAGCGAAAGCAATCCTGAGAAAAAGGAGTGCGATACTTTATGTCAAACTGTGCTTCAGAGCTATAGTCACAAAGACTGTGATACTGACACAAAACATAATTAAATTGAATAGAAGTAGAGAGAGTGGAGATCCTTATCTTGTTCCTGATTTTAGAGGAAATGGAAGCAGAAAAGGTCAAAAGCTATGTACATATGAACATATAAGATGATGCTAAGTGAAATGAACCCCAAGACAAAGACACAAGTGGTTTTTTATTTCTTGCTATTGTTTTTAATGTACTTATAATGTACTATGTGATTTTTCTGTTTCTTTGTTATGTTCCTCCCCCACGGCATAACCCTGTTTTCACTGTATTTGATTCAGGTGCCCTGCATCTTGTATATACAGTTTTCTAATTTGGGGAGGGGAAGGGAAAAAACAAAATGCTTAAATAGGCATACAGGTGGACCCATTGTAACAATGAGATGTGCAAGACACTATGTTGAAAACGAACTTCACTTCGGCAGGGAGGTGGGAAGGAAGGGATGGTAGAGGAAAAACAAACAAGCTCCAGAGGAAATGTACTCATTACCTTAGTCATGTAACTGTAACCCCTCGGTACAGTATTTTTGCAATAAAAATGTATTTAAAAAACAGATAATTAGACCAATGGCAATGCGTAGATAACCCTCACATAAGCCTACACAACAATAACCATTGGATTTTTTCACAAAAGAACCAAAAACATATGCTGAATAAAAGACTGACTTTCAACAAATGAGAATGGGAAAACCATATATACACATGTAGAAGACTGAGATTAGAACTTTACCTCTCACTCTACCCAAAAATTAAGTAAAAATTAAGGCAAAGCCTTATGATAACACTATAAACTTTGAAATTGCTACAAGGATGCATAAGGAGCACACTTCAAGACAGAGAAACAGGCAAAAAGATTTTTCTGAATAGATTTCTAATGGCTCATGTAATAAGAATTGACAAATGTGATTGGATCAAATTAAAAAGCTTCCATACAGCAAAGGAAACAAGAGATTAAAATGATAGCCTACAGGTGCTGGGAAGGTATCTCAGTGGTAGAGCGCTTTCCTTGCATGCTTGAGACCCTGGGTTCGATTCCTCAGCACCACATAAGCAAAAAGCCGGAAGTGGTACTGTGGCTCCAATGGTAGAGCGCTAGCCTTCAGCTGAAGAGCTGAGGGAGCACCCAGGCCCAAAATTCAGGCCCCGTGATTAGCAAAAAAAGTAAAAGTAAAATGATAGCCTACAAAGTGGAAACGCTCATTAGTAGCAATTTATCAGACAAGGAATTAATATCCAAAATATATAAAAATCTAAAAAGTTAAACAATAAAAAAGAATCCAATCAATAAATGGTCACAGTGAATTAGACAGTTCTCAAAATATGTACAAATGACCAGTAAATATGTGAAGAAATGTTCAGCATCCTTAGCCATAAAGAAAATGCAAATTAAAATAACATTGACATTCCTTCTCATTTCAGTCAGAATGGACATCATCAAGAAAGCAAACAATAAATGTTGGTGAGGTTGCTGAGAGAAAGTAACTGTTATGCACTGTTGGTGGGAATGTAAATGAGCATCGTTGTAGAAGTTCCTAAAATAACACAACTAAAAATCTATGAATAAGCTATACCATCTTGCACATCTATGTTGTTTATTACAACACTATAGAATCATCATGGGTACCACCCACAGATAAACGGCTAAAGAGAATTATGGTTACATGTATTATCAAGTACAAATCAATCATAATAACTAAGAATGAAATTGGGTTGTTTACAAGAAAATAGATGGAAATGGAAATCATCATGTTAAGCAAAACAAGCCAGATTCAGGAGAAATAGTGTGTTTTCTCTCAAATTCAGAAGCTAGATCTAAAAAAATCCCAAAGAAGAACATGAGCATAAATGGGGAACTATTTCAGAAGGAAGTAATGGGAGGTGGAAGGAAGAAAAAGAAAGGTGATGAAAAAAAATATGATTGAAGTACACAGTATGCACATATGACAAGTTTATAAACTGCAAGAAAGATAAAAACTGGGTTGAAAAAAGGATAAGGAAACATAATGAAGGAAATAACTATGTCAAAGTATGTTATTTGCATGTGTATGTTATTTGCACTATAACAATGTGTAACTCCCACACTGTACAGTTAATATGGGCTGATGAGATGTGAAAAAGAATGTGTTTATACAATTTTAAATTTTAAATATTATTTGTGATTTTCACAAATATATCTTATTAATATAGATTAATTTGTAGTACAAGTAGATTATTTTGAAGTTAATAGAAAGAAATAGAAATCAGAGAATGAGGGAACAATAAGAATAGAATAGAAGCTATGTACCTGTGGCTCATGAATGTAATCCTAGTTACTCAGTAAGCTGAGATTTGAGGATTATGGTTTAAAGCTACCCAGATAGAAAATTTGACCAGACTCCATCTCGTTAATCAGCACAATGATGGATTGGAGTTATGGAACACCAGCAATGAGCAAGAAAGCTGAGCAAGAGTGCAAGGCCCTGATTTTAAGCTGTTCCTGGCCCACAGGTGCACACAGCTCACACATACACGCACAGAGAGAGGGGGGAGGGAGGGAGGGAGAGAAAGAGAGAGAGAGGGAGAGGCAATCGGTTAGAAAACACCAAAAATGGCAATCTTGAAGTGAATATAACCTCTTTTAAAACCCCTGAAACCCAAGGATGGGTTAAATTCTTAGAAGTATAAGGTTGTAAAAAGATGTAACTGTGGTAATGGATTGGTTGCATTTCTCCTCTAAAAATAGTTTCACATCATCTGAACTTTTTTCCCAGTGATCAATTCCTTTCTAAAACTAAACCCCATATTTAGATTCTTAGTTCAAAATCCATTTTGTTATATTTCACTATTTGTGTGTCAAAATTTCGATCAAGTGTTAGCAGGATAACTCTTCTGATCTACACTATCAAGTCTGGGGTCAGTAGCTATTATTTAGCTTATATCAGGGACACTTTAAATGTTCTAAAATGACTTTGCTCATATGTCTGAAACTTTAGAGGGCAAAGATGGAAAATGGAGGCCAAATGAGTAAGTCTCTTATTCCAGGTTGTCGCAAGTCCTCTCTGAATCTCTACAAGAATAGTCAGACTATTTGTATGTTTACAAATTAAGTCATTCCACATGCAAGTTATACTCAGATCTTAATTCCAGGACCTTCAGGATGTCATGTTAAAGGGAGCTAATTAAGTTTAGGCCATACTGAATGGAATGGCCTATAATCTAATATGAGTGGTATCTTTATACAAAGAGAGAAAAGACAGAAATGCAAATACCCAGGAATAACTTCATGTGATGAAAGTGGCAGATACTTAAGCAATACTTCTTCAAATCATGGGCTGTATAGGATTGCTAGAAATAACAGAATCTGGAAACCTCAGAGATGTCCTAGAACCATGAAAGAGAGAAAGAGAGACAGAGCCAAGGAGGAGGAGGAACAAGAGGAGGAGGAAAAGCAGGAGGAGGAGGGGGAAAGGGAAGGGAATATGAGAGGAGAGCAGGGAAAAGAGAGGAGATGATATAAGGGAAGAGGAGAGCAGGGAAGACAAGAGAGTAGAGAAGAAGAGAGATAAGGCTGCCAAAATTTTGAGTTGGGATTTCTAGCTACCAATGTTATAAGATAATAAGTTTCTGTTTTATTAAGGCTAATCAGTGTGTACTATTTTGCTACTGAAACCCTAGGAAAACTAATATACATTACACCTCAGGATTTCATGACCAAGTGATCTGAGCAAGTAAGTATAATCTATCAGGCTTTTATGGTAACAGATTTGATAAATATTTATGGCAAAGAAGCACAATATAAAGTCAGCATAAAAACCAGTAGCTCTTCCAAGAAAACAAAAATTAAGAAAACAATTCCACTCACAGTAGCCTCAGAAAACTGAAGTTGGAAATGAAAGATCTCCACAATGAAAATTATGAAACATCAAGGCAAGAACTTTTAGAAGGCACTAGGAAATGGAAAGACTGGTCATATTCCTGGATTGCCAGAATCAGTATTGTGAAATAATTATAATATTGAAACAGTGTACATATTTAATGCAATCCCTATCAAAATTCCAATGCCATCCTCTGCAAGAGTAGAAACAAAATCAATCCTAAATTTCTTTTTTTCCCTCTCCCCCCCCCCCACTCAATCCTAAATTTCTACTTTACTTCTAGCCTAAGGAGAAGGGCTTCAAGTAGGCTTGAGTACTTGGTCCCTGCTATTTAAAAGACACAGTAAGCAGTTGAAGGGCTGGATGAAACAGTGGAGGGATATAAAGGTTAATCAATTACATGAGCCAGCAGACCAAAGGTAAGCGATTTTAAATTTGTGACAATGTGAAATTTGAGCATTGGATATTTGATGGTATCATGGAAATATTTTTATTTGGCTGTTTTATATGTTTAGTGATGAATACAATAAATTACAAATCAGACTTGTGAAATAGACTGATAAATAAGTAAATGAGTTATGGATCTAATATACAACCTTTTATAGAAATGTTTGTCTGTGGTCATTTTAGAAAGTGATTTTAGGACAGTTTTTTGACAGAAGGAAAGGGAAGAAGATGAATAGGCTGAAGCCTTATGAGAAGATTTTTAAAATGCTAGCCAAGAAAGATGAACCATTGTGTGTAAAACCTATGAGAGTGCAACATTAGTGCAAAAATGTCAAAGTCAGTACCAGATTTGTGGTTTGATCAAGTTATCTACTAGTGTATTTCTTTTTTCTTCACCCACCTGAAATCAGAGGATAAAGTAAATTAATGTCTTAAATTATGTTTCATTAAAGTATAAAAGTTTCATATTACAAAAAGAAATGATGATTCAATGTTATATACAGCCTAATTCTTAGAACCTCTAAAGAAGTTATGCTATGAATAACTGGCAAAACTTTTCTCTGATTCTGTAGGTTTTCTTTTGATTTTCATTTGTTTTTCATAGTGGCAAACAATTTTTTAAGTGGAAATCCCATTTCTATTTTTTCTTGTTTTTTTTCTGGGCAATTGGAGTTCCATTTCAAAAATTGTTACCAAGTACCTATATCTTCATAGGTTTACCTTATGTTTTTTATTCTAGCATTTTCAAAGTTTCTGGTCTTACATTACATTAAGATCTTTGATACATTTCAAGCTCATTATTCTACAAGATAAGAGATATAGTTTCAGTCGTCTCCATGTACATATTTAGTTTCACCTACACTGTTTGTTTTTTTTGGGGGGGGGGATCTGGTCATGGGGCCTGAACTCTGGGCCTGAGCGCTGTCCCTCAGCTCTTCAGCTCAAGGCTAGCGCTCTACCACTTGAGCCATAGCACCACTGTCGGCTTTTCTCTTTTTGTTTATGTGGTGCTGGGGAATCGAACCCAGGGCCTCAGGCATGCAAGGCAAGCACTCTACCACTGAGCCACCTTCCCAACCCCTCACCTACACTGTTTCTTTTTAAAATTTTTTTATTTTTAATTTTTATTTTTTTAATTGTGAAAATACTATACAGAGGGGTTACAATTACATGGGCAAGATAGTGAGTACATTTCTTATCAAGCATTGTAGCCTCCTCCTTTGTTTACCCTTCCCATCCCTTCCCATCCTCCTTCCTCTCCCATCCAATCCCCCACCAGTTGTAAAGTTCATTTTCAACATGACAACTTGTACTTCTCATTGTTGCAACAGGTCCACCTGCATCCTTATTTAAAGGACTTGTTTTTCCCCTTCCCCTCCACAAATTATACCAAAATCAAATACAGTGAAAGCAGGAGTTATATTGTGGGGGAGGGACATACAAAGCAACAAAGAAATCATCTTATAATTGCGTTAGAAACAAATGCATTAAAGAAAAAAAAACATTTAAAATACATATCTTAGGGTTCATTTTCCTAACATCACCTTATCTGACCTTTTCTGCTTGACTCATACATATACTAGATATTGCAAATAAGGGAAATCATGGGACCTATGTTTCTTTGGGTTTGGCTTACTTCACTTAATATAATTTTTTCCAAGTCTTTCCATTTCCTAACAAATGGGGCAATGTCATTCTTTCTGATGGAGGCATAGAATTCCATTGTGTATATATGCCACATTTTCTTGATCCATTCATCTACTGAGGGGCATCTGGGTTGGTTCCATATCTTAGCTATGGTAAATAATGCTGCAATTGTGCTGGTAGCTGTAATTTGGTCTTATTTGTAAACATATGGGTAAATGCCCAAAAGTGGGACTGCTGGGTCATAGGGGAGCTCTATGTGGAGTCTTTTGAGGAACCTCCATACTACTTTCCAAAGTGGTTGAAAATGTTTACACTCCCCTACACTGTTTCTTGAAGAGACCATCTTTTCCCCAACATGGATTTTTAGTGCCTTTGACAAAAAAGTCAGATGGCTATAAATATGTGGTGTTGTTTCTGGATTTTCTCTTATTCTACATGTATGTTTTTGTGTCACTACTATGCTGTTTTTGGTATTATGGCTCAGTAGTGTAATTTGAAGTCAAATATAATAATACTTTACCATTGTTCTTCTGCTCAGTATTACTTTAGTATTAGTATTTAGTATTTAGTATTTAGTATTTTGGATCTGTTGTGCTTCAAAATGAATTTTAGGATTAAATTTTCTACTTCTGTAGAGAATGACATTGGAATTTTGTTAAGGACTGCATTGAATATGTATATTTATTTCCATAGTAGAGCCATTTTACACTATTGTCTCTGGCAATCTATGAACAGAGTCAGTCTTTCCACTTTTCTAGTGCCTTCTTCAAATTATTTCTTTGATGCTTTATAATTTCCATTGTGGAGATCATGCTAATTATATCAAGTGAATTAACTGATATAGCCAGAGAATGTAGTAAATTGTAGAATAATCTAAATCTGCTATTTCAAGGCTAAATGATGACATATTTTATAGGTACAGATATGATACCAAGATTTCAACAATAGTTTAAACTGTAAGTTGATTTATTACCAAGATATTTACTCTTGCACAGTATTTGACTTTTATATCTTATTATGGAAAGAGATGGTAGAATCTCTTACAGGTGTTCCAACAGAACATGAAGTACTTATTTTCAGAAGAGAATGAATTACTCTATTGACTTCTGTCACATTCATCTGACAGGGCCATGACAATGAGAAATATCTACTTAAACATTACATTTATTATTTAATAAAATCTTTGAGAATGTCTTGAGGTTGCTTTTTTGGTAACTTACAGAGGTTTTGTGACAATATATGCTTTTATCATAGTTTTACAGAGAGAAATAAAGAATAAAGTATGTGAATGAAGATTTTATAGTTCTATTTAAGACAATAAACAATTTTACTTTTCATATTGAGGATAAATACTTGTATTTGATTTCTAAATTGAATTATATTTTCTTTCTAAAGATTATAATTGATGTTTTAAAATGACTATTATTATATTAGTAGCAACTGTGCATTTGTATACTGAACACTTGAAAAACACCAAGTACATGATTTCTTAAGTTCTTTTCATGTCTATAATCCTAATATTCATTCCATTTGATACAGGCTTTTACTCCAGGCTGGATATAAATTTCTGATCCTTCTACCTTAGCTTCTGAGTGCTGTAATTATAGGCATGTGCCACCTTACCTGGCTACTTGCAGCAAATATTCTGTCAGAGCCAGTCAGTTGTAGGCAGAAAATAAATACCAACATAAAGCATTTTTCTGCTGTTTCATCTTAGTCTAGAGGACCATAGGCTCAATCACAAATGTGTTTATTTTATATCATAAGTAAATATTTTATGCAAGCTAAGGATGTACATTTTGCCAAATAAAAAGTTGAGGTATTAAATTTAGCTTCTTATGTTATGAAATCCTTCACAATCATTTTCAGATCATGAATTATCAGAAATAATAAATTAGGACAGCAAATTGAAGAGACGTTATTGTTTGAGGCCCAAGGTGACTTCCTCCAAAACTATCTCTTTTATCATATGTATCAATATCTTAGTAGATATGAAGTCCAATTATGGCATTCCTGTTCAGAAATTCTGATATAGAAATTAAGCACTTGTTTGTTGTAATCAGAAAGACATAGGTTTTATGACCCTAAGATTTTATCTGAAAAAATACCAATAGATTTTGAAGCTTAAACAGAATAGTACTAGATCATTTTTATTTAAAATTCTCTGAGTCTTATTTATTTCTATGTAATAGAGAACATTTCATTAAGTAAGTCTCTTGATTCTTGTTTCCAATGGCACATAGAGACAGTAAGTGAAATTCACTCCCTGCTCTGTTTGGTTGCCAACCTCTAGTCCCTCTCTTCACCAATGGTGAGGCAGATCTCCTTTCCTCAGGGAAGAAAAATCCAAGGGTTTATTGCTTTTACCAGTAACAAAGATGTTGGAAAGTCGGGTGGTAAAGCTGTTGCAGGTCGCATCTTTCATATAAACCACATCCAAAAAACCTGGGTATCTCTCTCTGTTGGTGATCACATCAATTCTTCCCAAGTTAGCATCTCCAATCACCATACACATACTGGTGTCAAACTTGATGACTTGATGAAATCTGTTATCTTGTCGGTCTCTAAATCATTTTTTGGGGGGCTCATGAGGCCTGAACTCTGGGTCTGGGCACTGTCCCTCAGTTATTCAGCTCAAGGAGAGCACTCTACCACTTGAGCCACAGTGCCACTTCTGGCTTTTTCTGCTTATGTGGTGCTGAGGAATCAAACCCAGGGTCTAATGCATGTGAGGCAAGCACTCTACTACTGAGCCATCTTCCCAGGCCTCCAAATCAATTTGAATGGTGTCATTGACCTTGATGAGGGTATCTGGGTAGCTAATGGTTCGAGCATCATGAGTCACCAGATGAGGGATTCTTTTAGTGCTCACAAAGATCTTCCACACTTTGCACAACTTATACTTGGCCTCCTCAGGTGTAATGTGGTGAACAGCAAAGCAACCCTTGGTGTCACGGATCAGATGGAAATTTTCCCCAGCTTTTCAATGCTGATGACATCCATAAAACCAGCAGAGTAGGTGATATAAGTTCTGACTTTGCCATCAATCTTAATGAAACTCTGCACGCTGATTTTCTTGACTTCATCTCCTGTCAAGGCATACTTAAGCCTGTTCCTTAGGAAAATGATGAGAGGCAGACATTCTCTCAGCTTGTGGGGACCAGTGGATGGACACACCAGTCTGTTTATCCAACATCCAATGCTTGGGAGTGGCTATCTGCTTCAGATGCTTCTTGGGACTGGAGCCATGGCTGCACTAGGAACGGAAGGAGGCCTGCCTTCTGGCACTCAAAGAAATGAGAGTCCTAGAACTTAATGGTACTTAAGACCAACAAAAAGGGGAATGTGTGAAAGATAAGTTGTTTAATTTGTTGGGAATTATTTAGTCTAATTATCACTTTTTTCAGCTATTATATGGGTTATTAGTTATCTCAGATGATTTCAAAGAGATAACATATGCTTTTATTTATTAATAAAATAAGCAAATATTATAGAACAATGCACTGAGCTAGGCATTAGGAATAAAGTAGTAAGACAAATATAGCCTCTGGCTTAATGGAACTTTACATTTATAAGAGAATACAGATATTGAATAAGTAATATATGCACTAAGTACTAAATATTGCAGCTTAAATATGGTCTGATTTTTATGTGCTGGGGATGGATATGAATATAAGGAAACCTCCTGAGTAAATGATATGTTTATTCATTCTGAGAATTTACCATTCATTTGAGCTTTCAAAAATTGCAACTCCTGGTCCTGAGGAAGATGGCGGAGGAGAAGCTGGGAGCTAAACAAGCTCTCATGTAGAAATCAGTTTTAGTGTTCCACTGGGAAACCTAAGGCTAGAGAGTCACACCAAGTGTGTCATCATAGTATAGAGAGTTTCACCAGAGAAGAAAAATTCAGGCAGTTTGGTTAAGGAGACAGATTCTTGCACTTCTGGGTCTGTGGTGGAGGCAGGGGTGGCAGCCACCCCTGCCGCAGCTGCCATATCAATAGAGAGAGCCCAGGACAAAGGCGCCAGAGGTGGCATTCGAGTGGATTCCACTCATCACCAGTAAGAACTGACAAGGAGTGGAAAACTTCACCCTGCTGACAACAGACAGCCGTAGACCATGGACAGCCCAGAAACCAAGGGAAAGGCATGAGTATCCCCAAGATATCCTCACTCCTTCTCACAAAGCAGCAGTGGAAAGGTAGCCTCTACCCAACCAATGGAGAAGAACTCCATCTTTGATACTGATAAAGACTGGGCCAGAGCCCCTAACAGGTAACTCAGGCATTGGAAGAAGACAATAGGAGCCATTCAACAGGTCAAAAGAACCTAACCTGCAGGGCTCAGCTCCAACCCTGGGGAAAGTTGCCCTTCCTAAGCAGAGGCAGCTCCACAGGAACAGGTCCTCAGTGGGCAAACAGATCCAGAGGCTGCCCCAGCCCCCTGAAGCATGGGCAGCATCCCCAGCTGCTGGATGGTAAAAGAAAAATAATTAGAAACTCTGAGGATGGCTCCAGGCTGGGCTGTTTGGGTGTCTCAGGAGCAAGCCCTACAGATTGCTGACACATCACAACCCTACCTACAACCTGGCTCCCTCACAGCAACTCCAAGAGAGAGGAAACAGCCACCTCCCCATTCTGTGACAATCAAAGTAGATCATCCTACCACTGAACTACCTGGGAGGATGCTCATAAAATCTCAAGTAAGGCAGAGCTCCATTCTGTCTACTCAAATTGTTTTAAGAAACTAACCAAGCCACAAGAAAAATAAACGCCATAGGCAAACCAGAGATTCCACCAAGAGACTGGTTATGGACAGAGGGGAGACACAGATCTGCCCCACAAAAAAAAAAATCAAAGAACTCTTTTTTCTACCTAGTTAAAAAAAAAAAACTGTTGTCTATTTTTTTCATCATTTTTATTTCAGGTTTGTTTATTGGTTTTTGTTGTTTCTTTCTTGTTTTTATTTTTTAAAATCCTCATAAATCTTTCCCTTTTGGTCCTTTTGTGTGTGTGTGTGTGTGTGTGTGTGTGTGTGTGTGTGTGTGTGTGCTTTACTTAATTGCTGTTCTGTTTATCCCCAGATATATACCCATCTTTGATTATTAAACCTTATCCTTCCTTGTATGCATACTTAATTCAGATATTGATAACTCAATTCACAAACTCTCAGCCTGAACTCCTTTAATTGTATTATTTCTTTATACTTATATAATGTTCAAATGTTTAATTTTCAAAATTTTTTGTTTTTCATTTTTCGTTATCTCTTCTTCTTTCCTTCTATCCCTTCCCTCTCTCTGAGAGTATTGGTTATATTTCCTCTCTCACTTTCCCTCACTACATTCCTCCAATCTTATTTTCTCCTCACAATTCTCCCTAAACATATTAATTTCTGATCTGATGACCCCTTTTTTTGATTTTTTTGGTCAGTAGTAGGGCCTGAACTCTGGGCTTGGGTGCTGTCCCTAAGCTCTTCAGCTCAATGCTAACACTCTACCACTTGAGCTACAGTGCCACTTCCAGCTTTTCCTGTTTATGTGGTACGGAGGAATCGAACCCAGGACCTCATGCATGCAAGGCAAGCACTCTACCACTGAGCCACTTTCCCAGCCCCTCCTTGATTTTTCTTAGTCCATTGAGCCCTAGTTGTTTGTTGTTGAACTAGATTGTAGCTGTTCAATTAGATTGTATCTGTACTCATTTTGACTGAGTGAAACAATTTGTGCAACTGCAGGGCTCTTGTTAATGCTTGCCTTAAAATAGAGTTCAAGCTCAGAATTGGTTTAGCTTTCATACCCAAATGGGCAGAACAAGCCGGAGAAACACAAGAGAAATGGCAGCTCAAGTATCTCAACTCCTCTTCATGATAACCAGGCAACAGAGCAGTTAAAGAAAAATCCAGAGGAGAGTTTCCAAAATGCTCTACAAACATCACTGTTAAACATGCCGAATGAAAAGACTGAAAATCTGCAAAAGACTCTGTGTGAGAGTGATAGGGAAATACATGAGCATGACAGGGATATGCATGACCATGATGAGGCTAACTAAAGATTCATACAGGAATTTTGCAAGCATACAGAGGCTAATCAAAGAGTAATAGAGGAATTGGCATGAGCAGAATGATAATAGACAAAAATTACTAGAGGCATTCTTGGAATCCACAAACAGAGAGCTGGAGGAATCCATGGAGGCCACAAAGGGAATGCTGAATGAAGCCCAACAGATGGAAAGGGAGTCCAGTGAATCTATAACCAATCAAATGTGGGATTGGAGAATGAACATCGAAAACCAAATTAAGGAGGTGAAGAAGCCCTTACAAGATCTAGAACAAAGCTCCAACAAAGAATTTGGAAGCCATCAAATCTGACCATTTGGAAAGAAAGGAAATAAAAAACAAAGGAAAAAGTCTTGACAGAAGGATAGACCATGCAGAAGACAGCCTAGACATTATAGAGAAAGAACAGACAAGTATTCAGACAAATCCAAGAAATATGATAGATCTATTGAAGACACCATCAGAAGGCATAATTTAAGGCTAGTGAGTGTAGAGCAGGGCATACAGACAGACGTGAAAGGTCTAGGAAATATATTTAACAGGAACCTCGTAGTCCCAAACATGCAAAAAGATAGGCCCATTCAGATAGAAGAATCCATTAGATCCTCAAATACACCAAACCAGAACAGGACATCCCACATTCACATTGTAATCTGCACAGGATCAATTGAGACCAGGGAAAGGATCCTTAAAGCTGTCAGGGAGAAAAGATCAATCATCTATAAAGGGAAACCAATCAGAATAACTTCAGATTTCTCAGCAAAGAGAATGAAAGCAAGAAGATTCTGGAATGATGTATGTCATGCCCTAAAGACGAACAACTATCAACCAAGAATACTGAACCCAGCTAAATTCTCATTCAAAATGGAAGGCCAAATAAAAACCTTCCACAGCAAAGAAAAATTAAAACAATATATGTTCACCAATGCAGCCCTACAAAAGATACCTAAAAATGTCCTACACATAGAAAACTAACAAGAGCACCATAAAGGCCAAGAAACAGCCCCCAGCAGAGAATCCAAGAATCACAGGAAGAACCCAGTTGGCACAGCCCCCAAGAAGGTGGATAACATGGCAGGAACTACAAAAAAAATCTCTCAGTCCTAACTCTCAACATTAATGGACTTAACTCTCCAATTAAGCAACATAGATTTTCTACTTGGATCAAAAAGCAAGATCCTTCTATCTGCTGCCTTCAAGGGATACACCTTGCCCAAAAAACAAACATATTCTGAAAGTGAAAGACTGGAATAAAATTCTACCAAGCAAACAGTCCCCACATACAGGCAGGAGTTGCATTCATAATATAAAATAAACTAGACTTCAAGAGAAGAGATAAGGAAAGTCATTACATACTAATTAAAGGATCTCTCTTTCCATAGGATACTACAATCCTAAATATCTATTCACCATATAACAGGGCACCCAAATTTATCCAAGAACCACTACTTTCCCTAAAATCTCACATCCTTGCTCTTGTTGATGTGATGAATTTATTAATCGATTTGTGTATATTGAACCAGCTTTACATCCCTGAAATGAATCCTGTTTGATTTTTTTATGAGTTTTTTATTGTGTTGAGAACTTTTGCGTTGATCTTCATCAAAGAAATGCGTCTGTACTTCTCTTTCTTTGATGAGTCTCTGCCTGGTTTTGGGATGAGGGTTAAGATGGCTTCATAGAAAGAGTTTGGTAGTAAACTTCCACTTTCAGTTTTATGGAAGAGTTAGAGGAGTATTGGTGTGACTTCTGCTTTGAAAGCCTTGTAGAATTAAGCTGTAAATCCTTCTGGTCCTGGACTTTTTCATGGGTGGGAGGATTCTTACTGCTGCTTCTATTTTGATGCTTAATATGCATCTGTTAAGTTGGGTCAAATATTCAGTAGATGTTTATTAAGCCTATTTAATCTGTACAGTTGTTTCAATCTCAACTCTGTTGAGTTTTTGCTGGATTGATTTATCCAGCGGCAATAGTGATGTGTCAAAGTCCCCAACAATCAAGAGGATGATAAGAATGATAATTTTGATGAAGAGGAGGAAGACAACTCTTTTCAAGTGTTATAGTTTGGGAAAATAACATTTGCAATGCAATCCAGAAATTTTCTTTTTTTTTTATTGTGAAAATACTATACAGAGGGGTTACAATTACATGGGCAAGATAATGAGTACATTTCTTATCAAGCATTGTAGCCTCCTCCTTTGTTTCCCCTTCCCATCCCTTCCCATCCTCTCCCTACCCCTCCCCCCCACCCAATCCTCCCCGGCCCCCCCTCACCCCCCCCTCCCGCACCAAAGTTGTAAAGTTCGTTTTCGACATAACGACTTGTACATCCCATTGTTGCTATGGGTCCACCTGTATCCCTATTTAAACGATTTGTTTTTCCCCTTCCCCTCCACAAATTATACCTACATCAAATACAGTGAAAGCAGGGGTTATACTGTGGGGGAGGGACATAAAAACCAACAAAGAAATAATCTTATAAATGTGTTAGAAACAAATGCATGAAAGAAAAAAAAAACATTTAAATACATATCTTAGGGTTCATTTCCCTAACATCAACTTATCTGACCTTTTCTGCTTGACTCAGACATATACTAGATATTGCAAATAAGGGAAACCATGGGACCTTTGTTTCTTTGGGCTTGGCTTACTTCACTTAATATAATTTTTTCCAAACCTTTCCATTTCCTAACAAATGGGGCAATGTCATTCTTTCTGATGGAGACATAGAATTCCATTGTGTTTATATATCACATTTTCTTGATCCATTCATCTACTGAGAGGCATCTGGGTTGGTTTCATATCTTAGCTATAGTAAATAGTGCTGCAATAAACATAGTCGTGCTGGTAGCTTTAGTGTGGTCTTGTTTGTAAACATTTGGGTAAATGCCCAAAAGTGGGATTGATGGGTCATAGGGGAGCTCTATATGGAGTCTTTTGAAGAACCTCCATACTACTTTCCAGAGTCTTGAAAAAGTTTACACTCCCACCAACAATGTAGTAAGGTTCCCTTCTGTCCACATCCCCTCCAGCATCTGTTGTTATTAAGAGTTCTTGATTTTAACCATTCTAACTGCAATCCAGTAATTTTGTAACTGCACTTCCAATATACACCTATTAGGATAGGCTTAGTCATCACTTCTTTTTTTTTTTTTTTTGGAAAATCTGAATGTATTTACATTTATTTCCTAGTGTCTATCCTTCATGGTAGACTGTTGATTCCAGTTAACTGTTGTTTTAGAATACTCTAACTTTTTATTCCAAAGATTGAATGCTTCTCGAAAATTTTATTTTATTTTTATAAATTTTATTTTAATGTAGAAATGCTGTAACAGAAGGGTTACAGTTATATGAATAAGGTAATGAGTACATTTCTTGTTGAGCATTGTTACCCCCATTCTTTGTTTTTCTCTTACTATCCATATCTTTAAGTAGTTGGGCAAAAGACTTTCCATTTACTGAAGTAGTTTATGAGTACAATATATCTTGATTAATGTCAACCCTTTCCACATTCTCACCCATCCTTTCCCTACCCACTCCTTCCTTCACTCTTCTTAATTTTGTAGGATACATGCTATTCTTGACTACATTCTCCCTTTCTTCTCCTCTTCATTTATCTACCCCTTTTCCCTTGTCCCCACCACACCTCTTTCAAATACCTGTTTCCTGGTGTATATGTTTTTGAACAACTAGAAATTTTTCCCAGCTTTTTTTTTTTCTGCTTATGTGGTGCTGAGGAATCGAACCAAGGGCCTCCTGCATGCAAGGCAAGCGCTCTACCACTGAGCCACCTTCCCAGCCCATCTAGAAATTTTTCTACAGTAGGTATAGATACAAACATTAAGTTGGTTATAATGTAATGCTAATGGTCCATAGACGTATAGATAGACACATAGACAGACAGATAGGTAATGTTTATCCTAGGGTTTAAACTCAAAGCCTGAAGGCTGTCCCTGAGCTTTTGCTTTCAAGGCTAGTGCTGAATCACTTGACTTACAGCTCTACTTCTTGCTTAAACTATTTTGGTTATTAATTGGAAATAACAGTCTCATGGACTTTCTTGCCTGGGCTGGCTTTGAACTGTGATCCTCAGATCTCAGCCTCTTCAGTAGCTCCGATTATAGATGTGAGTCATTGACACATGACCATGGATGTATTTTTAAAAAATGGGATAATAAGTCGTTTAAGGATTCAGGTGGACCTGTTGCAACAATGAGAAGTACAAAATGTCATGTCAAAACCAGCTTTACAATGTCGGTGGGGGGGGGGGGTGGGGGGGGGTATGATTGGGTGGGAGGGAGGGGGGAGGCTGGGAAGGGAGGTGAAGGGTAAACAAAGGAGGAGGCTGCAATGCTTGGTAAGAAATGTATGCATTATCCTGCCCATGTAATTGTAACCCCTCTGTACAGTATGTTCTCAAATAAAATAAAATAAAATTTAAAAAAAAATGGGATAATATTTATATCAAAATATTAACAATGTTTTAGATCAAATGAAAATAACATAAATTACAACTTAAGTTGATATGATCCTTTCCTATCTTGTTCGCCTATTTCTATTTTATATGTAAGTAGAGTTTCCTCTGTTTTGTAGTTATCATTTTCTTCCTTGTTAAAAGTATTTTGGGAAATTAAAAAAATCTCTTAAAAAAGTATTTTGTCATTTGTATATGTAGGGTTAAAATGTATTTTACTTTATTGACATATATTCCACACACTACAAAAATATATTGTAAAAATAATAGATCTTATACATTTATAGGGTTGTACAACCATTATTCAATCTATTAAAATAAATTTTCTCCATTTTACACACTCACACACACACACACATCAGCAGTCATTACACACACACATCAGCCACCCAACTTCCTAGCCCAGCCCAAGGTCACCACCAAACTGCTTTCTGTGCCTACAAATATATCTCTTGTTAAAAAAAATCACTCCATACTGGGGCTTGAATTCAGGGCCTCATGTTTGCTTCATTCATGCCCTACCCAGCTTCATTTCAATATTTTTCATTTGGATATCTGGTTTCTCGGAAACATTTTTCATGACATTATCCTTTCCTTTTCACATTGTGAATTATTGGTGTCCTTATCAAGATTAATTAATTGAGCCTGTTCACAGGGACTCATGTCTATAATCTCAGCTACTTGGGAGGAAGTCAGGAAATCTGTGATTCAAAGCCAGTCATGGCAATAAGTCATCATCTCAGCAAATAAAGCAGATGTGATGGTACATATCATTAATTCTAGCTACACAGGATACATATATTTGAGGATCATGATTTGGGGCTGGATTGCACAAAAATAAATAAAGCAAAACGGACAAAAGTAAGAATCAAGTTGAGCACTTCCTAGTGAGCCCTTTTCCTGAGAGCAAACCCTGGTACCATGAAAATAAAAGATTGACTGGATGTGTATGTGTTGACTTAGGGATCTACTGGTCTGTGTCTTTTCATACCTGTAATATAGTGTTTCTACTTGTTGTGTCTATAATGTAGTTTGAAATACATAAGTATGATAATTTCAACTTTTATCTTCTCTCTTATTTGTTTTAGATGTTTTGCAACATTTTTTAATTCCACATCAATTTTAAGATTATATTTTTTTCACGTCTGTGGAAAAATACCTATTGGAATTGTGACAAAAATTGCATTCTATAGCTCACTTTTGGTATTATGGACATATTAACAATATTAGGTTTTACAATCCATAAACATATATCTTTTCATGTGTTTGTGATTTCTGTGATTTTTCACCAATGCTTATAGTGTTCAGTATAGGTCTTACATCTCAGAGATTAAATTCAATTCCAAGTATTTTATAGTGATTATAACTGTGCTTTCTTCTTAATTGCTCTTTGAATATTTTATTGCCATTGTATAAAAGAAATGTTTTCTTTCTTTCATGCAATTGTTTCTAACATAGTTATAAGATGATTTCCTTGTTGCTTTGTATGTCCCTCCCCCACGTTATAACCCCTGCTTTCACTGTATTTGATGTTGGTATAATCTGTAGAGGGAAAGGGAAAAAACAAATCGTTTAAATAGGGATACAGGTGGACCCATTGTAACAATAAGATGTACAAGTCGTTATGTCGAAAAACAAACTTTACAACTTTGGTGGTGGGGGAGGATCGGGCGGGGGGGGGGGGGGGAGGGAGGAGAGGGGATGGGAAGGGGAAACAAAGGAGGAGGCAACAATGCTTGATAAGAAATGTACTGGTTATCTTGCCCATGTAATTGTAACCTGGTATTTTCACAATAAAAAAATGGCTGATTTTGTACTTTGATTTTTGAAAGTTTACTAAATCTATTAATTCAAATAGCTTTTGGGTGTGGTATTTAGGATTTCTCATGTATAAAAGAATGTTGTGTGCAAAGAAATTCACTTTTTATATCAAATACATATTAATTATACATACTAGTGGAATTTAGTATGATACTACTACTCTCTACCTTCAGATCCTTAATTTCCTATTTGAATGTCTTTTACTTATTTATTTTCTTGTCTAATTGGTATACTTAGATCATCCATCAAAATTTTGGCTAGAAATGGCAAGGATGGGCATCCTTATCTTGTTCTGGGTCTTAAGCATTTTTAAGTTTTTGTTATTTCAGGATAATGTTTGCTGTGGCCTTGTTGCATAAGGTCTTTTTTATTATGTTGGATATTATTTCTATGGTTAATATTCTGTGACTTCTATTATTAAAGGATGTTTGGTTATTTGAAATTTTTACTTGCAGCTATATAAACAATAATTTAGTTATCTTTTTTTATTTTTGACTGGAGACTGGGACTCAAGCTTAGCATCTGAAGCTTTCTTTTTTTCACTCATTGGTTAGTGCTCTATAACCTGAGCCACCATTCCAAGCCCGAGTTTTCATTCTTTATTTTATTAATTATGTTGATGCATTTTTCATCAAAGAATAATTAATTTTAGCATATGATTCATGCAGAAAATTAATTTTGATAGTATTTTTGTCATTTTGTTTTGTTTTTGTTAGTCATCAAGTTTGAACTCCAGGCCTGGGTGCTGTCCCTGAGTTCATTTTGCTCACATCTAGTGCTCTACCACTTTGAGCCACAGCACCAGTTCCAGTTTTCTGTTGGCTAATTGGAGATGAGTCTCTTGGACTGTTTTGAAGGCTGGTTTTGAACTGTGACCCTCAGATCTTAAGACTCCTGAGTAGCTAGGATTATAGGCATGGGGTACCTGTTCCTGGCTGGATAGTATTTTATTGTTTATGTTATTTATATTTTTATAAATAATATTAGTTTGGTATTATTTTGTGGAGAACTCTTGCAGTCAAGGCTTGTTAATTTTCATTTCTTCCATTGTCGTTTATTTGATTCTTCTAGACTTTAAAGTGAATTTGAAAGTGTTAAATTATTGAAAATGTTTGAAAAGGATTGATCTTTGTTTTATTTATCTTACTTTGTTTTGACACAAGGTTCACTATATAGTCAATGTTGGCCTTGAATTCTGTCTTCTTGGTTCAGCTTTCTGAGTGTTGGAATTGAAGGTATATACCATCATGTCCACCTCATGTATTCATTTTTTTAAATGTTTGGTAGAGTTCACTTCTGAGGTATATGGTCCTGAAATTTTCTAAGTTCTATCTTGTTACTAGTTATGGATTTATCTAGATTTTCTACTTTTCAATGATTCAGCCTTTACAGTTTATAAGCATCTAGAAATTTATATATTTCTCCTAGGTGATCCAATAATTTTATATCTTATTGTAAATGGTAATCTCTTATGGCCCTGTGTATTCCTGTCATCAGATTTTGTGTCTCTTGTTTCCGATTTTACATAACACTTTTTCATAGCTAGTCTACCATAAAATGTGTTAATTTTGTTTATGATTTCAAAGTACTAAAACAATTTCATTTTCTTTTTCTGCCATGTTTCCCTCTGTTTTATTTAGTTTTACTTGTAATCTCTGTTTTCATTTCTTCTCCTACCTTTGGGGATTGTTTTTCTTATTATGTTTCTACTTTCTAACATTGTAATCTTAGTTAACTTATTTGAACTCTTTGTATTTCACTACACATTTTTTCGCTTTTACATTTTACATTGTACATAATGTACATAATGACTGCTTTTGTTCACCCTTACCTTTTCCATTAGTTTGACCCCCCCCCATTTTCCTTCCCTCAAACATATTTCTACTTTCTTGAATTAATTTTGTTAAACAGTTCATTAGTTGTTCAGAGAAGTCATACTTTTTGCAATTCCCTAAATGTACTATCCTTTAGTCAGTTTATTTGTGTCTATATGAATAGAGCCCTGTATACATTATCATGAAAGCTTGTATTTTTATAGAGCTTCCACATATGAGAGAAAAACAAGCATCTTCTGTCTCTCTGAACCTGACATTTCCCTGTAAGTTACAGAATATTATTCTTTCCAGTCGATTGGTAAAATTCCATTTTATATATGTACCACACATTCTTGATCTGTTTATCTGCTGTAGGGCATCTGGGCTGTTTGTATAACCTGGCTACCATGAGTAGTACTGAAGCAATGTGAAAGTGTCTTTACTGTATCTTGACATATAATAAACTGGGTAGATGTACAAGACTGGTATCAGTGGATCATAGAGGATTTCTATGTTTATTTGAGGAATCTCTGAACTGCCTTCCAGAGTGGTTGCACTAATTTACATTCCTACCAACAGTGTAATAGAGTTTCTTGGAGAAAGATTTTAGAAAACAAATGTAAAACTATCTATTCACTGTGTATAGATACATTCTCACCACAACAAAGATAACTTAGCACTTGTTGTTATTTGTTTTCTTAAAAACAAAAAGTCATGATGGCTATAAACGGAGAGGAATTCAAAGGAAGAAAATCAAAACAGTTAATTACAGCAGAAAGATCTCTGGGTGCTTATTCACAGGGTAAAGGTTAATAATCCAGGAAATAAACATTCTAGACATTATTATGCACCTTTTAAAACAGTAAGCCAGCTTTATATATACTGACATAAAACTAACTTTAAGATATATTGTTAAGCCAACAAATTATAGCAATAGAACAAATACATAAAATATGCCCTCAATTATAGTTCATATTTAGATAGAAGAATTATGTACAAAAATATTTACAAAATGCATTGAATGTTGTGGAAAGATATATAATAGACACACACTGTCCACTTCAGAGTAAAAACTGGGTTGGGATAGGGATCAAGAAGGTAAAATTTGTATGGGATTTCTACTAATTCAATTTGACCATGGCAGTTTCTGACTCCCATTTTGCCTTGTTTCCTTAACTGTGAAAGGACAGATGGGATAAGTTGTTATGCAAAATTTTTCCAAATTCACAATGGGCTAGCATTCTAGGTGTTTGAAAACATTTTGAAATCGATGTTTTCTTTTATGTCATTGACGTGAATCACCTGAAAAACTAATGTACATTAATGCTATTGTTTACTTTGTCTTTGCTTTTAAAAATATTAAAGAAGACATGGTTTAGTCAATCCTTGGATGTTGAACAAAATTCACACTTGGTACTAATGTCTGGAAAACATTCTACTTTACAAATTCACTGAAAAATACTCTTATTTTGTTTATATTTCAATATCTTACTCATTGAAAACCTTTTTTATTTTATGTTATTTTTAATAAATTTTTTATTTTGACAATACCGTACAGAGGGGTTACAATTACATGAGCAAGGTAATGAGTACATTTCTTATCAAGCATTGCTGCCTCCTCCTTTGTTTTGGGTACATTTTTAAAATTATGATGGCACTTCTCTGATTTACAAGCATAGAAATCCTAAAATAAAATTGAAACAGGTTTAAAATAGTTTCATGTGGTCTCAAGATAATTTTTCATGATCTCTTATTTCTTTACTAGGTCTCTGAAAACTGATTAATATTCTCTTCTAGAATTTTGATTTACATCATTTCCTAGTTCCCTATTTCCAGGATCTAACCTTCACTCACATTTCTTTTTAAGAAAATCAGGTCATTTGCCAATCACTACTCTTCAAAGACTAACAGGAATGTTCTTGAACTGAGCTATGCCAAAGAACAGTGTCCAACTTCTAGTTCTTGGCCCTTTGAAGCCTTGAGGCATCTTGCCCAAGGCAGAATACTCCCTGGTCATGCCCCTGTCTAAAACTTATTCCAAGTTTAATAAAATATGAAGAAAAAGGCCTTCATGATAACACTGAGAATAGGGTAATCATGGCTTTGGTATTGTATTTATGGAAATCTCAAATAGGTTAAGAAAATACCTAATTACTCTAATTTGGTTACTTGAAAATTCATTCAACATAAAGGAATACCTAATGGATATGCAGAAATTCACCAGACATAGGATATCCATTTGAGAAACCCAGGGAGGAAATGATAAAAGTATATAACTCAAAAATGACTCTGAGATTACAGGAAAGGCCTAGAAAAGTTAGTTATTCATATTTCATTTTTTGGCAGCAGAGTGCCTCTGGGCCTGAGCACTGCTCCTGAACTTCTTTTGCTCAAGGCTAACCCTCTACCACCTGAGTCACAGAGCCACTTCTGGCTTTTTCTATGTATGTGGTACTGAGGAATCAAACGCAGGGCTTCATGCATGCTTTGTAAACACTCTACCACTAAGCCACATTCCCAGCCCTAGTTATTTATATTTCTTCTGTTTTCATAATCATATCATTTGCAATCTATTTTTCCTTTATTATTATTAAAAATCTCAGGGGCAGATTCCAGGCTCTGAGTTCAAGCCCCAGGACTGGCACAAAAAGAAAAAAGAAAAAAAAATGGGTTATTAATAGAGGTAATCTAATAGAGAACACAGGTGCTAATTACAGCTCTGTCATTGCCTGTTGCTGTGACACAGAGCAGTCCCATTCTTCTTCTGTGCATGTTATTTTCCATATATAATCTGATTAAGTAGAACATGAACCTGAGAATAACCAGAATTACCTTGTATCAAGCTTTTTATACCAACCTGTCAAGTATCATAAAGTCTCTAATGGGCTTCTTTCATGCTGAATCTAGTTTTCAGAAATGGAATCAACAGCTATCAGAGCTGAAGCTCAACAAGGGAAGAACAATCAGTTATCACCTTTTTGATAGATGCCAGCCCTGCATGAATTCTGTATAGAATGAACAGGGTTTCCTCTCCTGACTACTGCTACAACTTCCATCATGAAGTAATGTATGAGAGCATATAACAGGTCAATGAAACACAGTTTCAGCTTGGAGATAGATGGCCCTTTGTAAGACGGAATTCTACAATGTTTGATTCATGGGCAAAGCTCTATACAGATGGGCTTTCTCCAACTGACAATCTTTCAACAATGCAAGAATAAGATGGTCAATTTAAAAAAGTGAAAGCAGAATGGCAAGAACTTACATAAACTAAATGTACTATGTGCCAGATTCTGTGGTAAGCTTTGTCACAAGAAAGATGAATCAATAGCTAACCTTAACTTTGAAGAGCTAGGTTAATATACTTATAAAGAATATATTCTACTCCTATTGTGTACCAGGCACTATAGTAGGTGCTTAGAATATGCCTGTGAACAAAAAAGATTTTTAAAAAACCCTTGGCATCTGGAGTGCACATGTTCAATGTGGTGAGGACCTCATCATATGCTCAACAAGAAACCAATTACAGCCATCATTCCTCTTGAGGTTCTTAAGTTCATTGATGAAATAACATCACTACTCATGCAACAAAAGATCAGTTCAAGGCAGGATATAGTCAAGGATGTCATTTTGTGGCATGAATAAGTTTACCCTGGACTTGCTATAGTCTTGCCTGTACTATTATAGCTTCCATTAAAAAATTTTTCGTGGGCTGGGAAGGTGGCTCAGTGATAGAGCACTTGCCTTGCATGCATGAGGCCCTGGGTTTGATTCTTCAGCATCACCTAAGCATTAAAAAAAAAAAGCCCGAAGTGGCACTGTGGTTCAAGTGGTAGAGCGCTAGCTTTGAGCTGAAAAGCTGCGCCCAGGCCCAGAGTTCAGGCCCCATGACTGGACTTAAAAAGAGTTAATCATGTTTCTTACTTTTTTTTTTTTGCAGATCATGGGGCTTGAACTCTGGGCCTGGGTACTGCCCCTGTGCTCTTTAGCTCAAGGCGAGCGCTCTACCACCTGAGCTACAGTGCCACTTCCGGTTTTCTGGTGGTTTATTGGAGATAGGAGTCTCATGGTCTTTCCTGCCCACGCTGGCTTTGAACCATGATCCTCAGATCTCAGCCTCCTGAGTTGCTAGGATTACAGGAGTGAGCCACCAGCGCCTGGCTTGTTTCTTACTTTTGACACTTGATATCATTGGTCTATAAAAGGCACCGCTCTTGCTTTTTGTTCTTTTTAAAACTCATTTTCCCATCATCATTCTAATCCTAACAATTCTATCTCACAAGAATCAATATACTTAATGAATCTTTCACTGTTGACTCAAATGTCAACTCAATGAAAAAGCCTTTCCTGACTCTCCTGCTCACAATCTTACTTCCTAGTCAATTTTTTTTTTTCCTGTTGGTTGTAGGGATTGAATTCTGGGCCTGGGTATTGTCCCTCAGCACTTCAGCTCAAGGATAGCACTCTACCACTTGATTTATAGTGCCACTTCTAATTTTCTGGTAGTTTTTATTGGAGATAAGAGTCTCACTGACTTTCCTGAACGGGCTGGCTTTGAACCACAATCCTCAGATCTCAACCTCCTGAGTAGTTAGGATTATAGGCATGAGCCACCGGCACCCAGCCTCACTCTTCATATTCTTATCTTGCTTTATTTTTCTTTATAGAAAATTACCTACTTCACTAGGACATAAGGACTATGAATCACATTCTTTTTATTATATGGCACTGCAGTCTATATTCTAAATCACTGACTGTGAATTTATGAGTAAAGGAACAAATGAAAAAAGAAAGGAAATTCAGTGATAACTGGGGAAGTTGAGAAATTTACAAAGATAACTCATAAGTAATTTGGATGTAATATATATTCAAAGCTAATGCTTCAACTAATCTGTAATTTATGATATAATATTTGAACGAGCACTGCTTTCTTTATAATATGCACTGTGCTAGGCACAACAGTGACCAACGCAAATAAGACAATTTCACACATTGGGAACCAGTGGCTGACATCTTTAGTCCTAGCTACTCAGGAAGCTGAGATTCAAAGATCTGTTTGAAGCCAGTCTGAAGCAGAAAAATCTGTGATAATCTTATTTCCAATTATTCACCAAAAAGCCAGAAATAAAACTGTGGCTCAAGTGATAAATCCCCAGTGTTGAGCAGAAAAAATTAAGAGACAATGCCTAGGCCCTTAGTACAAGCCCTAGTAGTGAGAGGAGGGGAAAGACAATTTTATTTTTTCTTAGAGGAGAATATGATACAATAAGCAAAACTGACAAATACAGTAAGACAAATCTTTAAGAAATATAGACAAAATCATCTGGGATCTCAAGGAAAGAAGAAATGAATCCTAAACACACAAACTGACATTTTGAATTGAGACACCTCTGTCTCAATGAAAAACAATAGAAAATGTTTGCCTTTGATCACTTTTTTTGTTCCCATGCACCAGAACTTAATAAAAAAAAAAAACATTCATTTGTCAATTCAAAATTCTTTCAGGTTATTTCCAGTGTACATTTTGTTTTGGCCTTTCTCTGCCAAAGTTATCTCTAATTGTTTACTTCAAGGAAATTAACTGTGCTTCTTACCTCTGCCTCTTGACCACACTCATCCTTACATAAAACCATAGGAATTTTGTCATGAATGTTTTGTTTCTCCAAGCTCCCTTGCTCAGAGTATCATTGCTCTCTTCTGTACTTACTCAATGTTCAATCCAGAGTAATTTAAGTTCTTCTATTAAGTTGTCTGTACCTATCCATCCTCTTTCTGGTTGGATTATGATACTTATATTCCATGTTATGTATTTTTGGGCAAGTCCTGGCGCTTGTGAACTGAGAGTTGGGTGATCTCCATGAGACTCTTTTGCTCAAAGCTAGCACTTTACCACTTGAGCTACAGCACCACTTCCGGCTTTTTCTGTGTATGTAGTACTGAGTAATGGAACCCAGGGCTTCATGCATGCTAGGCAAGCCACTCTACCACTGAGCTACATTCCCAGCCTGATGTTACATATTTCTATATGTAAAAAGCAGTAGGAATATCAAAGGTAGGAGAGACTTGAAAGTCTATTTGGTCTAACTTGTCACTGAGGGCAAGGCAGCCCAGAAAAATCTCATCCAAATCACTTTGGGAATATATTCTACATATAGATTTCTGAGTCTTAATAGCAGATATCCTGAACCAGAACCTTAGTGGTAGGTTTTAGTTGTTTATATTTGCAATACTCTCTGAAGACTATAATGTTCTCCAGTTTCAGAGATGAAAGTCTGATTTGACCCATCACTCAGTGCAGGAACTGTTCATCCCCGAGTCCCATTTTGAAGGTTTGTAGAAACTGTGAGCAGAATTTTGCCAATAGAAAGAGTAGCACTAAGTAAGACTGTGGTGAGCTACCTTCTAGACTACCTCCAGAGGTTTGTGTCTAGTTCTTAGACGGGGAAGAGTAGCCTGCATCTACTACTATGCATTATGAAGTTAAAAATACTGCCTCTGTGATCACCAGATCATGGACTCATAATCTTAAGCTTTGTGTTTGCAGCACAGTGTTTTAACTGCTCTGAGACTAGGTTTTCTCATCTGAAAAACTGACATACTAATATTCCTTATGTGACAGGTTAATGTGAGAATTAAACACAGGACTGAACAGGAGAGGGGCTCCATAAATTATGATTTTTGTTATCATTCCCAAGGTATCTCTCTCTGGCTCCCAATGGGCTTTAACTTATTTTACTTGCCAAGACTCAAGGGACAATTCAAAGACACAAAGAACTCTTTACAGGATTCTATGAAGATTAAATATATGAACCCCTGTACAACCAGTCCTTAAACAGCAACAAAATCTGATGCCACAGAAGAGACAGGAGATAAGACTAGAGAAATAAGCAGGGGCTTATTACCAAGGGCTCTTTGTCTGCTTTTCATGAGAAACCATTTGAAGCAGGAGAGTGACATGATAGACCTGAAAAACAGTTGGAGAAACTACCCTAGACCAAGAAAGTTGAGGGAGATGCTCTAAAATCAGCCTCCATTCCTGTATTTCAGGAAGGAACAGGGGTAGGTAGCCTGAGGAGGGTGAGGAGAGCCTTTTTCTGAGATCTGATATGGGAACAACTCCCGCTTGCTAGTTGTCTGAATAGAATGGCATGAGGTAGCTGGATGGGCTATAGTTGAGGGCAGGAATGGTCATCTAGGATTACAGAAACCAAGCTAACTTGGTCATTAAATCAAAGAGATGTGACAGCTGATAGGGAAACAACTTTCAAATCTCACAATAAAGTCTTGGAGTTGTTACTGTTTGAGTAAGGAGTGGTAGACACTATGCTGACATATACAACTATAAAATTTCTATGTTTTATTCAAATTTAGGGCTTTGTCTGGACAATTGAAGAGTTACACTGATTGTGTGTGAGAGACAGAGTGAAAGAGAGAAACAGAGAGAGACAGAAAGAGAGAGGCAGAGAGAGTACTGGGGCTTGAGTTCAAGGCTGGTCACTCACTGTCCCTTAGCTATTTTGCTCAAGTCATAGCTTTCACTTCTAGAGTTTTTGCTGGTTAATTGGAGATGAGTGCCTCAAATACTTTTCCTGCCCATACTTTCTTTGAACCATGATCTTTATATTTTGTTTCCTGAGTAGTGAGGATTATAGGCATGTGCCACCAATACCTGGCTAAAGTTCCATTAATTTTAAATGAAGTAAGAAGAACATTCATTATTATACAGACTGGGCTGATGAGAGCAGTCTGAGCAAAACCTAGGATGGTATTTATAAAACACCAGGACAGGAATCCAGACAATTTAACTACCAGTCCATGCTTTTCGTTCTCCTCTTTTCTCCCAGTAAGCTGACAACTAAAAGCATGTGGGAGCATTTGTTAGAGATGTACATTCTGAGGCCCACAACTGTACATATACAAAATCCTATCCCATCTATGTCATCATCCCTAAATTTCAACAGTGTCTTCTAGGAAAACACTCTACCATGGAGCTACATTCCCCATCCCACCCAACCCAAGTTCTGACTACAGAAGTTATTTTCTAAGTCACGGACCCAAATACCAAGTAAGCTTGAGCTCAGATAAAACTTCTGGAGCACTACAAATCAGAATTTCACAAGTTTGCAACCACCAAGATCAATCATCTTAGCCAATAATCCACCAAGATGGCACAACTTTAGTTAACGTGCTTTCAGTAAGGTGTTGGGCAATATCTGCCTTAAAAGGATTGGTCTACTAACCCTTTCAAAGGACAAAACAATGTTAGTATAAGTCTCTTTTCTGTAACACCTATTGGTTTTGTTAACATGGAGTTCTGAAAATGGAAGGCAGTTGCCAGAATTACAATTATATGCTGGAATTAAAATTCCATATTATAAAACAATCTTTACCTTTTCTAAAAGTTGGTTTTTGAAAGAATGTGATTCTATGAGTTTAGATACTTGTACAGATTTATGAAACAACTATAATAGTCACAATACAGTACAGATTCAATATCCTCAAATTATTTCTTTGGACTTCCCCATTGTACTTCCTGCTTCTATCACTCCTCACCTCTGGGAGCTTCTGATCTGTTTTATCACTATGGTTTTCTTTATAACAGAGCATCAAGTTAATATAATCTTACAGTATGTGTATTTTTTGTCTTTGCTTCTTTTTACTTAACATGTTTTCCACAGTTGGGTGGTTTTGAATACAGCTATTATAATTCAGATATAGGCTTTGAAATATAACAGACTCCTGCTCCAGCTAGCTTCATACTGCAATTCCTAGATCTCAGCCTTCTAAGTGGCTAGAGTAGAGATGTGAGCCACCAACACATAGTACTCCTGAGTGCTACATTATAGGGATTCCACCATGCCCATCTTGTTATCTAGGTTAAATACTTAGAAGTAATATTTCTGAGTCACAGAATTTTTCACATTTTAAGGAAATCACAAACTATCTTTTAAAGTATTTGCATAATTTTACACTCCTACTACATCATTTGTATTTTGTGGATTAGGATTGAGCTCATGTTATTCTTACTGATGAGAGTCCAAACGCTTTCTATTTATAGGCCTCAGAGAACTCATCCTATGCCCTACATAAAGCACATACTTGTTTGGCTATGTATGATACGTGTATAGTTATGTGTTTTCTTTTCACCTATACGATGCCATTTTAAAATATATTCTCCTTAATGAGTCCCTTGTAATTTGTAGAATAAAAGCCAAATCATCCAAATCACATTAAAAGTATTTAATAGTTTTTCCTATTTTTTAAATTTATATTTATTGTAAAGGTGATGTATGGGGGATTACAGTTACACAGGTCAGGTAATGAGTACATTTCTTTTTGAGCAGTGTAACCTTTTCCATGATTTTCTCCCAAGTTTTTACTTCCAGAATTCTCTCCCCTCATTTTCAACATAGTGTTTAGTATCACTGCTGAGTGAGTTCATCCTTTGTCCCATTATTCCCGTACTTCCTCACCCTCCCCCAAATAGATAAATACACTTCTAAGACAAAAGGTACAGAAATCTAAAACAGTGACAAATGGGGAAAAAACAAAAACAAAACAAAAAAATCACAAAAAGTAAATTAAGAAACCTCTGTTTCCATTCTTGGAGTTCATTTCAATAAACATCATTTTATATGCTCATATGCAAATAGCTATCAAGCCTTTGTGAGCCTCTCCTAAGAATATCTTCCTTAGGTCTCATTGTGTGAATGTTTAGATTCTGGTTTAATTTACCATGTTGAAGTGTAATTTTTTGTTTTTTTCTTTTTATTGTCCATTTTGTTTACTTGTAGATTTATAGACACATTCTTTTTTTTCTCCAATAAATACGGCCTTAGTGATTTAATTCTTTTTTTTTATTGTGAAAATACTGTACAGAGGGGTTACAATTACATGTGCAAGATAATGAGTACATTTTTTATCAAGCATTGTAGCCTCCTCCTTTGTTTCCTCTTCCCATCCCTTCCCATCTTCCCCCTTCCCGCTCCCTTCCTCACCCAATCCTCCTCCCTCCCCCAACCAAAGTTGTAAAGTTCATTTTTCAACATAACAACTTTTACATCTCATTGTTGCAATGGGTCCACCTGTATCCCTATTTAAATGATTTGTTTTTGCCCTTCCCCTCCACAAATTATACCGACATCAAATACAGTGAAAGCAAGGGTTATACAGTGGGGGAGGAACATACAAAGCAACAAAGAAACAATCTTATAAATGTGTTAGAAACAATCGCATGAAAAAAAAAAAAAACAGGGCTGGGAAGGTGGCTCAGTGGTAGAGTGCTTGCCTTGCATGCATGAGGCCCTGGGTTCAATTCCTCAGCACCACATACGCAAAAAGAAAAAAGGCAGACGTGGCGCTGTGGCTCAAGTGGTAGAGTGCTAACCTTGAGCTGAAGAGCTGAGGGACAGTGCCCAGGCCGAGTTCAGGTCCCACTACCGGACCTCCCAAAAAAAATGAAAGAAAAAAACATTTGAATACATATCTTAAGTTTCATTTCCCTAATATCAATTTATCTGACCTTTTCTGCTTGACTCAGACATATACTAGTTATTGCAAATAAGGGAAACCATGGGACCTATGTTTCTTTGGGGCTGGCTTACTTCATTTAAGAGCTCCCCTATGACTCATAAATTCCACTTTTGGGCATTTACCCAAATGTTCACAAACAAGACCAACTAAAGCTACCAGCACGACTATGTTTATTGCAGCATTATTTACCATAGCTAAGATATGGAACCAACCCAGATGTCCCTCACTAGATGAATGGATCAAGAAAATGTGGTATATATACACAATGGAATTCTATGCTTCCATCAGAAAGAATGGAAAGACTTGGAAAACATTATATTAAAATTATAAACACATTCTAATGAATGTGAATCCATGCAATAATGAATCCATGCAATCTATGTTTCTTTGGGTCTGGCTAACTTCGCTTAATATAATTTTTCCCAAATATTTCCATTACCTTTTGAATGGGGCAGTATCATTCTTTCTGATGGAAGCATAAAATTCCATTGTGTACTTACACCATATTATTGATCCACTCATCCACTTAGGCTCATTTGGTTTGATTATTATAGGAATTAACTATGTTAATGTTTTTAAAATCCGCATGATTCCTGATATACAATAAGAGATTCACAAATATTACCAACTAACAATACTTTTGATTTTGATATTGTTTCATTTCTATCATTACATTTTTTTGTATTTTTCATTGTCATACCTCCATTTATATTTTTTTTGTCAGTCGTAGGGCTTGAACTCTGGGCTTGTGTGCTGTCCCTGAGCTCTTCAGCTCAAGGTTAACACTTTACCACTTGAGCCACAGCACCACTTCCAGTTTTCTGTTGGTTTATTGGAGATAAGAGTCTCATAGATTTTCCTGCCTGGGCTGGCTTTGAACCATGATCCTTAGATCTCAGACTCCTTAGTAGCCAGAATTACAGGTGTGAGCCACCAAGCCCAGTTTCCATTCATATTTTTATACTGTTGCTTATGCAAACCCAAGCCATTCTTCCTGGCTAAGGTTAAATGCCACCTCTTTTGTACAACCTTCTTGGATTCTTCTGGCTAGAATCTAGCCCACTCTCTTCAGTATTTTACAGTCATCTCATTACAGTGCTTATTAAGCACTGAAGTTTGGTATTTACCTGTCTCCTCCATGGATCCTTATGTTCAAGACTGTCAACTTGGTCATTTGTGGTTTACAATGTGCAGCAATATATGGCACAGGATCTTCAAATTCAGGAAATTACTACTAAATTGCATTCATATTTTTCTGACCACTCCCACCAATACCAGCTGCAGTATGCAACAAGCTGATGTACGTTTTCCTCTGAAGGTAAGCCAACTAAGACTTTCATCTCCTCTTGGCAGACACGTTTATTTTGTGTCAATATTTTCTTGTGAATTTTAAAACAAAATTATTTAAGTGGAGTGTAGCTTCACTAGGCTTAACCCAGGCAAGCTACCTGGTAGTTAGTAGTTGTCCACTTGAGGTTTACTATTCCAGTGGGGAAGAGGATGAAGTACCAATATAATTTATTGATGCTGATATAGACATTGATTTTGAAGATACAGGATGCCCCCAAGCAACTACACAGAGCTGAGGCTCTCCAGATTTCTACCCTGGAACGTAGCTTCCAATTTGGCCTTATTTGGTATCAACTAGGTTAATATACATACTCCTAATTTTAATTATAAAGTAGTGTTCAGCTTTCTGACTCTTCAGAAATAAAATAGGAATCTCCCAGAATTTCTATCCATGAAATATCAGGGGACAAAAATTGGAATTCAGAAAAGAACAAAGGTCAACAGATTGACACATAAAAATAAATCTGAACTGATAAGCATGGTATTTCTAATTCATCTGCCCCAAAAATATCATAGATGGATTTGGCAGTATTTCTATTATTTACTGAGCTAGTTACATTCATTTGCTACTCCATACTTACGAAAAAAATCTTAGCTTTAGATGCATGTCATCTGAGAATGTCATTCTTTTACTTTGCTATCCCCTCTTAACTTCATGGCCAGTACCCACATTTGGTGTAGACATTTACACCTTGATTACTATATTCTTTTGTGCTGATATCATCCTGGATGGTTTTGTTCTGAAAGTTTGTCTAGCTAACATCAGTATTGTTGGTTCTTTAACTACCCTATCATTAGGTATTTTCATCCTCCATCTCTAACAAACTTGTAATCATCCAAAACTGTTCTGCCTTTTAAAGTTATTTTTCTCAGTTATTTCCAGGTAATGTCTCTGTGTACCCTCCTTATTTAAAGAAAGTTATTATTATCACACAATCACATTTAGTATGTCTCCTGTAAGTTGTGATTGCATTGCTGTGACAAAATACCTCATTGAAATAACTTAAGGGAGGAAGGATTTATTCTGTCTCATAGTTTCAGAGAGTTCAATCCATAGTACTTGGCTCTACTTCTGAGACCATAGGGAAACAAAACTTCAGGATGGTAGAAGGATGTGTAGGAAGAGGTTGCTCACCTCATGGTGAACAGGAATGACGTAGAGTCACAAATAGGCCTGGAACAAAATACAACCCTAAAAGATTCATCCAGCAACCTACTTCCTCTAATTAGGCCCCAGTTCTTAAAGCTTCCTAGATCTTCCAAAACAGAGCCACCACTGGTGTCCAGGCATTCAAGGTATGAACTTTTTGGGAGAATAGTTTACATCCAAAATATAACATTCCCCAAAAGCAGAAGATAAATTTTCAGTCACTCCTCCTTTATCTAAGAGCTCCTATTACAAGTGAATTTTCTCCTTAGTACAAGAATCAATGTCTAAGCCAATCTAGGTGGCTATTTCCTATCAACCAATGATCTCTGTAATATTCATCAGCTGAAAACTAACCAATAATCAGATTCAACAGCTCCAGTCTCTCATTAATATAGCTGTATATTGTGTGGGTGTAATTATAATGATTTTTTAGGGTTCTTAGCTCCCAAGAAAATATCATTTTAAAAGAAAACTTTCTCTTTTGATCACCAGAAGGTTGGTTTAAATATTTGAAGCTTGTAGGCTTTAAATAAAAAGCACACCAGAATGACTTGATTACATGTCATCATTTTAGGAGTCAAATGTTTTACTTCCAACATATGACAGGCTTTCAGCAATGTAATTGAAAAGGGCTGATAAATTTCTAGTACCTGGGCAACCTATGTCCAGAATTTTTCTGAATACCTGAATGCTCTTTTTTCTAAAGATGGGTTCACTATACAACATGAAGTAACCACAAATGTGATCTTCCTGCCTCAGCCTTCTTGGCTGGTCTTGATAACCACTGTTATTGTACTGAGGACCTTCTGTCTGGGGAATCTTAAAGTAATAGAATACATTTCCAGGGCTGGGAAGGTGGCTCAGTGGTAGAGCGCTTGCCTTGTATGCCTGAGGCCCTGGGTACGCTTCCTCAGCACCACATAAGCAAAAAGAAAAAAGCCAGAAGTGGCGCTGTGGCTCAAGGGGTAGGATGGTAGCCTTGAGCTGAAGAGCTGAGGGACAGTGCCCAGGCCCAGAGTTCAGAGCCCACGACCGGACCCCCCCCCCCCAAAAAAAAAGAATACATTTCCATCAACAGGCATTCTTGGTATCCCTGTTAGAAACTTTTGTTGGTATCAGTTTCTCTAACCAGACAGCATATACTCAGCAATTTGTAGATCTGCAGAACTCTAGAAATAATGTTCAACACCCTTTTCTACAGTCTGCTTAAATAGAAGCTTTAATCACCACTTCTGGTTTAGTTAAGTGGTCATTATAATACTTCTATCAAATTTACACTTTTTGCATAAATGTTCAGTCATTTAGAAGGGAGACTTGATCATAACCAATTAAGGACAGATGTGAGAAGGTGATGTTGAGAAGACAAGCGAAGCTAGATCACATGAGAAGAGGAAAGAACTCTAGGAGCCCAATATAAATGCAGAGAGAAAAATCTCTTCAAAATGCCATAATGTAGAAAAGAATGATTTTCGCCTATGATAAATGTAAGGATCTAGCTTTAGTTTTATACAGGTGTTTAATCAATTTTGCCATCACCATTTACTGATGAGGCTGTCTTTCTTATATTCTATTAAACATATATCCTATTTTTAAGGATATTTCTTTAGTCTTCCTTGTTTGCGGTTTAAGGACATCAGTCTCCGTGTTCATTATTGATTTTAAGAATTTATTATTTTTATTATTATTTTGTGCAACATAATGTTTTCAAATGCAAGAGAAACCCTGGCTTAAACACTTGCTAGCTTTGATTTGGGTAAAATTACTTTCAATTTTTTTTTTAATTTTAATTTTTATTTTTTGTGAACATACTGTACAGAGGAGCAAGATAACGTGTACATTTCTTATCAAGCATTGCAGCCTCCTCCTTTGTTTACCCTTCACATCCCTTCCCAACCTCCCCCCCAATCCTCTCCCCCTCCCCCCAATTCTCCCCTCACCCCGCCCGCACCAACGTTGTAAAGCTCGTTTTCGACATAACGACTTGTACTTCTCATTGTTGCAACAGGTACACCTGTATCCTTAAACGACTTGTTTTTCCCCATCTCCTCCACAAATTATACCAACACCAAATATAGTGAAAGCAGGGGTTGTATTGTGGGGGAGGGACATACAAAGCAACAAAGAAATAATCTTATAAATGCTTTAGAAACAAACGCATGAAAGAAAAAAACATTAAAATACATATCTAAGGGTTCATTTTCCTAACATCACATTATCTGACCTTTTCTGCTTGACTCATACATATACTAGATATTGCAAATAAGGGAAACCATGGGACCTATGTTACCATAGCTAAGATCTGGAACCAACCCAGATGCCCCTCAGTAGATGAATGGATCAAGAAAATGTGGTATATATACACAATGGAATTCTATGCCTCCATCAGAAAGAATGACATTGCCCCATTTGTTAGGAAATGGAAAGACTTGGAAAAAATTACTTTCAATTTTTATAGGCCTCTGGTTCTGAATAGCTAACAAAGATGCCAACATAAAATTCTTGTGTGAATTAAATGAGACAATGCATACAAGCTTTGATCACAGTTCCTGGCACATCAGAACATAATAAATATTTGGTTTTGTATAGATAGATGATTGATATCTACAAATATGTATACACATGTATATGTGTGATAGTTAAGGAGAAAGATCTTTAAATCTCTACTAGATGATAAAGTTTCTAATTCCTATGTTAGTGTACATCATACATGGACAGCCAAGCTTATGCAAGAAGATGATATAGAAGCATATGCTTTCACTATTTGGTGTCTCTTTCTCATATTTAGTATCCTTATGCTTTCAGAAGTTGCCCTGAAAAAAATGATACTAAAGGTTTTCATGAAAAAACATTTATGTCATAATTTTTCTGAAGTTTACTGTATGAACATCTGGTGCATTGGACAAATACAATTAATATTTCTTCTAACATTTGAGACAATGTTATTGAGATATAGTTTCTATTGCAGACTCTCTTTTAGGGTGAACTTTTTCTCAGAAGATGCCTTCGTCCTTTACTCACAAAACAAAATAGACCTGATAGGCTTATCACAATTTTAGTAGAGCCTGAACCTCAGAGATTAATTCAAGTTCAATCAAATTGGAATGTGTGCTTTTAGAAAGACTGCTATCTGTTTCTCAGTATTTCTCCTCCTTTTTTTCTTTTAGTAATACAGTCATCCTTATTTTCCTGAATACATGAGCATCTAGTTGAAGGCTCCATTTACGATCTTTCTTCAGTGTTAAGTACATCAAAAAAGTAAGCTCCAACCAATAGGCTGCAAGTGGACATGAAGTATTCAATTTCCTGATCCTATCCTTAAAGATGAATTTGTTTTACATAAAATTTCTCTTAACCTAATTATATTTAACTTGAAATAAGAATTGATAATGATGAAAACAATCCAGGAGGTGATACAACTTGTATGATGCTCCCAATTATTGTACCCTCAGAAAGTAACCTACAGGTTATGTTCATTCTTCTCCTTTGACTGCTTGGGAAATTTTCCCCTAGAGATGAACCTATGGCTCCAACTTCCTTCACCAATCTGGACCACACACTTCTCTTCTAACTAAGCATCACAGGGTGATTTCTCTGTATAGTCTCTTATCTTTCTGATCCTAATTAGTAAATGGCTATATTTTAAAACTTTATGTAATTTCCCTAAGTATAGGATGTCACAAAAGAAATCTTTAGGTTGAAATATATTTGTATTTTATTGTTTTAATGCCTAGACAAAGCTTATAGTGCCAGCCCAAAGAAAACATTTAGCTAGGCCAGCGACATGGGAGGAAAGTTTTCTTCACAAGTCAAACTGGTAAATTTAATAGCCTTTATTATGGGTCCTTTCCTCGGAATGGAGCAAGTGGGACCTCAACTCATGAGTTCTCTTTAGCTTAGACTTTGAAAAATTTGTCAGGGTTAGCTAAAACTACCTCAAGTATCATCATCACACTTTGAATTCATTCTAGAGTGGTATTGTTTTAGAAGCCCTTGGTATGTTGTAAAAGCAAAGTAGAATTTGTCCAAGATCCTTTCACAACCATCAGTAGTTATATGAAAATAATATGCTGTATAGAGAACAAATTCTGGAGCTGGATTTCTTGGGTTTGAGTTTGATCTTAGGAGATCAATATGCCTTGCCTGAGTTTCTGTCTGAAAAATGGACATAGTAATGGTACTTTGCTTATAAATACATTATGCTAATCTACTAAAAGAATTTAAACACTACTTTTAATATCAGTTTACTCTGGTGACTGATGTATCCCAGAGGCTCCCAGCCTACAAGCCTATTACCATAATATCCTCTGCCTCCATGTGCAGTACTGTGCCAACCCTCCACCTTCACTGAGTCAAAACTTGGAGCCAGTACTCAAAAGTTAAGTGATTTTTCAGGGATAAGGATGTGGCTCAATTGGTAAAGAGCCTGAGTAGCCAACTCAGACTCCTGAGTTCAAATCCTAGACAACCAAAATTAAAAAGTGAATGGTTCACCTAGGTTAATATGTAGTCTGCACATTGTCACTTCTGATGGGATTTTCCTACAAAAGTGGAAGAATGATCTTGGCTTGGAGAATGGGGGTAGATCTTTTTCCACTCATCATTTTCTATTGATCAGGAAGTATTATGTTAAAAAGGGCAACTAAACATATCATAAATTTAACACATTAGCATAAATAGTCTGCTTACTTACAACTTATATTCTTCTAAATATTATGTTTAGTCACTCTACAAGAGAGTATACAGGTAAATAGGAGTTTTCTTTGTGAGTAAAAGAGAGAATAGAGGTCATGAAATGAGAAGCAAGGAAACTTATAGATTAGATGAAGTCTTGAGGTTGCTCCGGTCATCCCAATAGCCAAAAGAGAGAAATAATGGGACATGACTGGAACATTTTATTAGAGGAAGAGATATTTTTATTTGTGTTCCATTTTATCCTAGCTGGTCTTTACTCTGTAACATTCAATATAATTATGGTGTCCTAAAAATCAGTTTTATAAGTAATGAAGAAATTGTCTATAACGATTATCTTTAGGAAATCTTACATTTAAAATAATCAATGCAGATAAGATAGCAATCCAGTAGAAAATAATTGAATGTACAGAGATTTTATTTGATATCAATAGAAAAAAACAAGTATGGGGCTGGGAAGGTGGCTCATTGGTAGAGCACTTGTCTTTCATGCCTGAGGCCCTGGTTTCAATTCCTCAGCACCACATAAGCAAAAAGAAAAAAGCCGGAAGGGGCACTGTGGCTCAAGTGGTAGAGCACTAGCCTTGAGCTGAAGAGCTGAGGGACAGCGCCCAGGCCCAGAATTCAGGCCCCATGACTGGACCCCCCCCCTAAAAAAAAAACTCACATGGGCAAAAACAAGTATGTGTTAAGTGATTACTATGAACCAAGCACAGAATTAGAAGCCTTATTTATTTCCTAACATAACCCTATAAATTTGTGCCATCTTCACTTAGTTAATAGTTCATTAAAAGTATCTGTCAAGGTATGGTTATATGCCAAGGAATATTTTCAATATTGAGAGTATAACTGTGAATAAAATGCTAATCCACTAACTCGTGTACTTCAGATTATAAACTGGAACTGAATAACAGGAAATGAGATTCATAAGGTGGGCTTCGGTCAGAGATTAAAAAGCATTTGTGCAAAATCAAGGAGATTGAAGTATAAATTTTTATGTTTCTTCTTAAAAGAAATTAGCTTTCTCATTAGCATATTAAAGTGAGAAAATAGCATGCATCTTTATTTTACTCATATTATTTCTGGAGAAAATTAGAATTGTCCTAAACAAATGAGCACAAACAATTATTATATGCTATGCATTAAGGATGACATCACAGAGCAGTGTTTAGAGAAATGAGATCATTTAGTTATGGACCATTCTCTTTATGTGTTAGCAATAGTAGTTTTCTTGTTTTAAAAATTGTATATGATTGTATTCATAAACTGCTTTTTTAAATGGCACTTCCTTTGTACAACTACCTAAAGATAATAAATATTGTTAAATGGTAGGCAAAAATTGTTAAGGACTGAGGAAATTAGGTCTTTTTAGGTAGAACAAATGAAATAAAATAAAAACAGATTCAGGAAAGAGTGGAGGTCTTGAAGGGGAAGAACAAAGGAAAACAACATCTGTCACTCTTCATAATAAAATAATTTCACATTTTTTCAAAAATCGTCATAATTATCAATACTAATTAATACTATAATTAATTAAGTTCATTGTGTCATATTCATACATGTATAAATAGCATTTAGATTTTAAAAATACTTCCTACTACCCCTGTTGCTCTCTTCTCTCTATTGGCCTTTCCTAAACCTCCTTTACCTTTTCTATTGACCATCTTGTAATTTCAGGTAATTTTTTCAATAAATTTTACATAATTAAAAAATTAATATTAATTTTATTACCATAATGATAGTATTTGAATATTGTGGAGCAAAGCCTGAAATATAACTGAATGTCTTCTATATTCCTGATTTTCCCCCAAATTATGGTATTATCTACTGTGTATTTTTTCAGATATATGTTGCTGATATAAAAGTATATAGAGAAATACACATAGGTACTCTATTTTGTCGAAGCTGCACTATTCAGTATTTATAGTTTTCTGTGAGAACTATCATGCAAAACTTAAATTAGACTTAAATCTGTTACTGATCTCTAGCCATTTAGGAGATCCTACTTTGTGTCATGTAGTAGATATTCCATAATGAAAACCAGTTTACAAATCACAAGAATACCCCAAACCAAAAAGAAGAAAAAAGAGTAACTTTTTTTACAAAAGCAAAGCAATGCATTTTATTTTTTTTATTGTCAAGGTGATGCACAGAGTGGTTACAGTTTCATAAGTAAGGTAATAAGTATATTTCTTGCAAATTTGTTACCCCTTCCCTCATTTTTCTCCTACTTAAGCAATGCATTTTTAAAAGACAAACTCATAAATATTATGTCATAAATAAAATGGTTTGAGAAAAAGATTTGCCACATAATTAGAGTAGCTATTGATGGGAACACAATGGGCACATGAATAATATACTGAAAAATCTCAATAGTACACCTTTGTCTAGAAATAAGTATGTGCAATTGAGATCACTTGAGAATGAACATCCCTCTCTGTTTCCTTCTTCATCCCATCAAACACATGGCATTTTCATCTTCATGCATAGAAAGATAAGGATGGGACACAAAACTTTTATAATTATTAAAAGAAAACTGAATCTAGCAATATTTGAGGATTTATCATATCAGAAAGAAAAAGACAACGCAAATAGGACAAGATTATCTAATGATATCCTCCACAAAATATTCTTTTATTCAGTTCAGGGACAGGATTTACAAAAGAAATTATTCTTCTCTCATGAACACTTCTGTTCTAACAATACCTAGGTCAAAACTTATGGGATTGATCTATTTTCTCCATTTACATTTTCGGCTGTTAATGAACAAAATTGTTAGTGACATGGAAGTGAATGAAAGAAGATAGTTAAATGACTGTGTATTGGAGTCCAAAGTTCCAATGCTATAATTTTAGATTAGAGTAGTTCAGAGTTTAATGTTACATCCCACATATAATATTTGCCTAGGTGGTATATATTTTGAAGTGTATATACTAAAATTAGATAAGCCAAAAATCTATGTTCTTGAATTAAAATTGTTCACAATACCACCTTAATTTTTCCAGTCTACTTATCCCTTCCAAATACAGAAAAGCAGATGAAATAAATAGTACCAAACCCTTAAGTGAAAATTCTGAGGGAAAAATAGACCCAGATGAAGTGGAGCAAGTCAAGTATTTACTTACATTGTATCTGGGAAAACATAAGATTAAATCAGACCATCCACATTGAATTTAGAAACAATTCAAAGAAATATTTTGGGTAGGTGTGCAAACATAGTTCAATCATACAGGGAAAGAAAGAAGGAAAGATGTTACAAGAATATATTGAAGCATTTACTGTGTTATTAAACATAGTACAAAATTTTAAAATATGATCAATGATTTCAACTGACAAAGTACTTATAGACTATTAATTGAATAAAGTAAAACAACAAAGACTGGATGATAAAAAAAATCTACATGTAATGAAAATAAATATTACACACACCGTGAACCAAAATAACATTAAGGAAGACAAACACCAAAAACACCCCTTCCTTCAGAAACAACCAATAAGAATATATGCAGATTTATAAGAATATTTCTTTGTTGCTTTGTATGTCCCTCCCCCACTGTACTTGATGTTATAATTTGTGGAGGGGAAGGGAAAAAACAAATCATTTAAATAGGGATACAGGTGGACCCATTGCAACAATGAGACGTACAAGTCGTTATGTTGAAAACGAACTTTACAACTTTGGTAGGGGGGGAGGAGGGTTGGGTGGGGGGGTGAGGGAGGATGGGATGGGAAGGGGAAACAAAGGAGGAGGCTACAATGCTTGATAAGAAATGTGCTCATTGGGGCTGGGAAGGTGGCTCAGTGGTAGAGCGCTTGCCTTGCATGCATGAGGCTCTGGGTTTGATTCCCCAGCACTGCATAAGCAAAAAAAAAAGAAAGAAAGAAAGAAATGTGCTCATTATCTTGCCTATGTAATTGTAACCCCTCTGTACAGTATTTTCACAATAAAAAATAAAAATGAATATATACAGATGAAGACTTATCAAGCAAAGCCTTCAATTAATAATAGAAAATATAAACTAAAAGACACAATCATTAGTAAAATTAGAAAAGTTAGTAACAAGAGAGGCAATAAAGCATCATAAAAAAATCTACTGCTTAGTGAGCTGCTAGTGGCTCATGCCTGCAGTTTTAGCTACTTAGGAGACTGAGATCTGAGGATTATGGTCCCAAAGCCAGTGAGCATAAAAATCCATGAGACACTTGTCTCCGATTAGTCCCCAAAATCCTGAAGTGAAGATGTGGTAGTAAAACCAGCTTGAGGCCTTGAATTCAATCCCCAGTGCTGTCACAACAGAAATAGTAAATCTGCTGCCCATGAAGCAATTCTTTTAACAGATATACTTGAGAAAAAATTCAAAAGAATAACAGAAGGATTTCCTAAAGTAATTCAATAATTCCAGCCGAATGTGATGGCTCATACCTGTAATTCCAGCTACTCAGGAGGTAGAGGTCCAGGAGGAGGTGGTCTGAAGTGAGGACTAGGCAAAGCTGGGAAGGTGGCTCAGTGGTAGAGCGCTTGCCTTGCATGCTCAAGGCCCTGAGTTCGATTCCTCAGCACCACATAAGCAAAAAGAAAAAAGCAGGAAGTGGCGCTGTGGCTCAAGTGGTAGAGCACTAGCCTTGAGCTGAAGAGCTGAGGGACAGTGTCCAGGCCCAGAGTTCAGGCCCCACGACCGGACCAAAAAAAAAAAAAAAAAAGAAAAAAAAAAGAAAAGACTCAAACATGGGACAAGGATCCCATAGCCTTGGATAATTTATACTATATTCCAGAACAAAACAGAGACAGACTTAAAACCAATTCACATCCTGAAAAAAATTTAAATTTTATGGTAAAATATTGTGAAGTAAATCTGCATATACAAATAGCATGAAGTATTTCTCCTATGTTTTATTTTATTAGTTTCACGTTTGTAGGTCTAATGCTTACATTTTGGACCTACTTTGACTCTATTCTTGTAACAGGTAAAAGGTATGGCCCTAGTTTGATTCTTCTGCATGTGTATATCTGGTTTTATCAACACTGTTTAACGAAGAAACTGTCCTTTCTCTAGCGTCTGGTACCTTTGTTAATAATTAGTTGGCCAAAGATTTATGTACTTTACTTTGGGTTCTTTATGCTGTTTCCTTAGTCTCCATATGTCAGTTTTTATGTAATTTATCATATGATGTGTGGTATCATATCATTATAGCTTATATTTTGATGTCAGGTATTCTGATGCAGATTTGCTTATTCATTTTTTTTTACTGTATAATAAAATTTGGGTTTATGAGTAGGAGTACCACCCCAAGTGAGAACGCAAGGCCTGAGTTCTAGCCCCAGTGCTGGCACCTACACAAAAACGTAAATCTGCTACCTGTGAAGCAAAGCATTCTATAGATATAAGTGATGAAAAATCAAAGAAATAATGGAAAAATTAAAGTAATTAAATAAAATAATTTTAAATCATATAATGGTGAAGTACTATGTAGTAAATATATGACTAACAAAATCATTTACTTTCACTATCAAGTATTACATACTGTACCTAGTTACAATGTTACAATTTGAACTCCTGGCAGTGCAGTAAGTTTTCTTATCTAAGCTTCAGTATAAAGATATCACATATGGAATTATAATGACTTTTATTGCACTGTCATTTTATAACATCTGAAATGTCACCAGGTGATAGTAGTTTTTAAACTGCATCATAATTTTCAAAGTTTACTATAAGCTAAATGTTTTTTGGGGGGAGGGGGTCCGGTTGTGGGGCCTGAACTCTGGGCCTGGATGCTGTCCCTAAGCTCTTCACCTCAAGGCTAGCGCTCTACCACTTCAGCCACAGTGCCACTTCTGACTTTTTTCTTTTTGCTTATGTGGTGCTGAGGAATTGAACCCAAGGCCTCATGCATGCAAGGCAAGCACTCTACCACTGAGCCACCTTCCAAGCCCCTATAAGCTAAATGTTTTTATTCCTCTCAAATTCATATTCTGAAGTCTTAATTGCTTATGTGAAGGCAGGACTTTTGAATGCAATGAACTTATAAGGGTGGATCTTTCTTGAGTCTGATTAGTGCTTTTATAATGGAGACATACAAGAGCTCTATCTACCATATGGAGAAAAAGAAAAGAGGAAGTGCCCTTTGAAACAGAAACAGGGCTTTTACCAGTCACCAAATCTATTGGTACATTCACTAGAATTACTGGAAATACAGCTATGTGCCACATGAGAAAGATTTGGTCAATGACAAACCACCTATGAAAAGTTTCTCTCTTTTTCTTCTCAAGATTGTTTTAATTTTGAAGTGTTTTGTGGGAAAAATATTTTATTTTTGTAAATTTTATTTTTATTGTTATGTAGTTGTACAAAGGAGCTGCCATTTGCCAAAGGAATTTATGGTTATACTATATCTTGATCAATGTCACACCTTTCAACAGTCTCACCTATCCCTTCCCTCTCCACCCTTCTCTCTTCTTAATTTTGTATACATTGGATTCTTGGCTGAATTCTCCTTCTCTTCTTCTATTCATTTGTCCACTCCACTCTCCTTTATGCCACCCCACTCCTTTTGACTACCTGCTTCCTAGTGTTCTATTTTGTTGAACTTTGACTTTGCCTTTCTAGGGAAATACAGTATTTGATTTCTCCTGTGAATCTACCATATTTGTTACTACATTTGTATACACTTGCATACCACCCAACATATTTACTTGTAAGTTTATAAGCTAAATCTAGCTTCCTCGTATAAGGGAAAATACACACCCTTTGACTCTTTGGGACTGACTCTTCACTTAACATAATATTTTTCAGGTCTTTCCATTTCTTTAAAATTTGGACAATATCATTCTAATGGATGAGTAAAATTTCATTGTGTATGTATACCACATTTTTTTTATCAATTGGAATACAATAAATCTTGATCAATGTCACCCTTTTCATTATTTTCCCCATTTTTTACCACGCCTCTTCCCTAATTTTTTTAAGTTCTGTAGAATATGCATTAAATTTTATAACTGCATTTTAAAATAATTCCAAAAGGGAATTCATTGCCAGAATTTACTTATTTTGTTAATTGTTTTATTGCTAGCATGAAGGTGCTGTACAGAAGGGTTATAGTTACATATGTCAGGTAAAGAGTACATTTCTTTTTGAACAATGTCACACCTTCTTTATAAAGAACTAGAAATGACCAACAACAAAAAATAATTTGATTTTAAAATGGGTACATTTTCTGAGTAGAAACTTCTCAATAAAAGATGAGATGAGCAAATACAGTCAATGTACATTATATAAAAAATTGAACTATTTAACTTTGACTAAGATGTTGTTGGAAGAACAATGGAAGGGGTGACATTGATCAAGATGCACTGTACTTATAATAAGAGTTGTGAAATTCAAATACCCTTGTACAAATACTGAAAAAATTCTTGAACATAAAAATCCACAGGTATAAATAAGCAAAACTTTATGTAAAATGCTCAAAAATACTAGTTATTTAGGAAATTCTCATCAAAATCACAATAAAATATCACTTTACAGCAGTAAGAATGGCTTATATTAAAATGATACAGATAACAAGTATTAGTGATCAAAGTGGAAGACAGAGAATCCTTGCACACTCCTGGTGAAGATTCAAGTGCCATTATGAGATTTCTCAAAAATTAAAAGTATATGTAAATATAAATATAAATATACATATCATCAATGTAGGTGTCATATGACAGATCAGTGTATAAAAAGTTTTAAGTATATGCACTGTGAAATATAAACACATAAAAGAGAATAAAATTTTGTTATGTGCAGCAATATGAAGGAAACTGATAGACATTAAATGAATGACACAGGAAGAGAAAAAGTTGCTATCACTCCTTGTAGAATTCAAAGAACATTGATATTAGAAATGGAGTCTCCCAGAGACTGGGGAGAGTAGGTAGGGAAAGGCAGAAAAGTTCTGTTGTTAAAGCACATTATGTAATAACAGTTTACTACTCTTTACTATGTTTATTACAAGAAACAAGGTTGACATTTCCCAACAAAAAGAAATGATACATGTTTATGGGAAAAATAGTAATTATCTTGATTTGATCATTACACATGCACTAAATGATCACATTGTATCCCATAAGCAATTATTATCTACTTATTTTGTATTAATTAAAAAATTAAATATATTATAGCACTTAGATGTTATAACTAGACACAGAGAGAAGAGAATTAGGTCTGGGAACTCTTCCCAAAGTTAATTATCATAAAACAAATGTAATGATAAAATTGGAGGTGGGATCAAGGAAAGTAAGAATTATAAATGTGTTGATATGCTCATTTTTAATGAATTGAATCAAGAAACAATATCTACCTTTAATGAAACAAGAAAAAAAAGTTTGTATATTTTGTCCAAGTTTATAACTGTAGTGAAAGAATAAAAACAGATTATGAACTTTCCAAATGACTAATGAAAACACAAAAATCCAAGAAAAAATAATCTATAATGCAGAAAACATTAAAAAAAAAAGGGGGGCTGGGAAGGTGACTTAATGGTAGAGTGCTTGCCCAGCAGGCATGAGGCCCTGGGTTCGATTCCTCAGCACCCCAAAAGTATAAAAAGCTAGAAGTGGCTCTGTGGCTCAAGTGGTAGAGCACTAGCCTTGAGCTGAAGAGCTGAGGGACAGTGCCCAGACCCAGAGTTCAGACACCATGACTGAAAAAGAAAAAGAAAGAAAAAAAAAGAAAAGAAAACATTAAAACAAGGCACCAAATGAGTATTTAAATCAAGTTCATTTGCAATTTTTAAATAAATAGATGTAAACAGATTTTCTCAAAAGAAGACAGACCAATGGTCAACATGACCCAGGTGTGGTGATGTCACCTGTAATACTAGCACGGCAAAAGCTGAGTTTAGAGGATTGCAAATTTGAGGCTAGCCTGTTCTAAAGAAGAAAATCAAGAAAGAAAAAACAAGTTGTGTCCCTGTCTTGGGGCACATTTCACTTAACATCATTTTATATGGTCATATGTACATAGCTTTTGACTTTTCTGCTTGACCTCGACTTACACTAGTTATTGCAAATAAGGGAAACCATGGGACCTATGTTTCTTTGGGCCTAGCTTACTTCACTTAATATAATTTTTTCCAAGTCTTTCCATTTCCTAACAAATGGAGCAATGTCATTCTTTCTGATGGAAGTATAGTATTCCATTGTGTATATATACCACATTTTCTTGATCCATTCATCTACTGAGGAGCATCTGGGTTGGTTCCATATCTTAGCTATGGTAAATAATGTTGCAATAAATGTACTTGTGCTGGTAGCTTTAGAATGGTCTAGTTTGTGATCATAGGGTAAATGCCCAAAAGTGGAATTGCTGGGTCATAGGAAAGCTCTATGTGGAATCTTTTGAGGAACCTACATACTACTTTCCAAAGTGGTTGAACAAGTTTACACTCCCACCAACAATGCAGTAGGTTCCCTTTTGGCCACATCCCCTCCAGCATCTGTTGTTATTAGAGTTGTTGATTATAGCCATTCTAACTGGGGTGAGGTGGAATCTCAATGTTGTTTTGATTTGCATTTCTCTTATGGCTAGAGAAGTTGAGCATTTCTTCATGTGTCAATTGGCCATTATTTTTTCCTCTTCAGAGAAGTTTCTCTTTAAATCTTTAGCCCACTTATTTATTGGGCAGTTGTTTCTTTGAAGATTTCTTGTTGGGGGATTTAATTTTTTGAGTTCCAAGTACATTGTAGGTATGAGATGACCTATGACTACTGAAGATCTTCTCAGAATTCGTGGGTTTTCTATTGATCTTGCTATGTCCTTTGCCATGCAAAACCTCTGCAATTTCATGCAATCCCATTTGTCCAATCTTTCTTTGATTTGTTGTGTTTCAGCCTTTGCCAAGGAGCCCTAGAGTTTCTCCTATTCCTTCCTGTAATGTTTTCAGGGTGTCTGCTTTGACTTCGAGGTCTTTGATCCATTTGGAGTTGATTCTGGTGCAGGGTGATATATAAGGATCCAGCTTTAGTTTCCTACAGATTTTTAACCAGTTTTTCCATCAGCATTTACTGAAGAGGCTGTCTTTCTTCCATTCTATTTTTTTAGCTCCCTTATTGAAGATTAGGTGGCTACAGGTCTTTGGGTTCATTCCTGGGTCTTCAATTCTATTCCATTGTTCTTCAGATCTGTTCTTGTGCCAGTACCAAGCTGTTTTGATTACTGTGGCTTTGTAGTAGAGTTTGAAATTTGATGTTGACATTTCTCCAGCACTGTTCTTTCTGCTAAGAATTGTTTTTTCTGTTCGGGTCTTTTAATGTTCCATATGATTTTTTGGGTTGCCTCTTCTATTTCATAGAAGAAAAAGGTCAGGATATTGATAGGTATTGCACTGAATTTGTGGATAGCCTTCATCAGTATTGTTATTTTCACGATGTTAATCCTCCCAATCCAGTAGCACGGGAGGCTTTTCCACTTCCTAAGTTCTGCTTTAATTAACTTTTTTAGGATGTTAAAGTTTTCATCATAGAGTTCCTTCACTTTTTAGTTAACTCACAGGTTCTTTAATTTTTGTGGGACTATTACAAAAGGAGTTGCTTCCCTGATTTCAGCTATGCTCTTCTCATTGTTGTCATACAAAAAAGCCATTGATTTTTTGAGGGTTAATTTTATACCCTGCTACTTTGCCAAAGTTTCGAATCAGCTCAAATAATTTGGGAGTGGAGTCCTTGGAATTCTTTAAATACAAGATCATGTCATCTGCAAAGAGGGAGAGTTTTACTTCATCTTTTCCTGTTTGGATCTCCTTTATGTTTGCATCATTTCTTATTGCTGTAGCTAGACATTCTAACACTAAATTGAAGAGAAGTGGAGGGAGTGGACACCCTTGTCTCATTTCTGAGTTTAGAGGAAATGGCTTTAACTTTTCACCATTAAGTATAATGTTGGCTGTAGGTTTGTCATACACAACCTTTATTATATTGAGGAATGTTCCATGAATTCCTAGTTTTTCCAGAGTCTTCATCATAAAGGGGTGTTGGATCTTGTCAAAAGCCTTTTCTGCACTTATTGAGATAATCATGTGGTTCTTATCCTTGTTCTTGTTTGTGTGATGAATTATATTAATTGATTTGCATATGTTGAACCATCTTTGCATCCCTGAAATGAATCCTGTTTCATTGTGGTGTATGATTTTTTTGATGAGTTGTTGAAGTCAATTGGCCAAAATTTTGTTGAAAAGTTTTTCATTGATGTTCATCAAAGATATGGATCTATAGTTCTCTTTCCTTGATGAGTCTCTGCCTGGTTTTGGGATGAGAGTTATGATGGCTTCATAGAAAGACTTTGGTAGTGAACTTTCACTTTCAATTTCATTGAAGAGTTGGAGGAGTGTTGGTGTGAATTCTGCTTTGAAGGCCTTGTAGAATTCCATTGTAAATCCATTGGTCCTGGGCTTTTCTTAGATGGGAGGTCTCTTATTGCTGTTTCTATTTTGATGCTTGATATGGGCCTGTTAAGTTGGTTCTAATCATCTTGCTTTAGTTTTGGCATGTCAATATTTGCTAGGAAATTGTCCATTTCTTTCAGGTTCTCAAACTTATTAGCATAAAGGTTTGAGAAGTATTTCCTTATATTCTTCTGGATCTTGATTGTTTTTGTGGTGAAATTTCCATTCTCATCTATGAGTTTGTTTATTTGGGTTTGTTTCTTTTAAGGTTTGGTAAGGGTCTGTCAATATTGTTAATTTTTTCGAAGAACCAATTCTTTGTTTTGTTGATTAAATATTCTAATTCATTTAATTCTGATTTAATTTTAATTATTTGTTTCTGTCTGCTGGATTGGGGTTTAGCTTGCTGCTCTTTTTCAAGGAGGTTCAGGTGTCTCATTAAATTGCTGGTTTCAGATCTCTCCAATTTGTTGATATAGGAAGTCAGAGCTATAAACTTGCCTCTGAGTACTGCTTTTGCTGTGCCCAGAGGAGCTGATAATTTGTGTGTTCATTTTTGTTGAATATAATGAACATTTGAATTTCCTTTCTAATCTCTTCCATGACCCACTGGTGGTTCAAATGTGTATTGTTTAGCCTCCATGTGTTACTGGACTTTCTTTGGAGGCTTTTGGTTTTGACTTCTAATTTTATTCCCTTGTGGTCTGAGAAAAGGCATGTAATAATTGCAATGTTTCTGAAATTTGACAAATTTGCTTTGTGATCTAAAATGTGGCCTATTTTGGAGAATGTTTTCTGTGCTGCTGAGAATAACGTGTATTCTGATGCTGTTGGGTGAAATATGCGCTAGATGTCTGTTAAGTCTAGTTGATCTAAAGTTATTGTTATCTGAGCTTTCTCTGTTGTTTTTTTCTCAGTTGATCTATCCACTGGCGATAGTGTTGTGTTAAATTCCCGAACAATTAATGTTTTTGGATCTATGTGAGATTTGAGGAAAAGTAGTGTTTCTTGGATAAATTTGGGTAGTCCGTTATTTGTTGAATAGATAGTTAGATTTGTAATATCCTCCTGAAGGAGAGATATTACTTAGTATGTAATGACCTTCTTTATCACTTCTCGCTATTTTATCTGATACTTTATCTGATATTAGGATTGCAACTCCTGCCTGTTTATGAGGGCAATTTGCTTGGAAGATTTTATTCCAGCCTTTTACTTTCAGGATATATTTGTTTTTTGGGGACATGGTGTGTCTCTTGAAGGCAGCAGATAGAAGGATCTTGCTTTTTGATCCAACCAGACAGTCTATGTCACTTAATGGAAAAGTTAAGTTCATTAATATTGAGAGAAAGGACTTAGAAGTGTTAGTTCCTGCCATGTTATCCACCTTCTTGGGGGCTGTCCCAACTGGGTTCTTCCTATAATTCTTATATTCTTTGTTTGGAGGATGTTTCTTGTCCTTTGTTTTGCTATTGTTGATTTTCTATGTGTAGGACATCTTTATCTTTTGTAGGGCTGCTTTTGTGGAGATATATTGTTTCAGGGTTTTTTTGTTATGGAAGGTTTTTATTTGGCCTTCCTTTATGAAGGAGAGTTTTAGCTGGGTTCAGAATTCTTGGTTGATAGTTGTTTGTCTTTAAGACGTGGCATACACCATTACAGGGTCTTCTTCCAGGCTTTAATTTTTTCTGCTGAGAAATCTGAAGTTATTCTGATTGGTCTCCCTTTATAGTTGATTGATCTTTTCTCCTCAACAGTTTTAAGGACCCTTTCCTTGGTCTGAATTGATCCTATGTGTATTATAATGTGATGTTGGTATGTTCTGTTCTGTTTTGGTCTATTTGGGGTTCTAAAGGGTTCTTGTGTCTGAATAGGCCAATCTCTTTGCATGTTTGGGAAGTTCTCTGCTAGGATCCTGTTAAATAAATTTCCTAGACCATTAACTTCGTCTCTAGGTGCTCCTCTACACCTATTATCCTCAGATTGGGCGTTCTAGTGGTGTCTTCTAAATGTTCAATAGATCTATCATATTTTTTGGATTTGTCTTGTATGTTCTTTCTCTATTTTAGCTTGGCTGTCTTCAGTCCCAGAGATTCGATCTTCTGTATTATCTAACCTACTGATTTGATTTTTGTTTCCTTTCCTTCTAATTGGTCGGCTTTGATGGATTTAAATTTTTTGTTGGAGCTTTGTTTTAGATTCTGTATGGACTTCTTTACTTCCTTAATTGAGTTTTCAGTATTCATTCTCAAATCCTTTAGTTGATTGGTTATGGCTTCATTGGATTCACTTTCCTTCTGATGGGCTCCATTCAGCATTCCTGTTGTGGCCTCCCTGTATTCCTTCAGGTCTCTTTGTGGATTCCATGAATGCCTCCATTAATGTTTAGCTATTCTCATGCCGTTCACAAAATTTCTGTATTAATCTTTGATTAGCTTCCTCACGCTCACAAGATTCCTGTTTTAATCTTTGGTTAGCCTCATCACGCTCACGCATTTCCTGTATTAGTCTTTGGTTTGCCTCATCAGGCTGATGCTTTTCCCTATCCCGCTCACACATTTCCCTATCATGCTCACACAGATCCCTTTGCCAGCGTTCAGTCTTTTCATTCAGCATGTTTACCAGTGGTGTTTTTAGAGTTTTTTGGGAACTCTCCTCTGGATTAGTCATTAACTGCTCTGTCTCTTGATTATCATGAGTGGAAGTTGAAAAATACCTGGACTTGCATTTTTCTTGTGTTTCTCCAGCTTGTTCTGCCCATTTAGTATAAAAGCAAAACCAATTTCACACTAGAACACTGTTTTAAGGAAAGTATGAAGCAGAACCTTGTAGTTCTACCAATTGTTTGATGCAGTCAAACTGAATACAGATACAATCTAGTTCAACAACAAACAACTATGGATTAATGGAAGAACATCAAAGAAGGAGTAAGCAGACCAGAAATTAATAGGTTTAGGGAGAATTGTGGGGAGATGATACTAGAGAAATGTGAGGATGGAAAAGGAGAGAGGGAATTTAACCAAGGCTTAAATTCAGAGAGAGGAAATAGATACAAGGAAAGGAGGAAAGATAAAGAATCAAGGAAAAATGAAAATAAAAAGAAAAAGGAAAAATGAAACACTTAAAATTATATAAGTATAAAGAAATATTACTGAGAGAAGAGGATAGAAAGAAAGGAGGAGAGAGATTAAGAAAAGAGGAAAAACGAAAAAATAAAAAATAAAAAATTTAAAAATGAACTACTTAAAATTATAAAGTATAAAGAAATACTATTAAAGGAGTTAAGGCTGAGAGTTTATGGGTTGAGTAATCAATTTCTGAATTAGATACGCACATAATGAAGAATAAGGTCTAATAATCGAAGATAATTATATATCTGGGGATGAGCAGAACAATTAAGTCATGCTAAAATAACCCAAAAAAGAGTTTAAACACACACACACACACACACACACACACACTAAGGTAGAAATTATGAAGAAAAAAAACAATTAGAAATTTTTTTTAAAGATTAAGTAGAAAAAATAGTTCTTCAACTTTTTTGGAGGGGGCGGGGATCTTGTGTCTCCCCTGTGTCCATAATCAGTCTCCTGGTGGAGTCTCTGGTTTGCTTGTGGTGTTTGGTTTTACTGTGGCTTGAATGCTTTAAGTCAGTTTGTTTGAGCAGGCAGAAAGAAGCTCTGCCTTACCGAGAACTTTATGATCCTCCTCCCAGGCTAGTTCAGTGGGAAGGAGATCTTTGAGTATCACAAAAGAGGGAGATAGCTGTTTCCTCTATCTTGGAGTTGTTATGATGGGGCTAGGTTGTGGGTAGTGTTGAAGCCTGTCAGAGATCAGTAGCTTTACCATGAGAGACTAGCTTCTGAGGCACAGAACCAACCAGGAACCATTCTCTGGATTTATGTTTATTGAGTTTCAGTTGTTTTTCTTTTACCCCTCCTGTGCTGGGTCTGTTGCCTAGGCCAAGTGGGGAGGGCCACCTCTGGCTCTGTTTATCCAGTGTAGACAGTCACTCCTCCATGGTCGGAGCTAACTCTGCCTGGGAAGGGCAAATTTTCCCTGAGTGGAGCTGAGCTGGGCAGGTCAGGTTCTTGTGACTTTTTTTTTTTGTATGTATGTCTGCCACCATCTTGTGACCTTTTGAATGGCTCCTATTGTCATCTCCCAAGGCCCGGTAAAGTGCTAGCTACTGGCCAGGTCAGTATCAAAGATGGAGATCTTCTCCAGTGGTGGGGGATGGGCTACCTTCTTACTGCTGCTCTGTGAGAGGGAATGAGGAGTCTCAGAGTACTTATGCCAACCCTTGCTTTCTGGGCTGTCCAAGGTCTGGGACTGTCTGTGATTAGCACAATGAAGATTCCCGCTGCTTGTCAGTTGTTGTTGGTGGTGAGTAGAATCTGCTCGCATATTGCCACTGGTACCTTTGCCTTGGGCTCTTCTCTGCTGGTATGGTGGTGATGGCAACAACACTGGCAAGTGCTGTAATCTGTCTCCTTAACCAAGCTGCCTGGATTTTCCTCTCTAGCCAAATTCTCTGTACTATGATGGCACACTTGGTGTGACTCTCTAACCAAGGACTTTTCACTGGAACACTAAAACTGCTTTCTATGCAAGAGCTTGTTTAGCCCCCAGCTTCTCCTTTGCCATCTTCCTCTGGAGTCTAATCTCTAGTTATTTTTGAGATACAACCTTATTTTTTTTTTTGGTCTGCTTTGGCCTGGACCATTACTCTTTTATTTATGCTTCACGTTAGAGCTAATAACTGGTATATGTCATCACAACCAACTTTTCTGTGGTGGAGACACATAACTAAAGCATTGGTTACTAGAATGTACTGGCATGTAAAAGGAATGCAAAAAAGTTTAAATATTATTAAATCTAATCTAGTCAAACTAGAAGACAAAAATAAGGTCATCTCAATTAATGTCAAAAAGACACTTGACAAATCCAATATCAATTTGTGATTTCAGGCAATATTTTTCTTTCCATTGAAAGGTAAGCATTTTCAAGTAAAATTAGAATTTTGCTTGAGGATAAAATGTATCTTTTTATTAAAGTCAGTAATAATATGACTCCTTCCAAAAGAGGTTTTAACACATCTTTGTAAAACTTAGCTAATTATATTTGAAAAAGTGAAGGTAATTAGAGGCTCATAATTTTAAAAGATGAGGCAAAATTATACTTAATTGTAAATTGTATGGTTGAATGCTTAGATAATTCAGTAGGCAACTAAAATACATAGAAAAAAAGAATCAAGTTGGCCAGTTACATGACTAATATAAAAAGAATTAACAGATTTTTAATGCTTTATTTTTACTGCTGCACAATACTTGTATATATTTCTAAAGTATATGACAGTTTGATTCTTGTATATACATTGTGTAATGATTAAAATAGTAATTAGCATATCCACTATCTTCATTTCTTAACATTTTTATTGTTAGTATAAAGGAAATTTTAATTTCTTTCTGCTGAGAACATTCAAAAGCTTTTCCTACAGCTATTTTAAAATACAAAATACATTATTATTGACTATGTTCTCCATAATGAGCAATAGAACCCCAAAGCTTATTCCTCTATTTTAACTACAATATTAGTATATTGTTAAAATAGTAACAAGCACTTTTCTCTCAATTTAAATATTCTAAATGAGTGACATACAATACGCCTGTTCAGAAAATAGTTCAGAAATTTCTTAAATTTTTTAATATATACTTAATGTATGCCCCAGTAAATCTGTCCTTAGGTACAAAAGAAACGTACATGTTCCTCTGCTTCCAAACTTGCACATCAGTATTTATAGCAAGTGTTTCTAACAATGCAAAAGCAGAAACAGTCCAAATGCCTGTCACTTGATGAATGTATAAACAAATATCCATACAATTTGGCATCATCCACTATTGTAGAATGAATATTTGTTTCCCTCAGAACTCATGTACCAAAACCCCACTCTTGAATGTTTTGGTCTTTGGACCAAGGCAAGTCACAATTCAATTTGGATAAGGTTGTGAGGATGAGGAATCACAATGGTGGCCCCTGCTTCAGAAGACAGAGAGAAGAAAGAAAGAAAGAAAGAAAGAAAGAAAGAAAGAAAGAAAGAAAGAAAGAAAGAAAGAAAGAAAGAAAGAAAGAAAGAAAGGAAGGAAGGAAGGAAGGAAGGAAGGAAGGAAGGAAGGAAGGAAGGAAGGAAGGAAGGAAAGATGATGGATGGACATACAGACAGAGACAGATGTTGGATGGACAGACAGCGGGACAGACAGCTAGCTAATGGATGGATAGACCGATTGACAGACAGACAATCAAATTTCAGAGTGATGGAAGAGTTGCTTTTGAAATGAAATCTGCCTGTACATTAATCTTGGACTGTTACAAACTCAAAAACCAAACAGACTTCAAAAGTGTGAGAAACAAATGTCTGCTACTTAAGCACACTATTTACATCTTTTTGTTATAGAATTATGAACTAACTAAAATATCGAGCACTAAAATGATGAGTACATAGTACTATTATAAACATTTTTATAGAAAGGAAAGTAATTGCTTTTATGAATGTTATGCATATGATCATGGTACACTCTACAAAAGAACGTTCAATATTAAATACTGAGGAAATTGTAATAAATTAACATTCAGTCCATTTTTCTGTATGATTTATTAATTTTGTGTGTGTGGGTGTGTTAGGCAAAGTCTTAGGGCTTGAACTCAGAGACTTATACTCTTGCTTGGATTTTTTTACACAAGACTGATGTTCTACCACTTGAAACAGGTCTCACTTCTGGCTTTCTGTTGATTAATTGGAAATAAGAATCTCTCAAACTTTCCTGCCCAGGTTGGCTTCAAACTGCAGTCCTCAAATTCCCCCCCTTTTGACTAGCAAGGATTATAGGAATTAGCTATGAGCATCATTCAGATTGATTCACTTTATTACCAACAGCTCCCTCAAAAAGAACTATTCAAGAAATACCTTGGAAAATAAGGTATTAAAACAATTCACACATCCTTAGTATGATACTAATTATTTACTAATGAAAGAATTTCTTTTCTTTCATGAGTAGAAAATATAAGGGAGAGATTCAAAGAGATTAATCTTATTAAAATACTATATAACTGTATGTGGAATACCATGTAAAAAATCCTTTGAAAAAATAGAGCAAGCATACACTAAAATGAATGAATGCAGTCACAAAATTCAATGCATATCCAACAAAAGTAAGAAAATTGAGGGTAAGGATGGGGTTGCACTTGGGAGGGATGTAAGAGAATGATGAAAGGGGTGACATTGATCAAGGTGCATTGTATTCATAAACTGGCATGTTGAATGGCAACTCCTTTATACAAAAATTTTTAAATGACAGGGATACTGCATCTTGTATATACATTTTTCTAATTTGTGGAGAGGAAGGGAAATAACAAAATGCTGAAACAAGGATATAAAGTTGAGCCATTGTAACAATGAGATTTACAAGACACTATGTTGAAAACTTACAACTTGAGGGGGTAGGGATGAGTTTGGGAGGTGGAGAGGGAAGGGGTAGTAGGGGAAAAACAAAGGAGTAACAATGCTCTATAGGAAATGTACTCATTACCTTACTCATGTAACTGTAACCCCTCTGTACACTATTTTTACAATTAAAAACATTTTAAAAAGAATGTAAAGCACCAACTATAATAAAAAATATGACAGGGATATAAAGCAGGTCATATCTGTGGTGAGAACACTAGTGGTAGTGAGGAGTGTGAGTGGAGTTAGTGAAGAAGGGTAAACAAGTTGAAAATACTTTATGTCCATGTGTGAAATAGAAAAATGAAGCTTGTTGGAATTGATTTGGGAAGGAGAGAGAGAAATGAGAGTGAGTGACAAACGAGATGATTCTGACTATGGTACATTGCATATATTTATGGACATATCAAAATGAATTCCTCATGCCAGGCACTGGGTGGCTCATGCCTGTAATCCTAGCTACTCAGGGGGCTGAGATCTAAGGATCATGGTTCAAAGCCAACCCGAGCAGGAAAGTCTGTGAGACTCTTATCTCCAATAAACCACCAGTGGTGCTGTGGCTCAAGTGGTAGAGTGCTAGCCTTGAGCTGAAGAGCTGAGAGACAGTGCCCACGCCCAGAGTTCAAGCCCTATGACCGACCAAAAAAAGAAATGAACCCTCTTTGTGCAACTATTGATGCTAATAATGTTACAAAAAGAGAGACTGGAAAGGTAGCACTTTGTAATTCTGATGACAAAACACAAGCTAATGCTTAAAAAAAATCCCAAACCTCAAATCAACAAAACCCAAAAACGAAGTGGTGAACTGTTAGCAACTAATGAATCTGAGATTCATCAATAATATCCTATCAGATATTCAGTGCATTTCTACATGTCTCTACATTTCAATATTTTCAGAGTTAAAATTAGGGGGAGAAGCCATCCTGGTCCAGAAACTGCTAGGGCTATTGTGTTACTCAGAGCTAGTTCTAGCATTCCTATAAATTATATAAGATGTACTTGCTGGGCTGGGAAGGTTGGCTCAGTGGTAGAGTGCTTGCCTCCCATGCATGAAGCCATAGGTTGGATTCCTCACCACCACATAAACAGAAGAAGCTGGAAGTGACATTGTGGCTCAAGTGGTAGAGTGCTAGCCTTGTGCTGAAGAGCAGAAGGACAGCACCCAGGCCAGAGTTCAAACCCCATGACCAACAAAAAGAAATGTACTTCCTGCTTAAATGCATCCTTCTTTTAGGCAACATGCAGAGATAAATAGCAGTGAAGTTTTCCAAGGTAGAAAGATTGCAGATGAGTTTTGACACTGTCAAGTATAAGGCAATATACTTGCAAACTTTTATAAACAAATGATAGTGAACATGAGCCAACCTTAGTTAACCACTAGGATGATAAGATAAAACAATGTAAAGAGACCGCAGAAGACCTCCACTGCCCACCAATAAGCTACAGTTGTGCAAAGTAGTCAGCTACATTGAAATCATTCTGATTCGTAAAAAAAGAACCTGCATCACATTTTCTTCCAGAGTACATTGCATTTACCATTTTGTTGTCATCTCACACCCTTAAAATTTTGAATACCAAGAAACTGATTTTGAATACCAGGAAAATGAGGGAAGAAATGTAACTGGACCAATATCGATCTACTTCTCATCTATCTCATCAAAACCTAAATGGATCCATTTCCTAATTTCCAGCTCCATGTGCTTTCATGTAGAAATGATGGAAGTGAAAAATGAAAGACTATTATCACAAAAGGCATGGGTAGGAGGTAGCCTTATTCACAAAAATCCCAAATAAGAGAACTTGTAGTTTCTTTCTTTAAAGCTTCAAAGTGATCATTTTAAGGAAAATGCTACTTTACACTGCAAATAGCAATTTTATCCAATTGTTATCCTAAGAAGTAGCATATAACAGAAATTGAAATAAAGTTGAAAAAGGTTAGAGTTTAAGTAGTAATGGAAGATAAATTAATAATAAGATGTTGTTAAGGAAAGTAACTAAGGGCATGTAATCAGTGCAACCCATAGTAGAACATAGATTCCTGTGTTCTGTCCCTGAGCCAACTTGGAAATAGGTAAAAATTATTTCTCTGCTCTATACCTTAATTTTCTGTCAAATGGAAAGATTAGGCTACACCATCATTTCACAAAACATTGACATTTAAAATATTAGTTCCCTGAAATCCTCAGAAAAATGATCTTTCATAGCCAAATGATTTTCACAAATATGAAATGATATTTTCCCTTTCAAAATGTATAATACACAATAGATTATTATGAACTCTTGGAAATGCTAAAGAGTAGGACATTGTTAAACTTTATTTAATCCAATCGTTTTTATAGTTTTGCTTTTAGGAGGTGCTGGGGATTGAACATAGGGCTACGCACCTTCCTAATCCCTCATCCACTCACTCAGTGTTTTCAAACTAATTACGGAATCCAATTATCTTAGAATACTTACTGACACTTGTAAGTTCCTTGGAACCTCTTTTTGTGGAACTATATTCTTCTTTTTAAAGGTTCTGATGCTGTTTAAGTCAGGCCTACCATGCATTGTACAGTTTAGTTTATTTTTTATTTTTAGATAGCTTGTCCCTATGTGGCCCCAGACTGGCTTTGAATTTGTAATCTTCCTACCTCAGGCTCTTGAGTGGTACAATTATAACTATGTGTCACTATGCCTGGTCTTAATGTCTCTTTGATATAGGATGAAGAGCACATACTCAAATACACGTAAGTTTATACATATATATTTATATATATTCATATATACATACATACCCATTCATATGCATGTATTGTTATGTATATGTACATATATTCTATATATTTATATATAGAGAGAGATGCATACACACAAACACATCTACTTGTTAGCTCTCATTTTCTCTTCAAAATCCACTCTCAGGATGACTAACCTGAGCAGACTTTATCTGGGCTCTTATACATTCTGAATTCAGCCAATCAAATTCAGCCCTATCAGTACACTTGCTTTAAAAAATGAGATCAAGATTATTATTTCCTTGATTCCTCTCTGAGTATTTACCTGGGGTTTCTTGAATCTGTGAGCTGAAAAGCACTGCTCCTTCCAAGTTGACAAGCTCAGTAAAACTATCTCTTCCTCCAGATTCTAGCAACTGCCCCCTGTTCAATACTTCTGTAGGAGAAGGCTGCAATCACAATATACTGTTCTATGTTTTATTGTTTCCCTGTAAGAACCTTCTTGTAAATAGTCCCTTTGTACAGAAGCCTGGCTTAGATTATCCCATTTTGAATATGTCATCCATTTCTAGTGGAGACCTAAGTAAACCAATGTTTACAGCAAATTCTCCAGATGGAAGTATATAATAGTTGGGAATTGGATTGTTAGTTCTGTTGTTCAGAAGAGAGGCCTAAACTAGAGCTAGAGATTTGAGATTCATTGGTCAAAGGAAAAAGTTGAAGCTGTGGCAGTGAGGATAATTACCCAGCAAGAGAATAGGGTGAGATGAGGACTCAGAAGTGAAAAAAATTGCAAGGAGAGAATACTGCTTTCTGGAAAGCTAAATTATTAAGCAGAAGTAGAAATGTATATAATAAACAAGGATTAAGATGCAAGTAAATAATGTTAAGGGATATCTCATCCATATCATCTATATTTATTAACACATTTTTTTCCAGTGATATGTTTGGAAATCCTTTAAATTCAAATGTTGTTTTAAGCTTTCTTGGATATACATTGCCAGTTGGGATCTCTGTAACACTCTCTTGTTCTCTGACTTTATAATGATTCTCCAATCTTCCTGCTTCACACATTCTCCCATGATAACAAAAGTGATTAAGCTAGAATTAAGTCAGTTTTTCTTCCTCAGGCATACAAGTGTATTTTCTCAATATTATGTGTTGATTTTATTGACCAGTTTTGAAAGTTGGGATTGTTCCACTGTCTGTGCAGACCACAAAATGTTGCACTGCAGATACCCCTGGAAAACCAATTAAGAAGTGATGTTTCATTTTTTATTCTTGCTATACGGTGACAAATACCCTAACCTATGGAAACTGAAGTTAGTTTATAAGACAATGAGGCATAGAAACAGAGCATGGCCCTATATTGGAAAAGAGGAAGACAGAGGGTAATAGGTGGGGTTGGGAAAGATGGGGTAGAATGATGAAAGGGGTGACACTGAATGAGATGCTCATAAACTATCATGTTGAATTGAAATCCTTTATACAGTTACTTAAAGATAATAAAAACAACACCAAAAAGAAAACAGGCAATTTGGATTCTAGATCTAGAAATGAACATTCAGAATGACTTTTGACCTAGGTTTTCTCATTTATCATCTGAGAGAGTTGGACTACAGTTATTTTTTGAAATGTGTTTCTTGAAAAGCTGAGAAACTACTCTACAAGTTACCTAAGGAAGCAAAAGGAAATTGAAAAAGGTGAGCTCTGAACCCATATCACCAATATTCCAGAATGCTTCTGCTTTTTCTGATTTCTACTTTGAATTCCTTGTAAATTGTCTTCTGAAGGAAAGACTTCATGACATACCTAACCAACCAACCTACAGAATGTGCCTAGATGATCTTTGAGATCTCCTGTAATTCTTTCAGTCTAGAAGTTTAAAGGTGAATACATAGATAACAGCTGTTTTCATAAAGAAGACTGTTGTGAGCATTTCCTTCTTGTTTCCACTTAGAGTTACCAAAAAGGCAGAATAAAGCTATAGCTCACTGAATTCAGCATCCTAGTTTTTCAGCTGCGTTAGTCTGTCTTAGTCCCTGATCTCTAGTTGTGTGGTGGCATAAAAGGGGGAGCCTAGACATTTTTATGATGTGCTTTTTGTCCCCTTCCCACTGTGCATTATCCAGGGCCTTGTGGGAGAGGATTGCTATTTAGGTAAGATGGGCCAGACTCCAAATTTGGAAAGCAAACAAACTTGAAATGTTTTTCTCACCAAATTGTGCTCTCTAATCTCTTCTCTTCCATCTTTATTTATTCTTCTGTTAATTTTGTGGTTGGAACAAATCTAAATATAAATGAAATCTCCTCCAGCTGGCCACCTTCTCCAGCCAGATTCCAAATCCCATGAAACTATGTTACTGTGTTGCTTTACATCTAGAATCTCAAAAAGGATGGAGCAAGGGTGAATCTAGTTCCACCTAATGCATTCTGATACTGGACTAGGTAGTCAGTCAGAGAAGATAATGGACAGAAACCCTGTATTTTTACAAGAAATATGAGTAAAAATTAATAAGCCTGCACAGAATACATAAACTGATTTGAAAGAATGTGGTTTGTCAGACAGAGCAGAGAAAGACATTGGATAAGAACCTCAGAAATTAGAACCCAGCAGGGCTGGGAAAGAGGCTCAGTTGTAAAGCGCTTGCCTTGCATGCTTGAGGCCCTGGGTTCAATTCTTCAGCACCACATAAGCAAAAAAAAAGCTGGAAGTGGCGCTGTGGCTCAAGTGGTAGAGCACTAGCCTTGAGCTGAAGAGCTGAGGGGCAGCGCCCAGGCTCAGAGTTCAGGCCCAGGACCCGACCCAAAATAAAACAAAACAAGAAATTAGAACCCAGCAGACTCCAGCAGAACTTTAGAAAGTAAAAGAGGAATGTAGGGCTCAGCCTGCTGAGCAAGGTCAGCAAAAAAAGACATCAAACAAGATGGCAGAAGATACAAGGTATTTGTTTTTGTTATGGCTGCTGCTTTTCACTACTACTCCCTATTTCATCCTTATGCATTTTTGAGGAGCTCAGGGATATGAGAAGCAGGCCTTTGGATTGAATCCCGTTAGGGTCTATAACATCAGTTGTCAAATTCGTTCAGAGAAAAGATTTTTATACATAATGTCAGAAAGAATTCAAAGTGATTTAAATGAACACTGCCATGAGTAAGTGCTAAATTATATTGGATTTTGCCAAGAAGCTCACAGCCTACTGGTAGAAAGAGTGAACACAAAATTTTAACACACAGCAATAAATAGAGAGAGAGTGATTACAACAGCCTGTCATAGAAACATAAGAGAAACATAAAGACACATGGGTTCATAGAACATCAGAGTTGGAAAAAACATAGACCATGCAGTCTAATCTCTTCTCTGTATATATGGAAAAAGTAAGATCCAGGATACTGAAGGATTTCTCCGAAGTCATAAATCCATCCAATGAAAGTGGTGGATTTCTGCTTTAGAGAATGGGAGAAAGTCTGTGCCATTCTGCACAGGTAATGAATTTTGGGCTTACTTTAAGCTGGTCCCTTATGGTTATAAAATATCCCAAGATTTTGTACTGAGAAAACATCTAATTGAAACTGATTAAGGACTTATGCTTTGTAGATTCCAATTATGGTTGTACGTGGCTATAATCCCAATTACTCAGGAAACAGAGATCATGAGAATCACAGTTCAAAATTAACCTAAGGAAAAAGTCAGTGAGGTCCTATCTAAATCAATAATCCGGTTTTCCTAACATCACATTATCTGACTTTTTCCGCTTGACTCATACCTATACTAGATATTGCAAATAAGAGAAACCATGGGACCTATGTTTCTTTGGGCCTGGCTTACTTCACTTAATATAATTTTTTCCAAGCCTTTCCATTTCCTAACAAATGGGGAAATGTCATTCTTTCTGATGGAGGCATAGAATTCCATTGTGTATATATACCACATCTTCTTGATCCATTCATCTACTGAGGGGCATCTGGGTTGGTTCCATGTCTTAGCTATGGTAAATAATGCTGCAATAAACATAGTTGTGCTGGTAGCTTTAGTGTGGCCTTGTTTGTGATCATTTGGGTAAATGCCCAAAAGTGGGATTGCTGGGTCATTGGGGAGCTCTATGTGGAGTCTTTTGAGGAACCTCCATACTGCTTTCCAAAGTGGTTGAACAAGTTTACATTCCCACCAACAATGAAGTAAGGTTCCTTTCTGTCCACATCCCCTCCAGCATCATGCATGTGTTTCTAACGCATTTATAAGATTATTTCTTTGTTGCTTTGTATGTCCCTCCCCCACAGTGTAACCCCCGCTTTCACTATATTTGATGTCAGTATAACATGTGGAGGAGATGGGGACAAACAAGTCGTTTAAGGATTCAGGTGGACCTGTTGCAACAATGAGAAGTACAAAAAGTCATGTCAAAACCAGCTTTACAATGTCGGTGGGGGGGGGAGGGGGGGTATGATTGGGTGGGAGGGAGGGGGGAAGCTGGGAAGGGAGGTGAAGGGTAAACAAAGGAGGAGGCTGCAATGCTTGGTAAGAAATGTATGCATTATCCTGCCCATGTAATTGTAACCCCTCTGTACAGTATGTTCTCAAATAAAATAAAATTAAATTAAAAAAAATAAATAAATAAAATAAATCAATAATCCAGATACAGTGGCTTATTCTTGCCATCCCAGGAAAGAATATTCTAGTCTGAACATAAGCCCAGGCAAAAACACAAGAGCATAACTGAAAAGCAATTAAAGCAAAAAAAGGATCATGAGGGGTGGTTCAAATGGTAGAGGACCTGCTAACAAGCTCAAGATCTGGAGTTCAAGCCACATTACCACAAAAAGAAGAATTTGTGCATAGTGGAGGAAAATGTGTGTCAATTTGGATAAACAGATTAGCTCTTCTTTGTCTTTCAACTTTTATGGTATAGTTCACATGAAAAAATATCATAAAAATCTGCTATTATAGTGTTGGGCAACAAACAGTACCCAGGTTAACATCCTAGAAACAATGGAATCCTGATTGACAAAGGAACCCTTTAGGTTTTCTCTCCTTCCCACTTCAACAGTTTTATTTTCTACTGCTCTTGGGTTAGGTCAATAATACACAAGTTTCTCTAGTTTTGCATGCCTGTGAGGTGATCATCTAACTTCTTCTTGTACATTTTCAGTAACTGAGAACTTACTCTCCTCAAGATAAATCTGTTAAAAAGCTTTGTCATGTGACAGATAAAAAGGTGTGCACTTCTCTAATGCTTCTGCTCTTTGAGGACATTTTCATCATCCTCTTCAGAGATTTGAAGATCATAATATGAATCCTTCAGTTTTTGCTTCTTTATAACCAAGAGACTTGACTTCTCCAACTGTTCCTCTCTAGACAAACTCTAGCTCTCCCCTGGATTATGATGCTCTCAGCTCATTTTCGCTTGAGCTAGTAAGAATGTGCATTGGGAAAGATTTTAAATAGGATAATTTGAAAATATTTAAATAATTTAAATGCATATTTGCTATGATGCAGGAATTATACTTTTTATGATAGTGAACTTTGAACTCAGGGCCTCATGCTTGCTTGGCAAGTAATCTACTACTTAAACCACATCCTCAACTTCAGGAACTCTACTTCTAAAACTATATCCTATAGAAACAACAGGAGTAGAATGATAGTAGATAGACAGGATAGTCAAAATAGATAGATAGATAGATAGATAAAGTTGGTATTGCTTGCCATAAGAAATAACTAGAGAAACTGAAGTGCCTACTAAAGTAGAATTAATCTAAAATTTTGCTATAATCATTCTTGAATATAAAATGCTAAGACTGACACGATACAAATAGATCTACGTAATAATATGGAAAGATGCCCAAGGTACACTAAGTGAAAAAATTAGTTTAAAATCAATATGCTCTGTATGATTTCATTCTTGCAAAATATATGTGGGCATATTTATATGCAAAATATATTTAATGGCATAATAAAAATCATATCTATAAGAGAAGATATATTCTAAATTATCTCTCAGAAGTGGGATTTTCACCTTTGTCTTTATAAATTTCTATATTAATTTCAATGAGAATGAATCATTTTTTAATTAAGATTAAAAATGAAAAGTAGCTGAAGAAACAAAGTCAACTAACCCCCTCTAATTCTATCATTTGTGGCAATCACCTCAGGACAGTGTCTATACTGAACTTGGAGAAAGAATTGACAATGAGCCCCAGAGCCAAAGTGCCTCTGTTCAAATTTGAGTTCTTAAATATAGTTGCTTGTTACTTTAACAAAGTTACTTATTGTCTTCATATTTGTTTCCTCTATTGTTAAATGCAAATAAAGAGTACTTAACTCATGAAGTTGTTCTGAGGATTCAATGACTTATAACATGTAAAGACCTTAAATGATGGCTGGTATCTAGTAGACATTATAAAGGTATAAATAATCATAATGTTTATTATTTTGCAATCAATTCTATCCTTTCAGTCACTGAAACTTTAAATATAAATCATCCCTAATTCCTTCATCTGTTTCTACTTTTCACAATAAGTTAGATACAATGTCATGAATTACATTAGGCCCAATTGTGTGCAGTTGCCATTTCTGTACAACAGCAAAGATTGTATATCAGTCATTTCACCTAGCTCAATCTTGCCATGATTTCCCAAATCACTTCATTCTTGTCTTACATTGAGCCTTTAGATTTTACTTTAAAAGCAGTTACTCTTTTTTTTGCCAGTCCTGGGGCTTGACCTCAAGGCCTGAGCACTGTCCTTGAGCTTCTTTTGCTCAAGGCTAGTACTCTACCACTAAGTCACACTCTACCACTAAGGCACTTACTCTTCTAATTTGTCTCCTTAATCCATATTGTTTTCCTACACTAATCTGCCTTGCATGTATACATTCATTTAGTTTAGCCATCACTCTAAACCTACTCTACTGGTCACCAGTAACTTACCATTAATCACAAGAGCAATCCTTGTCCTGGTATTTGACATGATACACATCAGGTAACATTCACATGCTTGACTCTCATGGGCATGCACAATTTGTAGCATATACCAAAAGAAGTTCTGTAGGCAAGGGAAGCATAGTCAGGCCAATTTTTTGGTGTGTTATTCATGGGGGCACTTTAAATGACTGTGAGTAATGAAGTCAAGCAATTTAATTAACTTGGCTACTTAGAAAGATGCAATAAAATAATAACTTTAGTTTCTCAAGTAATTCCAGGGATTGTTTTTAATGAGGAACTAAATTGTTAGAAATCATTTCCAGTGTCCTGGGAACTTTCTCAACATTTCAACTGAAATATCTCTTTAATTTGTTTTAAATCACTGATCAAGTCAACCATGACTGCCACTACCCCCAACAAGGCATTGTGGTTTCCAATTGTTGTTCTCACCAATTCGACTGAACCTAAAATTTATGAAGACTTTTGTGTCTATAATAAAACACATTGCACATATTCACTGAGCACTTATTATATAACAAGCACTATACTTTTTGAGATCTGATTAACAGAAACACATCTTTTTCTCACTCATTAATAGACAGATAGATTATAGATATAATTATTAAGCATCCATTTCATATTTACTGCATTCTTCATAATAAGGCATGTACCTAAATATAGGGTGGAAAAGAAGAACATATAAAAAGTTATACTATTCAAGCTCTACAGTTTCCAAGTTATTATAGCCATGGACATCCATTATAGAATTAAGCATATGTATGACTAGGTAACATGTAAAGAGAATGGTTTTATATAACTCTCAGTAAGAAGCTTTTAATTCCATCCAACCATCTTCTACTCAAGAAAGCACATTGAAAAACAAGTTAGTAAATATGGTCTTATTGTAGGATAACCCTGAGTCTTTTTAACTTAATTCTCTTTTTAGGTAAATCATTTGCAAGCACTGGTACTTTAACTCTTATGGGTAACAGATTACTTTTGACACATCAGTGGGTTGTAACATGGGGTCTGGCCTTATGAATAAAGTCCAAGTTTTTTTGGCTGGCCTTCAGAAGAAGCTGTGCTTTGGCCTCCCTTTTGTAAGTACCTTCCCATGCGCAGTGCTTGACTGAAATAGTCTCTTCATTGCTCTTTAGTCATACCAAGATATAGTGCTTTCTCCTTATATCAAGGGCTAGTATTGGAGCTAGGATTCACTCTCAAATAGGCAGTCTGATTCTAGCATCTAGATAGTTAACCATTACATACTAGTACATTATAGTTCTTGTTTTAATTGTATTGTAAAGGTGATATACAGAAGGGTTACAGTTACATAAGTAAGTTAATGAGTATATTTCTTTATGAACAGTGCTACTCCCTCCTTCATTTCCTCCCACTTCACCCCAACTCCACTCCCCCCACAGTTGTAAAGTTCATTTCCAACACTGTCTAGTAAGTATCACTGTTGCATTGGATCACCCTTTGTCCCAGTATTTCAGTGATTAACCTTCCCTTCCCAAATCAGATAAGCTTATATACAAGGCAAAGGATACAGAAATCAGAAACAATAAAAAAAAAGAACTAAACCAAAGTGGGGAGGAAGAAAGAAAAAATAACTGCAAACAGTACAGTAAAACAAAAATCCCTTTTGTTTCTATTTCTTGGAGTTCACTTTGATAAGCACATGACCATATAAAATATGTGCATAGCTATTGAGCTATTGTGAGTCCTTGCTAAGAATATCCTAGACATATTCTAGTTTTTACAAATGAGGGAAACCATGCAGCCTATATTTCTTTGGATCTAGCTTGCTTCACTTAATAAAATTTTTTCCAGGTCTTCCCATTTCCTTATGAATGGGGCAATGCCATTCTTTCTGATGGAATCACAGAATTCCATTGTATATATACATATACCACATTTTCATGATACATTCATCTAGTGAGGGCCATCTGGGTTAATTCCATATCTTAGCTAGGGTAAATAATGCTGCAATGAACATGATTGTGCTGGTAGCTTTAGTATGGTCTTGTTTGTGGTCATTTGGATAAATGCCCAGGAGGGAGATTGCTGGATCGTAAGGGAGCTCTAGTCTTTTGAGGACCTTCCACACTGCTTTCCAGAGTGTTTGAACCTGTTTACATTCCCACCAACAGTATAGGAGCATTCTCTTTTGGTCACATGGCTTCCAGCATCTGTTATTATTTGTTTTCTTGATAATGGCCATTCTTTTTTGGGGGGGGAAGGGTCAGGTCGTGGGCCTGAACTCTGGGCCTGGCACTGTCCCTCAGCTCTTCAGCTCAAGGCTAGCACTCTACCACTTGAGCCATAGCGCTACTTCCAGCTTTCTTTTTCTGCTTATGTGGTGCTGAGGAATCAAACCCAGGGCCTCATGCATGCAAGACAAGTGCTCTACCACTGAGCCACCTTCCCAGCCTGATAATGGCCATTCTAACTGGTGAGATCAAATCTCAGTGTTGTTTTAATTTGCCTTTCTTTTATGATCAGAGATGTTGAACATTTCTTGGTATGGGCACATGAACAGACCTGGGGACCAATAGAATTAAAGACCAAGAAATGAACCCACAGACCTGTGGCTGCTAATCTTTGATAAGGGAGCAAAAAGAACAGGATGGAAGAAAGTTTCTTCAACAAACGGTGTTGGTAGAATTGGCTATATACATGTAGAAAACTGAAGTTAGATCCTTATATATCACCCTGCACCAGAATCAATTCCAAATGGATAAAAGACCTCAGTGTAAGATTATATGCCCTTAAAATATTACAGGAAGGAAAAGGGAAATACTAGGACTCCTTGGCACAGGTCAAAACTCCCTAAGTAAAGATCCAGAAACACAACAAATCAAAGAAAGACTGGATAAATCGGATTGAGTTAAACTACAGAGTTTCTGCATGGCAAAAGACATAGCTAGCAAGATAAATAGAAAACCCACAGATTGGGAGAAGATCTTTATTAGCTATACAACAGACAAGGACCTCATATGTAAAATAATCTTAGAGCTCAAAAAATTATACCTTCAAAAACAAATCCTCAAAGAAATAACAATTCCTTTATTAAGTGGACTAAAGACTTAAAGAAAGGCTTATCTGAAGAAGAAATAAAAATGGCTAATAGATACATTAGAGCAATTATTGTCTGCATAAGAAGGAGGCAGAATAACCGTTTTGTGTGTATATTTGTCTTCGATGAAAACATGCATATATTAAGTCTACTTGGTGGACATTGATTCTAACTTGTTAGTATGATAAACATTTAAGCCATCTTTAAAAACTGTATTAAAGTTTAGAAAAGCTATATTTCAATTCTTACAAAATATCTTTTTATCAGACCCTGTAGCAAACTAAAGCACATTACTGTAGATAAGAAAGCCAATTGTGTCCTGTGATTCACGTAATCTAAGCCTGTATCAACTATAGTTCACAAAGATTACAGATGGCTTCTAGCATAGCTACTCCATCCAATTGAAAAATTACTCTAAATCTATGGTACAATTTACAAATCCATTGCAGTGAGATTTCTGTTCTGTGTAAAGTATGTTTTGTCTCTTCTATTTCCTAGTTAATTGACAATGAGAGTTAGTCTCCCCATTTATAATGTTGGAATACACTCTCCACATGGTGAGTGTAAAAACTAACACACAATAATGCACACAAAAGCCCTAATAGTGCTTGGAATCTCTTAGGGCCTTCAAACATTAATTTGCACTCCACACTACACTTCAGCACACATACTAAATTCTTAGCATGGGATAATTACAAAAGCATTATAACACATTTTCTGATAGATTCTGCACAGTGGCTTTGAGAAAGCAAACTTGACACATAGTAAGCAGTACATTATTTTTATCCTGACTTCAGAAAGTCTTCACTATTTGTGCTTGTTACTGAATCCTCATACCAAATGGAGCACCAAGCCATGTCTACTGTATCTTTTAACTATTTCAAATACATCTCTCCATTTGTAATCCTTCTTATCTGTCACCCACATAGTTAGATGTGTCTCCTGCCTTTGGTTTTGTCTCACTTCAATCCACTTTCCTCACTCTTGCCAGGTGTCTGAAGTATACACCAAATCAAGTCACTCTCTGGCTTTAAGCCAGAGTTGCCCATTATTATGCTCATAGTATAATACAGAACACTAAATGAAATATTATTTTAATATGACCTAATGGTCAGGTATACTTACTCACTACCTTCTTAACCAGTTTCCATATACAAATTGTATGGCTTGGTAAATTTGAATGACAAATTCTAATCTCAAGTCATTCATATTTTACTCTCTTTCCCTCTATGATCCAATATTACAAAGTGTTTAGAGTCCTCTGTAACCTAAAATGACCTACATGCCTTACTCCTCCTACTAGTCTTCTTTATATCTCTTCATCATGTCAAATATACTCTTATCTTTGCACCTTATATTTGCACTTGCTGTTACCTCTCTCCGAATTGCTTTTTCTCAGTATATGCACACTGATTCTTCCATTTCTTTTACAACACTGTCATCATAATCCTATTCATAATATATCTCACCTCCTTGTCTGCAATCCTTTATTCCTTATTCTTTTGCCCTGCTTACTTTTATTCTTATTACCTAAAATGTGCGTGTGTGTGTGTGTCTTCCAGAGTATTTGCTCTATGTGAGAGAAGAAATGGATCCATTTTGTTTACCACAATATAGTTAGTGCCGGCACAGTGCCTTCAATAATGTATGTACTCTATACAGATGAATTAAAAGAATGCACAAACATTTCTGTTTTAAAAAACCATTTACATAGCCCGGCACCAGTGACTCACGCCTGTAATCCTAGCTACTTAGGAGGCTGAGATCTGAGGATCGAGGTTCAAAGCCAGCTCTGGCAGAAAGTCCATGAAACTCTTATCTCCAATAAACCACCAGAAAACCAGAAGTGGTGTTGTAGCTCAAGAGGTAGGGTGCTTGCCTTGAGCTGAAGAGCTGAGGGACAGTGCCCAGGCCCAGAGTTCAAGCCCCACGACTGACCAAAAAAAAAAACATTTACATGTCCAAAATTTTCTTGGGCAATGTCTATTCAGTCTCCACTTTGTAGCAAGAAATTGGGTTAGACATCTTTTGTTTGGCTTATGCTTTCTCTTATGACATATCTCTGCAAATAAATGGGCCCATATCATGGAAGTCATTGAGTATCTTGTTAGGATACTTAAGCATTCTGTTAATTGCAAAATCATTCAAAAATTAAGAAAATTAAGAAAATTAAGAGAATTTTTTTAAATAAGTTTTTTTATTGTGAAAATACCATACAGAGGGGTTACAACCACATGATCAAGGTAATGAGTACGTTTTCCTATCAAGCATTGTTGCCTCCTCCTTTGTTTTTCCCCTACTATCCCTTCCCTCCCACCTCCACAACTACACTCTTCGCCTCCCCTCTACTCCCCCGCCTAAATTGTAACGTTTGTTTTTCGACATCAAGTCTTGTACATCTTATTGTTGCAATGGATCAACCTGTATCCCATTTTAAACAATTTGTTTTCTCCCTTCCCGTCCCCAAATTATACCAACATCAAATACAGTGAAAACAGGGGTTGTACCATAGGGGAGGAACATACAAAGCAAAAAAAATAAATCATGTGGTACTTTATAAATATGTTAGAAACAATAGCAAGAAAGAAAAAACTACTTGTGCCCTTACCTTGGGGTTCATTTCACTTAACATCATCTTATCTAACCTTTTCTGCTTGTCTCAGACATATACTAGTTATTCAGGTCAGGTTAGCTCAAGCCTATAATTCTTGATACTTGGGAAGTAGAGATTGAAGATCATAGTTTCAGGTCAGCAGGGATATAAAAGTTCTTGGTGTATGTGCCTGTCATCCCTAGAGACTTGGGGAAGCACAAATAGGAGGGTCATAGCCAAGGGTAGGCCAAGCATAAAGGGAGACATTACCTTAAAAACAAATACAAATAATGGGCTGGAGTTGTGGCTCAGGTGTTAGAATACCTACATAGAAAGAATGAGGGCCTCAGTTCAATTCCCAGTACCTATCAACTCCACCCAAAAAGACTGTTTCAGAAAAATTATTCTGTTCACAGGTGTGTAAGGACACTGTAGATAAAAGGATAGAACAGAACAGGATTATGGAAACTAAGACAAAGAAAGAGACATGAAGCACGAGAACTGATAATATATCTGCATCTGTCATGAAGGAAGATTGAAGAAATTAACAGAGCTATGTAAGAGAATGTAGTATAGAAAGCATGGTAATGACAACCTTAGGGTAGTGACTCTCGAAGATTAGACTGTGACCTTACTGCTGAGTTGGAGGGTCTCAGGGGAAAATCTAAGTTAAAATGGTCATGAAGCAGCCTCAACTCTACCCAAAACTTAGCCTCATCACAGCATCTCCATACTTGAGGAAAAAGCCATCTCCCTCTTTTGTGATACTCAAAGCATATCACCCTCCCATTGAACTAACCTGGGAGGAAGATCGCAAAATCCCGTGTAAAGCAGACCATTTTTCTGCCTGTTCGAACAAACTGACTTAAGAAACCAACCAAGCCACAGGACCACAAACATACCAGAGACTCCAACAAGAGGCTGGTTACGGACACAAGGGAGATACAGGATTTTTCCCACCCCTCCCAAAATGGTCATGAAGCAGCTGGAAATTGTTCACCAAAAGTTAAAGATATCTTGCTAAGTTTATTGATTATTCTTGTTAGGATCTGGACTATGTTCCCAAAGCAGACAATGATGAAAGTAAAAACTTCCATTTGTGATGTTAATTTTCTTCCTTTTCTTTTCCTTTTTTTCTTTTCCTTCCTTCCTTCCTTCCTTCCTTCCTTCCTTCCTTCCTTCCTTCCTTCCTTCTTTCCTTCCTTTTTTTTTTTTTTTTAGAAGAACTGGTGTTTCAACTCAGGACCTCATTTGCTTGGTTTGCCTGTACAGCTGGCAGTGTATCACTTGAGCCATACCTTCAGTCCAGCTTTTTTTTTTCTGAATTTTCCTTTATATCCTCTTTTGGAGGGGGCACATTTTTCTGCCAAAAATGTCTGTGAACTTGATCATCCAGCTATTCACCCTTTTCAGTAGCTACAAATTACAGTCATGAGCCCCCAGCCCCAATTTTGTAGTGTTAGAGGCAGACTCTAAGTTCATTGCTCTTCTTTTAAATAAGAAAAATATTTATTCACTAAGTCTACAAAGATTTAGATCATGATATACTGATTTATTAATCAGTATTTTTATGTAATGTTTAACTTTTAATCAGTAAGGGTACAAGACTACCTAATATGAGTTGTAATTTGTTCTCCACAAACTCAAATTTAAATTTGCCCTCATTGGTGACATTGACCAAAAAGAAATGGATTCCTTATCTGACTTATGTAACTGTAAACTCTCTGGATGTCACCCTTATAATACAATCAACAACATTTTTAATTGCTCTCATAAAGCCAAACTAAAACTATTAGCACAATTATGTTGATTGCAGCACTATTCATGATATAGAACTAACTTAGATGCCCCTCAGTAGATGAATGGATCAAGAAAATGATATATATATATATATATATATATATATATATATATGTAATGGAATTCGATTCCTCCATTAGAAAAAATGACATCACCCTATTTGTTAGGAAATGGAAAGACTAGGAAAAATAATATTAAGTGAAGTAATCCAGGCCCAAAGGAACATAGGTCCCATGGTTTCCCTTATCTGTCTAGGACAAACAAAAAGTCAAAAGCTATGTACATATGACCATATAAGATGATGCTAAGCGAAATGAACCCTAAAGTAGGGACACAAGAGATTTTATCTTTTTTGCTGTTGTTTTTTAATATATAATCTACTATATGATTTTTTTGTTTCTTTTGTATGTTTTTCCCAATGGTATAACCCCTGTTTTCACTGTATTTGATTCCAGTGCTCTGCATCTTGTATATACATTTTTCTAATTTATTGATTACTCTTGTCAGGATCTGGACTACGTTCCCAAAGAAGACAATGATAAAGGAAGAAACTTCCATTTGTGATGGGAAAGGAAATAATAAAATGCTGAAATAAGGATGCAGGATGACCTACTGTAACAACAAGATGTACAAGAAACTATGTTGAAAATGAACTTTACAACTTTGGGGGCAGGGAGGGAGGAGTTGGGGAGGTGGGGAAGAAAGGGATGGTAGGGGAAAAACAAAGGAGGGGCTAACAATGCTCGATAGGAAATGGACTCATCACTTTGCTCATGTAACTGTAACCCCTTTACAATAAAAAAATAAAAAAAACAGACCCACATGCACACTGCATTTATTGGCAGAAAAAATTGCTCTCATGCTTTTTTCCAAGCATATGTGCTAGCTGCTATACCAGTTAAACAATAAGCACTTGTTGATCAAACAAACCTGTGTACTAAATTATGCTATTTTCATTTTATAGATGAAGAAACTGAGGATCAGTGGTTTCATATAGCCAGCAAATGGTATAGCTCATATTAGAGCTCAGATATTATTTTACTTCTTTATACTGATCCACATTCCTTTGAACATTTATCATCCTGTGAAGGAAGTCAAAATATTATATCCTACTTTGTCCCCTAGTCCTAAATATCTAAGAATTTTGGAATGACATTACAGATGGGAAAGATTAGCTTATGATAGACATGTACTAAGGAAAAGTTTTTGTAGTTTGCTTTGAAATGATAAGTGTTAGAGTGATTTACTGATCCACTTCTCATCATGTGTCATGCCTATCTTTGAGGTAAAGAAACATTACAGAAGCTTGTTCTAAAAATTACCCTGAGTTAGCTGGACACCGGTGCCTCATGTCTGTAATCCTGGCTACACTGAAAGCTAAGATCTGAGAATGTGTGTTTGAAGCAAGCTTGGGCAGGAAGGTCCATGAAACTCGTTGCAAATTAAACACCCAAAGAGCTGGAAATGGTGCTGTAGCTCAAGTGATAAAACACTAATCTTGAGCACAAAAGCTCAGAGTCAGTGCCCAGGACCAGAATTCAAGCCCCAGGACTGGCACACACACACACACAAACACACACACACACACACACACACACACACACACACACACACACACAATTAACCTGAATTTATGCAAAACCCTTGTGGGGGAAAATAATTCCAAATTTTTCCTGGTTCTTTGTACTACTGAAAATAAAAGCCTAAATTATTGTTTGAAAGTTGGGCTCTTTAATGTGGTCTTGTTTATAAACATTTGGGTAAATGTCCAAAAGTGGCGGGGGAGTGGGAGGGGGAGCAGGGAGGATTGGGTGGGGGGGGGGGGCAGGGGGAGGATGGGAAGGGAAAACAAAGAAAGAGGCTATAATGCTTGATAAGAAATGTACTCATTATCTTGCCCATGTAATTGTAACCTCTCTGTACAGTATTTTCACAATAAAAAATAAAAATTAAAAATTAAAAAAAAGAAAGTTGGGCTCTTTTGTGAGTGAAAGATAACTAAGTAGTCTTCACTTTAAGGAAATTTTTAAATGACAATATTAACAGTTTGAACAAAGAAAAAGGGATTCTTTTGTCTTGTCTCTCTGTAGGACTTTGGGTCTGGCTTCTTCTATTTTGGACTTGTGGAATAGGTTTGAGGTACCAGCTTCTGTTGAAGATTGAGAGGTTTAGAGGGCTGAGAAAATAAAATAGATGGATTTCAGGATTAGGCCACTGTAGTGTCCAATTTAAATATTTCCCTTTTGCACATTGTAATTCCTTTCAGGAAATGTGCAAGTTACCAAACTATAGTGCTGTACGGGCTTTATGGAATGAAAGAGAAGCCAACAATTACACTGAGTAAAAAGGGTAAAGAGAGAAAAATAACCATTGGATGAAGTGGCAGTTAGAGGCAGGTTGAGGGAAAAAGTAAGAATGCTTGCATTATAGTGCCAAGATGCCAACAAGACAGACTTGTTGCAAATAAAAACACTCATCAAGAAATCTCAAAAAGAAGTAGAGAGAAGAGTCAGTCACAATAGGATGTCTTCTGCTACCCTAACGTCTCCTCTCCTACTATTTGGACAAGCTGGGTCATTCTCTAGCCAAGCAGTTCTTGGCTGCTTCGCAACCCCCCTCCTTGTTTCTGAAGCCTTCTCTTCACCAGACCTGCCAGTTTCCTTCTTCTGTTTTGTCAGGCCTTGCTTGTGCCAGAGAAAGAGGGAAGGTTCTGGATATTATCAGCCTACATCATCATTCCTGCCTCTACTCCCCCAGGAAGCTAGGGCAGAGAAGAGAGAAGCTGCAGATTGGAACAACAAGCTACCCACAGACCATGGTGAGGGACAGAGGGTCTTTGATCAGCTCCCATTACTAGGCTGGTTTTCTTCCTCTTCTGTCTTTCCTCTCTGTCTGTCTCTCTGTCTCTGCCTCTGTGTCTTTTTCTCTCTGTGTCTTTAAATTTTATTTATTTATTTGTCCATTTGGTCTTTGCCGAGCAGACATGGTTAGCTATCTAAAGGTCACTAGGATGGAACCATTTGGCCAGGACCCAAAGTATCAGCTTTGCCAGGGACACTCTGTTCTACTGTACCTTAGCACAGTCAAAAAACATTCAGTGCAATACCATTTTATTTTTTTTTTCCTTCCCTAATTTTCCCTTTCTTCTTCCCACTCAGTTTTTTTCTGCAGCTACTTTCACTGTGTCTGTCTGCTTTCTTCTTCCACTCAGACAGGTTCTGGATCATTTGCCCATGCTCCTTTTAACTAGGCTGGGTCAGTCTGTTTAAGCTGAACTGAAACAACTCATGATGACCAATGGAACATCTCTGGGCATGGTGGTCTGGTCACAGAGGTAGGAAAGAGAGTGAAGCATCATTTTATCTCAAAATCAAACAAAAAGATATTGTTGAAGTCTTGGTAGAATGCTGATCTGTGACAGGAGATTGTGAGAAGAGATGTAGGAGATAGTTTTCAGAGAGAGAGTCTCATGAGAAAAGACTGAAGGCACATTAAAGCTGTCATGCAGGAAAACAAGAAGCTATTTGAGGATGAAACCAAAGTTTAAATGAATGAATTCCTTATCTAGTCAATGCAAAGCTTTGAGTTCAAACTCAATTCCTCCAACAAAAAAGAATCTTGCTGACAAGAGAGAGAGAGATCAGAAGTTTGACAATCTTCATCATAGCCTAGTCAACATGATTTTTCAGGATGATGCTATTTGCCTTTTTATTTCTTATCCCTTTTCCTATTTTGGTCCACGTTCTTGCTACCAGGACCTTGACCACCCCTACTATAATCATTCAGTCCATGGCTTCATTCCCCTTCTCTTGCCCATAACTTTCCTGTCAGACCTCTTGTAGAACCCCTCCCAGCTCTCTTGAGGCTGGCTCTGAATCACTCTCTTGGCATTGCACTTTATTGCTATTTCTCTTTGGGAAATTTATGAGGCGGCATGTAAGTGGGGTACAAAGTTTTTGTTGAATTATACACAACCTAGGTCTCAGAACTAGGAACCTTCAATCTGGCTTTTCCTGTGGAGCATCCAAGTCAGACCTGAGACCCTGCTTCTGTCTGTTATCCCAAGCTGTCGACATGCTTATGATGTAGACAACCAGGAATCAAGGTCACATTGAAAAACAAGGAAGGTTGTTTTGAAAGATTAAGAATCATGTCTTGCAGAGATTGTTAGAACAATGATAAGGGAGAAAAGGAAAGCTCAGAAGAGAAGTGGTAAAGAGTTTATTTACATCTCCATGGAAATGAGGAGAAGTCAAAAAGGAAAGATGATAGATGTACACTACATACAACAAAAAGCTTTCGAATAATCATTTCTTAAAATAGTAATATATGTATCTGTAAAGTTGTTGTATTCTTCCAAGGAAAGTCTCAAGAATTGGGTATCCTGTCTGCAACAGATAGATGAGTTTTGTATCTTATGAGAGTTTTGAAGTTAATTCTCCATTCTGTATTCATGACAGTATATTCAAATTTGTCCCAAGGAACTTGAACCAAAATATAAAGTGTGGCTATATAGTAGAGCTGAAGAAACAACTACCACAAAAATAGTTTAATATAATAATACAGGACTCATGGATCCCTGCCTTCAAACACTGAAGGTTTCACATGTGAGAAAAAAAAGGCTAAGTATTAGTTATGGCTCTTATGTCTGTATCTAAGAGTAGTGATCTAGATTTACTGAGGGCAAGAAAAAAGTGTGAAATTAGGCTAAACAGAAACCTCAAGGGAAGCCACCTGTTTAAGCATTCTTGGACCAGAGAGGAACATATGAAATAAAAGTCTGAGACCTATCTATTAACTTGTGTGAATAAATCACAGAAATACCCAAAGAATTTTCATAATAATATCAGAGGTTTTGTAATTTGCAAATGTGTTCCAGGTATCATTTAGGGTACCAGGACATGTGAAACCAAACCGACTGGATTATCTTTCCTCCACACTCTGGATGACCTTTATACCTCCCTTCCAAACCATAGCCTTGCTCCCATTCACTGAAGAGACATAAAACGTTTTCACCACATGATGTTTTCTCACTTCTCTGAATAATTAAATTCTTCTTCCCATTGGAGAAGAGCAACTTTGACTGACCCTTTCAAACTTGAACTTCTGGGAAATCTGCTCAATATTCACCTCCATAATTTGAAACTTTCCTATACTTTTTCTCTGTTGAATGCCTTCTTTTGTATGCTACTCCCAGCCCTTCCCCTAGGAGGCAGTATTGTGTAATACAAAGAGCGAAAGCTTTGGATCCTAACACAGGCCAACTCAAATTCCAAGACAACTTCCCATTACCATGTGATACTGACTAAATTACCTTACTTTTGTAAGTTCTACATGTTACATGTGAGGCAGGACAAATTCTTTAAGGATTTCCCGATGTGCCTGTAATCCTACCTACTTAGGATACTGAAGATTGTGGTTCAAAGCCAACCCAGTCAGGAAAGTTCAGGATACTCTTATCTTCGATAAACTACTAAAAAAGCTGGAAGTTGAGATGTAGTTCAAGAAAAGAATGCTATCCTTGAGCAAAAAGCCCAGGGACACAGCACCCAGGCCCTAAGTACAAGTGCCAGGATCAGCACCAAAATAAAAGATTCCTTTATGTTGAGCATCAAATAAATGGATCCTGCAGTATAATGCCACCAAACAACATATGCATTATGTGTATTGGTATCAATGAAGACAATAGAATGAAGAGGCAGATGGAAGAAATCCTTGGAAAGCAGATGATTTAGAAGAACCTAGAGAAAGAGAGACAAATAGCACCAGCGCTATTCACACCTATAAATTATGTTAAGACAGGAAAGACAGAAAATTAATCATGTCACAGAAAGAATCCAAAAAGTACTCAAGAAACTCAAATGTTAGACTTAAACTCACAAAATCAGATTTCTTACAGAAAAAAATGCAGTCACTCCTTGTACTTGGATAGGAAAATCCAGGAAAAGAACATAGGTTGATGAAAATGACCAATATTCAGACACAGCATCAAAGTTTAACTCAGAAAAATGCAGCAGGATTAATATAGTTACTGAGAAAGCTAATTTTACCAAAGCAGGACCATATTCAATATAAACATACTGCTTAGAGTGAGGAAGATAATCCTACATTGGATACAATTTTAGATGCCATAATTTAGGAAGGTTAATGATAATTTCAGGGGTGCTGAGAAAACCAATAAAGTGATGAAATTGAACAAATATGAATTATATAGGCTGGAAATAAGTGCTACTAAGAAAAATAAAGGGATACATGTTTGAAACACATGAAAATAATCACATGAAAGAGGAAATTCTCCTGTTATATATAATAGACAAGGAGATATGGGGTCATTGTGAAAAACAAAGTTTCCCAGAAGATGATAAGCTCCCTCTCACATTTGATAAGATGTTGAAGCACTAAGTTTCATAGATATCAAGCTATGGAGCTCCTCCCTGGAGCAGATAGGTGAATTCACTTCCTTTTCAAATTCTAAGATTAGATAAAACTCGATTTCAAGTGAATTCTTGAGATTCTCCATAAATTAGAATTTTTCCATGAGGGCTGAATGAAAGACATTATCAGCTTCTCTGAACATAGATCATACCCGAATATAGGACTGTTTTGAAGCCTGAGTGACAAATTCATACAATTATGACTATCAAATCAATTTGGTAGGCATCTTGCAGAACAATAATGATAAAAGAAAAATAATGCAAGTACCAGGTATAATTTTCAATATTCAAAAAAGTGAAAGTTACTTTACTAAGAATGCTCCTTATTTTATACAATATAGGTAAATATTATTTTAATATGTAACCAATATTGCTAAAGTAGTAATAACATGTATTGTGATTGTCATACTCTGTCCTAGTATGTATTTCATATTTACAATACATTTCAATTAAGCATAGCCATGTTTCAAGTGCTCAGTAGCCACATGTAGCTAGTGGGTACAATACTAAATAACATAGGTCTAGGAAAGTTAGTATAAACACACCTGGAAAGAAAAACTAGAATCTCAAAGAAAGGTACAAGCATGATATTATTATATATAAAGTACAACTTCTTGTTTGACAAGCTGAATTATCTAATTTCTCCTGATAACCCTTTATTTCTGACTCAAGTCAATGATTTCTATGAACACATATATACAAAATGTAAAGAATGTTTTCATAAAAGAATATTATCCTTTAGTCTATGTGATATCTTCTAATATTGTCTTTCCTTCCTTTTCTTACCTACTATAACCTATTTCTGTTTTTTAAACTTCTGATCATGGCACAATAAATTAATGTACAAAGCCACTAAAAATTTTTGTTTGTAGCAGTCCTTGGCCTTGAACTTGGAGGTTAAGCACTATTCCTGAGCTTTATTTGTTTGTTTGTTTATTTATTGCTGAAGGATAATACTCTACCACTTGAGTCACTGCTATCCTTCTGGCTTTTGCGTGGTTAATTGGAGATAAGAGTCTCACAGACTTTCTTTCCTATGCTGGCTTCAAACCATGATCCTCAGATCTTAGCCTCCTCAGTAGCTAGGATTAAAAGCATGAGCCAATGCAAATCAAAACTGTAGATATCCTTCACAACCATTGCAGGGGACAATGCAGAGGCAGGCAGGCACAAGAGAACTATTATTATAAGGCTTATTAGAGGGGCCATATTTCCCCAGGAGAGGGAACACATGGCACCTGCCCCTATCCAAGTGGCAGGTAGGTCTGGGTGGGAGAAAGTGAGGGTGGAAGTGAGGTAAGTGCATGCCTGGGCAGAGAGGAAATGTGGCCAGCTGTATAACGGGAATTCTCAGGGAGGAGCTCAGGTCTGGGTGGAGCTGAGGAAAAAGGAGGGGTAATACTAACAACAACAACAAAAAATTTGGATTTTGCCTCACCCCAGTAGGAATGGCTATAATCAAGAAATCTAATGACAACAGATGCTGAAGGGGATGTGGCCAAAAGGGAATACTACTACACGGTTAGTGGGAGTGCAAACTTGTTCAACCACTCTGGAGTGCAGTATGGAGGTTCCTCAAAAGACTACACATAGAGCTCCCCTATGACCCAGCAATCCCACTTTTGGGCATTTGCCCAAATGACCACAAACAAGACCACACTAAAGCAAAGCTACCAGTACAATAAGTTTATTTACCTTAGCTAAGATATGGAACCAACCCATATATATATGACTCCATCAGAAAGAATGACACTGCCTCATTTGTAAGGAAATGGAAAGACTTGGAAAAACTTGTATTAAGTGAAATAAGTCAGGCCCAAAGAAACATAGGTCTTATGGTCTCCCTTATTTGTAATAATCAGCATACATCTAGGATAATCTTAGCAGATGAGCAGAATAGCTCAATAATTATATACATATAACCATATAAGATGATGCTAAATTATTCACTATAGCTAAGATATGGAACAATCCGGATGTCCTTCAGTAGATGAATGGATCAAAAAAAGTAGAATATATATATATATATATATATATATATATGTATGTATATAATGGAATTCTATGCTTCCATAAGGAAGAATGACACTGCCCCATTTGTAAGGAAATAGTAAGACTTAGAAAAAATCATATTAAGTGAAATAAGCTAGACTCCAAGAAATATAGGTCCCATGGTTTCCCTTATAATGCAATGATTAATATATGTCTAGGATAATCTTATCAGATGAGCAGAAAAGCTCAAAAGCTACATACATATTGTAAGGTATATTAAATAGGTAGGTTTCATTAGGTAGTCAATAAGGAGAACACCACACACTATTCAGGCAGGAGAAAAAGTATATTTACTGAACTGCTGCCCCCGCCACGCATGGTGGAGAAGCATGACTGAAATGGAAGCGAGACTGGAAGCCCACCGGTGGGCCAGGACTTATCTAGGCCAGGGACAGGAAGAGGTGTGGCCAGGTGGGGGAAAGGTTTGGTCACACTGGATCTGGATGTGATCTCAGGGCCTGGGACCCTCCTAAGGTCAGATGGGAGGCATGTGACCAGAGCTGGCCCAGGATGTGACCTAGCAGGAGGGGAAGGTCACTGCTTCCAGGTCTGCCAGTTTCTTAGGTAACAGATACAGGGCAGAAACTTAGCCAAGAGGGAGGGAGGTGTCCCTGTTCAGACCTTATGTTCCAGCCTTTTGATAATTATGAAAAGGGCGAAGATTCTCTCTGGCTACTTCCTGCTTGCAAGGGGTGTTGACAGTAGGGGCAAAAGGCTGATATATGGTCCCCTCTGGGAGAAGGCAGCAGGCAGCAGCTGTCACTTGGACATTGAGTCATTAGATGAAGTCTGGAGGAGGCAACTCTCTTGGATGAAGTCTGGAGACGTCTCATGAGGCATTGAGGGACTGAAAAAAAAGTAGAGAGCAAGTAAATGGCAAGAGGAAGGACTTGGGGCTGAAAATGTTGGTAGTAATGTCCCTAGCTACTTCTGACATCTGGCGACTAGGTAGAGGAGAAATCAGGTAACAAAGGCAAGAATATAAATTCCTGTCCAGTTAATAGGTAGACAGGTATGGACATTAGATGGGGAGGTTTCTTACTTCTATTGACCTCCCGACTGGTTAATTTTGAAAGGGCAGGCACAGAGTGGCTGATGTGACATCATCTCCTCTTACTCCTCTCCATGTTCCCTTGTTCCCCAGACTGGCTGAGTCTAGGTGCTCCTTGCTGGGATGGCTTGTCCTAATTGGTATTCAAGGAGGTTTGAACTCAAGGCCTGGGCACTGTCCCTGAGCACTTCTGCTCAAGGCTAGCACCCTACCACTTTGAGTTATAGTGCCACTTGCAGTGTTTGCTGGTTAGAGATAAGAGTCTTGAGCCATGCTTCCAGCCTTGCTCTTTGCAGTTTAGTTGGGAGATGGAGTCTTAGGTATTTTTTGGCTCAGGCTGGCTTTGAACTGCAGTCTTTGCCACAAAAAAACACTTTATTATTTGTAAACATTTGGGTAAATGCCCAAAAGTGGGATTGCTGGGTCATAGGGGAGTTCTATGTGAAGTCTTTTGAGGAGCCTCCATACTGCTTTCCAAAGTGGTTGAACAAGTTTACATTCCCAACAACAATGAAGTAAGGTTCCTTTCTGTCCAGGTGGACCTGTTGCAACAATGAGAAGTACAAGTTGTCATGTCCAAAACGAGCATTACAACGTCTGTGCGGGGGGGGGGGGGGGGAAGGGGGGGGAAGAGAAGGATTGGGATGGGGGGGAGGGGGGAGGCTGGGAAGGGATGTGAAGGGTAAACAAAGGAGGAGGCTGCAATGCTTGGTAAGAAATGTACGCATTATCCTGCCCATGTAATTGTAACCCCTCTGTACAGTATGTTCACAAATAAAATAAAATAAAATTAATTAAAAAAAACACTTTATTATTTCCAATTAAAGCAACAAGGAGATCAAGTAGAATAAGTAGAACTTACCTTGTCCTTATCAAGAATTAACCAACAAATATTCTGAAATGACAAAACTCATTAGATATGATGAGAATTTTAGCACAGATATAGTATTGATTTCTTTCTGGTAACCCTAACCAAAGTTACAGAAAGAGCCTTAGCTTTTACAAATCCAAAGCAATCTTTCACCAGGAAATCAGCTGCGTATGATGGAGCCAAGTGAGACTCTGGTCTACTTTTACCATGGTAGAGGTAGTCAGGATGGTCTAGGTAGGTGTGAGGCCTGTCTTCCAGGTTGGAAGAGATGGACTGGATCTGGACTTCATGTGGACTGGCTGACACTGAACTACAAATCCAAACTGAACAAACTTCAGGAATCTCAGACAATTTAAGCCAAATAACTTGATTACAATGCCAGATAACAAGTTTACACAGACACAGACATACATGTATAGGTGTGCACACAGAGATTCAAGGTCGGCGCAAAATCGAGTTGGCATGAAATAGCCGTTGAACTCCCATGATGCCAAGATGGCACATCCACCGCATGGTCAATGCTAGAGAGAGCTAAAGATTTTGACAGTGAGGGTGCATTGCTTCTAGCACACGTAGAGCTTCAGGTTCTACCCCCACTACAAAGGCAGAGGAGGGGTATTGCAGGGGAGGGGCCTTGCAGGAGAGGCCCCAGAGGGGGGGCCTCGCACAGGAGGCCACAAAGGAAGGGATACCTTGTGGGGAGGCCACAAAAGAGGGGGTGCCTCACGGGGGAGGCTGCAAAACAGAGGGGGCCTCACTGGGGAGGCCACAAATGAGGGGTGCACCTCACTTGGGAGGCTGCAAAAGAGGGGGAGGCCTCACAGTGGAGGCTGCAAAACGGGGTGTACCTTGCTGAGGAGACCGCAATATTGTGACTCGTGAGGAAGGAAGGCTGCAGAAGTGGGTGTAGTAGTAAGCTTGGTGGAAGGTTAAGAGTCAGATGAGACTAAACCCTTAACCCACCATGTAGCCAAGATGGCAAATTTCTGAAAAAACGCAAAGAAAACCTACACAAATGGAAACTCTGACAACCTAGAATGGCTAGCCTTTGAGAGAGAACCTAGAAGGGGGGAGGGTGTCTCTGGGTCCCAGCCCGTGTCGCACTCTTCAGGGCACAAGCCAAAATGTTGTAGAAAAGAGAAAGAGAGAGATAGGGAAAGTTAGACATGATTGCCAGACAGAGAGCAAAGAGATCCTGAAAGTAAACAGACTTCTGACCATTTACCATTGCAGAGGCAAAAACTGTCTACATCTGAGAATGGCATAAAAGTGAGGCGCTCTGGCTTTCCAGGGAGCGCAGGAGGCATTTCAAAGGGGTTTCATGGCTTGGGCATGACTCACAGCACCCCATTAAATGTGTAGGAGAGTCAGTCTGGTGAGTGAAGGAGAGCTGACCAGGCAGAGGCAGTGTCCCTACTTCCCCCAGAGCCCTCTAGAGAGAAATGGCCAAGCCCCCTAAACCAAACATCTTTGGCTTCAGAGGTGACTGGCCTTTCGGCTAAAGACTGTAGGAGCTCTTTAGCGTGGCACCACATATGAACAGAGACTGAGAAACTGAGAGTTGTAGAGAGTAGTTTCACTCACCAGAATAGAAAAGTGGTGAGGATGTGGATGTGAAGGCCAGCAATGGTATTGGTGAAATGTCTCGTGTGGTGTCTTAAGGCAGTTCGGTTCGCAGAAAAAGGATGGTTAGGAAATTTTAACATTTCCAACTCAAAAAACCCCATCTGAATCACGGCACCATATGTAAGGTATATTAAATAGGTAGGTTTCATTAGGTAGCCAATAAGGCAAACACCACGCGCTATTCAGGCAGGAAAAGATGTTTATTTACCGAACTGCTGTCCCCACCATGCTTGGTGGAGAAGCATGACTGAAATGGAAGGGGTGGGGGGACCCGCCTCTGGGCCAGGACTTATCTAGGCCAGGGACAGGAAGAGGTGTGGCCAGGTGGGGGAAAGGTGTGGCCACACTGGATCTGGATGTGACCTCAGGGTCTGGGACCCTCTTAAGGTCAGATGGGAGGCATGTGACCAGAGGTGGCCCAGGATGTGACCTAGCAGGAGGAGAAGGTGACTGCTTCCAGGTCTTCCAGTTACCAAGGTAACAGATACAGGGCAGAAACTTAGCCAAGAGGGAGGGAGATGTTCCTGTTCAGACCTTACACATATGACCACATAAGATGATGCTAAGCTAAATGAACCCCAAGATATAGGCACAAGGTTTGTCTTTGTTGTTGTTTTTAATGTATTATGTGATTTTCTTTTGTTTCTTTGTATGTTCTTCCCCCTATGGTATATCCCCTCTTTGTATGTTCTTCCCCCTATGGTATATCCCCTGTTGTCACTGTATTTGGAACCTTGGGTATTGTATATATGTTTGTCTGAACTAGGGAAGGAAGTGGAACAACAAAATGATGAGACAAAGGACAAAGGGAGAACAAATGCAACAGCGATACTCACAAGACAATATGTTGGAAACGATCTGTACAACTTGGATGGGGAGTTGGGGAGAGGGAAAGAGGGAGAAAATGGGAGAAGGGGTAACAAGTTTGACAAGAAGTGTTAACCACTACCTTACTTGTGTAACTGTAACACCTCTGTACATCACCTTGACAATAAAAGTAAAACAAAAATAATGAGTCAACGGTGCCCAGATTTTTACTCATTGTTCTTTATGAGCAGCTCATTTTCCACACCTCCTCCTTGTTGATTAAATATATGTACAATACTGTGATTTAAATGGCTTTTCTAACATTTTTATGGTTCAGATAAAAGCATTTGATATGGTTCTGAGAGGGCAGGGACCTAAGAAGGAAAGAATCAATGGGAGGTATACTGTGAAGGGGAAATAAAGAACTTGATTGTGACATAAGGTCTGTGAAAAGTCAAATTTATGGTGAGGTTGGAGGAGGGAGAGATCAAGAGGATCACAGTTTGAGCCCAGCCTGGGAAAAAAGTTAATGAAAGAAATAAGACAGGTGTAGTAGCAAATACCTTTAATCCTAACTGCATGATAGGCCACAGGTAGAAAGAATCTGACCCTGGCCAAAAGGAGAGACCCAATGGGAAAAATAACTATGATTATAAAGGACTAGAAATGTGGCTCCGGTGACAAAGTGTTTCCTTAGCAGGCACAAGACCCTAAGTGCAAACCCTAGTTCTGAAAAATAAAACCCTTATATGAATGTGGCTTCATCTTTCACTTAGGACTACTATATGCAGTTTGAAGGCAGAATTTACTCTCTTGGCAGCAGGAAGAGGAAATTCCAGGGTCCCTAGTAAGCTGGATAAAGTTCTGAATACAAGGTGATATCCTTGTCAGTGTGGTATTGCTGGACAATAGAAACCAGAGAGGAGGGGGAGGAGAATTGAGTCATAACATTCAAAATGTTCATCCCAAAAAACTAAGAATAAGGAAAAGGGTGGGGGTGGGAGGGATAGGGAAGAATGAAGAAAGGGGTGGCATTGATGAAGATGCATTGTATTCATAAAGTGGTTTGTAAGGTAATAAAAATATTTTAAAAAGAAACCAAACAGAGTCATTTTGCTTACTTCTTTTCATAAAATTATTTAACCCTATTAACATGTTCACACATGCATATATGTTGCAGTGATTATCTCTCCCCTTCCAGCAACCCTCTCTGGCTCTCTCCTATTTCTCTTTCCTGTCCCCTTGTCCTCTTATCCTTTACTAAATGTCTGTCCTTTTATTCAGGCCCTTAATTTCCAATTTCCACATATGAAAACAAGTGTGAGATACTATTCTTTCTGTATCTGGCTTAACACAATAATATTCAGTTCCATCTTTTTTTCTGAAAATGACATAATTTCATTCTTCTTTAATGCAGAAAAAATTCCATTGTGTATATATACTGCATTTTTCTATCCATTTATTAGACTTCTTGACTATTATGAGCAGTGGGGAAATAAACGTGGTTATATGGGTATCTTATTTTTTTCTATGCTTCCTTCACTTCAGATAATATACCAAGGAGTAAGATGGCTGGATTTTCCACTAGCTCTGTCTGCACTGTTTTCCATAGTAACTGTACTAATTTACATTCATAGCAAGAATATTTAAGAAATCCTTTATTTACTTATTTATTATTTATTTTATTTTGGTGGTCCTGGGCATTTTCTCTGAGCTTCTTTTGCTCAAGGCAAGCACTCTACCACTTGAACCACAGAGTCACTTCTGAATTTTTGAATAGTTTATGGGAAATAAGAGTCTCACAGACTTTCCTGCTTGGTCTGGCTTTGGACCATGATCTTAAGTTCTCAGCTTCCTGAGTAGATAGGATTATAGGCATGAGCCACCTGCACCAGACTAAGGATTCCTTTTATTTCCCACCACATTTTCCCCAGAATTTCTTATATTGTTTAATCATACCCATTCTGAATGGAGTGAAATAAAATATCCATGAAATTGTGATTATCATTTCCCTGATAACTAAAGATTTAAATTTTCTCCTATATATTTATTGGCCACTGGGCACTGTTATTTTCAGAAGTGTCTGTTCAGACATGTTTCCAAGTTATTGGATAGATTTTGTGTTCTTCATTGTTAATTTTTTTTAATCTTTTGTTAAATTTTTAGTGTACAGGTAACCTGTATACTAACCCTTTGCAAGAGGAAAGCTGGAAAATAGTTTTCCTATTCCATAGATGATCTCTTCATTCTATTGAATTTTCCCTCTGTTGTGTGGAAGCCTTTAATTCTGATACAATCACATTGGTCTATTATTGCTTTTATTTGCGAGCTTTTTAGTACTACTCATAAAATTATTGCTTCTGACAATATCTTGAAATATTTCTCCTATTTTCTAATCACGCTTACAAAGTTTCAAGTCTTACATTAAGATATTTGTTCTATTTTGTGTTGTTTTTTGTAGAAAATGAAAAGTAGCAATCTAGTTTCAGCCTTCCACATATGGACATTCAGTTTTTCCAACACCACACATGTTGAGACTAAATTGTTTGCAACACATATTTTTCATGTTTTGTGCACTTTTATTGAGCATCAGATGATTGTAGATGTGAAAGTGTATATCTAGTCCTCCATTCTATTTCACTGGTCCGTGTCTGTTTGGAATTTCCTGCCCCAGCTGCCTTTGACTCTTGATTCTCACACCTCAACCTCATGAGTAGCTAGGATAATAGACATGAGCCACCAGTGTCTGGCAAAAGGCTTTTCTTTTATTAACTTCATTTCCACTGCTTTTAATTAATCAATTTAGATGTTAGTTACTATACTGATTTTGTTACTATGACTCTGTAGTATAATTTAATGTCAGATACTCTAATATATCCACTATTGCTTTCTTTTTTTCATTATTGCTTTAGTATAAACTTTCTGGACATTTTTTCAGTTCTGTCAAAAATGTCACTAGTTTTTGGGTGAAAACTGCATTGAATCTGTGGATTGCTTTTTGTGATTTACCATTTTAACACTATTATTTTTCTCAGTCCATGAACATGGAAGGGGGTCATTCCATATTCTTATATTATCTTTGTTTCTTTAGTGTTTCATTATTTTAATTATAGACACATTGTATTTTTTTATTTAAGCCTATTCCTAGGTATTTGGTAGGAAGGGGGTTGAATGAGATTACTTTCCTGGTTTCTTTCTCAATAAATTCACTATTTGAGTATAGGAAAGCTACTGAATTTTGTATGCTGATTTTGGAGTTTTCGAGATGTTCTAAATATACAATCATATCATCTACAACAGGAATAATTGAAATTACTTGGTTTCTATTTATATATTTTTTTATTTCTCTGGACTGCTTCCTGTGGTTAAAATTACAAGAAGTATACTAAGTAAGAGTGAAGTTAGTAGGTATCCCTGTATTGTTTCTGTTTTTAGATGAAATGTTTTTGGTTTTCCCAATATAGTATAACATTGACTAAGGGTTTGTTGTTGTATAACCTTCCTTATGCTGTGGTATGATCCTTCTGTACTTTGTTTACTCAGTGTTTACTCAGAGTTTGCATTACAAGAAATACTGAATTTCATCAGTTTTTTTCCTGTATCAATTAATACATTCATGAGGACATTATATTGATCCTACTTATTTGCTACTTATGTGCTATATTATATTCATTGATTTGTATATGATGGACCATCCTTGCATCCTTTCAGTAATGAGTAATAATCATTTTAATATTCCATTGAATTTGATTTGCAGGTATTTAATTGAGGATTTTTGCATTTGTGTTCAACAGTCACATTTGTTCATAGCTTGTTCATTCTTTCCTCCTTCCTTCCTTCCTTCCTTCTTTCTTTTCTCATTCTCTTTCTCACTTTCTTTCTCTGTGCTACTCCTAGAGCTTGAACTCAGGGCCTGGCCACTGCCTCTTTGCTTTTTTTCCCCCTAAAAGATGGGGTTCTACCATTTCAGCCACAGTTCTACTTCTGGCTTTCTGGTGATTAATTGGAAATAAAAATTACATGGACTTTCTTGCATCAGCTTCCTTTGATTCTTGATTCTCATATCTCAGCCTCCTGAGTAGCTAGGCACAGTCATGAGCCACTGGTGCCTGGAGACTCTTTGTTTTCATAATTGGATTAGTTTGGTACCAGGTTGGGATCAGGGGCAAAAGTCATTTCTTCTGTAGCTGCTTCCTGCTGAGAAAGGGGCAACATGGTCAACAGGGGAGACTGGACCAGGTAACCTCCTAGGAGCATCTTATTGACCGACTGGTTGGTGAAAAGTCTCATCTTTCCCATAAGGATGTTCTTCATGCATCTGAATAGACAAGACACAATTAGTATGAGGCAAAAATTGCAATTAAGTGACCCAAGAATGGCACATTTTTTGGAGTAAGCTACTAGAATAGGTCCCATCCACCTCATTCTGTTGGATATTTTCCTCAAGTTTTCTGAGATGTTTGACTTGTTCCTTGATGGCATAGCTACTATTAGTTATGTCACAATAGCAAATGTTTTTAATCTCCTTGCACCATTTGTGGTGTAGTAAAAGTAACCAAGCAACGTGATTGTCAAAGATAGCAGTACAATATCAGAGGAGGTATAGTTAATGTTTTTTGCCACTATGCATGCCAAATATATAGGCTCCTACCACCAAACCTGATATCTCAAGCAAGGAAAAAGTGAGGGCAATGTACAGTTCTCATTCAGCAGTAGACTGCTTGTTGTTGAGGCTGAAAGAGCTCCTTGTGGGGTGGTACAACAACTAGATGGCTTAGGCAGCTTTGGGAGTTATGAAGCAGATTGGCAGGGATATAATTAAGAGTGTAACTCTCACAGGTAAAAAACTGCCATTGGGTAAGAAAATGTGGCCCTTTGCATATAAAATGCATTCATAGTTGGCAGAAGCAAAGTTGCCTCTCTTTAGTTTTATACAGTCACGGGTGCAATTTTGAACCTGGGCACAAGTCTTATTTTCTGGCATTATAACCCAGGTGGATGCATACCATCAGAGCAGCTGCTTGTCCTTCATGTGACAACTTTCCCCAATTATAGGAGAGAGCATAGATGGTATTTATATCTGCCACAGGTTTGCATACTGGAAGCAGGCAGGGCCTGAGCACATGTCCCATCTCCAATTCCTGCTTCAGACAAAAGTTTGGGACAGGTGAAACCAGCTATTATAATGCATGTGGTCCTGCAAAGACTCCAAGAAGGATTCTCCATATAGGTATTTTAGGTTGCCAATATCTAATGAGACAGGGGTCAGGGTGGCAGGGCTGCTGTTCCTAAACCCACTCCCAAGAGGAAATTGGTTAGATGTTACTTGTTTAGGGTGGATAGCATGGCTGATGATGTTGTTTCTGGCCTTGATATCCTTAGTGCCTGGTAATTCTGTGACGTGAGGGTAACTGGATGGATTCAAGTTGTCTTGTCTGGTCTGGTAGACACAGGAGTGAAAAGGATGGTTAGGCCAGTGGCACTCCATGTGCCAAGATAAATCCAGTAGGGGGGCAGCCTCGGACCTGTGCAGACAGGGACTTGCACAGGGCCCTTCCTGGGTCGATCTAATATATCCAGCCCTTTGATATGGAAGAGGACACAGACTCTGCTGGCAAGTGGCATTGATATTAGAGTAAAGGCTGAGATGTGAAAATGTAGTCCCCTCTGGGAATAGAGAGCAAGCAGCAGCTGTCCCTTGGTGGTAGACACGAGTCCTTGAATGAAGTCTGGAAGAAGTCTCATGAAGCAGGGGCTGGGCAATAATAAAAATATTAAAGAGCACACAAACAGCAAAAGGAAGGATTTGGGGCAGAACATTTAAAAATTGGATTACTTGGCTAGATTGGCTAGTTCTTATTCCTTTTGTTCCAGGCAGCCCTGGAGTTGGTGAAAAATGTCCTTAGCTACTTTGGACATCTGATGACTGGGTAGGGGAGAGCGTGCTAGACTGTTCAGCAGTCAGAAGCTGGGGCTGGGTTGGGGTGGTTAAGGGGCTTAACTGGAGGCCTTGGTAGATGTCTGGATTACGGGGTATATATGGGAGACCCAGGAAGCTGCCAAGGCTAACTAACAGCCCTGAGTCTAAGACTCATTATAGATACAAATAGCAGGTAACAGCCAAGAATATAAATATCTGTCCAGTTAGAAGTTTCTTAACTTATTTCCTTTGATATCCCAGCTCTGGTTAATTATGAAAGAGCAGGCACAAAGTGGCTGATGTAATATCATCTCCTCTTACTCCTGTCCACACTTCCTTGCTGTCAGAACTAGCTTTGTCCTGAGATTTGCTCATTGCTGGGATAACTCATCCCAGTTGGCATTCATTTGAACTCAAGGCCTGGGCACTGTTTCTAAATACTTCTGCTGGAGACTAGCACCCTACCACTTTGAGTCACAGTGCCACTTTTAGCATTTGTCTGATTAATTCTTTTTTTTTAATTGTGAAATCACCATACAGAGGGGTGACAATTACATGGGCAAGATAGTGAGTACATTTCTTATCAAGTTGCCTCCTCCTTTGTTTCCCCATACCATCCCTTTCCCTCTCCACACCCCCCACACTTCCCTATCACCACCTCTCCCCAACTTCCCATCCCCCACCCAGCCAAAATTGTAAAGTTCGTTTTTCGACATAACGTCTTGTACATCTCATTGTTGTAATGGGTCCACCTGTAACCCTATTTAAATGATTTGTTTTTTTCCTTCCCCTCCACTAATTATATCAGCATCAAATCCAGTGAAAGCAGGGCTTATACCATGGGGGGAGATACATACAAACCAACAAAGAAATCATCTTATAAATATGTTGGAAACAATCACAAGAAAGAAAAAAAAACATTTAAATCCTTATCTTGGGGTTCATTTCACCTAACATCAACTTGTCTGACAGTTTCTGTTGTCTGGTTAATTCTTGAGCCATGAATCCAGCCTGTGTCTTTGCTAGATTTTTCTGCCTGGGCTGGCTTTGAACTGCAATCATTGCCACAAATACCCTTTATTATTTCCAATTAAAGAAACAAGATCAATGGGAACAAGTAGAGATTACCTGCACTCTGTCCAGAATTGACCAACAAATACCTGCCAGAACTCTGCAATGACAAAACTCAATAGGTGGGATGAGAGTTTAGGATAGATATAGTATAGCATGGCTGCCTGGAAAACCTGATAACCAAAGTTCACAAGAGACTCTCTTGGCCTACACCTGTTTCTATAGCATAACAACATAGCCAGCTTTTTCATGTCAGGCTGGGTAAGGTTTACAGACAGTGTCCAACAAGAGTCTTAGTTTGTGTAAACCTAAAGCAGTCTTTCACCAAAAATCACCTGCATGTGATGGAGTCAGGCAGAAGTCCAGTCTACCATGGTGGAGATAGTCAGGATGGTCCCGGCAGGATCTGGGCTAGACTGCATCCTTTGGTTGGATTTTCAAATCTGCTCAGTTGCTTACAAATTTATACACAGACTGGTTAAAGACACTTGACTTTAAATGGACATAAAGAATGACATGCTGCTCAAGGGACATTTGGAAATTATTGGATATAGTTTTGGTTGCTCAAATGGATAGATTTCCACTGGCATTTAGCAAACTGAGCAAAGAGATACTAGTAAATATGTAACAATACATGAGGAGCACCTTTCCCAATCATCTCAGCACAAAAGAATTTTATTTTATTTTATTATATTTTTGTTGGTGGTGGTAATGGTCATAGGGCTTGAACTCTGGGCCTGGGCACTGTCCCTCAGCTCTTCAGCTCAATTCTAGGGCTCTACCACGGAGCCACAGCACCACTCCAGTTTTCCAGTAGTTTATTAGAGATAAGAGTATATCCAGGGAGGGGGGACCAAGATGGCAATGGGGCAGTAGGGAAATACCACAGCTCTTCCCAACCAAAAAGAGAGTTCGAGTTCCAACGCTTAATCTCCCCAAGAGACTGACAACAACAAAAAGATGAACATCCAGAGAAAAACAGGAGGCAGAAAAAAACAAAAAAGAAAGAGAGAAAAAGAAGAATTTCAGAACAGAGAAGTGCGAAGACCCCTCCCCCAGCCTTTACTGGCCCTGCGGCAGCATGCCAAGCCATGGCCGACCTGGCCGGGAGGGGGGCTGCCGGAGTCCCAGAGACACAGGGGGCTTTCTGCAGGTCAACCCGCGCAGAAGCCTCCTGAGGTACCAGTGTCGGACCCACTGATCGCTAAGAACAGAGAAACCTCCAAGCCAGGAGCTTGCACAAAGATCCCACCTCCACTTCCCACTCTCCATCCAAGCAGAGAGGCTCCATCCTGCCAAAGCCACTGGGCCCTGCAGCAGGAACACCAGAGCTACACAGGACGCCCACAGAACACCAGAGCAGAAGACCTGCAAGGAACTGGTGCTGATCCGGAGACTGCAAACAGAGACAAACCCCAGCACTCAGAACCTGCATGGAGGCCCCACCCCCACCCCTCGGGCAGAGACCGGAAATCCATCTCAAAGTGAGGACCTGAACAGCATCAACTGAGGCAGAGACAGAAGAGAAACACACAGAGCCACCACCACCCAGCCTAGCCCACAACCACCTCAACTGAACTCTGATTGCAACAGCAACCAATGACCTACATCACATAGAAACAACTAGCTCCCGGGTGATTACCCCACAGGGGACAGTGTATCCCTCAAGGGAGACCAGAGCTGGTGGGAATCCCCAGACCCTGAACAAGACCCCCTACCCCAATGCCTGGACCACAGGACCCACTAAAACTGGGAGCTGTTTGAGAGCTCCCCACCCCATGGAGCACACTCAGCTGGCCAGGCTAAAGCAAGAGCACCCCTGGAAGGGAGCTTAAACACCCAAGCCAGGAACAGCGCCTCTGGGTCAAGACACCCAACAGTGGAAGAAATTTGAACTGTGTACTCCAGGTTTAACCTAGGTGGGATACACAGCAGCACAGTTCCAACCTGTGTGCCCCAGGCCAGGGGCCGGGACCAGGCCTGGCGATCCGATCCGGTACCTGAGCTACACAACCAACTCCTCCCAACTGAAGTCAGAAGCTGAGCATACACCTCAGCAGAGGGGAGAAAAATGGAACTGCACCCCCTGGGAATCATGCCTGTGACAGCAAAAGATCCGGGGTTCAGGATAAGAGAAGCTCAAATCCCACCAGAACCCGACCCATATATTCTAGGCTGGGAATTGGACAACACAGGCCGCCAGCACCTGATAATAGTCAGGAGCTCAGCTGGTAAGGTGGCTCAGCAGTAGAGTGCTTGTCTTGGGTGCATGAGGCTCTGGATCTGATTCCTCAGCACCACATAAGCAGAAAGGTCCAGAAGTGGTGCTGTGGCTCAAATGGTAGGGTGCCAGCCTTGAGCTGAATAGCTGAGGGACAGCACCCAAGCCCAGACTCCAGCATCTGGGAGAGTGCATCCAGCACATCCGATCTTGCCAAGAGCACCTATAGGAGCAAACAGGAGCAGTCTAGGCTGCTCAACCCTTCCAAAGGTGGGAACTGCCAGTGATCTACAGCAGAGAGCCGAGAACCCTATGTGGGTCAGAACAGCAGTTGGAAGTTGGCCCCCAACAGAACCAAGATCAGGTACAGACTCTCTCTACCAGCACAGAAACAGCAACCAAGCAAAGACAGACACCTATTGACCAAAACAAAATTTCAGATTAGTCTCCAATAATCCCTGAATCCTCATGCAAAAATCGAAGAGAAAATTTACAAGGTTTATCAACACCCAGGATAGCAAGCTATCCCCAAAGGCCAGCAGCCACCCAGGGGAGAGCCCCAGTGGGAGCAAAGCAGGAATGGAAGACAAAAGCTACATCCAAGAGATGCTGGAGGCAATGACTCAAGAAATAAAGAGAAACAGAGCAGAAATTGAAAGAATACAGGGTCGAAATATCGAAAGAGACGCAGGATATCAAACAGATGCATGCAAAAATAGAGGCAGCAGACACCTCATTAAGAGGTGAGATTAGTGCCACAATAGAGGCAGAACACACCTCATTAAGAGGTGAGATTAGTACTTTGAGAACCAATATCGAATCCATAAATGAGTCCATTTCCTCCATGCAAACCACAATGGAAGCCACAGTTAACAGAGCGAATGAAATGGAATGTAGAGTGTCAGATACAGAAGACAGAATACACCAACTGAACCAAAAAATGACAGATATGGAAAAATCACTTAAATTATGCCAAAGGGAAATTCAAGAGCAAGCAGATAGTGCCAAGAAATTTAATCTTTGTATAATTGGAGTGGACAAAGATGAGGAATATCAAAGCAAGGGAATGCAACACCTATTCAACAAGATAATCTGTGAAAAATTTCCCCATCTCAAAAAAAGAACATCTTACCTACATAACAGAAGCATATAGAACACCTAATAAGCAAGATCCCAGAAGAAACACTTCTAGACACATTATATTAAAAATGATAGATCTGAATAATAAGGAAACAATCCTGCATGCAGCAAAAATGGAGAAGGAGTTGTACTACAATGGGAAAAAAAATTAGAATCATTGCAGATCTCTCCACACAAACACTGAATGAAATAAAGGCCTGGGAAAGTACCATACGAGCCCTGAGAGACAATAATTGCCAACCCAGACTGATATACACAGCAAAGCTAGCATTCACATTTGATGGAGAACTGAAAATTTTTAATAGCAAAGAAAAACTAAATGAATACATAAACATTAAGCCAACATTACAAAGAATACTAAGATAGGGAACACAACCTGAAGAAAGCAACCAGGAACAGGGACCTGCACCCAGACAGGCACTAATAGAAGTCTAACTGAGCAAGCACAGGAGGAAAGAAAAGAAGAAAAACTTAGAAAAACAGGGAATGACAGGGACCACAATGCATCTCTCTATACTATCTCAATATTAACGGGCTTAATTCGCCAATCAAAAGAAAAAGAACTGCAGATTGGATCAGAAAGCATGACCCATCCATCTGTTGCCTTCAGGAGACCCACCTCTCAGGCAAACATACAAACAAACTCAGAGTGAAGGGTTGGAAAAGGATCTACCAATCAAATGCCCCCAGTGAGAAAGCAGGTGTAGCAATCCTGATATCTGACAAAATAAACTTTTCATTAAAATCAATACAAAAAGACAAGGAAGGACATTACATATTAATACAGGGAACAATCCAAGAGGAGGATATGACCATCATCAACTTATATTCCCCAAACATTGTTGCACCCAAATATGTTAAGTAAATACTCTCAAACTTACAGAATAAAATAGAACCCAAGACGATAATACTAGGATACTTTATCACCCCACTCTCACCAAAGGGCAGGTCTACCAACCAGAGGATTGGCAAAGAAGCTACCGAATTAAGTGAGGCCATACTTCCAGCGGAACTAACTGACATCTACTGAGTATTTCACCATAAATGTTTTAGGGTGAAACACTGTCTTCTCAGCAGCTCATGGAACTTTCTCCAAAATAGACCATATCATAGTTCATGCAAGGAATTTAAGCAAATACAAGGGGATTGACATAATCCCCTGTATCCTATCTGACCACAGTGGAATCAAGCTAATTCTCAATAGCAAAGCATATAACAGAAATTACTCAAACACATAGAAATTGAACAGCACACTTCTAAGCAACACGGAAGAGATTAAAGCAACGGAAGAGATTAAAGAAGAAATTAAAAAATCCTACAACTCAATGAAAATGAAGACACATTACAAAGAAACTTGTGGGACACAGCAAAAGCAGTCCTGAGGGGCAAATTTATTGCCCTCAGTGCTCACATCAAGAAAATAGAAACAGACCAAGTAAATAATCTCATGTTGCAATTAAAAAAGCTAGAAAAACATGAAAAAAAATGGAACCTAAACTTACTAGATAGAGCTAGATAACCAAACTAAGAGCAGAAATTAATGAAATAGAGAATAGGAGAATCATAGCCAAAATTAACAGAACAAAAAGCTGGTTCTTTGAAAAATAAATAAAATTGATGGACCATTGGCAAAATTAATTAAGAAAAGAAGAGAGGAAATCCATATTAACAAGATTAGGGATGCCACGGGAAAAATCACAAGGAACCGAGATATCAAAACAATTTTAATGGACTACTTTCAAAAGTTATACTATCTAAAGAAAGAAAACCTGGCAGAAATGGATGCATTTTTAGAGAAATACAAGTTGCCCAAACTGAGTAAAGAAAAAGTAAATCAATTAAATAAGCCAATATCCTACAACGAGATACAGGATGCAATCAGAAGTTTTCCAACAAAAAAAAGCCCAGGACCAGACGGATTCACAACAGAATTCTATAAGACCTTTAAAGAAGAACTAATACCTATACTCCTCAAGCTCTTCAGAGAAACAGAGAAGGAGGGAGCTATCCCAAACTCAGTCTATGATGCCAATATCACACTCATCCCTAAACTAGGCAAAGACCCAACCAAAAAGAATTACAGGCCAATTTCCTTGATGAACACAAATGCAAAGATCTTTAACAAAATTCTAGCTAACAGAATCCAGAAACACGTAAAAAAAGTCATACACTACCACCAGGTAGGCTTCATTCCAGAGATTCAGGGATGGTTAAACATATGTAAGTCAATAAATGTAATCCAACACATCAACAGAGTCAAGGTCAAGAATCACATGATTATCGCCACAGATGCAGAAAAGGCCTTTGATGAAAGTCAACATTCATTCATGCTAAAAGCTCTGGAGAAAATAAGAATAGAAGGAACATTTCTTAAAACAATAAAAGCCATTTATGACAGACCAATAGCCAATATTATACTTAATGGGGAAAAACTACAACCAATTCTCCTAAAATCAGGAACAAAGCAAGGATGCTCACTGTCTCCACTCCTCTTCAATATAGTCCTGGAACCTTTAGCCAGGGCAATAAGGCAGGAAAAAGACATTAAAGGGATCCGCATAGGGAAAGAAGTTAAACTATCCTTTTTTGCAGATGACATGATACTATACCTTCACGATCCCAAAAACTCCATCCCCAAACTCAAATCATAAATCACCTTGGCAAAGTAGCAGGATACAAAATCAACCCACAAAAATCAGTCGCCTTCCGGTACACTGACAATGTACAAGCAGAGAGGGGAATAAAGGAAGCAACCTCATTCACAATAACCTCCCCCAAAATAAAATATTTAGGAATTAACCTAACTAAAGATGTAAAAGAACTATTTAATGAAAATTATCAAAAGTTAAAGAAAGAAATTACAGAAGACACTAGGAAATGGAAAGACCTTCCATGCTTTTGGATAGGCAGACTTAATATAGTGAAAATGCAATCCTGCCAAAATTAATATACAAATTCAATGCAATTCCTATTAAAATCCCAATGACATACATTTCTGAAATACAGAAAACTCCAAAAATTCATATGGAACAACAAAAGACCTAGAATAGCCAAAACAATTCTAGGGAATAAAGACAACATGGGAGGGATATCCATGCCGAACTTCAAACTCTAATATAGAGCCATAATAACAAAGACAGCATGGTACTGGCACAAAAACAGACCCAAATACCAATGGAATAGAATAGAAGATTCAGAAATAAATCCACATGCCTACAGTCAGCTGATATTTGACAAAGAGGCCAAAGATATACAATGGAAGAAACACAGCCTCTTCAACCACTGGTGCTGGGAAAACTGGGCAGCCACGTGCAGAAGACTAAAAGTGGACCCCAGCCTATCACTATGCACCAACATCAACTCAAAATGGTTTAAAAACCTTAACATTAAACCTAAATCTCTGAAACTACTGCAGGACAGAGTAGGAGAGACACTTGAACTAATAGGCACAGGAAGGAACTTCCTGAACAGAGTCCCAGGGTCACAAAAAATTGTTGAGAGACTCCACAAATGGGACTACCTTAAAATAAAAAGCTTCTGCACAGCTAAAGCTATAGCAACCAATCTAGAAAGACAACCAACTAATTGGGAAAAAATATTTACCAGGGGCTGGGAAGGTGGCTCTGTGGTACAGCGCTTGCCTTGCATGCATGAGGCCCTGGGTTCGATTCCTCAGCACCCCACAAGCAAAAAGAAAAAAAAGCTGGAAGTGGCTCTGTGGCTCAAGTGGTAGAGCACTAGCCTTGAGCTGAAGAGCTGAGGGACAGCGCCCAGGCCCAGAGTTCAGGCCCCAGGACCAGACCCCCCCCCCCCAAAAAAAATTTGCCAGCAATATATCAGACAAGGGGTTAATATCCAGTATATACAGGGAATTCAAGAAACTAATCCCTCCCAAACCTAACAAATCAATTACAAAAAGGGCAAGGGAACTAAAGAGAGACTTCTCAGATGAAGAGATAAAAATGGCAAAGAAACACATGAGGAAATGTTCACCATCCCTGGTTGTGAAGGAAATGCAAATAAAGACAACCCTGAGATACCACCTTTCCCCAGTCAGAATGGCCCACACCCTCAAGTCAGCCAACAACATATGGTGGAAGGGATGCAGAGAAAGAGGAACCCTATTACACTGCTGGTGGGAATATACACTGATACAACCACTTTGGAAAGCAGTCTCAGGGTCCTCAGAAAGCTAAATACTGACCTCCCTTAAGATCCAGTCATACCACTTCTAAGCATCTATCCTGAACAACAGAAACCAGTATACAAGGACACATGCACCTCCATGTTTGTTGCAGCACTGTTCACATTAGCCAGATTATGGAAACAACCCAGATGTCCCACCACAGATGAATGGATCCAAAAATTGTGGTATCTATACACAATGGAATGTTATGCAACCATTAGAAATGACAAAATAATGGCATCTGCAGGGAAATAGATGGAGCTAGAAGAAATCATATTGAGCAAGGTAAGTCAAGAGCAAAGAGACAAATGGTACTTGGTCCCCCTGATAAGTGGATGTTAAATTCAAAATGTTAGGTTATACGACAAAATGAAGAGGACTTAAGAAACAAAGGACTTCCACTCATCCGGTTGAATCACTACTAAATAACCCCATGCTGCTGATCACATATTTGGTATAAATGTGTACACCAGAGGGGGACCAGGAAGATGACACAGAACTAGAGGGAATCAGGGGAAAACATATAACAGTGAGACCCATCAGCTGCACTGGACATTGACCAAAATGATGGGAGGAAGGGAACAAGTGAGAAAGAGGGAACAGCTGATGTTATGCAAAACAAAAATGTACATACCACCCAATGTGGAAGAAATAACTGTACTGCAAAGCTCATAGAACTCATAAATGTTATAGACTGTGATAGACAATTTGCTCCAGGAAAGTTAGAATGTGTTTGTGACTTTAACTGAGCATCACTATCCCACAATACTGTGAAATCTGGGGAATTATGTAACCACTTAATTACAATAAAAAATTTGAAAAAAAAGTATATCCAATAATTTCCAAATGTCCCTTGAGGAGGAAAATTGTCTTTGGCTAGTCTAGACAACCCGTATTTTCACTGTATTTGGTGTCAGTATAATTTGGGGAGGGGAAGGGAAAAAACATTTTAAATAGGATACGGTTTGGGGGGAGACAATGGGGAGGGGGAGTGTAATTGTGGAAGTGGGAAAGAAAGGATGGTAGGAGAAAAACAAAGGAGAAGGCAACAATGCTTGATAAGAAATGTACTCATTACCTTGTTCTTGTAACTGTAACCCCTCTGTACAGTATTTTCACAATAAAAAACTTACATTAAAGAAAGCAAAAGAGAGAATGACATGCTGGTTTTATATTGGCATTTAAATCGCAGCTAACATAATTATATACCAATATTAATAAGCTTTATCTGATAAGAACTTATGACATAATCGTACCATCTGTCACCTACTAGAACCTTCTGGAGTTTGTCTTAAATTCTACCTTTTCTATTTTGCAACAAAGATTTAAGAATTTTTACTTTCCAAATACTTTCTTATCCAAAGGTGTTTCCTCAGTTTCCCTTTCCTTTTTACTAACTTTCCTCTGGGTTTACATTTCTTTATCACAGCTGGTTGGACTCTCTCTCTTCTTATATCATGTTGACAGTTTTTATCTTGAACATGTACACACACTGGTGAATAATTTTGAGTGGCAAGAGATCTTTTCCCAATGATCAAGATTCAAGAAAAAATCCTTTTTTAACAAGGCACTTTAGCTGGAGCTCATTTTTTCAGGGCTTGATTTTGTTAGCAAGGCATTTGGTTAGTTGTTTGAACCAGGCTCTCAGCTGCCTTCATGCTTCCAACTGCCTTCTTGCACAAGGGGACATAGCACTTAGTAGACTGATTTTCCCCATAGAGACACATGTCCAAACAGAAGGATCTTTCCTCAGGTTTTTGGGAAAATATATAAACATAAAACAGGACAGAGAAATAAGAGATTTTTGGAAGATTTTTGAGTGATTCTAAAAAGATGTTTGGATGACATATTCAACATCAATGAGCTGGCTGTCAGAGTGGTGGAAAAACCACAAGGCCCTGGAATTTGTCAGGGGGCACACCTCCCAGGTAAGGGTTTCTAACACTTGGCAGCTGGCCCACCAAGGCTATCCGCCAGTGGCTTTAAGGAACCCAAATGCCATCCTTGGCTTTGGGGTTCTGGTAAAATTTTTATAAGAAGGTGGGAAAAATGAGAAGCCACATTTTGAAGGATCGAATGTTGGAGCCCCTTGATACACTTAATACAGTTAGGAAATAGGCTAGAGAGGATAGAAAGAACAAAAACAATAGCAACAAACTAATTCAGCTCAAATGGAGAGCTGAAGTGGGATGCCATGGTGAAAAGACAAGAGCAAGCCAGGAGACAAGCCACAGGATGTGAACATGGAGACATATGGCATGGCCTCTTCTTGATGCCTGATCTGATCCAGATCTAAGTAGGGTATATTTTGAGGCTGGTGATTTAAGCCATTTAGGAAGTTATTGCAGAATCAGAGCACTGGGTGGAGAATTTCCTCCCAGCAAGAGGTACCAGGATGGCTGTAAATAGTTACTTAGTATTAGAAATTTGGCAATAGAATAAGTTTAGACATCTTTGCTATCAAAATATATTAGATGGTTGGGTCTCAGTTTACGTGGCCTATGAAGAGAGGCAATAATTCTGTTAGCAAGGCATATCAGAATATGAATTGAAATAAGTTAACACCTAGAAGAATGAAGAAGAGTTAGCTTGGTGGAAGAGTGGGGGAAGGTGTAGAAAACCCAACAGATGTGTTTTGTCTCTTCCTAGGTGTCAGTTTCCAAGGCCAGTTAAGAGAATTGGGAAAAGACATTGCTGAACAGGTTTTTAAGAGAGGAGGTGATTGGATAGAGGTATCCAGATAGAGAAGAGGTGAGAGGGAGGGAATTTTATTTGCAGCCTATTAGAGGAGTTTGGCTTAAGGAAGAAATTAAGAATTCAGATACCAAAGTGGGTGGACTCAGGAAAGAGAAAATAATTGAATTATGGTCTGAATCCCAAAGACATTATGGGGTGGGAAAAAGAGAGAGCCATAAAAGGAAAGCAGTAAAAGAAGCTGTTCCAGTGTGTTAGCCAGCCAGCCACTGTCAGTGATAGATTAACAACAGAGACAGGGCAGAGGCCCATTTATTTAGGGTCTAGAAGGGAAGAAGGTGTTAGCCAGAGAAGGGGGTTGGGAAATGTTAGGTTTATGCCCACAAGAGAGGCAGGCAGGGAGGCAGGGAGGCAGGGAGGCAAGGAGGCAGGGACTGAGGTTAGCAGAAGGAAATTTGCAGTAGACCAACAGTTTTCATTTAGAGACTCCAGACTGGCTACAGAGGAAAAATATACAAGAGGAATTGCTGATCCAGGATGGCTAGCCCATGAGAGGGTATCTAGAGGCCTGCATCTCATTCTCAGGGCACAAGTCAAATGGCTGTCAACAGGAGTGGAGGCAATTTAGTAGGAAATGCCAGTCTGGAGAGAGAGAGACAGACAGACAGAGAGACAGAGACAGAGATGGAGCTGATAGCAGACAAGAAAAGTTAGAGGACATGGCTGGGAGATTTATAGCAGAGGACTTAGTGGGCAGTATAGGACAAGGGGGTGGAGTAGAGTGAGGATAGGAGGGCTTGGAAAGGGAAGGGGTGGCTGAGGCCTGGAATGAGGATAGGTGCCATGAGGGAGTTAGCCTTGAAGGAGAAGAGGGCTTTGGTCTCCAGAGCTTGATGGGAAGGAGAAACCATTGAGAAGATGAGAGGGAGTGAAGTGGGAGAAGGGGCTGGGACAGTGACCGCCCCAGGAAGGAGCCATAAGAGGATCAACTGAAGAGGGGCTGGAGTGGGAGGATGGGCTGAGGGGGCATAGGGAGCTTCTGCTGGAATGTGAGGAGGGAGCTGTGTGCTGTTGGCTGGAACCCCAAGAAGTTGGAAGGGGAGGGGTTGAGAAGTCAGAAGCAATGACAGCAATCACAATGGAAACAACATGAAAGGCAAGAGGGAGAGAGTTTGAAGACATTTTGGCCATGAGAGGAAGAATTTAAATGGAGAGAGGTAATTATAAGTCTGGAGGTAAGGAGAGAGTGAAGAAAGGAGAAATCCATTTTCCAAGCACTCACAATAGGTGTATAAATCCCAAATAATGATGGGGTTAAAGGTGCCTTTAAGCAGCCATTTGGATGGGCTCCTTAGGTCATAATCAAGCCATGCTCAGTTGTACAGACCGATGAGGTGCTGGCACTTAAGGCCAGGAGTTAGGTGGAGAGAGAGCATATTGACCAGTATGCCCTCAGGGGGCATGGGGCTGGGGGGGCAGAGATCAGATGGGATCTTAGACTGAGAATTACCTATTGGTGATTTGACCTAAAGCCAAAACAATCAAGCTATCACCAGAATGTTTCGGTTTTAGGGAGAGTATGGTGGGAGACAGTGGTAGATCATCCAGGAGCCTCAGGTCTAGGCCCGTGCCTCAGGCCCTCAGCCTTCAGCTAGACACTCGCAGCAGCCCAGTACCAGGGCTGTGGGTTAAAGAAAAGTTGGCTCTAAGAGTCTGAATAAAACAATGTCACCATAGGAATTCCAAGTCCACTTACCCCATGCAGATGAATGAAGGCTGGTGAATTGGATGTGGGAGAGCAATGGGTAACAGGAGGAAGGCCACATGGTTGCTTTATCCGTCTGGCAGAAAGAAGTCCGGGCTCCTAGAGTTGGCAACTCTCAGGATGAGAGGGTGACTAGCACAGAAGAGATTGAGAACCAGGCTCCCAAGAAGCTTGAATGAGCAAATTCACTGAGATAAACCTAGTTCCTGGCCATTCACCACTGTTAAGCCATGAAGGAGAAGGCTTCTAGGCTAACAGTCCTGGAGATTCATAATTAGGTTACTTTGTTGGGATCTCCTTCTTTATTATTATTATTTTATTTTTTGTTTCACACATTTTAAATTTATGTACATGAAAATGCTTAATGTCAAGAGGCTGAGGAAATAAGCAACAGTATCTCATTCAAGGAAACATTCAATCATAAAGATGCAATTCTGCAAGGGACATTGAGTAATCTAAAGACATTTTGCAAGACCTGAGGCTTGACTCAGGACTTGGGAGCTGTCCCTCAGATTTTTAGCTCAAGGCTACTGCTGTGACACTTGAGCTACAGTTCCAATTCTGGCCTTTTGGAGATTAATTGAAAGTAAGAGTCTCACAAACTTTCCTGCCTAGGATGGCTTTGAACTAGATCATCAGATCTCAACCTGAATAGCTTGGATTATAGGTATGAGCTAATGGTACCTGGCACATCTTTTTTAATTTTTATTATGCTTATATCTTGCTGATGAGGTAAGTTCTTTCAAGTTGCAGATTACTAGCTCTTTTTCCAATTATGTCTGCCAGTCTGTGCCTTTTAATTGGAGGATTAAGACCACTTTTCTTCCAAGAGAATATTTAAAAGTATATATTAATATCTATGATTTTGTTGTTTTTCTTCTGATGCCTTGAATAATCTGTTAATTTTAACTACTTCTCTAATGGTGATGAAATGGTCATGAATTCTTTTTAGTTTATTCTTATCTTCAAAGGTCTTTATTCTTTTATGTTGTCAGTTATTTTCCTTCAGAGCTTGAAATACATCATTCTACACCATCCTGGCCTTTGGAGTTTCTGTTAAGAAATCTATTATTTTAATTGCTTTGACTTTATAGAGAATTTTGTGCTTCTCTCTTGCAGCTTTTAATGTTCAGTACTTAGGGAATATCTTATTATATATTTTACTAATATATATAATCTTTTATGATTATGGCTATGTGTCTTATACTTGGATGTATATTTCTTTCCCAATATTTAAGAAATTTTGTGTTGTTATTTCACAGAATAGATTATGGCCTCTCGTTAGTCCCTTCATCTATATTCATGATTCATTAATTGATCTTTACATCATGTTTTATAGATCTTGGATTTTCTACTTATATTTTTCTTTATTATTATCTGAATGTAATAATTCCTCAACCTTCTCTTCAAGACAATATACTCTTTCTTTTGCTTGATTTTGTCTAATAATGAGGTTTTCAACTGGGTTTTATTTTATCTATTGAGTTTTTCATTCCCAAGTCTTCTTTTCCAGAGTAGCTATCTCTTTGTTGAAAGCTTATTTTGGTATCCTGAATTGTCTTCTCTAATTCATTCAGTTGTTTTTTTATATCCCCTTTCAATTCATCGATCATTTTAAGTCAATATTTGAATTCAGGAATGAGAAAGAAAGAAAGCAGGAAAGATAGGAAGTAAAAGAAATGATGTAAAAAAATCAAAGAATAAAAATATTTATAGCAAAATATATTATGTGTATATACATGTTTCCCAATGGAACATATTTGTATAATTAATCTATGCTAATAAAATGTTTAAAATAGATAATATGTAAATAAAATAGGAAAGAAAAGAGGATATATTTATATGAACCAAAGATCCTTAAAATTTTTGTTTTTAAGCAAGAGAGTAAGAGAATAATAAAAATGGATAAGAAAACCAGATATTTGCATACTACCTATATAAGAGATCACACACACATACAGCATACACCATATGCAAAAACAAAACACTATAATATGAAGTGAAAACATTGTCTGTTGAGATGATCAATTGTGTGGGCAAGAGTAAACTTTGGCTCCTAATATCACTAAGCACTTCTTTCTCTGTCTTCTTTGATTTTGTGTTCCTTGGAGATAGCAAAGACTTGGGTACTCATCCCTTAATTCTAACTTTTTCATTGTTCATCAGGTGAACATTGGCAGTGCTTGGTGACTAGTGCCAGTTTGAATAACTTGCAGCTTCCCTGCTTTCCAGTAAGAGATATCACAGAACTCATCATTCCCTTGCCAGAAATTTATTCGGAAATATTTGTTCAATGAACTTTGAGAACTAGGCTGACATTGGGCACTGTAATGTGTCTGCGTTTCTGGCATTCTTTGTGAAGTTCATTCCTGACACCAGGCAACTATCAGGCTCTGTGCAGTTCACTACCTATGACTGGTATTTTGACACAAACTCCTGCCTCCATTCAAGTAGGTCTCCTCACTCCTCTGAACTTTTTCAGCTAGCCACTTAGTTCCCAGCTTTAAAGAGGAAGCTAGTTCTGTTGTCTTCCATGTGAGCTGGTTCTCACAGCATTCAAGTTTGATATAGTGGTATTCCTCTTGGGCTAAAGTGGGTCTCAAGGCAATTGCCTGCTCAAACAATATAGCAAGGTTTGCTATATTGCTATATTTGCTATATAGCAGGCCCTTAGGAACAGAAAAATTTCTGTCTTTTGTTCCAAATATTCTAAGTAGCAAACAGATGGTCTTTAACATGGTTTTCTCAAGATTACAGCACCACAGTTATGTGTTGGGAAGCACAGGGAATTTACTAGTATTAGTTCATTTTATATATATGTAAGCAAGTATGTGCACTCTGACCTCCACCACTGTATCAGTTTCTGTGTTAGTTGGACTTACTGGGTTTCTCCCTACCTGTATGGTACTCCATTCTCTACTGTGTCATAGCAAAATTGGATCAAGAGAGCTCCCTTTCCTTCTCTGCCCCACTGGAGTGTCTGCCCACTATTCAGCATTTGTCTACCTCATTCTAGATACATTGATTACATATTGATTACATATTGAATATATATTAATTACAACACAGAGAGAAGCAGTCATTGTTGACTACTCTTAAATCCTTGGTCTCCAGCCTTGGGAATGGAACAGAGAAGCTGTCACACAGTAAGTCAGGAAAGAAGATACAACAGGTAACATTAACAACTTTGGGCCTAGCTCTAGAAGATAAGCCTATATAGGAAGTCCTTAGGAACATATTGTCAACTGACTAATTGTCCCCCAGAAACCTTATATAATCATAGGAAGGACAACTGTTTGATAAAACCTATCAAGGTACCTCTAAACTAAAAGGTAACTGCATTCAACACAGATAATTGATCTGTTGTAAGAGAACCAAGAGTTTCTCATCGTTACCTATTTTTTTGACTTTTTAAAATTATTTTTCCAATGACAAATTGTCTATATGTCTCAGTCAATTATAAAACATCCTCTATGTCCATGAAGAAAATAGCAAGGATGTATTTTCTAAGCACACATGTCAAAATCTATCACAGCTATCAGACACATAAAAGGGGGCGAAAGTTTGGATGCTTCGTTTTGATCGCTTATTTCAAGATTTCTGTAGTTAGGCACAGCCTTCTTCATATTTTACCTCTTTCAGTTATAAGTTAAATATGTTATCTAAAACGTGATTCTTTGGATTAATAGAAGCACTTTGTGGCAGATTCCAGTCCCAGTCTTACCACTTGCTCTCATTAGTCCTCTGGCTCTTATTATCTTGCATTCATGTCTAATGCCCTTCAAAAAGTTCTGACCTAAGAAAGATCTTCCACACTTGGGGAAGTTTCTAAAGTGAGTTTTCATTTACACCTGTAGTTTTCTGTATAACCATGGTTTTTCTTGGTTTCTATCCAGCACTCTATTCAGGGGTTATAATGGTAACTACTATTTTAACTTCTTCTACTTCCTGGACTAAGTCCTTAAACCTTTCCTACTTAGGGCTCTTTTCTAACTGTTGTCATAATTCTCTGTTGTTTTTTTCTATTATTTTGGGGAGCTATTGTAAATGTAAAGAACTTTGTTAAAGAGTATAACCAAAATTTAAATAAATTCTTTATGTGTGCATGTTTGTATGTGAGAACATATGGATGGACCACATGGATGTCACATGAATCACAAATGTACTTAATCAATCTCTGATCTAAGAGCAATCTGAAGAACTGTCAAACTTTTACTGTATAAAAGTAAAGTATTAAACGGCTAGAAAGGCCATGTAGTCTTAGTTTCAAGTCTTCTCTATTCTGTGGCACTGAAACATTATTTTATATAGCTTGATGAAATACTGATAATGATGTAGAAGTGGTGGGAGTAGTGTTGGTGATCATTATAATTATGATATTAATAATCTTGATAATAATGACAATAATTAACTTCTATTGAGTAATTACCATGTATAAAGCTTCATACCGAATACTTTAACAATATTAAATAATTTATTATTCATACCAGGTCTGTGGAATAGATTTTTTTTACTCATCTACAACATAAAGAAATTGAATTATGGAATTGTTAAGTCGGAAGTTAAGTAAGGAAGACAATAAAAACAATGAAAAAAGAAATGGAAGAACTTTAAAATAAATGGAATGGCATCTATGTTCATGGGTTCAAAGAATTTTATTTTTATCAAGAATTTATAGTAGCCAACACAATTTGAAGATTCTGTGAAAGCTCCAGGACAATATAAATGGAGTCACATAAATAGGAAAAATCCTGAATTTCATAGGGAATCATGACAGACCCCTAAATACCCAGTGTAATCTTGAGCAAACAAACAAAGCTGAATGCAGTGGTACAGAATAGATAATACAGAAACTAGCTTCATATTATTTACAGCTAAATGGATTTTGACAAAGGAGCTGAAACACTGAAGAGGAAATCACAGACTTTTCAGTAAACAATGACAGAAAAAAAAACTTGAATCCACATGCAGAAAAACAAAACTAGATAACTACTTCTCACCAGCAACAAGTATCATTTCCAAATAGATTAAAGTCTTAAATTTTAGACTAGAACCTACTAAAATACACGAGGACAGTTCAGGACATTGACTTGAACAGATACTTTTGGATATGATTCCAAAAGCACAGGCAATTAAAGGCTCACAAATAGAATTACATCAGATTGAGAAACACTAAATAGCAAAGGAAATCATCAACAGAACTTAGAGACAGCCTAAGGAATGATAGAAATTATGCACAAACTAATCTCCAGAATATTCAAATAAACCAATTTTAAAACAGACTCAAGAGCTAAATACATTTTTCTCAGAATTTGTAAAAATATTCCTAGGTGGGAGATCTGGAGGAAGATGGCAGAGGAGAAGCTGAGGGCTAAACAAGCTCTCCCATATAAACCAGTGTTAGTGTTCCAGTGAAAAGTCCAAGGCTAGAATCACACCAAGTGTGCCATCATAGTACAGAGAGATTGGCCAGAGAGGAAAAATTCTAGCAACTGGTTAAGGAGACAGATTCCAGCACCTGCAGTTGTCTGCAGTGGGGACAGTGGTGGCTGTTGCCACAGATCAACAGAGAGCCGGGACAAAAGCATCAGAGGTGGTGTGCGAGTGGATTCTACTCAGCATCAGCAAGAACTGACAAGGAGCAGAAATTTCATCCAGCTGACCACAGACAGTCACAGACCACGGACAGCCTGGAAACCAAGGGAAAGGCATGAGTACTCCACAGACATCCTCACTCCTTCTCATGTAGCAGCGGTGGGAAGGTAGCCCCTTCCCCACCACTGAAGAGGAACTCCATCTTTGATACCAACAAAGACCCAGCCAGAGCTGCTAGCCCATAACTCAGGCCTTGGAAGAAGACAATAGGAGCCATTCAACAGGTCAAACGAACCTGACCTGTGGGGCTCAGCACTACCCCAGGAGAAAGCTGCCCTGCCCTGGGAGAGGAAGCTTCACTCATGGGGGAATGACTTTCTTCACTGGGAAGACAGAGCCAGAGGCTGCACTACGGTACTGTAGCATAGGCAACAGACCCAGCTGAAAGAGAGTAAAGGAAAAACAATTGGAAACTCAGTACACATAAATCCTGACAATGGCTCTAGGCTGGGCCATATGAGTGTTTCAATAGCTAGCCACTCAAGGAAAAGCTACTAAATGCTGACAGGCCTCAATCCTACCCACAACCTAGCCCTAGCACAGGAACTCCAAGCTAGAGGAAACAGCCATCTCCCTCTTTTGCAATACTCAAAGCAGATCACCCTCACTGAACTAGCCTGGGAGGAGGGTCATAAAGTCCTTGATAGGCAGAGCTTCATTTTGCCTGCTCAAACTTAAGAAACCAATCAGGCAACAGGAAAACTAAACACCACAAGCAAACCAGAGACTCCACAAAGAGACTGGTTACGGACACAGGGTTGACACAAGATTCATAACCCTCTCAAAAAAATCAAAGAACTGTTTTTTTCTACCTATTTTTTTAAATTAAAAAATTGTTTTCTATATTTTTTCATTATTTTTATTTTATGTTTTTATTTAATTTTCTTTTTACTCTTTTCTTTTTGGACCTTTTTTTTTTTTTTTTGCTTTACTTAATTGCTGTTCTGTTCATCCCCAGATATTCCCATTTTCAAGTATTAGACCTTATCCTTCATTTTGTACATACTTAATTCAGATATCACTCAATTTAAAAACTATCAGCCTTGAGGGAGGACCAAGATGGCGACGGGGCAGTAGGGAAATGCCACAGCTCTCTCCAACCAAAAAGAGAGTTCGAGTTCCAACGCTTAATCTCCCCAAGAGACCAACAACAACAAAAAGACGAACACTCAGAGAAAAACCAGAGGTGGAAAATAACAAAAAAAGAAAGAGAAGAAAAGAAGAATTTCAGAACAGAGAAGAGCGAAGACCCCTCCCCCAACCTTTACTGGCCGCACGGCAGTGCGCCAAGCCGCGGACCAGCCAGCCCGGCGGGGGCTGCCAGAGCCCCAGAGTCACAGGGGGCTGCTTGCAGATCACCAGGTACCGGATTGCAGAACAGCGGATCGCCAGGAACAGAGAAACCTACCAGCCGGGAGTCTCCACGAGGATCCCACCCCCACCCCTCACTCTCCACCGGAGCGGAGAGGCTCCATTCCACCAAAGCCGCCCGGCACCAGCAGCGCGACAAAGGGACCTGTGGGCAGACAACCCGCCCGATCGCGATCGCAACGACCCGGCGGGGGCCGCCCAACCCAGCCCGCAACCACCCCAACTGAACTCGGATTGCAACAACAACTGACGACCTACAGGGTGAGTACCCCACAGGGGACAGTGAATCCCTCAAGGGAGACCAGAGCTGGAGGGAATCCCCAGACCCTGACCTAGACTCCCTACCCCAACACCCGGACTACAGGACCCACTAAAACTGGGAACTGTTCGAGAGCTCCACCAGCTGGTGGAGCACACTCTGCTGGCCAGGCCAGAGCAAGAGTGCCCCTGGAAGGGAACTTAAATGCCCAAGCCAGGAACAGCGCCCCTGGGTCAAGACTACCAAGAGTAGAAGAAATTTGAACTGTGTCCTCCAGGCTGCATAACCTAGGTGGTATACACATCAGCACAGGCCTAACGAGCGCGCTTCAGGCTGGGGCTGGAACCAGGCCCGGGGATCCGGCACCCGAACAACACAACCAACTCCTCCCAACTGAAGTAAAAAGCTGAGCATACGCCTCAACAAAGGGGAGAAAACCAGGTAACAACACTCCCCGGGAAGCACGCCTGTGACAACAAAAGACCTGGAGGCTCAGGACAAGAGAAGCCCAAACCCCACCAAAACTCCACCCATACACCCTAGGCTGGGAATTGGGCAACACAGGCTGCCAGCACCTAATAGTAAGCAGGAGCTCAGGCTGATAAGGCAGCTCAGCAATAGAGTGATAGTCTTGGATGTATGAGGCCCTGGATCTGATTCCTCAGCATCACAAAAGCAAAAAGGGTCAGAAGTGGTGCTGTGGCTCAAATGGTAGGGTGCCAGCCTTGAGCTGAAGAGCTGAGGGACAGCACCCAAACCTAGAGTTCAAGCCCACAACCAGCCCAAAACAAACAAACAAAAACACATCAGGAGCCCATAGCAGACTCCAGTATTTGGGAGAGTACATCCAGAGCATCTGATCTTCCCAAGAGCACCCGTAGGAGCAAACACAAGCAGTCTAGGCTGCTCAACCCTTCCAAAGGCGGGAATTGCCAGCAATCTACAGCAGAGAGCTGAGAATCCTAAGTAAGTCAGAATAGCAGCTGGAAATAGCCTCCCAACAGAACCCAGATCAGGCACAGACTCTCTCTACCAATACAGAATCAGCAACCAAGCAAAGACAGACACACCAAAACAAAATTGAAGAGCAGTCTCCTGAACCCCCATGCGAAAATCACAGAGAAAAATCACAAGGTTTACCACCACCCAGGACAGCAAGCTCACCTCAAAAGCCAGCAGCCACGCAGGAGAGAGCCCCAGTGGGAGCAAAGCAGGAATGGAAGACAAAAGCTACATCCAAGGGTTGCTGGAGGCAATGACTCAAGAAATAAAGCGAGAAATGGATCAGAAATTGAAAGAGCACAAGGATGAATTATCAAAAGAGATACAGGATATTGAACAAAAGTTGGATGCAAAAATAGAAGCTGCACAAACCTCAGTAAGAAGTGAGATAAATGCCAAATTAGAGGTAATGCATACTGATCTCACCTCATTGAGAGGTGAGATCAGTACTCTGAGAACCAACATTGAATTCATAAAAGGATCCATTTCCTCCATGCAAACCACAATAGAAGCCACGGTCAACAGAGTGAATGAAATGGAAGGTAGAGTGTCAGATACAGAAGACAGAATACACCAACTGGACCAAAAGTGACAGATATGGAAAAATCACTCAAATTAAACCAAAGGGAAATTCAAGAGCAAGCAGATAATGCTAAAAAATTTAACCTTCGCATAATCAGAGTGGACGAAGGTGAGGAATTCCAGAGCAAGGGAATGCAACACCTATTTAACAGGATAGTCAATGAAAATTTTCCCCACCTCAAAAACGACCATCTTAACTACATCACAAAAGCTTATCGAACACCCAACAAGCAAGATCCCAGGAGAAACACTTCTAGACACATTATAGTAAAAATGATGGATCTGAATAATAAGGAAACAATCCTGCATGCAGCAAAAATGAAGAAGGAGCTATACTACAACGGGAAAAAAATTAGAATCACTGCAGATCTCTCCACACAAACAATGAATGCAAGAAAAGCCTGGGAAAGCACCATACGAGCCCTGAGAGCCAATAACTGCCAACCCAGACTGATATACCCGGCAAAGCTAGCATTCACATTCGATGGAGAACTGAAAACTTTTAATAGCAAAGAAAAACTAAATGAATACATAAACATTAAGCCAGCATTACAAAGAATTCTAAGAGGGGGGACACAACCTGAAGAAAGCAACCAGGAACTGGGACCTGCCCCAAACAGGCATTACTCAAAGTCTAACTGAGCAAGCACAGGAGGAAAGGAAAGAAGAAAAACTTAGGAAAACGAAATGGCAGGGACAACAATGCATCTCTATACTTTCTCTTAATATAAATGGGCTGAATTCGCCAATTAAAAGAAAACGAACTGAGGACTGGATCAGAAAACAAGACCCATCCATCTGTTGCCTTCAGGAGACCCACCTCTCAGCCAAACATACAAACAAACTCAGAGTGAAGGGGTGGAAAAGGATCTACCAATCAAATGCCCCCAGTAAGAAAGCAGGTGTAGCTATCCTGATATCTGACAAAATAAACTTTTCATTAAAATCAGTACAGAAAGACAAGGACGGACACTACATATTAATAAAGAGAACAATCCAAGAGGAGGATATAACCATCATCAACTTATATGCCCCAAATATTGGTGCACCCAGATATGTCAAACAAATGCTCTCAAACTTACAGAATAAAATAGATCCCAATACGATAATACTAGGAGACTTTAACATGCCACTCTCACCAAAGGACAGGTCTACGAACCAGAGAATTGGCAAAGAAGCTACCGAATTAAGTGAGGCCATACTTCAAGCGGAATTAACTGACATCTACCGAGTATTTCACCCTAAAACAACACAGTACACATTCTTCTCAGCAGCTCATGGAACTTTCTCCAAAATAGACCATATCATAGTTCATGCAAGGAACCTAAGCAAATACAAAGAGATCGACATAATCCCCTGTATCCTATCTGACCACAGTGGAATCAAGCTAGCTCTCAATAACAAAGCATACCGCAGAAATTTCTCTAATACAAGGAAATTGAACAGCACACTCCTTAACAAGGCCTGGGTAACAGAAGAGATCAGAGAAGAAATAAAGCATTTCCTACAACTCAATGAAAATGAAAACACCTCACAAAGAAACTTGTGGGACACAGCGAAAGCAGTCCTGAGGGGCAAATTTATTGCCCTCAGTGCCCACATCAAGAGAATGGAGACAGACCAAGTAAATAATCTCATGTTGCAACTAAAACAGCTAGAAAAACAAGAAAAAATGGGACCTAAAGCTACTAGACGAAGCCAGATAACCAAATTAAGAGCAGAGATTAACCAATTAGAAAATCAGAAAACCATAACCAAAATAAACCAAACAAAAAGCTGGTTCTTTGAAAAAATAAACAAAAATTGATGGCCCGTTGGCAAGATTAATTAAAAAAAGAAGAGAGGAAACCCATATTAATAGGATTAGGGATGCCACCGGAAACATCACAACACGTACCTAAGATATCCAAACAATTCTAACAGACTACTTTCAAAAGCTATACTCTCTAAAGGAAGAAAATCTGGCAGAAATGGATGCATTCTTAGAGAAATACAAGTTACCCAAACTGAGCAAAGAAGAAGTTAAGGAATTAAATAAGCCAATATCCTATAATGAGATACAGGAAGCTATCAAAAGTCTTCCAACAAAAAAAGGCCCAGGACCAGATGGATTCACAGCAGAATTCTATAAGACCTTTAAACAAGAACTAATACCCATACTCTTCAAGCTCTTCAGAGAAACAGAGAAGGAGGGAGCTATCCCAAACTCATTCTACGAAGCCAATATCATGCTCATCCCCAAACCAGGCAAAGACCCAACCAAAAAGGAGAATTACAGGCCAATTTCCTTGATGAACACAGATGCAAAGATCCTTAACAAGATTCTAGCTAACAGAATCCAGAAACACATAAAAAAAATAATACACTATGATCAGGTAGGCTTCATCCCAGAGACACAGGGATGGTTTAACATACGTAAGTCAATAAATGTAATCCAACATATCAACAGAGCCAAGGTCAAGAATCACATGATTATCGCCACAGATGCAGAAAAGGCCTTTGATAAAATTCAACATTCATTCATGCTAAAAGCTCTGGAGAAAATAGGAATAGAAGGAACACTTCTAAAAACAATAAAAGCCATTTATGACAGACCAATAGCCAATATTATACTTAATGGGGAAAAGCTACAACCAATCCTCCTAAAAACAGGAACAAGGCAAGGATGTCCACTGTCTCCACTCCTCTTCAACATAGTCCTAGAACCCTTAGCCAGGGCAATAAGGCAAGAAAAAGACATTAAAGGGATCCGCGTAGGGAAAGAAGAAGTTAAACTATCCCTTTTTGCAGACAACATGATACTATACCTCCACGATCCCAAAAACTCCATCCCCAAACTTTTAGAAATCATAAGTCACTTCGGCAAAATAGCAGGATACAAAATAAACCCACAAAAATCAGTTTCCTTCCTATACACTGATAACGTACAGGAAGAGAGGGAAATAAAGGGAGCAACCCCATTCACAATAACCTCCCAAAAAATAAAATATTTAGGAATTAACCTAACCAAAGATGTAAAAGAACTATTTAACGAGAACTATAAAAAGTTAAAGAAAGAAATTGCAGAAGACACTAGGCAATGGAAAGACCTCCCATGCTCCTGGATAGGCCGACTTAATATAGTAAAGATGGTAATACTTCCAAAACTAATATACAAATTCAATGCAATTCCTATTAAAATCCCAATGACGTACATCACTGAAATACAGAAAACAGTCCAAAAATTTATATGGAACAACAAAAGACCTAGAATAGCCAAAACAATTCTAGGTCATAAAGACAATATGGGAGGGCTATCCATGCTGAACTTCAAACTCTACTACAGAGCTATAATAACAAAGACAGCATGGTACTGGCACAAAAACAGACCCAAAGACCAATGGAAGAGAATAGAAGATCCAGAAATAAATCCACAGGCCTACAGCCAGCTGATATTCGACAAAGGAGCCAAAGACATACAATGGAAGAAACACAGCCTCTTCAACCGCTGGTGCTGGGAAAACTGGGCAGCCACATGCAGAAAACTAAAAGTGGACCCCAGTCTATCACCATGCACCAACATCAACTCAAAATGGATTAAAGACCTTAACATTAAACCTGAATCTCTGAAACTACTGCAGGACAGAGTAGGAGAGACACTTGAACTAATAGGCACAGGAAAGAACTTCCTGAACAGAGTCCCAGGGTCACAACAAGTTGGAGAGAGACTCGACAAATGGGACTACCTTAAAATAAAAAGCTTCTGCACAGCTAAATCTATCGCAACTAAGCTAGAAAGACAACCAACTAATTGGGAAAAAATATTTACCAGCAATATATCAGACAAGGGGTTAACATCCTGTATATACAGGGAACTCAAGAAACTAATCCCTCCCAAACCTAACAAACCAATTACTAAATGGGCAAGGGAACTAAAGAGGGACTTCTCAAATGAAGAAATAAAAATGGCAAAGAAACACATGAGGAAATGTTCATCATCCCTGGTGGTGAAGGAAATGCAAATAAAGACAACCCTGAGATACCACCTTACCCCAGTCAGGATGTCCCATATCCACAAATCAGCCAACGACAAATGCTGGAGGGGATGTGGAGAAAGAGGAACCCTATTACACTGCTGGTGGGAATGTACACTTATACAACCACTTTGGAAAGCAGTCTGGAGGGTCCTTAGAAAGCTAAAGATTGACCTCCCTTACGACCCAGTCATACCACTTCTAGGCATCTACCCTGAACAACAGGAACCAATATACAAGGACACGTGCACCTCCATGTTTATTGCAGCACTGTTCGCAATAGCTAGGATATGGAAACAACCTAGATGCCCCACCACAGATGAATGGATCCAAAAATTGTGGTATCTATACACAATGGAATATTATGCAGCCATTAGAAATGACAAAATAATGGCATTTTCAGGGAAATGGATGGAGCTAGAAGGAATCATGTTGAGCGAGGTAAGCCAAGAACGAAGAGACAAACGGTACATGGTCTCCCTGATAAGTGGATGCTAAATCCAAAAGGTTAGGTGATACGACAAAACTAACAGGACTTAAGAAACAAAGAACTCCCGCTCATCTGGTTGAACCACTACTAAATATCCCCATGCTGCTGATCACAAATATGGTATATAACATGTGAACACTGTTATATATTACAGACTGTGGTAGACAATTTGCTCCAGGGAAGTTAGAATGAACTTGTGACTTTGAAATTATGTAATAACTTAATCACAATCAAAAAAAAAAAAGAACCTCGGGGAAGGGAGGGAGGGAGGGGATGGTAGGGGGAAAACAATGGAGGGGGTAACAATGTTCAAGAGGAAGTGTACTCATTACTTCACTCATGTAACTGTAACCCTCTGTATAGTATGTTTACAATAAAAAAAAAAACTATCAGCCTTAACTCCCTTAATCATATTATTTCTTTATACTTTCATATAATTTTTAAGTGTTTCATTTTAAATGTTTGATATTTCCTCTTCCTTTATCTCTCTTCTCCTTTCATCCTATCCTTTTCTTCTCTCTGAAATTACACCTTGGTTTTATTCCCTCAATCCTTTTCCCTCCCTACATTCCATTAATCTTATTTTCTCCTCACAATTCTCCCTAAACCTATTGATTTCTGGTCTGTAGACTCTTTCTTTGATTTTCTTAGTACATTTATCCTTAGTTGTTTGTTGTTGAACTAGATTGTGTCTGTTGAACTAGATAATACTCGTACTCACTTTGACTATGTCAAAGCCATCTGTGCAATTACAGAGCTCTGGTTGATGCTTGCCTTAAAATAGTGTTCTAGCGTGCAATTGGTTTTGCATTCATACCCAAATGGGTAGAACAAGGTTAAGAAACACAAGAAAAATGGCATGTCCGGGTATCTCAACTCCCACTCATGATAATCAGGCAACAGAGCAGTTAATGAGTTCCCAAATTGCTCTACAAGCACTATTTGTATGCATGCTGAATGAAAAGATTGAAAGCCTGCAAAAGACTCTGTGTGAGCATGATAAGGAAATGCATGAGCCAGATGAGGCTAACAAAAGATTAACACAGTTATTTCGTGAGCCCGAGGAGGCTAATCAAAGAATAATAGAGGAAATGTGTGAGAAGGATGAGAATAAACAAAGATTTATATAGGCATTCATGGAATCCACAAACAAAAAGCTGGAGCAATCCAAGGAGGCCACAAAGGGAATTCTGAATGAAGCCCAACAGAAGGAAAGAGACTCCAATGAAACAATAAGCAATCAGCCAAAGGATTTAAAAACAACACTGAAAACCAAAGTAAGGAGGTAAAAAAAGTCCATAGAAGATCTAAAACAAAGCTCCAATAAAGAATTTGAAGCCATCCAATCTGACCAATTAGAAGGAAAGGAAATAAAAAACAAAGTAGAAAGTCTTGACAGTAGGTTTGACAATGCAGAAGATCGAATCTCTGGGATATAAGACAGCTTAGGCATTATAGAGAAAGAACAGACAAGTATTCAAGAAAAATCCAAGAAATATGATAGATCTATTCAATATTTAGAAAACACCATCAGAAGGCCTAATTTAAGGCAAATGGGTGTAGAGGAGGGCCTACAGACAGAAGTGAAATGTCTAGGAAATTATTTAACAGGATCCTAGCAGAGAATTTCCCAAACATGCAAAAATATAGGTCCATTCAGATACAAGAAACCTTTAGAACCCCAAATAGACCATACCAGAACAGGACATCCCACATTCACATTGTAATCTGCACAGGATCAATTGAGGCCAGAAAAAGGATCCTTAAAGCTATTAGAGAAAAAAGATCATTCACCTATAAAGGGAAACCAATCAGAATAACCTGATTTCTCAGCAGAGACAATGAAAGAAAGGCTATTTTGGAATGATGTATGCCATGCCCTAAAGACAAACAGCTATCAACCAAGAATATTGTGCCCAGCTAAATTCTCCTCCATAACAGAAGGTCAAATGAAAGCCATCCGGAGTAAAGAAAAATTGAAACATTATATCTCCACAAAACCAGACCTACAAAAGTTACTTAAAGGTATCCTACACATAGAAAACCAATAAGAGCACGATAAAGGCCAAGAAACAGCCTCCAACAGAGAATCCAAGAATCATAGGAAGAACCCAGTTGGCATAGCACCTAAGAAGGTGGAAAACATGGCAGTCCTAACTCAGTCCTAACTCTCAATATTAATGATTTAACTCTCCAACATAGATTGTTTAGTTGGATCAAAAAGCAAGATCCTTCTGCCGAGACACATCCTGCCAACAAAACAAACATATTCTGAAAGTGAAAGCTGGAATAAAACCTACCAAGCAAACAGCCCCATAAAAAGGCAGAGTTGCATTGGTAATATCACATAAAAACAAAAAGGTCAGTAAGATGATGTTAAGCAAAATGAACCCCAAGGTAAGGATACAAGTGTTTTTTATCTTTCTTGCTATTTTTTCTAATGTATTTATGAGGTGATTTTTTTTGTTGCTTTGTATGCCCCTCCCCGACGATATAGCCCATTTTCACTGTATTTGATGTTGGTATAATTTGTGGTGGGGAAGGGAAAAAACGAATTGTTTAAATAGGGATACAGGTGAATCCATTGCAAAAATGAGAAGTACAAGGCCCTATGTCAAAAAAAGAACTTTACAACTTTGGCGGGGGGGGGGGGGGGACAGGGGGGAAGTGGAGGGAGTATAGTTGTGGATATGGGAGGGCAGGGATGGTAGGGAAAAAATAAAGAAGGAGGCAACAATGCTGGATAAGAAATGTACTCATTACCTTGCTCATGTAATTGTAACCCCTCTGTACAGTATTTTCACAATAAAAAACTTATTAAACATGTATTTGAAAAACCAAAAAAATAGACTTCAAATTAAAATTAGTGAGAAGAGATAAAGAAGGTCATTACATAGTAATTAAGGGATCTCTATTCAGGAGGATATTACAATTCTAAATCTCTATTCGCCAAACAATGGAGCACCCAGATTTATCCAAGAAATATTACTTTCCCTAAAATCTCACATAGATCCGAAGACATTAATTATTGGGGACTTTCACACACCACTAATGCTGCTGGATGGATCAACCCGGCAAAAACTCAACAGAGAAACCTCAGACGTAAACAAATGCATAGATCAACTAGACTTAACAGATATCTACAGAATAATTCATCCAGCAGCATCAGAATACAGGTTCTTCTCAGCAGCACATGAAACAGTCTCCAAAATAGACCACATTCTAGGAAATTTGTCCAAATTCAGAAACATTGAAATTATGCCCTGTATTCTCTCAGACCACAAGGAAATAAAATTAGAATTCAACACCACAAGCCACCAAAGAAAATCTTGTAACACATGGAGGCTGAAGGACACACTGTTAAATCACCAGTGGATCATGGAAGAGATTAGAAAGGAAATTCAAATGTTCATGATATTTAACAAAAATGAACACATAAATTACCAGCTCCTCTTGGACACAGCAAAGGCAGTACTCAGAGGCAAGTTTATAGCTCTGAGTTCCTATGTCAACAAATTGGAGAGATCTGAAACCCACAGTTTAACGAGCCACCTGAAGCCCTTTAAAAATAGCAACAAGCTAAACCCCAATCCAGTAGTCGGAAACAAATTATAAAATAAAATGAGAATTGAATAAATTAGAGTCCAAAAATGCCATAGGAAGAATGAACAAAGTAAAGAGTTGGTTCTTTGAAAAAATTAACCAAATTGACAGAACCATAGCAAATCTTATCAGAAAAAGAAGAGAACACACCCAAATAAACAAACTCAGAGATGAGAATGGAAACATCACCACAGACACAACCAAGATCCAGAACACTATATGCTAATAAGTTTGAGAATCTGGAAGAAATGGACAGTTTTCTAGCAAATATCAACATGCACAAACTAAACCAAGATGATTTGAACCAATTTATCAGACCCAAATCAAGCATCGAAATAGAAATACCAGTAGAAGAATTCCCACCCAAGAAAAGCCCAAGATCAATGGATTTACAGCTGAATTCTACAAGGTCTTCAAAGCAGAATTCACACCAATATTCCTCCAAATCTTCAATGAAATTGAAAGTGAAAGTTCACTACCAAATTCTTTCTTTGAAGCCATTATAACCCTCATCCCAAAACCAATCAAGAACATATCAAAGAAGGAGCTATAGAGCCACTTTTTTGATGAATATCGATGCAAAACTTCTCAACAAAATTGTGGCATTCAACAATATATTAAAAAAAATCATAAAACATGATCAAACAGGATTCATTTCAGGGATGCAAAGCTGGTTCAATATACACAAATCAATATAATTCATCACATCAACAAGAACAAGGATAAGAACCACATGATTATCTCAACAGACACAGAAAAAGTATTTGACAATACACTATGCCCCTTTATGATGAAAGCTCTGGAGAAACTGGGAATCCATGGAACATTCCTCAATATAAAAAAGGCTGTGTATGACAAAGCTACAGCCAGCATTAAATTTAATGGAGAAAAGCTAAAACCATTTCCTCTAAACTCAGGAACAAGACACGGATGTCCACTTTCTCCACTTCTCTTAATATTACAATGCCTAGCTAGAGCAATAAGACAAGATGCAAACATAAAGGAGATCTATATAGGGAAAGATGAAGTAAAACTTTTCCTCTTTGCAGAGGATATGATCTTGTACTTAAAGAACCCCATGGACTCCACTCCCAAGTTACAGGATCTGATTTGAAACTTTGGCAAAGTAGCGGGATATAAAATCAACCCTCAAAAATCAATGACTTTTCTGTATGCCAATAATGAGAAGAGTACCACTGAAATCAGGAAAACAACTAGTTTTGTAATAGCCCCACAAAAAATAAAATACCTAGGAATTAACTAAAGAAGTGAAGGACCTCTATGATGAAAACTTCAAAAACCTGGAAAAGGAAATTAAAGCAGAACTAAGGAAGTGGGAAAACCTCCCATGCTCCTGGATTGGGAGGATTCACATCGTGAAAATAGCAATAATGCCAAAAGCTATCTACAAATTCAATGCGATACCTATCAATATCTCAACCTCATTCTTCAATGAAATAGAAGAAGCAATCCAAAAGTTCATATGGAATGATAAAAGACCCCAAATAACAGAAAGAACAGTGCTGGAGGAATATCAGTACCAAATTTCAAACTCTACTACAAAGCCATAGTTATCAAGACAGCTTGTGACTGACTGGCACAAGAATAGTTCCTGAGGATCAATGGAATAGAAATGACCACCCATGAATGAATCCACAGGCCTATAGCCACCTAATATTCGATAAGGGAGCTAAAAAACAGAATGGAAGAAAGACAGCTTTGTCAGTAAATGGTGCTGGCAAAATTGGTTAAACATCTGTGGAAAACTAAAGCTAGATTATTATATATCACCCTGCACCAGAATTTAACTCCAAATGGACCAAAGACCTCGAAGTCAAAGCAGACACCCTGAAAACATTACAAGAAGGAATAGGAGAAACTCTAACCTCCTTGGCACAGGGTGAAACACAACAAATCAAAGAATGTTTGGACAAATGGGATTGCATGAAATTGAAGAGGTTTTGCATGGCAAAGGACATAGCTAGAAAGATCAATTGAAAGCCCATGGATTGGGAGAAGATCTCTACTAGCTATACAATGGACAATGGTCTCATATCTAAGATAAACTTAGAACTCAATAAATTAACCAGTACCCTCTATCTTGTATATACATTTTTCTAACTTGGGGAGGGGAAAAGTAATAACATAATGCTGAAATAAGGTTACAGGTTGGCCAATTTTAACAATGAGTTGTACCTGACAAACTTTACAATTTTGGGGCAGGGGGATGGAGGAGTTGAGGAGGTCAGCAGGAAGCTATGGTAGGGGAAAACAAAGGAGGGGGTTACAATGCTCGATAGGAAATGTGCTCATTACCTTACTCATGTATCTGTAACCCCTCTGTACAATATCATTATAATAAAATTATATTAAAAATTATTCCTAGGTGCAGGAAAAATACTAAATATTACTAAACATCAGAAGAATGTAAATTAAAAAATACAAGGATTCACCTTACCCAAAGTGCTTATTATTAAAAAAAGATTAAATATTGTCAAAATACTTGAAGCAAAGAAATTACTATAGCAATGCAATAACTAGAACATGGAATCAACCTACCTAGATGGCCATCATTGAGCAAATTGACTAAGAAGGCACTATATGTTATAAAATAGTATTAGATCCATAAATACCATTTAGGACACATAAATGTATCTGAAGGACAGTATATTAAATGAAATCAAAGAAAGACAAGACAAATACTGTATCCTGGTTTGTAAGCTTTCCGATATACATACAGGAATCAAATTGCTACAGCATAGGGTACTTCTATGTTTAATTTTTTAACGAATTCCCATACTGGTTCCAGAATAGTTGAACTATTTTACATATCCACAGCAGTGTATTATGGTTTCCTTTTGCCTGAAACCTCACCAGCATCTTTTATTGCTTGTTTACTTGATAATGGCCATGCTAACAGGGGTGAAGTTTAATATAAACATTGTTTTGATTTCCATTTCCTTCATAGCCAAAGTATGGAATCAACCCAGATGTCCTTCAATGGACAAATTGATCAAGAAAATTTGTTATATATACATTAGAAAGAAGTTATTGTACCATTTGTAATGAAATGGAAAGACTTGGAAAAACTATGCTAAGTGAAGTAAGTCAGGCTCAGAGATACAAAGGTGCATGTTTTCCATTCAATGTAGAAGCTAGATTTAGCTAATAAAATTATAAGTAAATACATTAGATGGTATCAAAGTGTATACAAAAGTATTAAATTTGATAAATTTAAAGGAGAACACAAATAATGTAATTCATTAGAAAAGCAGTCAAAGTTCAACAAAATAAACAAGGAAACAGATACTCAAAAGGGATGGGTTGTGGTCAAGGGAAAAAGGATAGATAACTGAAAAGAAGAGAGAAAATGCAGTCAACTATTCAATGTATAGTCTACAAAATTAATAAGAGTGAGGGATGGAGTGTGTAGGGAAGGGACAGGCAAGAATTTTGAAAGGGGTGATTTTGATTAAGATGCTTTGGGAATATATACCAAAGTTTCTTGATCCATTTATCCACTGAGTGGCATCTGGGTTGATTCCATATCTTGGCTATGGCAAACAATGATTCAATGAACATGCTTGTGCTGGTCACTTTAGTGTGATGTTGTTAGTTTTCTATTGGGTTAATGCCCAGGAATGGGCTGCTAGGTCACAGGGAAGCTCTATATTTAGTCTTTTGAGAAACCTCCATACTGCTTTCCAGAGTGACTGAACAAGTTCACCTTCCTTCCCACAGTGTAGTAGAGTTCCCTTTTGGCCACATCCCCCAGCATCTGTTATTGTTAGTTTCAGCATCTGTTATTGTTAGTTTCCTTGATAATGGCCATTCTAACTGGGATGAGGTGAAATTTCAATTTTGTTTTGATTTGAATTTCTTTTATGGCCAGAGATGTTGAACGTTTCTTCATGTGTCTTTTGGCCATTCTTCTTCTGAGAAGTCTCTAAGTCCTTAGCCCATTTACTATTTGTTGATTCTTTGAGGGTTTATTTTTGGGGAGTTCAATTTTTTGAGTTCAAGATATATTTTAGATATGAGGCCCTTGTCTGATGCATAGGTAGTTAAAAATTTCCTCCCATTCTATGGGCTTTCTGTTTATCTTGTTAGTTATGTCCTTTGCTGTGCAGAGATGCTTCAGTTTGATGTAATCCAATGTATCCTGTCTTTCTTTGATTTGTTGTGATTCTGGGTCATTATTTATGAAGTTTCGACCCATTCCTTGGAGCCCTAGTATTTCCCTTGCCCCTTTGTGTAATATTTTCATAATATCTGGCCTTACATTGAGGTCTTCAATCCTCTTCCATCAGAAAGAATGATATTATAGCATTTGTAAGGAAATGGAAAGCTTGGAAAATTTATATAAAACAAAGTAAGCCAGACCCAAAGAAAAGTAGATTGTATGGTTTCCCTCACTTTTGATAAGTAGAATATGCTTATGAATCTACAAGTAAACACACTGGAATATGTGTGTGTGTGTGTGTGTGTGTGTGTGTGTGTGTGTGTGTGCTCGCGCACGCTGGGATATGATAAATTATACAGGTCTCTAGACTGTCACACAGTGAGCCCAAAGGAGGATAAAGTATTTATAGGAGCAGATCACAAAGGCTCACCAGCTAAGTGAATATGATCATGTATAATAATATTTTATGAAATGAACTCTAAGTTATGGAAACAAGATTGTTTTGTTCTAGTTGCTGCTTTTGTTGTCTTTTCCTTTTGTATTGTTTGTTAGTTTATTTGCTTTGGGGAAGGTAAGGAAGCTGGCACAGAAAATGTAGGACAAAAGGTGAACAAATACAGCAGTGATACTCACTAGACACTATGGGGAAAATGAACTGTACAACTTGTGGATGGAGACAGAAGGAAAAATCTGGGAGAGTGTGAGGGAAGGGGTGACATGGTTCAAAATGAAATGTACTCATTACCTGACATATAACTGTAACCCCTCTGTACCTCATTTCTAGAAAAACAATAAAATATATTAAAATAAAAAACAAAAAGATGCATTGTATTCATAAACTCCTTTGTTAGATAGCAACTTTGTACCACTAATTAAAGACAATGTTAGAAAGTTTAAAAATGAAAGATAAATACCACACAACCTCACTTATATGTGGAATCTTAAAAGTTGATCTCATAAAAGTTGAAAGTTTAATTGTTATGAAAGACAAAGATGAGTAGGGGTGGGGGAAGGGAGGTACTAGGCAATTAGAACAATTTTACAGTTATATAAGAGAAATAAAATTTGACATTGTTACTTAGGGGGAGAATTAAAACAATGTACCATATCTACTTCTCTCTCTCTCTCTCTCTCTCTCTCTCTCTCTCTCTCTCTCTCTCTCTATCTACCTATCTATCTATGTGTATCTGTCTGTCTGTCTGTCTATCTATCTATCTATCTGAACAAAGAGGATTTCAGATGTTTTTACTAAAAATGAAAGAATTAATGCAATTTTAAGGTGATGAATATGATAATAACTGACTTAATAACTTCTGGATATAGGTATGACTAAAAATATTACCTGTAAACATATATGTTCACTTTTAATAATCCAAAAATTAAGAGTAATTTTTTAAAGTAGATAGAGAAGAATTAGGCTTCATTCCTGGTTCTGAAGATCTAAAATCATTTAGCATCTTTAGGATCTCAATTTACTTTTTCTGTAAAATAGCAATAAAAATAACTTGTTCTTTATTTCATCTAGATGAGTACTATAATAAATGGGTAGTAAGTGCTTTGTGCAATGTAAAATGCTTTAGAATTGTACTATTGTTGTTACATTTATTGTGCTTTGTCTCATTGCAAAAAGGATTTGAGATGAGATATTACTTGTATATTGATACTTACCCTAATAGTACATTTACCCACATTCTTCTTTAATCTCCAAACAGAAATAGTTACTCATACTGTGCAAGTGGCTATTTGTAAGGGTGACTCATATTAAATAGGGTAGAAACTCTGTCTTCCTTATGGACAAGTTGGCACAATTTGTGGTGAGTGTATGTGAGTCATCTAAAGAAAATAAGAATGAAGTAAAAATCTGACTGTTTAAAAACTACTCAGTACCTATAATTCAATTTATTCCACATCAGTTTCAGTTCATCCAAAAATGGCTCCTACTCATGAGTTCTCAATCTCAGTTAATGGGATAATAAAACTCTTAATATGCCAGCCTAGAATTAGAAACACTTGTACCTTCATTTCACTTTTCTCCAACTTTCCCTATCCAAACATCCTTAAAGTCTCACCATTTCTGCCTCAAGCCATCCTCACTTTTACACTGTTATCTCCGGTTCTCAACTCTGATCTAGACTTTTTTAATATAATTTTCATTCTTCTCATGCAGAAATCTGCCTTTGACCATGTAAGTCTTTTTTCTGCTTAGAATCCTTCAATATCCTTGATATGTGTTCTATAATTTAGACCTAAATTCCTTTTGTTATTTAATCCCGATCATCTCTCCTTTTAAAGACTTTTTCCTCATATCTAAGGTCCTAGTTAACATTCAACCCCTTTGTAATACTTTCTTTAGCCCCTGTTGGTATTAATTCATCATTTGGGACCATAGTCCATGAGCTAAAAATCAAGTTTGTGCAAGCAGATGTCCTCCATTGGGTTGTAAACTCCTGAAGGGCACTGTGACAGACATAATAATGGCCTTCCCCAAATCCTATGACTGAATTTCATGAACCTGAACCTGGGAGTACGTTACCTTTACATGATGTATTTTTTCTCTTAGATGTGCCCTAAACAATTGAAAGAACATCTTGAAAGAGAGTTTATTTTGCTCAGTTTCAGAGGGCTCAGTCCATAATTGCTTGCCACATATACCTGGGCACACATCATGGCTACTGGATCATGCAGAGGAGACTGGCCATTCCCTGCCAGACAGGGAGCATAGTGTAAAGGAGTGACTAGAGGGTGGGTATTACCTCCAAAGGGACATCCCTAGTAACCCACTTCCTCCAATTGGACACACCTCCTAAACTTTCCAGAACTTCTTAAAAATATCATCACTAGCTGGGCTTATTGAAATGATAAGGAATATGAGCTTAGACAACCTAACCAAAAGACCCTAGCAGTCTAGGATGTATCTATGAAAGCCTTCAGGGATTTTTTTGTTTGTTTGTTTGTTTTTTGTCGGTTGTGGGGCTTAAACTCTGGGCCTGGTTGCTGTCTCTTGGCTCTTCAGCTCAAGGCTAGCACTCTACCACATGAGACACAGCGCCAATTCTGGTTTTCTGATGGTTAACTGGAGATAAGAGTCTCAGGAGTTTTCCTGCTTAGATTGGCTTTGAACCGTGATCCTCACATCTCAGCCTCCTGATTAGCTAGAATTATAGGCATGAGCCACTAGCGCCCAGCAGAAGCCTTCATTTAAAGAAAGGGTTCCATGAGAAAATAAACAGCTAAAAACTTAATGGGTTAATGAATCTCTAAAGTCTCCTCTACCTCTGACACTGAGCAAGCCAAACTAGGATGAGAGATGTGTGTGTCTTTGAAAAGCTTACACTTTCGATTAGAACTACCTGAGTTCAAAGTTTTTCTCTTCCAAGTTTTGTTACAGTTCTGTCATATGTTCAGCACTGATTTATTACATTTTCAAGTCTTTCAACAATGTAAAAAATTATCCACAAAACAAAAACAGAAAAACCCAAATCTGACATGCCATATCCATGTATACTTGGGAAGCTTCTTAAATTTCTTTTCTTTTCTTTTTCAGTCCTGGGGCTTGGACTTAGTGCCAGGGCACTGTCTGTGAGCTTCTTTTGCTCAAGGTTAGCACTCTACCACTTGAGCCAAAGCACCACTTGCAGCCTTTTCTGTTTGTATGGTACCAAGGAATCAAACCCAGGGCTTCATGTATGCTAAGTAAGAACTCAACCATAAGCCACATTCTCAGCCTTCTTAAAATTTTTATACACATTTCTTCATCTAAAACCAGGGAGAATAATCTCACATTTCTTCTTCCCAAAGTTTTTTGAATCAGATTGTAATGAGCAATTTTCTTTAGCATACATGAAATACTTAGATATATGCCTAGTACAAACATACTCAAAAATGATGTTTTTGATATATTAAAAAAGACAAAAAGTGCCTGCCTTATAGAAGGTTTCCATTGTAGTTACTCAAGAGCAAATGAACTCTGCTTTAGAATTCCCTCAACCTTACTACTTCACATATCCCTGGAAGATGAACAGTATTGGAGGAAAAATTAAATGAACAGCATACCTATTACCTATTTATCTTTCTCACATTTTAACAGTGGAATTCTCTTTCTGTCACTATATAATTTGCCAGAGACATATAAGATTAAAAGAAAATAAAGAGTATAAAGTAGCTGCCAGGGGGCTGGGAATGTGGCTTAGTGGAAGAGTGCTTGCCTAGCATGCATGAAGCCCTGGATTTGATTCTTCAGTACCATATAAACAGAAAAAGGCGCAAGTGGTGCTGTGGCTCAAGTGGTAGAGTGCTAGCCTTGAGCCAAAGAAGCTCAAGGACAGTGCCCAGGCTCTGAATTAGAGCCCCAAGACTGGCAAAAAAAAAAAGTAGCTGCCAGGCTTCCTCAGCTGTGCTTGGGTAACTACAGGAGAGCAATAATATGCATTGAAATGAATTAAAATTTAAAACAATAGGAAGATTCAGCTCAGCTAGGCAGTCAACGGTTATATTTAACCCAAGTTGATATTTCCTTTGAAATGTTAAAAGGATGTCTTTTTATGAGGACATTAGCATATCATGGAAGCTTGGTAAGAATGTGTATTCTTTTTTTGTCATTGTAGGGCCTGGGTGTTGTTTCTGAGCTCTTCAGCTCAAGGCTAGTGCTCTACCACTTTGAGCCACAGAACCACTTCTAGGTTTTTTTTTTTTTTTTTTTTTTGGTTCATTGGAGGTAAGAGTCTCCTGGCTTTGAACTGCTATTCTCAGATCTCAGCCTCCTAAATAGCTAGGATTACAGGAGTGAGCCACCAGCACTCTGCTAAGAATGTGTATTCTTATGTGCAGTTTTTCACATGGCTCACTACTATACTAAATATTAAAGAAGAGCAGTAATGGGTAACTAGGAGGGTGCATAGAGATATATAACAGGAACAATAAAATGACTAGAACAAGATTGCTTAATTTCAAACACTTAGTGATAATGTGATTGTAAGCAAGTTACATGGATTCTCTTTCCCTCACTTTCTTCATTAACAAAATGGGATAACTAGTAGCACCACTTCAAAAGCTTACTGTGAGAATAAGATGACTTTTATAAAATGGCTAATGCAGTTTCTGAAATACTTAAGAATGAAGTAGATGTTGATTATCCTAATTATCAGAGATTTTAAATTGTTGTGACTTATTTAAAGTGACAGAAAAGTAAAAACTATGCCACATTGCTCAAGATAGTTTGGCAGCAGAGTATTTTTGGTTCATCATAGAAAATTTGTTAGGAAAAGGAGATGACAAATAGAAATATGTGTCAGAGAAAAAAGCTATAACAACCTCATGCAACTAAAAAACACAATTTTCAGTAAGAAGCTCTTCTTTCAAGACCCATAATCATCCAAACAAGATATGATTTGTTGCCCACTTGTGAGGGCCAATTACCGTATCATAAAGGTAACATATTCAGTGTTTCCCCAAAATAATTTGTGGTAGAAGTTATACTCCTGATGAAAATGGTATTTATATTCTTCCCTCAATAAATTAGGTGACTGGGATTAAGGACAGTAATCAGTTTTATGCAGATCAAGAACAAGGAGAATTTGAACTTACTGCTTGAATGAAAATAGTCAATGATTGCAAAAATTCTTTTTCAGTGGATAACATGTGACTGTCCCCTCTTCAAATAACATCACTTGATTTACACTAGCATGTATATTTTCTCATGTCACTCTCCTATTTTAAAGTTTCTGTCTTAATTTTAGAGGAGAGTATTAAGAGTTAAAACACATTCAGAGATCAGCTAGAAGAGGAAAAGTGCCAACTCTACAACCTGAAAACAAAGATGAAAGAATTTTGTCTCATTAGAATAGAGAGATAACAAATGGAGGGTATAATTCTTATCTTCCAGAAGCTCTAAGTTTGTCCTGAAAGCTGACTTAGTTTGAAGCCCTACACATATCAAAGGTTAGTATTAGGAGACTGTGGGAAGATAGATTATAGATCCTAAGAACAACCTAAATAGGGAATTTCAAAATAAAATGTCAAAATACTAATCATTAAATTATGATTTCCTTATTACTGGAAGCGTTTAAGCAAAAATTTGGTCAAAATTCTTTATGGCCAGGCTCCAGTTGCTCATGCCCTTAATCCTAGCTATTCAGGAGGCTGAGATCTGGAGGATTGAAATTCAAAGCCAGTCAGGGCAGAAAATCCCATGAGACTTCATTTCAAAAATAACCAACAAAAAATCAGAGCTGGATTTGTGGGTCAAGTGACAGAACAACAGCTGTGCAAGCAAACAGAACAAGCAGAAGACCCTGAATTCAAGCCCCAGAACTGGCACATATACAAAATATTTATGTATTTATGTACAAATAGAACAATGAAACTTGTTGAGATTGGTTTGGGAAAGGAGGAGGAAGAATGGCAGAAGAGGTGAGTCTGATAAAGGTATACTGTATACATATATGAACATGTCAAATGAAAGTTGCTTGTACTACTAATTGATACTAATCAAATATAAAAAATCTTTCAAAGAAAAAAGTTGAATCCTATATAATGAACAGAGCCTAGAGATAATTCACATATCAGAAGCTAGGTTTTTTTTTTTTTTTAAGTTTTTATCAATCACAGAGCTTGACCTCAGGGCCTGGGTTCTGTCCCTGGCCTCTTTTGTTCAAGGCTAATGCTCTACCACTTTGAGCCATAGCACCACTTCTGGTTCTTTAGTGGTTATTTGGAGATAAGCATCTCATGGACTTAACCGTCCAGATGGCTTTGACTTGTGATCCTCAGATCTCAGCTTCCTGAGTATCTAGGATTACAAACATGAGCTATCAGTACCTTGTTTGCTGCTGGAGTTCTTAAACCAGTGTCTGGGAGAGATTTCAAAAATTCATCAGTAGTAATGAAAAATACATCCTTAGTTAATTTTTGACAAAAATTACTCCTTCAACTATGAATGTAAACAAATTAGGAGAGTAATATTAATAATTATAATTTTATCATCAATATAGATCACTGATAACTTGACATCACATTGCACTCATTGAATATCATTGGTATATCATGTATGTTTGTCTCTATTTTCAAATTCTATAATTATTGGATTTGCCACAACAACTAAATTTTTATTTTGGTGATAAAACTCAAATATTATTATTCCATTATATTTCAATTCAATTAGTCATTTGTAATCATAGTGACTTATTATACATTTATATATATTTACAAATATTATTCTGAAAGAGGATAAGAAACATTCACAGCACCAAGTATATTACAATTACCACATGAGAAGGTTGGCTTAAATAGCTTCTAAGGTTTTCTCTAATCTTAAGATTAGAGAGGCTCATAGTGCAAAACCACTTGGAAAGCATAAAAAAAGTTATGACTTGATCTCCTAAATCTACCATTGAATGACAAAGGACTTGAGTAAACCTTTGAGAAAAAAAATATGCCTATGGAGTTTAAGTACTGTGTGACAGAGTAAATGAAGTTACATTCTTCTGTGATTGTGAACAAAGCTACATTACCTTGGATGTAATTATTAAGTTTTCTAGTTAAGTCATATAGTAGATAAATAGTTAAAAGCCACAAGAATCAACTATATGTTGTTTATAAGAAACTCATTTTACCTTTAAAAATAAATGGCCTGAAAGAGAAAGCATAAAATCATGTATTTCCGCATAAATTGAAATCAAAGAAAGCAGAAGTACCAGTAAAATGAGATAGGAAAGATAATTACATAATGATAAAGGCGCTAGCTGAGCATAAGGAAGGAACAAATGTATATATGTATATATATATATATATATATATATATATATATATATATACGTATATATGTGTAATAACCAGTATTAGAATACCCAAATATATAAAGCAAGTATCAAGAGATCTAAAGGGATAGATAGATAACTAAGAAATTTAACAGACCACTTTGAGCAAAAGACAAATCAGAAAAGATCAAACGGACCTAACATACATCAACAGTGTTTCATCTGATAGCTGCTTAAGGACCTATTTTTTTAACCATCACACAGAATATCTTTCATAAATGATCATATCATAGATAAAAAAGTCTCAAGGAATTTTTAAAATTAAAAATTGTACACAAAGCAGTAAAGCACCTTGGAAACTATAAAAACATATAAAAATTAAGCAAATTACTTTTGAACAACAGACAAATCAAGGAAGAAATTAAAAAGGAAATTTTTACATTGCAGAAACAAACAGAAATGGAAACAGCATTCCAAACATAATGGGAAACAACAAAAGTAGTACTAACATGGAAGTTAGTGGCAATCATGTTCACTGAAACAAAGTAGAAAGACCTCAAATAAACAAATTATCACTCTAAGCCAAGTAATTAAAGAAAAAGCAAGAAACAACTAAACACAAATTTTGTAGAGGGAAAGAAATAATAAAGATTAGAGCAAAAAATAGAGACTGAAAATACAAAAGACCAATTGAAACAAGGAGGTGCTTCGTTGAGAAGATAAAGGAGAGAAAAAATAGCTAGACTAAGAAAAGGAAACATTAAAATCAATGAACAAAAGAGAAACATTAAAACTGATAGCACAGAAATATAAAAGATAATTATAGCTCATTATAAACAACAAAGTGTCAACAAATTTAATAAAGTTCAAAAAGTGGACATTTCCTATACATAATCAACCTCTGAACAGTTTGTGCATGGTATTAAATGAATCCTAACTGCTTTTAGTCCTTAACAGTCTAGTATTCAATGAGTATTCACCAGTGAGCCAGTACTCCTGGAATTCAATGTAAAAGCCAATTACCTAAATAACTTGGCCAACAGAACTGTGTATACAAATCCCATGAGTAGGAAATGTGATGGCTGGGATGAAGAACTTAAATCTCCTATAGAATAAGAAGCATGTCTCCTAATCCCCCTACCCCTAGAATCTCTCATCAGAGTTTTGGAAGTAGCAGAGGTAGAGAGGAAAAGCTGTTAATATTTTGTGAGCAACAGAGACATATAGGCCATCCCTTAGCGCTAAAGTTATTTTTCTTTAGCTAAAGAAGCTAGGAAGCCAGAGTGTAAGTTCAAAGGCTTCACAAAGCTTATAGTCAAAATCTATATATTTCATATGGCTATACAAGCCTATTTTTGCCAAAATTCAGGACAATGAGAAACTGAGTGAAATGAAGTTGCTTCCACTTTCTCTTCAACTTCCACTTTCCCCTTCATCCCAGTCATTGGTGTACAAGATCTCAATTCCAAATGATCATGGATTTGTCATTCATCGCTGTAAACTAGAGACCTGAAAAACCTTTGAGTAGGGAAGAAGAAACTGACGGGAGACTTATTGTCCATATATGCCATACCCAGGTTTCAACTAGTCAGTTCAGGGGAAAAACAAACAAAAACCAACAAAAGCATCCAACTGTGACTAGTTAGTTTGATATAAAGCCCATCAAGTTGCCCTGTGTAGACTCAGCCTGAGTTGAAGGAGCCAATCATTCAACCACCTTCTATTTCATTGGATGTTAGTGGATGAAGGGGAATAAAAGCAAAGCTATAAATCCTGCTATTGAGAAAACTCTAAGCAATGTTTTACCAGACCTCATTTATATAAATTGGACTTACAGAGTCAGACCAAGGGCATGGCAAATCGGTACAATTCATTCTTACTAGCTCAGATCTTTAGCGCTCTAAGAGTCCTTGGGGACCATGTAATGCAGCTTCTTTATTTTACAGATATGTAACCTGAGGCTCAGGGGATCTTATACAGCAAGCTAGTAACAGAACTCAGTCTAAAATCCAAATCTCCAAAAGACTCTTACATTGTATTATCCAAAGTGCCTGGTTCTAGGGATTTTGGGGAAAATATTTCTTCTCATATTCTGGGGGAATTTGGTGCTTTATGCTTCAAAGACTCTGAGGATAGTCATGGACATTCTTCCTTTTCTTCCCTTCAGAATGCACAGTCAATATGAGCACAATTGTACATACATCAGTAAAGCCTACCAGACTTCTGGCCTAGAAGCACATTTAGATGGTTAGCTTCTACAATATCTGCAACATATCCTATTTCCATGGAAAATATTAAGACTTCAGACAAATACTCTCTCTTTGAGGCACTATATCCATCCTGTCCTTGCCATGCAACTTACCCTCAGAGCACAAATTTGGACCAGATGTGGTCGTATCTATTTTGAAAAGAATTTTATTAAAAACTATGGAAAAGGAAAAGGGAAAAACAGAGGCACAGCTTATAGGTATCATAGTTGTACCTATTTCTGATATCTAATATCCAAGTACTTAAATCTTGATGACTTGCTTAAAAGAAGTTTTCTAGATATGGCGATGTTCTATCTCACTTTCTTGAATCCCCAAAGCTATAAAATTGTCACTATTCAAGTTGCCATTACAAGTCCATATTAAACCTGTTTTTAGATGCCAGGCCCAACTCCAGGAGTTCTATATAAGGTCTGGCTATTTGTCTCTATATGATAAATATAAGGGTATGGTGAACAGCAGAGAAAGGAAATTTATTACATCACAAGCATGAGAGGACAACAGTTCAGTATCTTCAGGGTATAGACATAAGCTCTATGCTTAAATACTCAAGCACCTAGAGACAGGAGACAAAAAGGGTGGATAGTTAAAAATGTACCAGGCACAGGTGAGGCCTGGTTGCTCAGTATTCCAACCTTTGTTTGTGGAGGGGTCCTAGAGAACTTTTTATAGCTGCCACTATAAACAACTCATCAGTGCTTGGTGGCCTGTCCTGAGGAAGTTCTAGTGTTCCTTAGGAACAGTTTTAGTTCTCATGGATGAGTTTTTTTTGGGGAGGGGGAGGGGTCCGGTCGTGGGGCTTGAACTCTGGGCCTGGGTGCTGTCCCTCAGCTCTTCAGCTTAAGGCTAGCGCTCTACCACTTGAGTCACAGTGCCACTTCCGGCTTTTTTCCTTTTTGCTTATGTGGTGCTGAGGAATCGAACCCAGGGCCTCAAGCATGCAAGGCAAGCACTCTACCACTGAGCCACCTTCCCAGCCCTCATGGAGGAGTTTTTAATCAGTGATAATTCCTGTCTTTTACAGATTTCAGGGTGATTGTAAAATGACTGCAGAGGGAATTGCTTAGAGCAGAGATATACAGAAAATGGAAGCAGGGATGCTTTTTTTCTGCTTTTAGTTAATTTGTGAACCCAGCAAACACAGCTTTTAAGGAATCTTACACTTAGGTTCTCTATGTTCCTTTCTAAAAGTAAGCTATTTGCCTCTACTTCCATGCTGGCCTTTACAACCATGACCTATTGTTCTCATAGTTGTTGCTAATTTAAAAAATATTTATTACTTTATTCCCTATCTTGTTGACATATATTAGTGTGGAAGGGGTTGTGTTATTTCCACATATGTATATAAGGTACTCCAATCATATTCATTCTATCACTCTCCCTGATTTTCTTCACCTCTTGAAACAATTTCAATAGAAGTATGTATATATATATATACATAATTATGTATATCTCTATCTATCTATCTATCTATCTATCTATCTATCTATCTATCTATCTATCTATCTATCTATCTATCTATCTATCTATCTATCTATCTATCTGTGGAAACCAGCACCCTTCCTAAATATGACCTAAAACCCTGAGTGAGAAAAGTCACTTTCTAACTAAGACTTCAGAGTCATTGTCTCCCATCATCTCTGGACCCTACAGGAAGATTTTTTGTTTGTTTGTTGTTTTCTTTTTGTGGTGGTCCTGGGGCTTGGACTCAGGGACCAGGCCAGTATCCCTGAGATTTTGTGCTCAAGGCTAGTGTTTTACCCCTTGAGCCACAACTCTAGTTCTGGATTTGGGGTGGTTAATTGGATATAAGAGTATCCTGGACTTTCCTGCCCATCTGGCTTTGAACTGCTATCATCAGATCTCAGCCTCCTGAGTGTCTGGGGTTACAGATATGAACCACAGGCACCTTCCAAGAAGCCAATAAGATTTTTCTTTCTCCTTCAACAAAGGTTCTTTGATTTTAATCTTTGATCTCTGCAAAGGACAATACTTGTCAAAAATCTCATGGGATAGGAAGGACCCAGGGTCAGAACTCCAGAAGTATCCTGATCATTTCTAATCTCTCCATGATTTAATTATCCAGGTATAAAAAGTCCACATGCCACTTGAATAGCAACTTCCCTGAATGTTCTCTTGGGAGAAGATGAAGTCATTAATGAACAAGATGAATTAATAGATACTCAAAAGAATGATCCCTAGGTTTTTCTCCCCTTTCTGATACTTGATATTATCTAGCAGACACAATTTTGAATGTAAACCTAGCTGTGAGCTAGTTGGAGTTTCATCCATTTAGGAAAGATTCTAAGTTCTCATTTAGGTGGTAATTTTTCCTTTTCTGGATATTGAGGATCCCCAATCTGACTTCAAGTTTCCACAATGACTTAATTATATGTACGCAGTTCTGGAACTGACTCCTTGTGGTTGCTTTTTGTGTGTTACAAATAGGCACTACTTGAATTCAGCATTATACGAGGGCACATTGACCCAATTCATTTTCTCAGCCAGACATCATCATTGTTCAGTGAACAACCTTCCCAATTGTATGCTGGAGCTTTGTTGGTCCACTAATACTGATTGACATACATAATATGTAGATGTGCTCTCGTGGGAGCGTTTAGAACAGAAAAATGTGGCTTTGCCATGTGGCAGTAGGTTGAAACGTTCCTCCTGGAAGTGCTTGATGTTTGCCATAATAAATAAGTAAATGAGAGAAAGAAGAAAGGAAGAAAAAAACAAGGGAGATTGTGGAAAGGGAAGTTTTGCAGAGTCTATGTCATTGACTGAGGTTCGTAAGGAAGGTGAAGTAGAGGGACAACAGAAATAACTAGCAAGCCAAGTGTTCTGCTAGGTGTTTCACAAGTGTTCTATCAATGACAATACATGGTCCTACAAGATAATATTTCATTTTTTATCACTTACTTTGTGCCAATACCATAGCTTGAACATAGGGTTATGTGCTCTCCCAGCTTGCCTGCTTGTTTGCAGCTGGTACTCTACTACTATTGAACCACACTTTCAGCCCAACTTTTTGCTGGTTAATTGGAGATGGAATGACAAGGACTTGTTTCATGGGCTGGTTTTGAACATGATCCTCCAGGTCTCAGCCTTCTGAATAGCTAGGATTACAGGCATGAGCCACAGGCATGAAATTTTCAATGATTAGTATTAAATACACAGAATATAAACTTTATCATCATAACTATTTTATTCTGGTAAAAGACAAGGTATAAAATTAACTTGCTTAAATATTTTTAACTGTACAATTCAATGACATTAAGAACATCCGTATTTTTGGGTAATCATCACCACTGTTCACTTCCAGAATTTTTTCATTTGGAAAAGCTAAACTCAACCTATTACATATTACTTTTTTCTACTCTATACCCCAGCCTCTGGTAACTACATTTTGCTATCTCTATGAATTTGTCTACTGTAGATACACAGTTTAAGAAGAATCATAATGCATTTGTCCTTTGGTTGACTCCCTTATTGGTTTATGCTAATGTACTCAAGATTCATCCATATTGGTACATATGTTGAAATTTCATTTCTTTTAAGGCTGAATAAAATTCCATTTTGTGCATATATCATATTTTGTCTATTCATCCATCAATAGACACTTGGTTTTAGTTCGTTTGAATATTATGAATATGTTCCTATTAAATTGGGTATAGAAATTCCTCTTCAACACTCTGCTTTCAATTCTTCTTGAGTACATGACCAGAAGCAGAATTTACTATATACCCTATGGTAAAGTTATTTTTAATTTTAGAGAAATTGTCACAGTTTTCTACCACAGCAGAGTTGTTTTATATTCCATGCAATGGTGCACAGGATTCTAATTTTTCTGTAGCCTTGTCAATACTTTTATTTTCTAAGTGCATGCACTCACGTGTGCGCGCATGCGCGCTCACAAATACACACACACACACACACACACACACACACACACACAAACACATATTTATGTGCCCCAGTACTGGAACAAAAAAAAATAAAGAAAAAGATAAAGGGAAGGGCAGTGTTTTTCCATTGTGAGCTAATATCCTTTTACAGCAACAGAGTACAACATGGGAAAAGTAGAAAGCAGACAGAAGAAAGAAATCCCCAATGTGGTCCGTGGCCATTCATGCTTAAAATATGTGTTCAATTCATAGTTTTCGCAGTTCGTTATCTCTTTCTTTTCTTGAAAGTGAGGTAGCTAGACATTTCATGTCAATGTGGTTGGTTTAATTTTACAGCCAACTATTAAATAACCTATGGTATTTGTTTTTTAAACTCATTCAGTTTTTTCTTTCCTTTTACCATTTTTTATTGTAAAGGAGTTATAGTTACATGAGTAAGGTAATGAGCGCATTTCTTGTTGAGCATTGTTATCTTGTCCTTTGTTTTTCTCCTACTATACATTCCCTCCCCTACCATCCCCCAATCCTCCCCCCTCCAAAGTTGTAAAGCTCATTTCCAACATAGTGTCTTGTGAGTCTTCTTGTTGCAATGGGTCATCCTGTGTCCTTATTTCAAAATTTTGTTATTCCCCTTTCCCTCCCCAAATTAGATAAATGTATATACAAGATACAGTGTACCAAAATCAAATACAGTGACAACAGGGCATATGCTATAGGGGGGAAGAATATATGAAAGAAATAAAAGAAAATCACATAGTACATTAAAAACAACAACAATAAAGAAAAAAACTCTTGCATCCATATGTTAGGGTTTTCACTAAGTATCATCTTATATGATCATATGTACATGGCTTTGAGCTTTTCAGCTCATCTTATAAAATTATCCTAGATGTATACTAATGAATGCATTGTAAGGGAAACCATGAGACCTATATTTTTGGGGGGTCTGGTTTACTTCATAACATGATTTTTTCCAAGTCTTTCCATTTCCTAAAAAATGGGGATTGGGGCTGTGTCATTCTTTCAGATGGAAGCATATAATTCCATTGTGTGAGTGTGTGTCACATTTTTTACCTTATTGTCAAGATGATGCACAGAGGAGTTACAGTTACATAGGTAATGCAGTGAGTACATTTCTTGTTGAACTTGTTACCCCCCTCCCTCACTTTTCTCCCAATTTCCTATCCCCAACCTCCCCCCCCCAAGTTGTACAGTTCATTTCCAACATGTTGTCTTGTGAGTATCACTGTTGCATTGGTTCACCCTTTGTCCTTTTTCTCACCATTTTGTTGTTCCCATTTCCTTCCCTAATTCAGATAGACTATATAAAATACTCAGGGTACCAAATCAAATACAATGACCACAGGGGATAAACCATAGAGAAAAAAAAAACACAAAAGAAGATTCAGAGGAAGATGGCAGAGAAGAAGCTAGAGGCTGAACAAGTTCTCACATAGAAAGCAGTTTTAGCGTTCTAGTGAATAATCCTAGGCTAGTGAATCAGACCAAGTGTGCCATCACAGCACAGAGAGTTTGGTCAGAGTGGGAAAATCCAGGCAAGGAGACAGATCTGAGCACTTGCTGGTAGCTGAGTCTGCAGCGGCAGTGGTGGCAGCAGCAGTGGCTGTAGCCACCATACCTACAGAGCGAGTCTGGGACAAAGGCACCAGATGCAGCCGGCAAGTGGATTCTACTCACCACCAGCAAGAACTGACAAGGAGCAGATATCTTCATCCTGCAGATTGCAGACCAGAAACAGCTCAGGAATCAAGACTCTGGCATGAGTAGAACCCTGACATCCTCACTCCTCAGGGAGCAGAGGAGGGAAGGCCACCCCTCACCCACCACCAGAAATCTCCATCTTTGATACTGACAAAGGCCCAGCTGAGCAGCTAGCTCCAACTCAGGCTTTGGAAGAAAAAAAAGATTCATTGAGCAGGTCATAGGAATGTGACCTGATCTTCCAGACTCAGCTCCTTCCAGGAGAAAGTCACCCCACCCAGGCAGACAAAGCTCCGCCCCCCCAGAGGAGTGCCTTTCTTCAGTGGATAAACAGAGCCAGAGGCTACTACTCCCTACAACAGCCTAGACAAACAATTGAAAATCAATAAACATAAACCCTGAGAATGGCTCCAGGCTGGGCTCTGTGAGTGTCTCAGGATCTAGCCTCTCAGGGAAAAGCTACCCAGAACCTAGCCTCATCACAGTTACTTCAAGTTAGAGGAAACAGCCATCTCCCTCTTTTGTGATACTGAAAGCAGATCCCCCTCTCACTGAACTAGCCTGGGAGGGGGATCACAAAATCTTGGGTAACACAGAGCATTTTTCTGTCTGCTCAAACAAACTGACTTAAGAAACCAATCAAGCCACAGGAAAACCAAACACCACAAGCAGAGCAGAGACTCCACCAAGAGACTGGTTACGGACACAGGGGAGATACAGGATCTTCCCATTCCACCAACCCAAAAAAAATCAAACACTTTTCTACCTTTTTTAAAATTTTTATTTTTTAAGAATTGTTTTTTATTAATCTTTTTTTCTCTCATAATTTTTATTCTAGGTGTATATGTGTGTATGTGTGCTTTTAAAAAAATCTCTTTTGACCTTTTGGTCCTTTTATTTATTCTTTTCATTTTTTTTCTCTCTTTCTTTCTTTGTTGCCTGACTTAATTGCTGTTCTGCTCATCCCCAGATATATATCAACCATCGATTATTAGACCTTATCCCCCATCACGTATATACTTAATCCAGAACTTTATTACTCAATTCACAACCTCTTAGGCTTAACTTCTTTAATAGCATTATCTTTTTATACCTATATAATTTTCAAGGAACCAATTTTAAGAATTTTTATTTTTTAATGTTTCCTTTCTGTCCTTCCCCTCCTTTCATCCTATCCTTTTCTTCTCTCAATTTCATTGCTTTATACTTACACCATTTTAAGTGTTTCACTTTTTAAACTTAAATTTTTGTTTTTCCATTCTTTCTTGACTTTTTTGCAATCTCTCTCCTATTATTGTGTACAATCTATTTCCCTCTCTGAGATTAGGATTTGGTTTAATTCACTCTCCTTTTACCTCTCTACATCCCTCTAATCCTATTTTCCCCACATTTCTCCCTGAACTTAATAAATTCTGGTTTGGGAAATCCTTCTTTGCTGTTCTTAGCCCATTGATCCATAGTTGTTTCAGGTTGAACAGATTGTATCTGTTGAACTAGACCATTTTGACTGTGCAACTACAGGACTCTGGTTGATGCTTGCCTTAAAATAGTGTTCTAGCAAAAAACTGATGTTACTTTCAGATCACATGGGCAGAACATCAGGAAAAACAAGAAAAATGGCAAGTCTGGGAATCTCAACTCCCACTCATGATAATCAAGTGACAGAACAGTTAATGAATAATCTAGAGGAGAGTTTCCAAAACTCTCTACAAACACTACTGGTAAACATGATGATTGAAAACCTGCAAAAGACTCAGTGTGAGCATGATAGGAAGCAAGAGGAGGCAAACCAAAGATTAATACAGGGATCTCATGAGCATGAGGAAGCTACTCAAAGATTAATACAGGAATTGCATGAGCAGGTTGAAAACAGTCAAAGGGAAATACAGGAATTGCGTGAACATGAGGATGCTAATCAAAGTGTAATACAGGAATTGTGAGAGCGGGAACAGAATAGACAAAGATCAATAGAGACATTAATGGAATCCATAAAGAGACAGCTGAAAGAATTCAGGGAGACCACAGAGAATGCTGAATGGAGCCGGACAGAAAGAATGGGAGTCCAAGGAAACCATAACCAATCAACTAAGTGGTTTAAGAATAAACACGGAACACCAAATTAAGGAAGAAAAGAAGTTCATACAAGAACTAAAACAAAGCTCCAACAAAGAATTTGAAGTCATCAAACCTGACCAGTTAGAATGAAAAGAAATAAATAACAAAGTAGAAAGTCTTGACAGCAGGCTAGACCATGCAGAAGATCGATTCTCAGGGATTAAAGACAGCCTAGATATTGTAGAGAAAGAACATACAATTATCCAAGACAAATCCAAAAAATTATGACACATCTATTCAACATTTGGAAAACACCATCAGAAGGCCTAATCTGACGATAATGGGTATAGAGGAGCTCCTAGAGACAAAAGTTAATGGTCTAGGAAACTTGTTCAACAGGATCCTAGCAGAGAACTTCCCAAACATGCAAAAAGATAGACCTGTTCAGATACAAGGAGCTTTTAGAACCCCAAATAGACCAGACCAGAACAGAACATCCCACCGTCACATTATAATGCTCACAGGATCAATTCAGACCAAGGAAAGGATCCCTAACGCTGTCAAGGAGAAAAGATCAATCACCTATAAAGGGAAACTAATTAGAATAAACTCAGATTTCTCAGCAGAGACAATTAAAGCAAGAATGATCTACGCCATGCCCTAAAGACAAACAACTTTCAACCAAGAATACTGTACCCAGCTAAACTCTCCTTCATAACTGAAGGTCAAATAAAAACCTTCCATAGCAAAGAAAAACTGAAACAATATATCTCCACCAAACCAGCCTAAAAAAGATACTTAAAGATATCCTACACATAGATAACCAACAAGACCACAATAAAGACCAAGAAAGCACACCCAAACAGAGAATACAAGAACCATAGGAAGAACCCAGTTGTAGCAGCCACCCAGAAGATGGATAACATGGCAGGGACTACTAAACACCTCTCAGTTCTAACTCTCAACATTAACAGACTTAACTCTCCAATTAAGTGACATAGACTGTCTAGTTGGATTAAAAAGCAAGATCCTTCTATCTGCTGCCTTCAGGAGTGACAACTTGCCCATAAAAACAAACATATTCTGAAAGTGAAAGGCTGCAACAAAATCTACCAAGCAAATGGCCCCCATAAACAGGCGGGAGTTGCAATCCTAATATCAGATAAAAGAGACTTCAAATTAAAATTAGCGAGAAGAGATAATGAAGGTTGCTACATACTAATTAAGGGATCTCTCCTTCAGGAAGATATTACAATTCTAAATACGGATTCACCAAACAACGGAGCACCCAAATTCAGTCAAGAAACACTACTTTCCCTCAAATCTCACATAGATCCAAAGACATTAATTGTTGGGGACTTTAACACACCACTTTCCACACTAGATAGATCAACTCGACAAAAACTCAACAGAGAAACTGCAAACATAAAAAACTGCATAGATCAACTAGTTTTAACAGACATCTCCTGAATAGTTCACCCATCAGCATCTGAATACAAGTTTTTCTCAGTAGCACAAGGAACATTTTCCAAAACAGACCACATTTTAGTTCACCAAGCAAACTTGTCCAAATTCAGAAACATGGAAGTTATACCTTGTATTCTCTCAGATCACAAGGGAATAAAATTAGAACTCAACACCAAAAGCCACCAAAGAAAGTCCTGTAACACGTGGAGGCTGAAAAACACACTGCTGAATCACAGTGGGTCATGGAAGCGATTAGAAAGAAAATTCAAATGTTCATGATATTCAACAAAAATAAGTACAAAATTATCGGCTCCACTGGAACCCAGCAAAGGCAGTACTCAGAGGCAAGTTTATAGCTCTGAGTTCCTACCTCAACAAATTGGAGAGATCTGAAACCAATAATTTAATGAGACATCTGAACCTCCTTGAAAAAGAGCAGCAAGCTAAACCCCAATACAGTAGACAGAAAGAAATAATTAAAATTAAATCCGAATTAAACGAATTAGAATCCAAAAAAAAAACTGTAGAAAGAGTCAAGAAAACAGAGTTGATTCTTCAAAAATATTAACCAAATTGACAGACCCTTAGCAAATCTCACCGGGAAAAGAAGAGAACACACCCAAATAAACAAACTCAGAGATGAGAATGGGAACATCACCACAGAAACAACCAAGATTAAGAACATTATAAGAAAATACTTTTCAAACCTTTATGCTAATAACTTTGAGAACCTAGAAGAAATGGACTATTTCCTAGCAAATATCAACTTGCCAATACTAAACCAAGATGAGTTAAAACAACTTAACAGGCTCATATCAAACATTGAAATAGAAACAGCAATAAGGAACCTCCCATCTAAGAAAAGCCCATGACCTGGTGGATTTACAGCGGATTTCTACAAGGCCTTCAAAGCACAGCTCACAGCAAAACTCCTCCAACCCTTCAATGAAATTGAAAACAAAGTTAACTACTAAACTCTTTCTATGAAGCCATCATAGCCCTCATCCCCAAACCAGGAAGGGACTCATCAAAGAAAGAGAACTATAGACCCATTTCTTTGATGAACATTGATGCAAAACTTCTCAACAAAATTTTGGCCACTAGACTTCAACAATTCATCCAAAAAGTCATACACCACGATCAAACAGGATTCATTTCAGCGATGCAAAGCTGGTTCAACGTTCGCAAATCAATTAATTTAATTCATCACATCAACAAGAGCAAGGATAAAAACCACATGGTTATCTCAAAAAATGCAGAAGAAGCATTTGACAAGATTCAACACCCCTTTATGATGAAGGCTCTGGAAAAATTAGGAATCCATGGAACATTCCTCAATACAATAAAGACTGTATATGACAAACTTAGAGCCAGCATTATACTTAATGATGAAATATGAAATCCATTTCCTCTTAACTCAGGAACGAGACAAGGATGTCCATTCTCTCCACTTCTCTTCAATTTAGTATTAGAATGCCTAGCGACAGCAATAAGACAAGATGCAAATGTAAAAGAGATCTAAATATGGAAAGATGATGTAAAACTCTCCCTCTTTGCAGATGACATGATCTTGTATTTAAAGAATCCCACAGACTCCACTCCCAAATTACTCAAAATGATTCTAAACTTTGGCAAAGTAGCAGGGTATAAAATGAACCCTCAAAAATCAATGGCTTTTCTGTTTTACGACTATGAAAAGAGCATGGCTGAAATCAGAAAAGCAACTCCTTTTGTAATAACACCACAAAACGTAAAATACCTAGGAATTTACTTAATCAAAGAAGTGAAGGACCTCTATGATAAAAACTTTAAAAACTGTAAAAGGAAATCAAAACAGAACTTAGAAAGTGGAACAAACCTCCCATGCTCCTGGATCAACATCCTGAAAATGGCAATACTTCTGAAAGCTATCTACAAATTCAATGAGATACTTATCAATATCAATATTCCAACCTCATTCTTCAAGGAAATAGAAGAGGCAATCCAAAAATTCATATGGAACAATAAAAGACCTAAAAGACCCCGAATAGGAAAAATGATCCTTAACAGAAAGAACACTGCTGGAGGAATATCAATACCAAATTCCAAACTCTACTACAATGCCATAGTAATGAAAACAGCTTGGTACTGGCACAAGAACAGACCTCAGAACCAGTGGAATAGAATTGAAAACCCAGAAATGAACCCACAGACATATAGCCATCTAATCTTTGATAAGGGAGCTAAAAATAGAATGGAAGAAAGACAGTCTCTTCAGTAAATGGTGCTGGCAAATTGGTTAATCACTTGTAGAAAACTAAAGCTAAATCCTTATATATCACCCTGCACCAGAATCAATTCCAAATGGATCAAAGAACTTGGAGTCAAAGCAGACACCCTGAAAACATTACGGAATGGAATAGGAGAAACTCTAGGTCTCCCTGGAACAGGCTGAAATTTTCTTAATGGAGACCCAGAAACACAACAAATCAAAGAAAGGTGGGACAAATGGGATTACATGAAATTGCAGATCTTCTGCATGGCAAAGGACATATCTAGCAAGATCAATAGAAAGCCCACGGATTGGGAGATCTTCACTAGCCATACAGTGGACAAGGTCTCATATCGAAAATATACCTGGGAAACATAGGTCCCATGGTTTCCCTTATTTGCAATATCTAGTATAGGTATGAGTCAAGCGGAAAAAGTCAGATAATGTGATGTTAGGAAAACAAAACCTCAAATATGTATTTTAATGTTTTTGTTTCTTTCATGCATGTGTTTCTAACGCATTTATAAGATTATTTCTTTGTTGCTTTGTATGTCCCTCCCCCACAGTGTAACCCCCGCTTTCACTATATTTGATGTCAGTATAACATGTGGAGGAGATGGGGACAAACAAGTCGTTTAAGGATTCAGGTGGACCTGTTGCAACAATGAGAAGTACAAAATGTCATGTCAAAACCAGCTTTACAATGTCGGTGGGGGGGGGGGGAGGGGGGGTATGATTGGTTGGGAGGGAGGGGGGAGGCTGGGAAGGGAGGTGAAGGGTAAACAAAGGAGGAGGCTGCAATGCTTGGTAAGAAATGTATGCATTATCCTGCCCATGTAATTGTAACCCCTCTGTACAGTATGTTCTCAAATAAAATAAAATAAAATTTAAAAAAAAAAAAAAAAAAAAAAGAAAATATACCTGGAACTCATAAAATTAAATCCTCAACAACAAATCCTTAAAGAAACAACTGCCCAATAAATAAGTGGACTAAAGACTTAAAGAGAAAGGATGGCCGGGGCTGGGAAGGTGGCTCAGTGGTAGAGCGCTTGCCTTGCGTGCCTGAGGCCCTGGGTTCAATTCCCCAGCACCACAAAAGCAAAAAGAAAAAAGCCGGAAGTGGCGCTGTAGCTCAAGTGGTAGAGCGTTAGCCTTGAGCTGAAGAGCTGAGGAACAGCGCCCAGACCCAGAGTTCAGGCCCCACAACCGGACCCCCCCCCAAAAAAAAAAAATAAATAAAAAAGAAAGGATGGCCAATGGACACATGAAGAAATGCTCAGCCTTCCTAGCCATAAAAGAAATGGAAACCAAAACAACACTAGGATACCACCTCATCCCAGTTAGAATGCCTATAATCAAGAACTCTAATACCAACAGATGCTGGAGGAGATGTGGACAGAAGGGAACCTTATTGCATTGTTGGTGGGAGTGTAACCTTGTTCAACCACTTTGGAAAGCAGTATGGAGGTTCCTCAAAAGACTCCACATAGAGCTGCCCTATGACCCAGCAATCCCACTTGGAGAAAATTGTATTAAGTGAAGTAATCAATGTTATATGAATTTTGGTTGAGATTTCATTCAAGCTGTAGTTAACATTGGATATTATGGACATTTAACATATCTTATAAGGCTTGCGGTGTTTCGTACTATGTATCCAAGGCTGGCCTTGAATTTGTGACTTTCCTGCCTCTGCCTCCTAAGTGGTGCCACCATGCCCAGCTGAACATTTCTTGAAATGTAAGTCTGTGCCTAACTAATCCTTTTATTTTTTAATTGTTTTTTTCTGTTTTTTTTTTCCTGTGGATTGAATCCAGAATATTGCACTTGCTAGGCAAGCACTTTGCCACTGAGCTACTTTGCAGCCTTACCTAGCTAATTCTTTTTCGATTTTTGCATATGAGAAAAAAATGTTTATTTTACTTGTATTTTAGCAAGATATTTTCTATGATCAAAAAATCCTTTATAGATTGGTGCCAATGGCTCACGTCTATAATCATATATATGTTATATATGATATAATATATTATATGAAATATAATATATTATATTATAATATATAATATAATATATAATATAGTATATAATGAATAATTATATAATATATAACAATAATATATTGTTATTTTATATGTATATACACATTATATATACACATATACATATGTATATACACATTAAAACAGTACAAAACCATATTAATGAAAAATATTGTGATATTGACACAGTTAGACATAGAAACAAGTCAAATAGACAGGAGAGCCCAAAGATAAATCCTCCCATTGATAATGACTTGAGGCATCACTCAAATTGTAGAGTTCTTGCCTTCTGTGAGGCCCTGGTTTCAATCTCCAGAACAGCAATGAATTAAATAAACAAATACATAGATAAATTAATAGATAAACAGTATGCATATATAATAACTATCCTAATGACCATGAATATACTTCACTCTGGCTTAATATTTCATTTCTCTAGTAATTACAAGAGCTTGTGTATGATGCTATGTATTGTTACTAGCCATTTGTTTATTTTCTTTGGAGAAATATCTACTCAAGTCTGCTCACTTTTTTTTCAAATGGTTTTGTTGTGATTGTTGTAGTGGTTTTTAATGTATTAAGCTTATTGACTGTAATGAACATTTTATGCACAGAAGTTGTTAATTTTGGAGCAATCCTATTCCTTTACCTTCTTTATTGTTCCTGCCTATGGGTTTGGCATCATATCCAAGAAAACACTACCAATCCAGTGTCATGAACAGCTTTCACATTTTAGTTATTAAGTTTAAGTGCTTAATCAATTTTTAATTACTTTTCCACGTGCTATAAAGTAAGGGTACAGTTTCATTCTTTTCCAGGTGTATGTCCAGTTTTCACTTCAGTTGTTAAGAACACAACGGATTTTTCCTATGAATGGCTTTTCCACCCTTAGTGTAATTTATGTGATTATCGATGGGAGGATTTATCTTTGGGCTCTCTTGTCTTTTTCACTTGTTCCTATGTCTAACTTTGTGTCAATATCACAATATTTTCATTAATATGTTGTTGTAATAAGTTTTAAAATCTTATGAATGGGACATCAAACTTTTTTTTCATAGATTATTGGTATTTTTGCTCATTTATTTATTTACTATTATTTATTATGGGATATTTGGTTTCATTGAGATTCTTGATTTTGTAATTGGATATTAAACTGAATACCAAAAATACTCTGTGCAGTGTTCCAATCTATAGTTGTTTTCCAAATTGTGGTCTTTTTAATTGCAAAACCTTTTCAATGTTTAGCAATTTCCAGTGTATAAATATTTTATCTGCTTTATTGGCTTTATTCCTAAGAATTTTATTCTTTTTTTCTTTTTACTATTTAACTACATTTAAAAGACAAGGGCATTGAGGCTTTGAGAAGCTAAGAGCTAGTTATATATTTTGTCACAGTAAGAGTGAGGCTCTAATGGCTTTGGTGAGCCAACAATATTTATCATTCATATATTCTACCTGCCAGAGGCTCATTAGACTACCGCTAAATGGAACAAAATATAATGTAAAACTAAATCAATAACATCAACTGTAGAACCTCCCGAATTCAGTGGTGAGGTAATTTAGTGGTTGGAATTTGGTTCAGCTAAGGACAGTGCTAGAAGCTTAATTCTTACAGGGTCTCATTAGGTTTCTTAGTTTTGCTCTTTTCTTTTTTTATTGAGAAAATACCTTACAGAGGTGTTACAATTACATGAGCAAGGTAATGAGTACATTTCTTATCAAGCATTGTTGCCTCCTCCTTTGTTTTCCCATCCCTTCCCATCTCCCCCCCTCCGCCCCTGCCCCTCCCAACCTCCCCCAGTGCCAAAGTTGTAAAGTTTGTTTTTCTTTTTTTTGGGGGGGGGGGGTTCCGGTCTCGGGGCCTGAACTTTGGGCCTGGGCGGTGTCCCTCAGCTCTTCAGCTCAAGGCTAGCGCTCTACCACTTGAGCCACAGCGCCACTTCCGGCTTTTTTCCCCAGGGCCTCATGCATGCAAGGCAAGCGCTCTACCACTGAGCCGCCTTCCCAGCCCCTAAAGTTCGTTTTTTAACATAACATCTTGTACATCTCATTGTTGCAATGGGTCCACCTGTATCCCTATTTAAACAATTTGTTTTTTCCCTTCCCCTCTACAAATTATACCAACATCAAATACAGTGAAAACAGGGGTTATATTGTGGGGGAGGGACATACAAAGAAACAAAGAAAGCATCTTATAAATATGTTAGAAACAATAGCAAGAAAGAAAAACCATTTGAGTCCTTATCTTCGGGTTCATTTCACCTAACATCAACTTATCTGACCGTTTCTGCTTGTCTCAGATATATACAAGTTATTGCAAATAAGGGAAACCATGGGACTTGTGTTTCTTTGGGCCTGGCTTACTTCACTTAATATGTTTTTCCAAGTCTTTCCATTTCCTAACAAATGGGGCAATGTCATTCTTTCTGATGGAGGCATAGAATTCCCATGTGTATATATATCACATCTTCTTAATCCATTCATCTACTGAGGGGCATCTGGGTTGGTTCCATATCTTAGCTATGGTAAATAATGCTGCAATAAACATAGTTGTGCTGGTAGCTTTAGTATAATCTTGTTTGTGATCATTCGGGTAATAGCTACTACAAACAGTCTTAAATCCAGAAGCCAAGTGAAGTAAGTCAGGCTCAGAGAGACAAAGGACACATGTTTTCTCTCTTATGTAGAAGTAGATCTATATTATAAGTACATATGTAAACAATTAGGTCATATGCATATATACAAAAACTTGTAAATTATAGTGTATAGAGAGGAGGATTTAGATGGTGTGACTTCTTTGAACAGCTATCTTAGAGTTTAGTAAAATTAATACCAGCAGGCTGGAATGTGTTGTGGGGGGAGTGAGAACAAGAGGAGGAAGTAGACAAATGGAGAAAGGAAAGGTGGGTTAATGAAATAATTATATTCAATGTATATATGTAAAAAAATAAAATAAGATAATTTGAGAGTATGAGTGTTGTTTGGAGAGATGGGAGTGAATGATGAAAGGGGTGACATTGATCAAAATGCATTGTATTTATGAACTGATGTGCTAAACTGAAACTCCTTTGTACAATTACTTTAAATAATAATAATAAATAGAAAAGGGAAAAACAAACCAATATTGGGTCTCAAAGAGAGTCTAATGGGGAAGTGTCAAATTGAAACAGTTCTCAAATTTGAGTGATAGATCATCACTCAGGAAAAGTGAAGAAATAATTGGCATGAAGGTACAAAAGACTAAAGCATGTCATGAGATCTGTGAATAGTTGATTGGTTTGCAGTCTTTGTTTTCAGGAAGATAAGGGGAATTGCAGACAAAGGGAGGATGGTGATTAGGAATCAATTTGTGATTACATGTTAAGAACATTGAACTTGAGATGTGAATCAAATTAATATAAACTTTAGAGTGAGTGGTTTGTGTAGGAAAGTTCATATAAATGTATCTTAGGAATAATTTTTACATCTAGAATAATTTTCAAATTTCTTTATAGTATTTCTTAAAATCATAGGCAGCTATTGGTGCTAAACATCAAGGGGAAATGACACAGTATGCTGCAGAAAAATGTATTATGGCTTTGGCAGATTTGTTTTCAGTGGGATTGGGATTTGAACTCAGGTCTGTGTGTGCAGTCAAACATTCAACCACTTAATCCACAATCCCAGACCATTTTTATTTAGTTATTTTTAGATAGTATCTCACTTTTTTAGTCCAGTCCTGCCTAGACTAAATTCCTTCTACTTTACTCCTTCCAAGTAGCTGAGATGACAGGCATACACCACCATGCTCAACTTTTCATTCAGGTGGAATCTCAATAACTTTTTTTTTTGAGTTTTCTATATATCGACATCTTTATTTGGTAAGGCCTCAACCCTCAATAAGTTTTTTCCTGATCTGTTTTGGAATGTGGCCAGCCATATGACCACTTCCCAAGTATCTAGAATTATCAATGTAAACTATGGTGCCCAATGGCAAGTAAACATTTTAAAGCATTGGCCCTGTTAGAAGGGACTGGCTAGAGAACTGATAGTAATCAGTGAGGGAATTCAGTAAGGGCATAACTGTAGTCAGACTGAATTTGTCTTAACCTCACTTCTTCCCTGGAGTCACACAGAACTTGTCTTAATCTCACTTCTTCCCTGGGGGCAAAGAAATGTTTTTTTTGATCCTCAATTGCTACCACATATTTTGTTGGAAGCCTCATCAATATAAAGGGTTTAATTGGCAGGGTATCTTGTGTTCCTTCAAAAGAGCTCAATTCACACAATGCAGTGTCTATGTTATGTATGTAATAGGTAGTGAGAATGTTTTTTATACAGCACAAGCACCAGACTCAAAATGAGAGCACTGAGTTTTATTTGTAGCTTTCTGCTTGAGCAGCTTATTTTCCATCTTATAAAAACACACAGGACTTTTCTATCCTCTTTCTTCCCATTCTACATTGTGGAGGCCAGGCAGTAGCCTTATATGTACTCCTATTGCTGGGCTTGGGCTCTCAGTGTTGTCATGGTGACCCTCCACCTTCTTTAGTGACCACCCATTGCCTTTAAGGAAGAAGCTGGCCAAACACTCTTAATTACTTTTTCAAATAAGATTGGCTTTATTTTATTTATAAAAGGCTCCCACTTACTACCTGCTTAGCCAGAGCCAAAGATCATGGACTAGAAGGAAGGAAGAGAATAAATGAGAGGGTGCTTCTGACTTTTTGGAGTATTTGGCATTGTACCTTCCACCCACTACAACCTCCAAATCCCTTTGCAGATCCAAAAGCAGCAGGCTGTGCAAAATATAAAATGTGCTTTGTGTTACTTGTTTTCCTGAAAGATTAGGTGCAGCTAATCCACCCACCCCATGTCAGATATGATGCCAGTATCTGCAGGACCATAAAGGTTTGTATAAAAAGGCTTTTTATAGAGAAAGCTTAGGTGCACACATATATCACATCCAACTACTCTCCCCCCTCTACTCATAGAACACCTCTTTTGTGTAAAGTTCACCCTAGGAAGGCAGAGCAGACTCCTCCCTCCTCTTGGTTAAGTCTCTGGCCAGTACCAGCATCACCTAGGTAACCGAGGCAGATAACTACCCCCTTCCTGAGGTCACATCCAGATTCGGTGGCCACACCTTCTTCCGACACTAGCCTTGATAAATCATACCCCGGCTGTGGTTCCACTTTTTTTTTTTTACAATCGAACTTCTCAAAGGTTTGTATTTATTAATAGGTAGAGCACAGTACAGATTTATTGGGAATGGTGTTACATACACACAGCACCAATGAGCATTTTATTTTTTTGAGGGAAATCTATGTAGTTCAGGGTGCCCTTGAACTCAATCTCCTTTTTCTCTGGCCTCCTGAGAACTGGGATTACAGATATGCACAACCATGTTAGGTACCACTGAGCATTTGAATATAAGGATGTGATTGGAGGAAATTTAAGATTGAAATGGGAAGGAAATAATCATTGCCTCTAATAGTGAAGTTCATGAGAGTGAATCTGAGCTCTGGTACCTGCAAGTTCACATAGGATCTCTTTTATCTCTTTCAGCATTTCAGAAGGAATCCATCTCTAGTACCAGACTGTAAACTTGCAATGCTAGTATTTGGTAGATAGAATCCACTCCCTGAATGGATATTGCAATAATGGTGTCCCCATATTCTCTTTTTTTAAAAAAAATTTGTCCTCACGATTTTATTGTCTTTATAATAAAAGTTAGAAGTTAGACATCATGATTATACTGTCTTCGTAACAAAAGTTGGAGCTTAAAACTGGATCACTAGCCCCATTTTCTTTTTATCTTCATCCAATTAAAAATGTTTGTATCTCTTAATAGCAAGCATTCTCTTAGATCTGCAGTTGGGCTCAACACATTCAAGTCTCTGCACAATTTTCTTTGTAGTCTAAGCATTTCCAGAAAATTGGTTTAGTCTGACTTCCATAGCCACTCTGCTTCATGTCATAACAATGCTTTTCCAGGGCATAATGAGAATCCTTGCCCTTCTATTTTTTAATAAGATTTTTATTGTGAAAATACTGTACAGAGGGGTTACAATCACATGAACAAGGTAATGAGTACATTTCTTACCAAGCATTGTTACCTCCTCCTTTTTTCCCCCCTCCCATTCCTTCCCTCCCATCTCCACAACTACATTCCACCCCCCCTCCCACACACACACATATAGCATCTTGTACATCTCATTGTTGCAACGGGTCCACCTGTATCCCTATTTAAACAATTTGTTTTTTCCCTTCCCCTCCACAAATTATACCAACAACAAATACAGTGAAAACAGGGGTTATACTGCGGGGGGGGGGGGAAGGGGAGGGACATACAAAGCAATATAAAAAGTCACATAGCAAGAAAGAAAAAACCACTTCTGTCCTTATCTTGGGGTTCATTTTGCTTAACATCATCTTATCTGACCTTTTCTGCTTGTCTCAGATATGTACTAATTATTACAAATAAGGGAAACCATGGGATCTGTGTTTCTTTGAGCCTGGCTTACTTCACTTAAAATGTTTTTCCAAGTCTTTCCATTTCCTAACAACTGGGGCAATGTCATTCTTTCTGAAGGAGGCATAGAATTCCATTTTCTTGATCCATGCATGTACTGAGGGGCATGTGGGTTGGTTCCATATCTTAGCTATGGTAAATAATGCTGCAATAAACATAGTTGTGCTGGTAGCTTTAGTATGGTTTTATTTGAGATCATTTGGGTAAATGCCCAAAAGTGGGATTGCTGGGTCATAGGGGAGCTCTATGTGGAGTCTCCATACTGCTTTCCAAAGTGGTTGAACAAGTTCACATTCTTACCAACAATGCAGTAAGTTTCCTTCTGTCCACATCCCCTCCAGCATCTGTTGTTATTAAAGTTCTTGATTATAGCCATTCTAACTGGGGTGAGGTGGTATCTCAGTGTTGTTTTGATTTGCATTTCTTTTATGGCTAGGGAGGTTGAGTATTTCTTCATGTGTCTATTGGCCATCCTTCTTTCCTCTTTAGAGAAGTTTCTCTTTAAGTCTTTAGCTCACTTATTTATTAGGCAGTTGTTTCTTTGAGGATTTGTTGTTGGGGATTTAATTTTTTGAGTTCCAGGTATATTTTAGATATGAGACCCTTGTCAGTTTTATGGCTAGTGAAGATCTTCTCCCAATCTATGGGTTTTCTATTGATCTTGCTAGCTATGTCCTTTGCCATGCAGAAGATCTGCATTTTCATGCAGTCCCATTTGTCCAACCTTTCTTTGATTTGTTGTGTTTCTGGGTCTCTATTAAGAAAATTTCAGCCTGTGCCAAGGAGACCTAGGGTTTCTCCTATACTGTCCTGTAATGTTTTCAGGGTGTCGGCTTTGACTCCGGGGTCTTTGATCCATTTGGAGTTGATTTTGGTGCGAGGTGATCTATAAAGATCTACAAGTGATTAACCAAAATTGCCAGCACCATTTACTGAAGAGGCTGTCTTTCTTCCATTCTATTTTTGTAGCTCCCTTATCAAAGATTAGGTGGCTATAGGTCCGTGGGTTCATTTTCAATTCTATTCCAGTGGTCCTGAGGTCTTTTCTTGTGTCAGTACCAAACTGTTTTGATTACTATGGCTTTGTAGTAGAGTTTGAAATTTGGTATTGATATTCCTCCAGCACTGTTCTTTCTGTTAAGAATTGTTTTTACTATTCAGGATCTTTTATTGTTCCATATGAATTTTTGGATTGCTTCTTCTATTTCCTTGAAGAATGAGATTGGAATATTGATAGGTATCACATTGAATTTGGAGATAGCCTTGGGAAGTATTGCCATTTTCATTATGTTAATCCTCCTAGTCCAATAGCATGGGAGGCTTTTCCACTTCCTAAGTTCTGCCTTAATTAACTTTTTTAGGCTGTTAAAGTTTTCATCATAGAGGTCCTTCAGCTTTTAGTTAAGCAATAGATATTTTAATTTTTGTGAAGCTATTAGTAATGGAGTTGGTTCCTTGATTTCAGCCGCACTCTTCTCATTGTTGGCATACAGAAAAGCCATTGATTTTTGAGGGTTAATTTTATGCCCTGCTACTTTGCCAAAGTTTTGAATCAGCTTGAGTAATTTGGGAGTGGAGTCCATGGGATTCTTTAAGTACAAGATCATGTCATCTGCAAATAGGGAGAGTTTTACTTCATCTTTCCCTATTTGAATCCCCTTTATATTTGCATCTTGTCTTATTTTTGTAGCTAGGCATTCTAATACTAAATTGAAGAGAAGTTGGGAGCGTGGACATCCTTGTCTCATTCCTGAGTTAAGAGGAAATGAATTTCATTTTTCACCATTAAGTATAATGTTGGCTGTAGGTTTGTCATATACAACCTTTATTGTATTAGGAATGTTCCATGGATTCCTAATTTTTCCAGAGCCTTCATCATAAAGGGATGTTGGATCTTGTCAAATGCTTTCTCTGCATTTATTGAGATAACCATGTGATTCTTTTTTTTTTTTTTTTTGCCAGTCATGGGACCTGAACTCTGGGCCTGGGCACTGTTCCTCAGCTATTCAGCTCAAGGCTAGCGCTCTACCACTTGAGCCACAGCACCACTTTTGGCTTTTTCTGCTTATGTGATGCTGAGGAATCGAACCCAGGGCCTCATGCATTCAAGGCAAGCACTCTACCACTGAGCCACCTTCCCAGCCCCTCAAACCATGTGATTCTTAACCTTGCTCTTGTTGATGTGATGAGTTACATTAATTGATTTGCATATATTAAACAGCTTTGCATCCCTGAAATGAGTCCTGTTTGATTGTGCTGTATGATTTTTTGGATGAATTGTTGAAGTCAATTGGCCAAAATTTTGTTGAGAAATTTTGCATTGATATTCATCAAAGAAATGGGTCTATATAGTTCTCTTTCTTTGATGAGTCCCTTCCTGGTTTGGGGATGAGGGTTATGATGGATTCATAGAAAGAGTTCAGTAGTGAACTTTCTCTTTCAATTTCACTGAAGAATTGAAGGAGCATTAGTGTGAATTATACTTTGAAGGCCTTGTAGAATTCCGATGTAAATCCATCTGGTCCTGGGCTTTTCTTAAATGGGAGGTCTCTTATTTCTGTTTCTATTTCAATTCTTGATATGGGCCTGTTAAGATGGTTTAACTCATCTTGTTTTAATTTTGGCAAGTTGATATTTGCTAGGAAATCCTCCATTTCTTCCAGGTTCTCAATATTATTGGCATAAAGGTTTAAGAGGTATTCCCTTATAATGTTCTGAATCTTGGTTGTTTCTGTGGTGGTGTTTCCATTCTCATCTCTGAGTTTATTTATTTGGGTGTGTTCTCTTCTTTTTCTGATTAGATTTGCTAAGGTTCTTTCAATGTGGCTAATGTTTTTGAAGAACCAACTCTGTTTTCTTGATTCTTTCTATGGTTTTTTTTATTCTAATTCGTTTAATTCTGATATCATTTTAATTATTTCTTTCTGTCTGCTGGATTGGGGCTTAGCTTGCTGCTCTTTTTCAAGGAGGTTCAGATGTCTTATTAAATTGTTAGTTTCAGATCTCTCCAATTTGTTGAGGTAGGAACTCAGAGCTATAAACTTGCCTCTGAGTACTGCCTTTGCTGTGTTCCAGAGGAGCTGGTAATTCTGTGCTCATTTTTGTTGAATATCATGAACATTTGAATTTCCTTTCTAATCTCCTCCATGACCCACTGGTGATTCAACAGTGTGTTGTTCAGCCTCTATATGTTACAGGACTTTCTTGGGTGGCTTTTGGTGTTGAGTTCTAATTTTATTCCCTTGTGGTCTGAGAGAATGCAGGTCATAACTTCAATGTTTCTGAATTTGGACAAGTTTGCTTTGTGGCCTAAAATGTGGTCAATTTTGGAAAATGTTCCTTGTGCTACTGAGAAAAACTTGTATTCAGATGCTGATGGGTGAACTATTCAGGAGATGTCTGTTAAAACTAATTGATCTATGCAGTTCTTTATGTTTGCAGTTTCTCTGTTGAGTTTTTGCCGAGTTGATCTATCTAGTGGGGATAGTGGTGTGTTAAAGTTCCCAACAGTTAATGTCTTTGGATCTATGTGAGATTTGAGGGAAAGTAGTGTTTCTTGACTGAATTTGGGTGCTCCGTTGTTTGGTGAATCTGTATTTAGAATTGTAATATCTTCCTGAAGGAGAGATCCCTTAATTAGTATGTAGCAACCTTCATTATCTCTTCTCGCTAATTTTAATTTGAAGTCTCTTTTATCTGATATTAGGATTGCAACTCCCGCCTGTTTATGGGGGCCATTTGCTTGGTAGATTTTGTTGCAGCCTTTCACTTTCAGAATATGTTTGTTTTTATGGGCAAGGTGTGACTCTTGAAGGCAGCAGATAGAAGGATCTTGTTTCTTAATCCAACTAGACAGTATATGGGTTTGACCCTTTTTTATTCCTGCTGCATGGGCTTCCAACTTTACCAGATATGGCTTGCAAATAAACCTTTCCCTGGTCTCTTTCCTCAGCTGCCAATTCACCAAACATACATCCTATGGTTATATTTGCAGAAATATTCTCTTTTAAAACTACAATTTTGAGTATCCCCTGAGACATTTCTCCTCAGGACTAAGATTCTCCAAAGGAGGTCTGTGGGTAATGATTTCCAGAGGAATCAAACAAATAAAAACCAAACTTCTTAACTTTCTCTTTCTTTGTATGAGATACATTGTGAAGAAACAATTTTTTTTATTTTACACTATGCCAGTACCGGCCTTGATCTAAGGGCCTTGGAGTGGTCCCTTAGCTCTCCTCCCTCTTCCTCCTCCTCCTCCCCCGCCGTCCTCCTCCTCCTCCTCCTCCTCCTCCTTCTTCTTCTTCTTCTTGGTCTTCTTCTTCGTGGTCTTCTGCTTCTGCTTCTTCTTCTTCTTCTCCTTCTCCTTCTCCTTCTTCTTCTTCTTCTTCTTCTTCTTCTTCTTCTTCTTCTTCTTCTTCCTCTTCCTCTTCCTCTTCCTCTTCCTCTCCTTCTCCTTCTCCTTCTCCTTCTCCTTCTCCTTCTCCTTCTCCTTCTCCTTCTCCTTCTCCTTCTCCTTCTCCTTCTCCTTCTTCTTCTTCTTCTTCTTCTTCTTCTTCTTCTTCTTCTTCTTCCTCTTCTTCTTCCTCTTCTTCTCCTTCTTCTTCTTCTCCTTCTTCTTCTTCTCCTTCCTCTTCTCCTTCTCCTTCTCCTTCTCCTTCTCCTTCTCCTTCTCCTTCTCCTTCTCCTTCTCCTTCTCCTTCTCCTTCTCCTTCTCCTTCTCCTTCTCCTTCTCCTTCTTCTTCTTCTTCTTCTTCTTCTTCTTCTTTTCTTCTCTAAAGGCTAGTTCTCTAACATTTGAGCCACAGCTCTACTTATGACTTTTTGGTGATTAATTGGAACTAAGAATCTACCAGACTTTCCTTCCAAGGCTGGCTTTAAACCTTGATATTCCAGGTCTCAGACTTTTTAAGTAGATAGCATTTCAGGTGTGAGCTACCAGGGTCTGTCTAAACAGCTTCTTTTTTTACAGAATGAAAGCTGAAAAGTTGTATGCACAAGAGTCATAATGTAACCCTGCCCTTTTGGATTAAGATCTGCTTACTTCAAAGTAACTGCAGTTTCCTCTCAGCTAAACTTTTGTGGGCAAGTTTTCTTTTGAGCACAAATAGCCTTACAGCTTCTGGGTGTTCTCTTCTGGTAACTGTTTCACTATCTCTTACATTCATTCTGTGTCTAGTCCACATTAAACTGTGATTTTCTGAAAGTTTTTCCTACTTTGAGTTTTGAAATTCAACTCTTTCTTCAGCTTCTACTCATTCTAGCCAATGGCTTTGAACAACCCATCTACTTGTATATGCCATCTTCCTTTGACAACTCTTCATCTTCTAGTCTCCAGACTAAATAGAAAGTAGGAAAATGCTTTATTCTTCTATTTCTCAAAAGAGCTGAGTTCTTGTCTCTCCTTCTTACATCTTCCTAACAACATGTTCTAAAACCAATCTGTATTCCTTTTGAAGAATTACACTCAGAGATAGAGTTGAACTGGCTATTGAGGTTTGATTGGTTCAGGTAGTACAAACCAAGTATCTCTGTCATGTACTGCAGTAATGCTGTCAGATATCACATTACCATATTGAGCTACAGCATCACACTTCTGTATAAGCAACAAATCTGCTGAGTGTTTTTTTTTATTCATACTCTTGTTCTCTGCCACATCCTCCAGCTGTCCCTATCCTTCCATCTTTATCTAAAGTGGGGCCCCTTCTCTGCTCCTAACTCCTTTTTTACCTCTTCTATAACCTCATATTCACTCAGACTTGGATATTTTAAGAGCTTTCACAATCAATATTCAGTTTGAATCTTCTCCATCTTTTTGCCCTTTTGCCAGTTCAAAGAAAGTTGGCCTCATGTCTTTCAAATCACAATAGTCATCTTGATAACATCAAACACAGCCAGGTTGGCTAAATCTATGAATCAGACCTAGGAACGACAAGTTTCTAAGGACCAAATGGCTGTTCTTAGAACATATCTAAAGAACTAGAAACAGATAGGGTTTCTTTTTAGAAATACTGTGGCTTGGTGTAGAGTTTCTTATGGGAAAATCAGGAGTGAGCTGAGGAAACTTTTCTGGGATTAGTTTACTTCTTTGAAAGAAGACCAACTTTCTTGTCTTTAGATGTAGAAACTAATCCTTACTGTGTGTGGTAGTTTTTTATTTGCATTCACACAGCTTCTGCCACTGGGAGCAGAAGGCCATTATTCATTATCTTGTTTTTACAGATATAGAAAGTCAGGTTTAGAGATAGCCAAGTAAGTCACCCATCATGTAAATATAGCTTTATTAGGTGGCAAAGTCTATGGAAAACAAGGAAACAGATAAAATAGTTGTTGCCATTTCTTTAGAATCAGCCCATTGTGACAAGAATAATTAAGGGAATCATGTGGTCTGGCATTTCTGTGAAAATGGTATAAGCTCCAACTAGAAGATTAAAACACATACACTTTTTAAAGGTTACAGCACACTGTACACTTCTATACAACTTGTGGGGGAGGGGTTTGGGAGGCAAAAATCTGGGAGAAAATGAGGGATGGGGTGACACTGTTCAAAAGACATGTAACAGTAACCCCTCTGTACATCACCTTTACAATTTAAGAAATAAGAACAAATAATCTATATGTTTATAATAGCATACGTTTATGATGCTCTTTTTAGGAAGCTGTAACTCCTTATCAAAGGAAAGATAAGTATAATTCAACCACTTTATAATCTCTTGATATCAGATTTACAATAAAGCAAGAAAATAACAAAAAACAGAAGAATTTCAGAAAATCTGTTCAGAATATACCATTAAAGGTAATTCTATCATATGCCCAAAGAAAGGAGTTTCTTAGAGAACAATGAGGTCTCCCGTTTGGGAATATGAAGGAATCAACTGAAAAATTCTCCTCCATATGGTTATGGAACTGGTTTCCCACAGTTTGCACAAGAGAGAAATGTTTTCATGTTTGAGGCGTGAGAAACCAAACAAGATTCAGCTGCTAGGTTGCCTGATAGTAGATGAAGCTTTTTTCTTTAATGAGAAGGGTTCCAAAACTGTATTGCATGGGCTGGTTTCAAGCCAAAGTACTTTTGTTTCAGCCTCCTGAGTAACTTAGGACATCCATTAACAGATATTCTAAAATAAGAGATTTTTGAGACAATTCATAATAATGACTTGAAATTAAAACCAGTAGAAGATTTTAATTGGGTATTGCATTGAATTTGTAGATAGATTTGGGCAGAGTTGAGATTTTCATGGTGTTAGCCCTTCCAATCCAGGAGCATGGAGGGTTTATCCATATCCTAAATCTGCTTTAATTTCATTTTTCAGGGTTTTAAACTTGTCATCATATAGGTCCTTCACATCTTTGGTAAATCCATAGGTATTTTTTAGTGCTATTACAAATGGAATTGCTGTCCTGATTTCAGTCTCACTCTTCTCACTGTTGGCATAAACCCAGATGACCATCAGAGAATGAATGGATCAATAAAATGTGATTATATATACACAATATTATTCTATGCTTCCATCAGAAGAAATCGTATTGCCCCATTTGTAAGGAAATGGAAAGACTTGGAAAAAATTATATTAAGTGAATTAAGCCAGACACAAATAAACACAGATTGCATGGTTTCCCTCTTATGTAAAGATTAGAATGTGCCTATAAATATACAAGTAAACCCAGTGTATAGTAAAAGACAAAAAATACTCTTCAGCATCATAAATTAAAAAAAACTATAAACATTCACACAGTGGGACAAAAGGAAGGTATTCTTAAAAGAAGATAACAAGGGCTCAATAGCTATGTGAATATAATCATATAAAATAATGCTCATCGAAATGAACTCCAAAAAAATGGAAACAAAAGGGTTTTTTTTGGTAGTTTTGTGTTTATTTTGTTTTTTTCTCTTTTTGTCACTGTTTTGGATTTCTGTTACATTTTGTCTTGTATGTAAGTTTATCTGATTTGGGGAGGAGAAGGGGTAGCAAAGAAATGGTGAGACAAAAGGTGAACAAATGCAGCAGTGGTACGCACTAGACACTATGTTGAAAATGAACTCTATAGCTTGTGGAAGAAGGGGGTTGTGAGGGAAATGACTGAGAGAAAACAAGGAAAGAGATGGCACTGTTCAAAGAGAAATGGACTCAATACCTGACTTATGTAACTGTAACCCCTCTCTACATCACCCTTACAATAGAAAGTAATTTAAAAAATAATGTATTTGCTGTCAAATAAAAAAATCAATAGAAGAAAACCTTTCCAATTAGTCATTCCAAGCAAAATTATGGACATCTTTTCACTTATTTCATTGTTTCTTAAGGGTATTTTTGTATTAAACAACATGGCAGGGGGATTCTTGTAATCTCTTTAGTGTTTGATCATTCCTTTTTTTATTGTGAAAATACCGTACAGAGAGGTAACAATTACATGGGCAAGGTAATGAGTAGATTTCTAATTAAGCATTGTTATCTCCTCCTTTTTTTCCCCTTAGCATCCCTTCTCATCTCTCCCCCCTCCAGTTCCACCTCCCATCCCCCTCACCCCGCACCAAAATTGTAAAGTTCGTTTTTCGACATAACGTCTTGTACAAATCATTGTTGCAATGGGTCCACCTGTATCTCTAGTTAAACAATTTGTTTTTTCCCTTCCAGTCGACAAATTATGCCAGCATCAAATACAGTGAAAACAGGGATTATGCCGTGGGGGAGGGACAAACAAAGCAACAAAGAAAGCATCTTATAAATATGTTAGAAACAACCGCAAGAAAGAAAAAAACAACTTCTGTCTTTAACTTGGGGTTCATTTCACCTAACATCAACTTATCTGACCGTTTCTGTTTGTCTCAGACATATATTAGTTAGTGCAAATAAGGGAAACCATGGGACCTATGTTTCTTTGGGCCTGGCTTACTTCACTTAATATGTTTTTCCAAGTTTTTTCATTTCCTAAAAAATGGGACAATGTCATTCTTTCTGATGGAAGCATAGAATTCCATTGTGTGTATATACCACATTTTCTTGATCCATGCACGTACTGAGGGACATTCTGGGTTGGTTCCATATCTTAGCTATGGTAAATAATGCTGCAATAAACATAATTGTGCTGGTAGCTTTAGTATGGTTTTGTTTGAGATTATTTGTGTAAATGTCCAAAAGTGGGATTGCTGGGACATAGGGAAGCTCTATGTGGAGTCTTTTGAGGAACCTCCATACTGCTTTCCAAAGTGGTTGAACAAGTTCACACTCTCACCAACAATGCAGTAAGGTTCCCTTCTGTCCATATCTCCTCCAGCATCTGTTGTTATTAGAGTTCTTGATTATAGCCATTCTAACTGGGGTGAGGTGGAATCTCAATGTTGTTTTGATTTGCATTTTTTTATGGCAGGGAAGTTGAGCATTTCTTCATATGTCTATTGGCTATCCTTCTTTCTTCTTCAGAGAAGTTTCTCTTTAAGTCTTTAGCCCACTTATTTATTGGGCAGTTGTTTTTTTTTTAAATATTTGTTGTTAGGAGATGTAATTTTTTGAGTTCCAGATATATTTTAGATATGAGACCCTTGTCAGTTGTAGGGCTAGTGAAGACCTTCTCCCAATCCGTGGGCTTTCTATTGATCTTGCTAGCTATGCCCTTTGCCATGCAGAAGCTCTGCAATTTCATGCAATCCCATTTGTTCAACCTTTCTTTGATTTGTTATGTTTCTGGGTCTTCATTAAGAAAATTTCAGCCTGTGCCAAGGAGACCTAGGGTTTCTCCTATTTCATCCTGTAATGTTTTCAGAGTGTCTGCATAGACTCCAAGGTCTTTGATCCATTTGGAGTTGATTCTGTTGCAGAGTGACATATAAGGATCTAGCTTTAGTTTTCTTCAAGTGATTATCCAATTTTGCCAGCACCATTTACTGAAGAGGCTTTCTTCCATTCTATTTTTTTTAGCACCCTTATCAAAGATTCGGTGGCTATAGGTCTGTGGATTCATTTCTGGATTTTCAATTCCATTCCATTGATTCTTAGGTCTATTTTTATGCCAGCACCAAGCTGTTTTGTAGTAGAGTTTGAAATTTGGTATTGATATTCCTCCAGCACTATTCTTTCTGTTAAGGATCGTTTTTGCTGTCCGGGGCTTTTTATTGTTCCATGTGAATTTTTGAATTGCCTCTTCTATTTCCTTGAAGAATGAAGTTGGAATATTGGTAGTTATATCATTGAATTTGTAGATAGCCTAGGGAAGTATTGCCATTTTCACGATGTTGATCCTTCCAATCCTGGAGCATGGGAGGTTTTGCCACTTTCTAAGTTCTGTTTTGATTTCCTTTTTCAGGTTTTTAAAGTTTTCATCATAGAAGTCCTTCCCTTCTTTGGTTAAGCTAATTCCTAGGTATTTTATTTTTTGCAAGGCTATTACGAATGGAGTTGCTTTCCTGATTTCAGCCACGCTTTTCTCATTGTTGGCATACAGAAAAGCTATTGATTTTTGAGGGTTAATTTTATACCCTGTTACTTTGCCAAAATTTTGAATCATCTTGAGTAATTTGGGAGTGGAGTACGTGGGATTCTTTAAATACAAGATCATGTCATCTGCAAAGAGGGAGATTTTTACTTCATCTTTCTCTATTTGGACCCCTTTTATGTTTTCATCCTGTCTTGTTGCTGTTGTTAGGCATTCTAATACTAAATTGAAGAGAAGTGGAGGGAGTGGGCATCCTTGTCTCGTTCGTGAATTAAGAGGATATGGCTTTAATTTTTTATTTAAATTTGTCATATACAACCTTTATTGTATTTAGAAATTCTCCATTGATTTCTACTTTTTCCAGAACCTTCAACACAAAGGTTTGTTGGATCTTGTCAAATTCTTTTTCTGCATCTATGGAGATAACCATGTGATTCTTATCCTTGCTCTTGTAGATGTGATGAATTACATTGATTGATTTGCATATATTAAACAGCTTTGCATCCCTGAAATGAATCCTGTTTGATCATGGTGTATGATTTTTTTGGATGAATTGTTGAAGCTGATTGGCCAAAATTTTGTTGAGAAGTTTCGCATCAATGTTCATCAAAGAAATGGGTCTATAATTCTCTTTCTTTGATGAGTCCCTGCCAGGTTTTGGGATGAGGGTTATGATAGCTTCATAGAATGAGTTCAGTAGTAAACTTTCAATTTCATTGAAGATTTGGAGAAGTATCGGTTTGAGCTCTGCTTTGAAGGCCTTGTATAATTAAGCTGTAAATCCATCTATTCCTGGGCTTTTCTTGCATGGGAGGTCTGTCCTTGCTGTTTCCATTTCAATGCTTGATATGGGCCTGTTAAGTTGGCTTAACTCATCTTGGTTTATTTTCGGCACATTGATATTTGCTAGGAAATAGTCTATTTCTGCCAAGTTCTCAAACTTATTAGCATAAAGGTTTGAGAAGTATTCCCTTATAGTGTTCTGAATCTTGGTTGTTTCTGTGGTGGTGTTTCCATTCTCATCTCTGAGTTTATTTATTTGGGTGTGTTCTCTTCTTTTTCTGATAAGATTTGCTAAGGGTCTTTCAATGTTATTTTTTTTGAAGAACCAACTTTGTTTACTTGATTCTTTCTATGGTTTTTTTAAATTCTAATTCGTTTAATTCTGATATCATTTTAATTATTTCTTTCTGTCTACTGATTTGGGGCTTAGCTTGTTGCTCTTTTTCAAGGAGGTTCAGATATCTCATTAAATTGTTAGTTTCAGATCCCTCCAATTTGTTGAGGTAGGAACTCAAAGCTATAAACTTGCACCTGAGTACTGCCTTTGCTGTGTTCCAGAGGAACTGGTAATTCTGTGCTCATTTTTGTTGAATATCATGAACATATGAATTTCCTTTCTAATCTCTTCCATGACCCACTGGTGATTCAACAGTGTGTTGTTCAGCCTCCATGTGTTACAAGACGTTCTTGGGTGTCTTTTGGTGTTGAGTTCTAATTTTATTCCCTTGTGGTCTGAGAGAATGCAAGGTATAACTTCAATGTTTCTGAATTTGGACAAGTTTGTTTTGTGGCCTAAAATATAGTCTATTTTGAAAAATGTTCTGTGTGCTGCTGAGAAAAACATGCATTCTGATGCTGCTGGGTGAAATATTCAGATGTCTGTTAAATATAGTTGATCTATGCAGTTGTTTAGATCTGTAATTTCTCTGTTGAGTTTTTGCCGAGTTGATTTATCTAGTGAGGATAGTGGTGTGTCAAAGTTCCCAACAATTAATGTCTTTGGATCAATGTGAGATTTGAGTGAAAATAGTATTTCTTGGATATATTTTTGTGCTCCGTTGTTTGGCGAATAGACATTTAAAATTGTTATATCCTCCTGAAGTAGAGATTCTTAATTAGTATGTAACGATCTTTTTTTGGGGGGGGGTCCGGTCATGGGGCCTGAATTCTGGGCCTGGGCACTGTCCCTCAGCTCTTCAGCTCAAGGCTAGCTCTCTACCACTTGAGCCACAGCATCAGTTCCAGCTGTTTTCTTTTGCTTATGTGGTGCTGAGGAATCAAACCCAGGGCCACAGGCATGCAAGGCAAGCGCTCTACCCCTGAGCCACCTTTCCAGCCCCTGTAATGATCTTCTTTATCTCTTCTCACTAATTTTAATTTGAAGTCCCTTTTACCTGATATTAGCATTGCAAGTCCCGCCTGTTTGTGGGGGGCATTTGCTTGGTAGATTTTTTTCCTAGCCTTTCACTTTCAAATTATATTTGTTTTCATGGGCAAGGTGTGACTTTTGAAGGCAGCAGATAGAAGGATCTTGCTTTTTAATCCAACTAGACAGTCTATGTCGCTTAATTCAAGAGTTAAAACCGTTAATATTGAGAGTTAGGACTGAGGGATGTTTTGTACTTCTTGCCATGTTTTCCACCTTCTTGGGGGCTGCTACAACTGGGTTCTTCCTATGGTTCTTGTATTCTCTGTTTGGGTGTGCTTTCTTGACCTTTATTGTGGTCTTGTTGGTTTTCTATGTGTAGGACATCTTTAAGTATCTTTTATAAGGCTGGTTTGGTGGAGATATATTGTTTCAGTTTTTCTTTGCTATGGAAGGTTTTTATTTGACCTTCAGTTATGAAGGAGAGTTTAGCTGGGTACAGTATTCTTGGTTGAAAGTTGTTTGTCTTTAGGGCATGGCATAGGTCATTCTTGCTTTAATTGTCTCTGCTGAGAAATCTGAGTTTATTCTAATTAGTTTCCCTTTATAGGTGATTGATCTTTTCTCCTTGACAGCATTAAGGATCCTTTCCTTGGTCTGAATTGATCCTGTGAGCATTATAATGTGACAGTGGGATGTCCTGTTCTGGTCTGGTCTATTTGTAGTTCTAAAAGCTCCTTGTATCTGAATAGGTCTATCTTTTTGCATGTTTGGGAAGTTCTCTGCTAGGATCCTGTTGAACAAGTTTCCTAGACCATTAACTTTTGTCTCTAGGAGCTCCTCTATACCCATTATCCTAAGATTAGACCTTCTGATGGTGTCTTCCAAATGTTGAATAGATGTATCATAATTTTTTGGATTTGTCTTGGATAGTTGTATGTTCTTTCTCTACAATATCTAGGCTGTCTTTAATCCCTGAGAATCGATCTTCTGCATGGTCTAGCCTGCTGTCAAGACTTTCTACTTATTTATTTATTTATTTTCATTCTAACTGGTCAGGTTTGATAACTTCAAGTTCTTTGTTGGAGCTTTGTTTTAGTTCTTGTATGAACTTCTTTTCTTCCTTAATTTGGTGTTCCGTGTTTATTCTTAAATCACTTAGTTGATTGGTTATGGTTTCCTTGGACTCCCATTCCCTCTGTTGGTCTCCATTCAGCATTTCCTTTGAGGTCTCCCTGAATTCTTTTAGCTGTCTCTTTATGGATTCCATGAATGCCTCTGTTGATCTTTGTCTGTTCTCATCCTGCTCTAACAATTCCTGTATTTCTCTTTGATTAGCTTCCTCATGTTTATGTGTTTCCTGTAGTTCTCTTTGACTGTTCTCAACCTACTCGTGCAATTCCTGTATTATTCCTTGAATAGCGTTCTCATGCTCATGAGATTCCTGTTGTAATCTTTGGTTTGCCTCCTCTTGCTCCCTATCACGCTTATATTGAGTCCTTTGCAGGTTTTCAGTTTTTATTTCACCATGTTTACCAGTAGTGTTTTTAGAGCTGTTTGGGAACTCTCCTGGATTATTCATTAACTGATTATCATGAGTGGGAGTTGAGATCCCTGGACTTGCCATTTTTCTTGTGTTTTTCCTGGTTCTTCTGTCCATTTGGTATGAAAGTAACACCAATTTTGTGCTAGAACACTATTTTAAGGCAATCATCAAGCATCAACCAGAGTCCTGTAGTTGCACAGTCACAATGGCTGCAGATACAATCTAGCTCAACAGATACAATCTATTCAACATCAAACAACTATGGATTCATAGGCTAAGAACAGCAAAGAAGGATTTGGCAAACCAGAATTTATTAAGTTTAGGAAGAAATGTGGGGAAGTATAGTATTAGAGGGATGTGGAGAGGTAAAAGGAGAGTGAATTTAACCAAGTCTTAATATCAGAGAGGGACATGGATTTTACAGAATGATAGGAGAGATTTAAAAAAAAACAAACAAGAAAAATAGAAAAACAAAATTTTAATTTTAAAAAGTAAAACACTTAAAAATTCTGTAAGGCTAAAGAAATGATATTGAGAGGAGAAAAGGATAGGATGAGAGGAGGGGAGGAATAGAAAGGAGACATGAAAAGCTAAAAATTAAAAATTCTTAAAATTAGTTACTTGAAAATTATATAGGTATAAAAAGATAATACTGCTATTAAACAAGTTAACCCTAAGAGGTTGTGAATTGAGTAATAAATTTCTGTATAAAGTATGTATACAATGGTGGATAAGGTCTAATAATCGACGATGGGTATATTTCTGAGGATGAACAGAACAGCAATTAAGTCACGTGAAAAAGAAAGAAAGAGAAAAAAATGAAAAGAATTTTTAAAAGGGCCAAAAGGTCAAAAGAGATTTTTTAAAAAGCACATATGCAGTGGCATACACACCTAAAATAAAAAATTATGAGAGAGGTTATACTTTGGGGGAGGGACATACAAAGCTACAAAGAGATAATCTTATAAATGCGTTAGAAACAAATGCATGAAAGGAAAAAAACATTAAAATACATATCTAAGGGTTCATTTTCCTAACATCACATTATCTGACCTTTTCCGCTTGACTCATACATATACTAGATATTGCAAATAAGGGAAACCATGGGACCTATGTTTCTTTGGGCCTGGCTTACTTCACCTAATATAATTTTTTCCAAGTTTTTCCATTTCCTAACAAATGGGGCAATGTCATTCTTTCTGATGGAGGCATAGAATTCCATTGTGTATATATACCACATTTTCTTGATCCATTCATCTACTGAGGGGCATCTTTGCTGATTCCCTATCTTAGCTATGGTAAATAATGCTGCAATAAACATAGTTGTGCTGGTAGCTTTAGTGTGGTCTTGTTTGTAAACATTTGGGTAAATGCCCAAAAGTGGGATTGCTGGGTCATAGGGGAGCTCTACGTGGAGTCTTTTGAGGAACCTCCATACTGCTTTCCAAAGTGGTTGAACAAGTTTACATTCCCACCAACAATGAAGTAAGGTTCCCTTCTGTCCACATCCCCTCCAGCATCTGTTGTTGTTAGCGTTCTTAATTTTTGCCATTTTAACTGGAGTCAGAATAAGATTAATAGAAAACAATTTAAAAAAATAAAAATTAAAAAAAAGTATAAAAAAGAGTTCTTTGATTTTTTTGCGGGGGGAGGAATGGGAAGATCTTGTAGGTAAGCAGTCTTTTGGTGGAGTTTCTGGTCTGCTTGTTGTGTTTGGTTTTCCTGTGGCTTGATTGGTTTCTTAAGTCAGTTTCTTTGAGCAGGCAGAAAAATGCTTTGTATTACCCAAGATTTTGTGATCCTCCTCCCAGGCTAGTTCAGTGGGAGGAGGATCTGCTTTGAATATCACAAAAGAGGGAGATGGCTGTTTCCTCTAGTTTGGAGATGCTGTGATGAGGCTAGGTTCTGGGTAGGGTTGAGGCCTTTCAGCAAACAGTAGCTTTTCTCTGAGGGGCTAGCTCCTGAGACTTATAGAGCCCAGCCAGGAACCATTCTCAGGGTTTATGTTTCCTGAGTTTCAATTGTTTGTCTAGGTTGCTGTAGGGAGGGGCAACCTCTGGGTCTGTTTACCCACTGAAGAAAGTCACTTCTCATGGGTGAAGCTCTCTCTGCCTGGGCTGGGTGACTTTCCCCTGGGTGGAGCTGAGGCTGGCAGATCAGGTCAGGTTCCTGTGACCTGCTAAATGACTCTTTTTTTTTTCTTCCAAAGCCTGAGTTTGAGCTAGCTGCTCAGCCGGGCCTTTGTCAGTATCAAAGATGGAGATTTCCGGTGGTGGGTGAGGGGCGGCTTTCCCTCCTTTGCTCCCTGAGAAGGATGAGGATGTCAGGGTTCTCCTCACACCAGTTTTGGTTCCTGAGTCGTCTCTGGTCTGCAATCTGCAGGATGAAGATATATGCTCCTTGTCAGTTCTTGCTGTTGTTGAGTAGAATCTGTTGGCCAGCTGCATCTGGTGCCTTTGTCCTGGACTCTCTCTGTCGGTATGGCAGCTACAGCCGCTGCCGCTGTCGCTGCAGCCACCACAGCCACAGCTACCAGCAATTGCTCACAACTGTCTCCTTGCCTGGATTTTCCCTTTCTGGCCAAACTCTCTGTACTATGATGGCACACTTGGTGTGATTCCCTAGCCTAGGACTGTTCACTGGAACACTAAAACTGCTTTCTATGTGAGAGCTTGTTTAGCCTCCCGCTTCTCCTCTGCCATCTTCCTCCGAACCTGTTTGATCATTCTTAATCTTAATAGATAATTGCCATACATGATCCACTCTCTGCCTGTTGTTTTTGTTTCTCCTGATTTAGTTTCATATGGTTAAATCTGATTAATGGTAGAAGTGCTTATTCCTCATTGCCTTCCTTCCAGAGATGTCCTTATCAAATTCCTTACACTATTTTTTATTGGAAGTACTAGGGCTTGAACTCAGATCCTTACACTAGCTAGGCTTGTATTCTCCCACTTGAGATAAGCTTTCAGCCTTGTTTTCTTGTTGGTTATTGTTAAGAAGGGCTCCTAAACCATCCTTCTGGACTGGTCCTTTCATTCTCAACCTGCTGAATAGCTAATGCAATATACATTATTGTTGAAAGCAGACACTCACTGTGAACTAAGGGTCTTCAAAAATATATTTTGTCCTTTTTTCTTGATTCTGTTTCTTATTGTGAAAATATGAGTGTCATGAATATTACATTCTATTCCAATGCTTAGATTTGAGGAAGCTATTTAATGAGTATAGACTCATTTGTCCATTTGTTAAGGCAAGAGTCACCATAAGAATTTCTTGGTTCCAGTATACAAAGGCTCTTACTCTGAGGACATTCTTAAGACTAATACAATGTCTTTTGCTACAATTTAAGTTCAATTTTATTTGGTCTTTCTCAGTAAGGAAAGAGACAGGAAGTATTTTTTAGAAGAGAAGGAAGATGGTATATAGGAAAGAACTTTACCCTACCAAAGATTACTGAATGACCAGAGCCAAGACCCTGTATGTGTCAAAAAGATAATATCTTCATTGAAAATTGTTGTGTTGCATTAATTCAATAGTAAAGTATGAATGGAAATGGTAGCCACTAGTTTATAGAATATAATAGGTGTAATCAATGTGATTTTCTAGATTATATGTCCTATGGTGATTGACAAGTATCATAACACAATATGTCTGATTATCTAGTTCAGTGTTAGTAACAGTGACCATGATTGTAGTGCTTGGAGTATCGAGCCTGCAAAGGACTAGGGATGAAGTTATATGAAAGAATGAAGCTTCAAAGGATAAAGAGTCCAGAGTTGATGCACAAATGAAGAAATTTTGGGAAGCCTCTGAAATTCTTTAGTTATTGTGTACCAGTATAAATCTCTTTTTAGAGTTACCATGAAGGCATTCAAGATTATGAAAAAAAAAAGTCCTAATTCCCTTCAACTAGGATGCCAGGTTAAAAATCTTTTCTCCTTTAGGTGATCTGTTACTCATTTTTTCCAGATTACAGAAGCATCAGTAAATGATTAGGTTGCCAGGAAGTGTCACTCTCTTAGTCCTGGCACAATCAGAAAAAAAAAGAGGAAGTGGGGTTTAAGGGAATTCTGACCAGCACATCATCCCACACAAAAATATTCTCCAGATTTCCTAGGCAGGAAAGCAACTCAGTCACTAGTTCTTAGTGTCTGGTCAAGGTTCCTTGCCTGGGATACCTTTTATAATTCTAGAGGCAATGGCGCCTTCAAGGGAATGAGAAAAACCTGAGTTTCCCAAGTTTTCCTCACAAGAAATATGCAGCCAAAACATGAGTGTATATCACTTGGTAATTCTACTTTAGAAGAGATCTGAGTTTCACAAAATGGTGAGAAAAAGGACAAAGTGTGAACCAATGCAACAGTGATACTCACAATATAATATGTTGAAAATGAACTTTACAGCTTGGGGGGAATTGAGGGGAGAAAGTTGGAGAAAAATAAGGGAGGGGTAACAAAGTTAGACAAGAAATGTACTCACTATCTTATGTATATAAATGTAACCCCTCTGTACATCAATTTCACAGTAAAAATTTAAAAAAGAAGAGGTCTGAGTTTCAAATCAGGTAGGGAACTACTAGACTCACTAATCTTTACAGCTCATTATGATGGCAGATAAAGATAGGGCCTATTTAAGGTGCTTAAACCCATTACCTACACAAAGACAATGGCTTTATCTGTGCATATTACTGTTCCCAATATAGTGCACTCTACACTTAAAATATAAATATATAAAGCTTTGCACACAACGTGCATAAAACATCCATAAAATCCAAATTGCAAAGGATCGCATGACATCTAAGTCAGCACATCCTGGCCTCAGTACTGGATTGGAAGTCTTTTATATCTTTCAAGTGTAGTTGGGCTGCCTAATCTCATTCTAGCATGTTCCAGGTATGAAGATTTCTATGTGATGGCAAATTGGGGGCTTTATTTGGTGTGATGTCTTTGTACCCAGTGCTCCTAAGCAGCAAGAAGCTTCCATGACTCTTGAGGCACTGAATGTCTGATCCTTAGCCCCTTATCACCCCAATCCTTACAGGCAATGTCAGCATAGAACTGCTGTCCATGAGGATGGGGGATAGTTTGGCCATCATAACTCAGGTCCAATACCCTTGTATATATAGCACCTATCGTTTTCTTAGGCCAGCATTTTCTTAGTATTTTCTCCTTAACCATGTCAAGCAGTACCCTATTGCTGCCCTCCTAGTCTTCCTCCAGATTGTCAATCTCCTTTGTCAATTTTTACATCTTCTGTATTCATATGGTGAATACTTCTTTGCTTTTGGAAGCAGAGTGATATTCCTCAAACTGTTTTGTGTATAAGGTAAGCTACCATTTCAGTAGTTCCCATATCCTTTAGGAATATTTTGACGTTTTCAGGAAATAATTCTGCCAGTCCTCGTCTACCTTTTTCATCATTTCCTATACCTATTGGAACTACAGCTTTGCTGTAGGCTCTTGTGTTGGAAGACATTCTTTTGTTCCAGTCTTGGGGTTTGAATTCAAAGCAAAGGCACTGTTGCTTATCTTTTTTTTTTTTTTTTAACTAAAGCTGATTCTCTACCAGTTGAGCTACACCTCCAGTTCCTTTTTTGCTGATTACTTAGATAAGGTTCTCACAAACTTTTATGCACAGGCTAGCTTTCAACTGCTATCCTCAGATCTTAGCCTTCTAAACAGCTAGAATTACTGGGGTGAGCCACAAGCACCCAAGACATTCTTAGTAGGATTTTCTCATGGCATATACTGTTCAATTGGCTTCTTGAGCACCCTGGCAGCTCCATGTTCTTTTGGCACAACTTGGAGTAACACTTATTGCTCTGTTTCATCTGCAGCTGAATGTCATTCACCCTTATTGGAAGTGTGAAGTTATCTCTTTTTTCTGATCTTTCTCCTCCTAGATTCGCTGCCTGCATTCTTGCTTGAGGAAGTGAGTGTACTGCTGAATTTTGGGGTACAAACTCTAAGCTTGTTGAGGGTCAAGAAGTCTTACTCTCATTGCATAGGTAGTCCTTCCCTTGCACTAGCTTTAGAGCTTGATCTTCACTTGCAAGTTCTGATGCTTCTCCAGTTCAGCAAACTTTTTGTGCAGAATTCTAGCTTTTCTGCTGTAGTGCTCAGTGTGTTCAATGTCTAGATGAGCAATGTGATTTCCTTCCCCAGATCTTTGGCTTTCTTCTCTTGTCATTTTATGTGGTCTCAGTCTCTGAGCTTATTATTCCTTAAATCTCATAGATATCTGGTTTCTCTTGAGGGTCTCCTTGCTGGGAGATTACTGGGGTCCCTGATTCAAGCTCCTCATTTCTCATTGAAAAACTCTGTGATTTCTTTGCATCTTTAAATACAGTGGGCTGGCCTTGCATCCAATCTTTACTTGAATGTTCTTCATTGCCGCATATACAGTATGTACTAAGACCATTTTCCAAATGGAAAGCTCCCTCGAAGATAAGGCAAAGTTCCCCAGACTGAGCAGGTTGAATTTGACCCCTTCTGTTTCCCAGGAGACACACTGATAGAACTGCAAACTTTTGCCCTAGGACAGTCCAGCTTGGCTGCCACTGGGCTCCCTTTAGCCTGACTTGAATGAGTCCATGGTTTCTTTTTCAGTTGGACTGTTTGGCAATTTCATTCTCCCTATCAACTTGGTACTTCGTGAGGATCTCAAATTATAAGTTGAGTTCTGTTGCTCAGCACAGATATCCCATGACTTCCCTCATTACATTGTGGTGTTAAAAAAACCTTTACAAGGTATTAATACAAGTTGTCATTTAAAGACTTACACAGTAGACTCCCTTGCACATCTCTGAACTCCTCAATCTGTACCAACTTTCCCTGGTCTTATTGATTCTGTTTACCCTAAGGAAGTTCCTTTTCCTGCCTCCTTCAATTTTTCCTTACTTCTGTGAATCTCAGTGCATCTCTCTGAACTTCTACCTGCCAATTATTAGGGATGTTCAGGTAACATTTGATGCATTCATTTCTCTGCTGTTGGCCAAATTTTGGCAATTACTATGGGCCATGTTTTAATGTCATAGACCAATAACACTGTTAAAACCATACTTCCTTTTGTAATTCCAGGACTATTTAAAGATCAAAGCTTGGAGAATCTATTGACAAAGAATCTATTTGAATACCTTTACACTAAAGATGGAGAACAGAAATCTGGAGATAATGTAGGAAAGAGTAAGATTAAAAACTTAGCCCAGGGACTGGGAAGATGGCTCAGTGGTAGAGTGTTTGCCTTGCATGCATGAGGCCCTGGGTTTGATTCCTCAGCACCATATAAGGAGAAAAAAAGCCAGAACTGGCGCTGTGGCTCAAGTGGTAGAAATCTAGCCTAGAGCTGAAGAGCTGAGGGACAGAGCCCAGGCCCAGAGCTCACGTCCCATGACCAACAAAACAAAACAAACAAACAAACAAACAAACTTATCCCAAGCCAGGCAATGGTGTCTCATGCCTGTAATCCTAGCTACCCAGGAGGCTGAGATCTGATGATCATGATTCAAAACCAGCCCAGGCAAGAATGTCCATGAGACTCTTATCTCCAATAAACCACTAGAAAACCTGAAGTGGTTCTGTAGCTCAAGTAGTAGAGTGCTCGCCTTGAGCCGAAGAGCTGAAGGACAGCACCCAAGCCCAGATTTCAAGCCCCACAACCAACAAAACAAACAACCAAAATACACATCCCAAGTCACACAGATCCTATGCTAGAACTCAGATATTCTAACTTTCAATCCAATATTAAATTTAAAATAACAAATTCAATTCCTGTCAGTTTTCAGCCCATCTTATTTCCTCTTATATTTTCCCTCCAATGCAGTATTTTAGTTCATATCAGCCCCTCTCCTATCTGACTTAAAAACACCATGAATTGGGCCTTTCATTCAAATTTTTTCCTACCCTAGAGGATCTAGCTTTAAGTGGTCAACTGATTCAGCTCTTCTATCATAGCTGGAAGCCAAAAGTATACCAATACAGCTTTAATGTGGTCCCTGGGTTACATCTTCCAAAGCTAGATGTGAGTCTAGTCCTAGCCAATGAAACAGAAATCAAGAAACTGCCATTTTGAAACTGCTCAAATGAAATTTTTTCATCGACCCTGGGATAGGCAACTAACTTCTTGTTACAAACTGGATTAAGAAGGAAGAGAATGGGAAGAATTGTGAAGTGACACACTTCTTTTCACCATCCCACTCAAAGTATTAAGACAAAGAAAAATTGACAAGGAAGAATCCTGGATAGCATCTCAAAACCCAGGTCAAAGATGCCAAATGACATGGGGTAACCTGAGCCTTCAAAGGTAGCTATTAGAGCCCCACCAAAATAATGTCATCAGAAAAGCAATATAGAAGATAGATGGCCTTGAGCATCAGAGCATTTGGGTAAGATGCCTACCTATATACTACTGTCTTTAAAGTAGTTCAACTGGCTTGGAATGTATAACCTAGAGCTGATCATTTCAGTATGAGAAGTTCACTTAAAAATTTCCCCTACACTAGAAGAATGGTGAGACAAAGGACAAGGGGAAACAAATGCAACATCAATATACACAAGACAATATGTTGGAAATGACCTGGACAACTTGGGGGTGGGGTAGGGAAAATAGGAGAAAAATGAGGGAAAGGGTAACAAGTTTGACAAGAAATGTACTTACTACCTCACTTATGTAACTGTAAATCTTCTGTACATCACCTTGACAATAAAAAAAATCCTTACTATTTAAAAAACAATTTCCTCACTAGGCTTGAGCTGAAGAGCTGAAGGACAGTGCCCAGGCCCAGAGTTCAAGCCCTGTGAATGAACAAAAAAAAAATTCCCCTAGTCAGACTTCCAGGAAGTATAAAACTTGCAATAAAGTTCAACTGTGGACTGGTTTCAAAGGCTAGAACCAATCACTATAATCAGCTTCACATGGGAATGCAGTCGAGTAGGCATTAGTGGGTTAGCAGATATGAGTTAGGAAGTGTGTCCTGCAGTAATAACAAAAGAAGTAAAATCAGGGGCAGTGTAAAATATGGAGTGGTGGGGAATGACTTCCCTTACATAGAAGGGCATCTATTAAAGTGGTCCAGAAGTTTTGTTTTTGCCATCATATCAAGGACAACAAGGGAGATCACCAAAATAAACTCAGAAAATAATTTCCTGGCAACACAATGATCTTTCTGTAATCCCCATTATAGCAATATGTAAAATATAAGTGACTTTGCAGATCAAAACAGAAGGGTCTTATTTTATTATAAAAGTTAGGGCCCTCTAGTAGTTCTTGCAGTTGTGAGGTAGACAGTAGACAATATGGGATATACCACCTATGACTACTCCCTGAGTCTGTATTGTGTGATCTGAAAAGATATGAGAGTAAACTATGCTAAGTATCCTCACAGGTACAGCATCTACAATATTTGTGTTGTCTCTGCTGATACAGGATTGAATGCCCAGGAGTGGTTATTCATGTTGTTACAACCATACCAAATGAAGGCCAGGTAATTATCTAGAGTATTACCTCTCTGATTTTAATTTGAGGTATTTGCTGAGGTTAAAGGAGGATGTATAGCTGGATTGGGTATGCAGTGCCTCAGCAGAGCATTCAATGTATTGGAAATGTCAGGATGTCAGCACTGTGTAGAATTAGGAAAATAAACATATATATGTATAATCAATAAAAGCAAGACACAAAATGTAATGTTAAAAAAGCAGGATAAACCAGGCACTGGTGGTTCATGCCTGTAATCCTAGCTACTCAGGAGGCTGAGATCTGAGGATGACAGTTCAAAGCCAGCCAGGGCAGGAAAGTCCATGAGACTTTTTTTTTTTTTTTGGGTCCGGTCGTGGGGCCTGAACTCTGGGCCTGGGCGCTGTCCCTCAGCTCTTCAGCTCAAGGCTAGCGCTCTACCACTTGAGCCACAGCACCACTTCCGGCTTTTTTCTTTTTGCTTATGTGGTGCTGAGGAATCGAACCCAGGGCCTCGAGCATGCAAGGCAAGCGCTCTATCACTGAGCCACCTTCCCAGCCCCGTCCATGAGATCTCCAATAAACCACCGGAAAACTGGAAGTGTCACTGTGGCTCAAGTGGTAGAGCACTAGCCTTGAGCTGAAGAGCTGAGAGATAGTGCCCAGGTCCAGAGTTCAAGCTCCAAGATGGACAACAACAACAAAAAAAAAACAGGTTAAAAACTACAATTACCACTACATAAACACAACAGAAATGAGCTTTTGCAAAACTACACAGAACAAACTTAAAAATTAAGATATGATGAAAACAAAACTGAGAGTAAAAAAATTAAAAATGACTATAAGCAGGTGCCTGTAATCCTAGATACTCAGGAGGCTGGAAACTCCATGGTACTCTTATCTCCAATAAATTACTCAAAATGCTGGAAGTTGCACTGTGGCTCAAGTGGTAGTGTACTCTCTTTGAGTGAAAGAAGCTCAAGGACAGTACCCAAGCCCAGAGTTCAAGCCCCGGGACTGGCATAAAAATGACTACAAAATTAAACATGAGAAAACAAAGCTGGAAAAATGTACAAGGAAAGAAATAAAATGAAAAAAAAAATGTAAGCTGGGTACCAGTAGCTCACACCTATGAAACTAGCTACTCAAGAGGCTGAGATCTGAGGATTTCAGAAAATTCTGCTACTGTTACTTCTAATTAATCACCAAAAGAAAACTAGAACTATGGCACAAGTGGTGGATTACTAGCCTTGAGTGGAAAAGCTAAGGTACAGCATCATGACCCTGAGTTCGAGCCCCAGTACTAGCACAGAAAAAAAAAGGAAAAATTAAAATTTGAATATTAAGAAGATAGTAGAGAAGAATACATACACATACACAAATACATAAAATTCATTAACAAAGAATGAGAGAATTATCTCCAATAATGTGGCTAATTATGTAGGCAAGAGTGAATGCTCACTACCTATGCTGAGCAGTAGTCCTTTTCCATGTCTTATTAATCTATACACCCTTTAGAGAGAGTAAATTCTGGAGGTTATTCACCTCTTCCTTCCTACTTGTGTGTTGCTTGCTAGGTGACCAGTGGGAGAAGTTTGGGACTAAAGTCAATTGGATAACTGTCAGGTGCCCTGCTCACTAGTATGAGATATTGAGGAACACCAGGTTCCCCTAGTAGAAATTCACTCTAGGAAGATTTGCTCAATGCTCTCCCAGGGCTGGGTTCATGCCAGGCAATGAAATGTGTGTTAGTCTCTGGTGAATTTGTGAATACTACTTAGAAGAGAGTGGAACAACTATCTGCCCTGGGAGTGGGGTGGAGAGGCATTGTAGGTAGCACACAATCAACAGCCTCAAATCTGGCATTCTGAGTTTAGTTCTGGCCTCACTCATGACTCCTCAATCTATTAGCTTCTTCTGCTGTCCATATGAGTTGCCAGTCTTAAAATGGAAGCACCTTTTTATGTCATTAACCAGTTATCCCTTGCCTATATCGAGGTAGTAGTGGGATTATTTCAGTTGCCTCTTCCACAGCTAAAGTGGATCTCAAGGTAAATGCCTATTAACATGGTGTAGCAATATTTCCTGCAGATTTCTGGAGACAGGAAAATGCAAGGGCTTTGGTTTCCCAAAGTGGCAAGCTCAATCATGATCTTTTCAAGATGATTTCTCATTGCAGCACAATGATTACATGTTGGGAAGTACACAGGATTTCTCTAGCACCAGTGTGCTATGCAGATTACAGATCAGCTGTGTCCAGAACTGTCCTTTGGTACTGTGATGATTTCTGTGCTGTTTCCTAAGACTATTCCCTTTTCACTATACCAAGCTTCCATACACTGAGGATTAGGATTCATTTTCTCCTCTGCTTCATTTCCAAGAGTCTCTGCTTTTCTCTAAGCCTCTGTCCACTATTGAACATATGAAATTTCATTTTTTACTAGCATTACTTGATTGTACAAAAAGGTTTCATCATATCTCCATTTTTATATACAATATATCTTGATGCCCTACAATTGATTGGATCAAGAAAATGTGGTATACATGGATAAATATATATAATTATATATATTTATGTATGTATGTATAATGGAATGTCATTTTCCCACAAAGAATTAAATTATGTTATTTTTAGGGAATTTAATAGATCTGGAAGTTATCATATTAAGTGAAGTAAGTCAGGCTTAGAAGGACAAAAACCACATACTTTCTCTCATATATGCATGTTAGAACTAAAATATAAACACACAAACACAATATATTATTTATGTGTATGTGTGTATAAAGACCTTTATGAGGGTGCTATGTATGTATATATATTCAATCTGACTAAAGCACAGTATATGCAGATTGGACAGCATGGTGAAACCATTTTGAACAATTAACATGCATTTTATAAAAAATGAATACACTGGAAGACGAAATAGATCTTATCTGGTACTATTGGGAAGGGAACAGAGAGGGAGGAGGACAAATATAAATGAAATATGTGTGTGAGAGAAATTGGAACTCATAAGTAAATACATTGGGTAGTATGCAAGTGTATACAAATGTATTGTCTGAGATATGGTAGATTCAAGGGCAATTTCAAATAGTGTAACTCATTGGAAACCCCAAATTGAAGTTCACCATAATAAAACACCAGGAAGTGGTGTAGTGAGGTCAAGGGCAAAGGGGAAAATGGGAAGGTGGAGAACACAGTCAAGATTCAATATATATCATACAAAATTAAAAAGAATGAAGGAAAGGTTGGGTCAAGGAGGAATGGGTGAGAATGTTGAAAGGAGTGACAGTGATCAAGATATATCATAGCCGGGTACCAGTGGCTCACACCTGTTATCCTAGCTACTCAAGAGGTTGATATCTGAGTATGGCAGTTCAAAGCCAGCCCATGCAAGAAAGTCCAGGAGACTCTTTTTTTCCCATTTCTTTGATGAACATTGAGGCTAAAATTCTGGCCAATCAACTTCAACAACTCATCAGAAAAATCATACACTATGATCAAACAGGATTCATCTCAATGATGCAAAGCTGGTTCAATATAAAATCAATTAATATAATTCATCACAACAACAAGAGCAAGGATAAGAACCACATGATTATCTCAATAGATGCAGGAAAAGCATTTGACAATTTCCAACACCCCTTTATGATGAAGGCTCTGGAAAAACTAGGAATCCATGAAACATTCCTCAAAGGCTTTATATGACAAACATTATTCTCAATGTTGGAAAGCTAAAGCCATTTCCTCTAAATTCAGGAATGAGACAAGGCTGTCCACTCTCTCCACTTCTCTTCAGTTTAGTATTAGAATGCCTTGCTAGAGCAATGAGACAACATGTAAATATGAGACTCTTATCTCAAATAAACTACTCAGAAAAAACCAGAAGTATTCAAATGTTTTTTTTTCTTTCATGTGATTGTTTCTAACATATTTATAACATGATTTCTTTGTTGCTTTGTATGTCCCTCCCCCATGGTATAACCTCTGTTTTCACTGTATTTGATGTTGGTATAATTTGTGGAGGGGAAGGGAAAAAACAAATCGTTTAATAGGGATACAGGTGGACCCATTGCAACAATGAGATGTACAAGTCGTTATGTCGAAATACGAACTTTACAACTTTGGCGGGGGTGAGGGGTTGGCAGGGGGGAGGGGGGCGGGGGAAAGATGGGAAGGGATGGGATGGGGAAACAAAGGAGGTGGCAACAATGCTTAATAAGAAATGTACTCATTATCTTGCCCATGTAATTGTAACCCTTCTGTACAGTATTTTCACAAAAAAGGGCAGAAATGGTGCTGTGGCTCAAGTGGTAGAGAACTAGCCTTGAATATAAAGAAGTTTAAGGACAGTGCCCAGGCCCTGAATTCAAGCCTTAGGCATGGCAAAATATAAAGAAATATTGTGTTCATAAAATGCTAGATGATAGTATGAAACCATGGATATATGCAAAGGAAGACAACTATAAAGATAAAATAGCAAAAATGGTCCTAAACAGCTTATTGATACAAAAACTACAGCTAGGTACAAATGTATAGACACATTCATAATCGCCATAGCATTTAGAAAATTTTAAATGTCGGCTTTATTAGTTAATTAAATGTTACCATGCTACTTACATATTGATTTAGGCCAAATGTAGTTATATGGAATTGGGACTGATAGATTAACCCATTACAACTTTCATTTGACTTGATATTACTTTTTCCTGGATAACAATTATGCAGTATTTATACAGAAGCATACAAATGCACTTAGTGTTTCAGTCACTAATGAGAATTGCACACATTTATGCTGAAAAGGAAATACAATAAAGGCAAACTACATGAATAAAATTACTTATTATAGTATTTAGAATGGTGTACAGCAAATAGTATAATAAATCATATGTCCTAGATAAAACATCAGTAATCTATTAAATATATAACTAGCCAGTCTGTGTATAAAACACAAAATAGTGATTGAAACAGATTTGAACTGTGTATTTTCTACAAGCACAGCTATGTAAATTATTTTATGTGCAAAACATCAAATATAGCATGAAAAAGTGATGTTTGATTTGTCAGAGGGACAAAGGAGAAGTGTTTTCTTCTTTACATTTTTCCATGAATGTTATTTCATGTTGTATGAACAATTAAAATAAGAAAATTAATCCTGTCTTTGTCATTAGATTGGCATAAGTTATAAGAAGACAGTGACTACTAAAACGTTTTGATAATCATGGAAAGGTTATTCTACAGTTGACCAGGATGAGAGCTGGTAGGTCAGAATTATAATCCTGGATACTCAGGATGCTGAGATCTGAGGCTAGGCATTTCTGAGTTTATACAACTTAGACTTTATAGATGTTCAATCTTATGTCCCAGAGATAGCAATCTTGTTCCATGCCAGCCCATAAAGTCTGGTAGGCTCATATCTCCATTTAACCAGCAAAAGCCAGAAGTGGAGGTGCAGCACAAGTTATGGAGTGACAGTTCTGAGCACAAAAGCCAAGGAAGATCGTGAGGCCCTGTGTTGAAGCCCTAGTACTGGAAAAAATTACTGACTGGAATTATTTAAAGACAAGTCCTGTACAACAAATAATAAACTATGTTACCTGAAGCATTACTAAATGATTACTAAAGTAATATTCTGTGTTGATATTATTGAACAATCTTAAAAATAGATTGGAAAAGATGAAATAGGCATAGGACCTGTAGAGTGATAAAAGATCTATGAAAATCTTCTCTTTTATAATCAAATGAGTACTGATAAAAGTGTACAAATCAACTTTTTCTAAGAATTCTACAATAAGGCTTTTAATTTGAAAAGGAGTGGTTTTTTCAAGAACGGTTATCCAAAGAAAAAGAAATAATATATGATGGAACAACTCTCAAAAATCATCCCAAATTTCAATTTAGAAAGTATTAACCTACACATCCTAGTAATAAATAACATTAGAAAGTATTGACCTGATGAACCACACAAGGGCCACAAGAGGTTTAATCTTCCTTGCTGTTGTTTTCAATGAATTTATAATGTACTATGTAATTTTTTTGTTTCTTTTGTATGTTCTTCCCCTATGGTATAACTCTTTTTCACTATATTCGATTTTGGTACCCTGAATCTTGTTTATACATTTTTCTAATTTGGGAAAGGGGAGGGAAATAACAAAATTCTGAAATAAGGATACCAGATGACCCATTGTAACAATGAGATGTACAATACATCAGGTTGAAAACAAAGTTTACAACTTCAGGATTGGAGGGAAGGAGACATGGGGGAGGTGGGGAGGGAATGGATGGTAGAGGAAAACAAAGGAGGAGGTAACAATGCTTGATAGGAAATGTACTCATTACCTTACTCATGTAACTGTAAACCCTCTGTATAGTATTTTTACAATAAAAACATATATTAAAAATAATTTGAAACATTAAATTAGAAGGAAAGGAAATAAAAAAACAAATTAGAGCCTTGGCAGTAGGTTTGACAATGTAGAAGATCGAATCTCTGGGATATAAGACAGCTTAGACATTATAGAGAAAGAACAGACAAGTATTCAAGAAAAATCCAAGAAATATGATAGATCTATTCAATATTTAGAAAACACCATCAGCATCAGAAGGCTTAATTTAAGGCTAAGGGTGTAGAGGAAAGTCTAGAGACAGAAGTGAAAGGTTTAGGGAATTTAACAGGATCCTAGCAGAGAACTTCCCAAACATTCAAAAAGGTAGGCCCATTCACTTACAAGAAGTCTTTAGCACCCCAAATAGACTAAACAAGAACAGGACATCTCACCTTCAAATTGTAATCCACACAGGATCAAATGAGATCAAGGAAATGATCCTTAAAGCTGTCATAGAAAAAAGATCAATCACTTATAAAGGGAAACCAATCAGAATAACTTCAGATTTCTCTGCAGAGACATTTAAAGCAAGAAGAGCCTGGAAGGATATATGCCACATCCTAGAGACAAACAACTATCTACCAAGAATACTGTACCGAGCTAAACTCTCCTTCCTAACAGAAGGCCAAATAAAAACCTTCTAGAGCAAGGAAAAATTGATATAATATATTTCCACCAAAACAGACCTACAAAAGATATTTAAGATATTCTATACATAGAAATCCAACAAGAGCATTATAACGGCAAAGAAACAACCCCTAAACAGAGAATCCAAGAATTTTATGAAGAACCAACTGGTACAGCTCTGAAGAAAGTAGATAACATGGCAGGAACTACCAAAAACCTCTCAGTCATAACTCAATATTAATGGACTTAACTCTCCAATTAAACAACATAGATTGTCTAGTTGGATTAAAAAGCAAGATCCTTCTATCTGGTGCCTTCACTAGACACACCTTGCCCACACAAAACAAAATATTGTGAAAGTGAAAGTCTGGAATAAAATCTATGAAGCAACCAGGCCCCATAAACAGGCAAGAGTTGCAATCATAGTATCAGATAAAATAGACTTCAAATTAAAATTAATGAGAAGAGATAAAGGTCACTACATAGTAATTAAGGGATTTCACCTTCAGGACGATATTACAATCCTAAATATCTATTCACCAAAGGAGGAAGCATCCAAATTTATCCAACACTACTTTCCCTAATATCACACATACATGTAAAGACATTAATTTTGGGGGACTTTACCATACCACTATACCCTTTGGACAGATAAACCCAGCAAAAACTCAACAGAGAAAGCTCAGATTTAAACAACTGCGTAGATCAATTACACTTAACAGACATCTACCAAATATTTCATCCAGAAGTATCAGAATACAAATTCTTCCCAGCATCACAAGAAACATTGTTCAAAACAGACCACATTTTAGGTCACAAAAGAAATTTGTCCAAATTCAAAACCGTTGAAATTATGCCCTGCATTCTTTCAGACCACAAGGGAATAAAATTAGAACTCAACACAGAAAGCTACCAAATAATATCCTGTAACACATGGACTCTGAACAACACACTATTCAACCACTAGCATGTCATTAGAAAAGAAATTCAAATGTTCAGGATATTGAACAAAAATGAACATGCAAATTACCAGCTCCTCTGTGACACAGCAAAGGTAGTACTCAGAGGCAAGTTTATAGCTCCAAGTTCTTACATCAACAAATTGGAGAGATCTGAAACCAACAATTTAATAAGGCACCTGAAGCTCCTTGAAAAATAGCAACAAGCTAAACCCCAACACAGTAGATGGAAACAATTAAAATTAAATCAGAATTAACTGAATTAGTGCCCACAAAAAGCCATAGAAAGAATCAACCAAACAAAGAGTTGATTCTTTGAAAAAATTAACCAAATTGACAGACCCTTAGCAAATCTTATCAGAAAAAGAAGAGAACACACCCAAATAAACAAACTCAGAGTTGACAATGGAAACATCACCAGAGAAACAACTAAGATTCAGAACACTATAAGGGAAAACTTCTCAAACCTTTATGCTAATAAGTTTGAGAAAATGGAAGAAATGGACGAATTTTTAGCAAATATCGACATGCACAAACTAAACCAGTGTGACCTAAACCATCTTAACAGACCCATGTCAAGCACCAAAATAGAAAGAGCAATAACAGACCTCCTAACCAAGAAAAGCCTAGGACTGGATGGATTTTTTCTACAAGGCCTTCAGAGAAGAATTCACGCCAATACTCCTCCAACTCTTCAATGAAATGGAAAGTGAACATTCAAAACCAAACTCTTTCTATAAAGCCATCATAACCTTCATCTTAAAACCAGGCAGGGACCACCAAAGAAAGACAACTCTAGACCCATTTCTTTGATAAACGTCCATGCAAAACTTCTCAACAAAATTTTGGACAATCAACTTCAACAACTCATCAAAAAAGTACACAATGATCAAACATGATTCATTTCAAGGATGCAATATACACAAATCAATCAACATAATTCATCACATCCAAAAGAGTAAGGATAACAACCATATTATTATCTCAATAGATGCAGAAAAAGCATTTTACAAGATCCAACAGCCCTTTATGATGAAAGCTCTGGAAGAACTAGGAACCCATGGAGCACTCCTCAATATAATAAAGGCTGTGTATAACAAATCTACAGCCAGCATTATATAATGGAGAAAAGCTAAAGCCTTTTCCTCTGAAAAAAGGAATGAGAGAAGGATGTCCACTCTCTCCACTTCTCTTCAATTTAGTATTAGAATGCCTAGCTACAGCAATAAGAAATGATGATGCAAACATAAAGGGGATCCAAATAGGGAAAGATGAAGTAAAATTCTCCCTCTTTGCAGTTGACATGATCTTGTATTTAAAGAACTCCATGGACACTACTCCCAAGTTATTTGAGCTGATCAGAAACTTTGACAAAGTAGCAGGGTATAAAATTAACCCTCAAAATCAATGGCTTTTCTGCATGCTCACAATGAGAAGAGTGCAGCTGAAATCAGGAAACAACTTCTTTTGTAATAGCCCCACAAAAAAGAAAATATCTAGGAGTTAACGTTACTAAAAAAGTGAATCACCTTTATGACACAAACTTTAAAAACCTGAAAAAGGAAATTAAAGCAGAACTAAGGAAGTGGAAAAACCTCCCATGCTCCTGGATTGGGGGGATTAACATCGTGAAAATGGCAATATTGTCAAAAGCTGTCTAAAAATGCAATGCAATACTTATCAATATTCCAACCTCATTCTTTAATGAAATAGCAGAAGCAACCTAAAAATTCACATGGAACAATAAAAGACCCCCCCAATAGCAAAAACAATCCTTAGCAGAAAGTACAATGCTGGAGGAATATCAATATCAAATTTCAAACTCTACTACAAAGCCATAGCAATCAAAACAGTTTGTTACTGGCACAAGAACAGTTCCCAAGGACCAATGGAATAGAACTGAACACCCACGAATGAATCCACAGACCTAATCTTTGATAAGGGAGCTAAAACAAATAGAATGGAAGGAAGACAGATTCTTCAGTATATGGTGCTGGCAAAATTGGTTAAACCCTTGTAGAAAACTAAAGCTAGATCCTTATATGTCACCCTGCACCAGTATCAACTGAAAATGCATCAAAGAGCTTGAAGTTAAAGCAGAACCCTGAAAACATTACAGGAAAGAATAGGAAAAACTCTAGGGCTTCTTGGTACAAGCCGAAATTTTCTTTTTTTTTTTTTTGGTCCGGTCGTGGGGCCTGAACTCTGGGCCTGGGCGCTGTCCCTCAGCTCTTCAGCTCAAGGCTAGCGCTCTACCACTTGAGCCACAGCGCCACTTCCGGCTTTTTTCTTTTTGCTTATGTGGTGCTGAGGAATCGAACCCAGGGCCTCAGGCATGTAAGGCAAGCACTCTACCACTGAGCCACCTTCCCAGCCCCTGAAATTTTCTTAATAAAGATTCAGAACCAAAAATAATCAAAGTTGGAAAAATGGGATTGTATGAAAATGCAGAGCTTCTGCATGGAAAAGGACATAGCTAGCAAGATTGGGAGAAGATCCCACCGATTGGGAGATCTTTACTAGCCGAACAATGGAGAAGGGTTTCATATCTAAAATATCCTTAGAACACATAAAACTAAATCCCCCAACAACAAATTCTCAAAGAAACAACTGTCTGAAAAATAAGTGGGCTAAAGACTTAAAGAGAAACTTTTCTGAAGAGGAAATAAGAATGGCCAATAGACACATGAAGAAATGCTCAACTTCTCTAGTAATAACAGAAATGCAAATCAAAGCAACATCGAGATTCCATCTCACCCCAGTTAGAATGGTATAATGAAGAAATCTAATAACAACAGATGCTGGAGGGGATATGGCCAAAAGGGAACACTACTGCATTATTGGTAGGAGTGTAAACTTGTTCAGTCACTTTGGAAAGCAGTATGGAGGTTTCTCAAAAGGCTCCAGATAGAGCTCCCCTATGACCCAGCAATATCACACTTTTGGGCATTTACCCAAACTATCACAAACAAGGCCCTACTAAAGCTACTAGAACAGCTATGTTTATCACCACATTATTTACCGTAGCTAAGATATGGAACTAACCCAGATGCCTCTCAGGAGATGAATGGATCGAGAATATATATATATGAATTTTATGCCTCCATCAGAAAGAATAACACTGTCCCATTTGTCAGGAAATGGAAAGACTTGGAAAAAATTATATTAAGTGAAGTAAGCCAGTCCCAAAGAAACATAGGTCCCATGGTTTCCCTTATTTGCAGTAACTAGTATATGTCTAGAATAAGCAGAAAAGGTCAAAAGATATGTACATATGACTATATAAGAGGATGCTATGCGAAATGAACCCCAAGGTAGGGACACAAGTGGTTTTTATCTTTTTGCTGTTGTTTTTAATATATTTATAATGTACCATGTAATTTTTTTTCTTTTGTATGTTTTTCCCCCATGGTATAACCCCTGTTTTCATTGTATTTGATTCTCGTGCCCTACATCTTGTATATATACATCTCTAATTTGGAGAGGGGAAGAGAAACAAACAAAATGCTTAAGTAGGGATACAGGTTGACCCATTGTATCAATGAGATGTACAAGACACTATTTTGAAAACGAACTTTACAACTTTGAGGGGAGGAGCTGGGGAGGGATTTGGGTGATAGGGGAAAAACAAAGGATGTGGTAACAATGCTTGATAGGTAATGTACTCACTACCTTACTTATGTAACTGTAACCCCTCTCTACACTATTTTGCAATAAAAATATATAGAAAAATTAAAAAATAAAAAATTTTAAAGCACACACACACACACACAAAAGGACTACCCTGTGATCCAATAATGCCCCTCTTGACAACCTACTCAGAGCATTTCAAGTCAGGATATGGGAAAGACACTTGCACATCTATGTTTTTACTACTTTATTCAAATAGATCAGATGACCTACAACAGATAAGCAGACCAAGAGAATGTGGTACACATACACAATAACAGTTTGCTCATCTATCAGAAAGAATATTTTTATATCATTTGCAGGAAAATGGATGAATCTAGAGAAAAAATGTGTTAAGAGAAGTCATGCCCAGAGATACAAATAACACATGTTTTCTCTCCTATGTGGAAGTTAGATCAAAAATACTAGCATATATGATAATATATACAGGGTGCTATGCATATACACATAACCTGATTAAAGGACAATATACTTAAGAGGAGAGTCCAATGGTGTAACTCCTATCAACAGCTAATGAATAATTTAACAGGAAGCTAAAACACATTTTGTCAGTTGTAGTGATGGTAGAAGGATGGAGTGACTCAAGGGAGGAAGGAAGAGAAAATACCATTATTATATTTAATGTACATTATGTGAAAGTCAACTACATAACTTTAGGGTATGGATGGGATGGGGGAAACGGGGAAGAACAATGGAAGGGGTGACATTGATTATGATGCAATGTACTCATAATCTGACCTATAGAATTGTACATCTACTTAAAAATAAATATAAGCTGGGTTCAGGTAGCTCACGCCTGTAATCCTAGCTACTCAGGAGGCTGAGATCTGAGCATCACAGTTCAAAGCCAGCCTGAGCAGGAAAATCCCTGAGGTTCTTATCTCCAATTAACAACTAGAGAACCATAAGTGGTGCTGTGGCTGAATTGGTCAAGCACTAGCCTTGAGCTGAAGCACTGAGGGATGACACCCAGGCCCAGAATTCAAGCCCCAGGAATAATAATAATAATAATAGTAATAATATTGTTTTAAAAATAAACGAGGCAGCTAATGAATGTTTAGCAGAAGATTTACAGCTCTAATTTCAGCACAACTATGAGGGATGAGGGATGACTTGCCCATGGATAAGGCCTTCAAAATCATTTGACACACATAGCAGAAACATATGTTTCTCATCAGATGATGAAAGCTATTTGCCTGGATTGATAATTTTGTGTGGCTTATCAACGATGTTACAAATGTCCAATTAGACCTTGTCAGAACTTAAAGTTCACCACCCCTGCATGAAACATACTAGAACTTAGATAAAACATCACATTTTTTTATTGACCAGAATTTTTGAAGAGAGTCTTTAAGGCTGATTGGAGACTACACTCAAGACAAACTCAAATCCACATGAAAAGTAACTATGGTGATAAATAAAATAACACAAAATAATTTTCATTTCTGACTATTTTTCTCATATGTGCCATAAAATAATAGTATAAATGGTAATTATAAAATTGCATTTCTTGAATATAGTAAAATTTACTTTATACTATAAAACCAGAATAAAAGAATGGTTAAAGAAATTGATGTATGTTAGAGCAACCTTCTTCTTACAAATGAAATGAAATCAACTTAATGTGTTATAGTTCCAGAATGATCAGAAAAATTAAGAAGATAATTAGAAAACTACAGTAAAGCATTACAGATTGTGAAACATTTAACATAAGAACAAAGCAGCAATGAAATAGTTAAAGAAAAGAAAATATAGCGTAAGTAGCAAAAGTTAAAGTAAATAAATTAAATTCCAGTAGTAATCATATAAAGGTGAATGAATCTCAACACTCCAATCTGAGCACAGAAGTGGACATGTAAGCTTTAATAAATATGTTCCAACTGCATGCTATTTATATTATATAGTTTCAGTTAAAAGGTACAAATAGACTGAAGGGAAAGTGATAGTGAAAATACACTATGAAAACATTAAAAGAAGTCTGTGGTGGTACTACTAGTATCAAACAATTAAGTTTTGTGACAGAAAGATGTAACAACTGGAAACACATCTTTCCTAACAGCAGGGATTTTTTTACATCAGACAAAACTTTGAGAGATTGAAGAAAGAAATAGATAATTTAACAACAATAATTGGAGACAAAATACTTTACTTTCACTAGTGGATACAACAATTAGAGATTAATAAGGAATTAGAAGACTTGACAAATACTATAATGAGATGACAGACACATTCAATGAAGTATAAATGGCTGAATGGATAAATCAATTATGGCTTATAAAAAATTAGAATATTATTTAGCAATAAAATGTAATGTAATATTAACCTACACTATCTCACTATGTCATAGATAAACCTTGAACACATTGTGCTGAGAGGGTAGAGATACAAAAGTTCATGTAAGTGTGTGTTTGTGTGTATTTTCATTAATGTGAGATATACATGGTATACATAATGCATATATAGATACAAAGTATATTAATGTTTGCTTAGGGAAGGAGGTGAGGGAATTGGAAGTAACACTAATGAATGTAGAGTTTCTTTTGGGAACAACTAATGTGTTCTGGAATTGTTATTTTGCACAATATATTTATGTTGCATAGTAATTGTGTTGCATAACAACTTAATAGAGGCGTTGAAATTCAATAAATCTTACCCTCAAGTGGTGAATTTTATCATAAGTGAATATCACATCAATAGAAAACAACAAGGACAAATGTGAGCAGGCCTATATCCTTGAACAAGTTGATTGCCTGATTCTGAAATTTATATGAAAATACAAAATTTCTAGTATAGTTAAAGTAATTTGAAAAGAAGAAAGGTCAAGCACTTCTTTCATGGCTTACTTAAAGGTACAGAGAATCTATAAACTACCAGGTATATAAAACTAGATATTAAATGAATGGTACATAGGAAGGAATAGACTCTTTCATATAGTGAATTGATTTTTAACAGAAAGAGTTAAGGGAATGTAATATGGAAAAGATACTATTTTCAAGAAATTATACTGAGAAAATTGCATAATTTTAGAAAAACTAAACTTCAACCTCATGTAAAAATACTTTGAAATGGATTATAGGCCTAAATACAAAACCTAAAACCATAAAACTTCTAGAAAAATAAAACATAAAAGGAAAATCTTAGTGACTTTGAGAACATATTTCTAAATAGAATATAGAAAATTACAAAGTATAAAAGAAGTATTGACACCTATGTTATCCTAGGCACTCTGGAGAACTACACTTGAGGCCAGTGTGAGCAATAACATTCACTTGATTCCTTCTCCAAAATAATTAGGAAAAAGCTGGGTTCAGGCTTAGCTTAAGTGGTAGAGTGCCAACCAAGCACAAAGCTCTGAGTTCACACCCCAGTACCACCATCACCACCAGAAAAAAATATTTATAAACTGTATTTCACAAAAGTAAAGATTTTTATAGTTCATAAGATATATAGGAAAAGAAAGAGGCAAGCCAAAACTGGGAGACTATATTTCCAAGCCTTAAAAGTTCATAGGCTTAGAATATCAGAATAAACATTCAACCTCAAAGAAGATACAGAAGTCAACAAAAAATGGCAAGGCAATGGGATTCACACAAACACTTCAACAAGGAAAATGTACTAATACCAAATAAGCATGTGAAAACATGCCCTAGGTCATTAGCCATTTAATAAATTAAAATTAAAATCACAACAGAGAGATTAAGATGATGGATTGTTGACAAGACCACTTCCTGTGTCTTTATACATCAGAAATAAAAATCTCAAGAATGTGATTTCAATGAAAGGCAAGCAAATTTGTACTCTAGTGGACAGTAGTACAAAAAGAGAGGTAGCTAAAAATATAGACCATGAGACACTAAATCTCTCAAAGAAACAAAGATGAAACCTTGCTTAAAGGGAACCAGAAACATTGTGTGGATTGAATCCATCCCATAACCATCCCACCTAGAGCTCATAATCTTTATTATTTCTATCATTTGTTCTGCTTCTGGCAAGAGCTACCCATACAAGCCACACTGTGAACAAAATATTGGCACAGAGGGCTAAGCACAGGTTAGAAAGCCATGATTAAGTCACTGATCAGCTTTTGATTGATATCTGCCCTGCTGCCCATGGCAGAAAGTTCTCTAAGAAAGCATGCCAGTGGGAAAGACATTTTCAGTCCTTAGGGCAGTTAAATAGGCCACCACTGTGGACTGATGCGTATACTCATCTCCCATAGAAAACTCAGCTTAGTAAGCTGATTAAAGGCCCGTATTCTGACCAAGAAGCAAAGATACTCAAACTCCCCTCTACCCAGGATTATTCCCTGAGGACCATGGTCCAGCCTAGTGTGCAAGAATGAATACATCTGATTACTGAGAAAAGCTTGACTAATGAGCTAATTGTGGGACAAACTCATGGTCTCTTAACTATGCATTGGCTTGGTATTGAATGGATGAGTTTGCTATTGCTGAGTTATATCCCAGGTGAAGAGTGAGAAATGACACATCAATGTTGCCTCTACCTATCCTTGCCGGATCATAAAGAATAAATGAACAGGTAGTATTCAAGTGACTAAAACCCCAAGTCTTTGGGGGGGGGGGAGGCTGGGAAGGGATGTGAAGGGTAAACAAAGGAGGAGGCTGCAATGCTTGATCAGAAATGTACGCATTATCCTGCCCATGTAATTGTAACCCCTCTGTACAGTAAGTTCACAAAAAAAAATTAAATTAAATTTTAAAAAAAACCCAAGTCTTAAATTAACTTCAAATGAACAAATCTCAAATTAGGAGCACACAAAATATATTTTTAAAAAGAAAGGTAATATGATACTCAAAATGCAAACAATCACAAAGTAACTGGTCTGAATGATAGTGTAGAGGATTAAATCACAAATTTTCAGTTCAGAAGAATGATAAATGAGTTCAAAGAAGTCATAAATAGACACCTTAATAAAATTAAATAAAATACAAGTAAGCAGCTAAAGAATTTAAGGACAATACAAAGAAGCAAATAAATGAACTCAAAAGGATACAAATAAAGAGCTAAAGAGCACAAAATGTAAAAATCAGCTAAATTAGATGAGGAAGTCAATGCAAAGCACACAAAAGATCTAAATAAAAACAGAAATACTGAAAAAAAATAAAATTGTAACCCTAGAGATGAAAATCTCTACATGTAAAATTGTCTACTTTCTATATCTATATCTATATATATATTTGTATCTATATCTATATATACTCTTCAGTAGAGTTGATCAAATGAAAGACATAATATTAGGTCTTGAAGATGAGGTAAATATAACAGAAAATTATAAAGAAAAAAGAATAATGAAAAATGAGAAGAATATGAAACTTTACCATAACACTCCTAAAAAATAGAGAAGAAATTAATGGAATTAAGAAAAGGTAACTATATAAGAATTAATGAAACAAAATATTTTTTTAAAAAATAAAACGATTGATATGATAATCAGACCAAAACGGAGAAAAGGCACAGGTTACAGAAATAGAGAGGAAAAACAGGGATCATCAGAATAAAATACTGAAGAAATCTAGAATGTCATGATGGAATAGTTTCCAAACACATTCATCTATTATTCAAAACACACATTTACATAATGTGGAAAATGTATAAAAAAGAATAAATTTCTAGATGCTCAAATTAAAATAAGAGGATATAAGCCACTTAACTGGATAGACAACAATGAGATTAAATCCAAAGAAAATCCCAGGACCAGATAAATTCACTGTCAGATTCTACTAGACTTTTAAAGAGGAGCTAACACCAATAATCCACAAATTTTTCCACTAAATGAGGTAAGGGACACTTTAAAATTAACTCATCCCAAAACAAAAAATACAATTAAAAGAGAAGTGTATACCAATCTTCTGAATAAAACACTTGAAAACAGGATTCAATGACAAATTAAAAACGTACTGTCTGCCAGGAAGGTGCCTCCCTCCGTTCTCGGCCCAGTACTGTGTTACCTAGGTAACTGGCTCACCTGGAGGTAGTCACCTCCCTCACCTATGAAGTCTCATCTTGGGCAGCCTCCCATCCCCCAGTTATGCCTCCCATAGGACCCTGGGAGTGTCCCAGGCCCTGAGGTCATATCTGCAACCAACGTGACCACACCTTTCCCCCACCTGGCCACACTTTCTCCCCATCCTTCACCTAGATAATTGTGGCCCAAGGGTGGCTTGCCCTTTCCGCCATGTGTGCATCCACAATGCACACAGGGGCAGGCAGTTAGTTCCATGGATGCAAAAATGTTTTAATATATCCAAATCAATAAACATAATACAGTACATAAACATAATCAAGGATAAAAATCTCATGATCACTTCAATTTATACAAAAACACCTTTGACAAATTCAATATTCTTTTATTATAAAGCTCAGAAGAAAATATGGAAAGAGAAACCTCAATATAATAAAAGTTATAATAAAAAATCTTCATTCAACATCATATTAAATGGAGAAAAAATATTAAATCATTTCTTCTAAAGTGAAGAATGAGAAAAGACTGCATACTATTTTGCCTCTTACTCAAAATTGTACTAGAATTTCTAGGCATAGCAATAAGGTACGATAAAGAAATAAAACTGATTCACACAGGAAAGAAAAATGTTAAAACTATCCCTAGTCAGATATGATATATTTCTTTATTTAATCAACTGAAAACTACCAAAAAACTCTTAAATTTGTTAAACAGCTTTGGCAATGTAGTAGAATATAGTATCAATATACAAAATAAATAATGTATCTGTATATCAGCCATGAGCATGCAGGAAAACAATTTCATTCACAGTAGCCTAATAAAACCCTAGTTATAAATTTAACTAAGGAAGTAATATGATATCTATAATGAGAACTATAAATTATTGAAGAAATTGAAAATAATATAAGAAAATGAAAAACCTTCCATATTCATGGATTGACAGGATTAATATTGTAAACATGGCCATAGTACATAAAACAATCTACAGCTTCCATCAAAATTCCAATGTCATTTTTTACAGGAAATAGAAAAATCAACCTTAAGATTCATACTGAAGCTAGAAAGACCTGAATAGTCAGACAATGCTAAGCAAAAATAGCAACAGTGAAGGTGTCACAAGACTGGACTTCAAACTATATTACACAGCCATAGTAACAAAACCACCATGTTATTGGCACAAAACAGACCTAAAAACCAATGGAACAGAATGAAGTCTCAGAAAGAAAACCACTCAGAAACAGAAAGCTAATTTTTGGCAAAGGAGTCAAAAGCATACACTGGAGAAACAGCCTCTTCAACAAATGGTGCTGGGAAAATGTGTTATTTACATGTAGAAGACTAAGATGACACCTCTATTTCTCATTCTGTACAAAATTTAAATCTAAATAGAAAAGAAACTTTAATCTACTATCTGAAATTACAACAGGAAAGCCTACGGAAAACCATGGAAGATAAGGTGAGGTAATTATTTTCTGAATAGTACTCCAATTGACCGGCAAATAAGAACAAGAATTGACAAATGGGGCTACATCAAATAAAAAACAGGAAACAAGCAAAACAAACATCAAAACATTAAACAAACAATGCACATCAAAACAAATAATTACCAGAATCAAGAGACAACTAAAAGGATAGAAGGTACTCTTCACCAGGTGTTCATCAAAGGGTTAATATTGGCACTAGAAAGAGTAATTAAAAAGCAAATAATCAACTAAAAAAATAACAAAAAGACAAACAACCTAAGTAGAGAAAACAAACTGAATGCACTATTCTTAGAAGAAATATAAATAGCTAGTAGATATATGAAGAAAATTTTCAATCTTCATAGCCATAAAGGAAATGAAAATCAAAATAATGCTGAGATTCCATCGGACCCCAATCAGAATGACAGCTATCAATAAAACAACACAAAGTGGTGTGGGAAATAAAGAACACGCACATACTGTTGTAAGGAATGTAAATTAATGCAGTCAAGAAAGAAATTAGTATGGAGTTTCCTCAAAAACTATAAATAGGCCTGCCTCATGATGCGTCATACTATTATTAGGCATATATGCAAATGAATGTAAATCAATGTACAAGAAAGCTACCTGTATACATAGGTATTTTGGAGCTCTGTTAACAATAACCAAACCAAGAAACACAACAATAGATGAATAAAGAAAATATGGCACATATATACCACAGACTATTACTGTCATTAAGAAAAATTAAATTGTCATTTGTACGAAAAGATAATCCTGTTGAGAGAGATGAACCAAGTTAAAAAAACCAAATACTGAATATTTTCACTCATTTGAAGAAGCTTGAACTAAAAGACCCACATATAAACACATATACTCATATATAATACTCACATATTGTGGGTGTGAGTCACATAAATATGAGATTTTGTAGGGTGCAGGAAAGGAGGCAGAAGGAAAGAAAATTATGAAAGTTAAATACTACTGAACTCTCTATGTATGAAGATATCATAAGAAAACACACTGAGATCTGTTCAACAATAGTTAGAAAGTGGAGCCAGGGAAAGACAGTAGCAATCGAGGTGGTTATTCTATTTAACATATACTCTATGCCATTATGGATTGCCATGATGAAATTTCTAGGTACAAATAATGTACACAAATAACAATGAATGAGAGGAGAGTAAAACAAGCTGTGTTGAGGAATGGGTACCAGCAGAAAGGAAGTGAACAGAAATAGTGAATAAAGGTGAGTATGAAGAATGTATATTTATGTATGAAATGTAACAATTAAATCTATTAAAATTGTTGTAAGGAGATGACAGAAGGGAAGAAAGTGATGGAGTAGTTGAGTTTGATGGAGTATATCATAAGCAGGTATGGAAGTGTTGCAATGAAATTCCTGTAACAACTAATGCATGCTAATAAAAATCATACCATCTTTGACAAGGATGTGGACAAACCAGAAGCTTTATCCATTACTAATAAAATATAAAATATTGGAGTCAAGATGGAAATATGTTTGGTATATATGTTCAAATTAAAAACAAACCAACATGGGGCTAGGAAGGTGGCTCAGTGGTAGAGTGCTAGCCTCTCATGCATGAGGCACTGGGTTCAATTCCTCAGCACCACAACTGACAAAAAAAAACAAACGAAAAAAACCCACCAACAAAATAACTTAAATATTTCACTACTGCACTCTTATTTGTATAAGAGAAATAAAGACTATATCTCTTTAAAACCCTACAGAAATAGCTATAGTTATTACCAAAAGCTCCAAACTATAAGCAACTTAAATTTCCATAAAGAAATGAATGTCCATATTGTAACCTATCCATACAATGGAATACTACTCCACAATATAAAGGAATGAATATTATTACACACTACAACATCAATGAATGAACCTCACAGCAATTAGTTTTGAATGGTAGTAAGCAAACAAAAAATGTATGTATTGTGATTTTTCTTTCTATAAGACGTTATGTCGAAAAACGAACTTTACAACTTTGGCGGGGGTGGGGGGACTGGGAGGGCAAGATGGGAGGGCAGGGATGGTAAGGGGAAACAAAGGAGGAGGCAACAATGCTTGATAAGAAATGTACTCATGGGCTGGGAAGGTGGCTCAGTGGTAGAGCGCTTGCCTTGCATGCCTGAGGCCCTGGGTTCGATTCATCAGCACCACATAAGCAAAAAGAAAAAAGCCGGAAGTGGTTCTGTAGCTCAAGTGATAGAGCGCTAGCCTTGAGCTGAAGAGCTAAGGGACAGTGCCCAGGCCCAGATTTCAGGCCCCACGACCGGACCCCCTCCCCCAAAAAAGAAATGTAATCATTACCTTGTTCATGTAATTGTAACCCCTCTGTACAGCATTTTCATAATAAAGAAAACTTATTAATAATAATAGAAAACTCTAAAAAAAAATCTCAGGAATAGTGCTTAGGCCCTGAGTTCAAGCCCCAGGATTAGCACACACATACACAAATTATTTTCAAATAAAAAATAAGGGAAATAAATTATGACATCTCTGAAAAATAAACTAAAGTGCTCATATGGTTAAAACTGTAGATCTTAACAATGGGATGATAGTGTTTAGCAACAAGACAGATTCATCTCAATATTTCCCTTGATGATTCAACCAATGAAATAAAGCAATTGTCTACAATCAAAGAATACACTAACAAATGTAAATCAATCCATACTGACAGGAAGCAGATCAGTATTTGTCGATGGATGGATCTAAAGTGACAGAAAACGGCCAAGAATCATGAAAAAAAATAACAGAACATGTGAATAGGTTCCTTGTCTCAATTGCAGTGATTATTGGTATATGCATGCATGAAAGCTCATCAATTCTGCAGTATAACTATAAATACTTCATTGCACATCCATCATCTTTCAATAAAGCTTATGAAAGGGGGTGGGATACAACAAATGATAGATCCTCTTACCCTCTCTGTCATTATTCTAATATATCAGTAAAATAAGATGCACCCTCACATTTAAAAGAAAGCTATGCATTCACCTAATTTTAGAATCTGGTAGAAAACCCCATGAAGTGCAAAAATCATTTAAGAATACCATACATAGTCATTAGACCTTCTATCTGGTTCTTTTTTGTGTGATTCACAAACCTAGTTTCTTAATTATTAAGTTGAACCATGTAAAATGATACATACTGACCATCTTGATATTTTCAGAAAGTAATTTCAAATTGTTTCACTTAATAGAAACGTCAACACTTTCTCTATGCAAATGATACAGAAACAAGAAAAACATCCATGTGCATAGTATTTTTTGTTTTGTCTTGGTATATTCAGGCATAGGAACTGATGTCTAGGGAATAAATGTGCATAAATTGGAGTACTAGCCAGAATGTTTGGTTCATTGTATTAAGAACATTTTGTTCTCTGTAGATGAAAATCTTTCTTTAAGAAAGTAAGGAGAATATTATTTCAACATAACTGTAAGAATCATGATTCTTATACTCAGAAAACCAGGTAGAAAGAACAGGAAAATGCATTGTGTTAGTGTGAATGTATACTAGAAAGTGAATTAGACTGAAAAGAATATATACCCTACTTGTATCATCTGAGAAACCACAGAAGCAGTCATAGAATGGGACAACAGGTAAACCAACAGAGTAGATTTGCTTTGTCTTTCTATAAAGACAAATTAAGATAATTTGCTTATGAGTAAAAACAGAAAAAAATGAAATTAGTCTTATTAAAGAGAACAGAAGGATATTTGGATGGTTCAGAGTTTTACTTGTAGAGAAATATCTGTCTTGGAATCAGAATGAAAGTATTAGCAGAGCCCAGTGTCTACAGTGAGTAAGAAAGAAGAAACAAGAATAACATGTTAATGAAGAGAAAGCAAATGAAGGCTAAAAGGTCTCAGACTGCAATACAATAGGAAGTGCATGAAATCAGAAAAGATTTCTATCAGATTAAAAAAAGCGATTGAAATATCCATTGAAAGTCATGAAATGATCAAAATTTATATTAAATTGAATCAGTAATGTAATTTTAGAGGCTATCCCAAAATTAAAAGTGAAAAGATAACACAAAAAATACTATAGGGCTGGAAAGGTGGTTCAGTGGTAGAGCACTTGCCTTGCATGCAAGAGGCCCTGGGTTTGATTCCTCAGCACCACATAAGCAAAAAGAAAAAAGCCAGAAGTGGTGCTGTGGCTCAAGTGGTAGAGGGCTAGCCTTGAGCTGAAGAGCTGAGGGACAGTGCCCAGGCCCAGAGTTCAGGTCCCACGACCGAACCCCAAAAAAAATTTTAAAAAAACTTTATAAAGGAATAATTACCGAATAAGCAAATAGTGATTTTACTTTTTTCCTAACAATATTCTTTTTTTGTAGTTGTATGAAGCGTTACTATTCAACATGTCAGTTTATACGTACACTGCATCTTGAACAATTTCATCCCTTTCATCATTCTTACTAATATTCCTAAAAGTTAAATAGATATCAAAAAAAGCATTAATCAAAGACAATAAATAATGTATTTCTAATCTCCTAATATAAACAAAAATTCATGTACTTTGAGTCAGAGTCATGAGTATAATCCTAGCTACTCAGGAAGCTGAGATATGAGAATCACGTGTTGAAACAAGCCCTGCCACAGTAGTCTATTAGTCTATCTCCAACTAATCAGCAATATTATCCTACATAGGAGAATATATTTTGGGAAGAGTACAGGAAAAATAAAAATTAGGATTTATGTTTGAAATTATCAATATAAGTCCATTTATAGAATGAAATATAAATTCCTCAAAAACATAAATTCTTCAAACGATAAATTTCATGAAGATAAAAATATAATATTGGATCTGATTTTGCCAGTTCGTGAAAACTGATATATAGGATAGAAATGAGGAATAAACTTTTAAACTCAATCTTATATTGATCAAAAACAAAAAGAGAACATTACGTTATTAACACTAACATATAAGAAAGTTTTTATAATACTTCAAAATATCTACTAAAGTAGAAAAGACTACTTCAAATATGACACAACATAAGAGGTAAAAGTAGGGCTGGGATGTAGCTCAGTGGCAAAGCGCTTGCCTAGCAAGTGCAACGTCCTGGGTTCGATCCCCAGTACCAAAAAAGAAAAGACCAAAAAAAATACAGTTAAAAAAAGAGGTAAAAGTAAATAGCTCAAGACAGAAATAATAAAATTGTACAAATAAAGTTACGTCATATTAAAAACATCACTACAAAACTCTATACCTAAATGTGCATTAGATGAAGATACTTGAAACTACTAGAAATAGACAAAAACAATTCAAGAGGACAAGAAAAAATAATTTAAAAAATTCCAAACAATTAACAAATTGTATTTACTGTTTAAATATGTATCTTTGTCAGCTAAAATTCCTATGGAACATTTGTAAGACTTGATTACAAAGTAGGCCAAAAAGAAAGTTTAACAAATTTCACAGTTCATACATCTATAATAATGCTAGAAAACTGTTTTAGTGTTATCAGTGGAGTAGACTTTCTTAGGAATTCCTGGAAGAAGCAGATGGGATTGAAGTGGACAGAATGTCTGGCTATTTGCTTTCTTGCTCTTACCCATAGCTCATTAAAATGAAGTTAATCAGTAGACATGAAGTTAATCAGTGTAACTTTCAATGAAAAACTAAACACTTAAACTTAACAATCATTAGAAAGGCTTACCAATAAAACAATTATGTCTAAAGTCTGTATTCATGATCTTCAAGTTGAAGAAATCAAACATACCACAGGGGAATTGAAAAGGAAGAAGTCTACGAAATAAAAATGAATGAGTAACCCAAAGGACTCCAGAAAAGAGTTCTTTCCTTGAGAGAAGAGAGAAATTCTATCTAAATGCAGAGCATAATGAAAATAAGGCAGAATAAATAATGAAAGAAATAACTGAAGACAATTCCCCAAAATGCCCCCAAATCATGATTTGTGAATGAGAAAAGATCAACAAAAAATCAAGTAAAATAATAATGAAATAAACTAAAATTTTATTAAATATAACATTTCAAAATAAATAAATAAATAAATATAACATTTCAGAAGTATAAAAAAACTAGTAAGTTTCAAATATAAGAAGAATATAGAAAAGGAAAAAATGTTACATTGGCATCTAAACTTTTCACTAGAAACACTGAATCTTGGAATTCAATACCACTGCATCTATAATACTGTTAGGAAATTTTATTTGAGTTTAGAATCTATTAAGCCAAACAGTAAGCATTTTTTTCATATCTACAATTTTTAATGGTTTTTAAATGTATTTTTGTAAAGATGATGAATGGAAAAGTTGCAGTTACATAATTAAGGTAATATGTACATTTCTTTCTGAACACTGTTAACCCCCTCTCTCACTTTTTCCAGATCTCCCCTCCCTACTCGCCTCTCCCCCAAAAATTATAAAGTTCATTTCCAGCATAGTGTCTGCTGAGTATCATTGTTACATTAGTTCATCCTTTGTCCTGCTGTTTCTGTGATTCCCTTTCCCTCCTGGGGATCACATGAGCTTATATTCATGACAAAGTGTACAGAAAGCTAGAACAGACAAAAAAATAGAAATAACTGCATGCAGGACATAATAAGAACCTCTTGTTTCCAATTCTTGGAGTTCATTTGGAGACACTTCATTATATCCTATGCACTTACCGATTGGGCCATTGGGATCCCTTGCTAAGAATATCATAGACATATTCTAGCTATTACAAGTGAGGGAAACCCTGCAGCCTACATTTCTTTGGGCCTGGCTTACTTTGCTTAATATAATTTTCCCAGGTCTTTTCATTTCCTTATGAATGGGACATTGCCATTCTTTCTGATGGACACAGAACTCCATTGTGTATATATACCACATTTTCTTGATTCAGTCATTTACTGAGGGGCATCTGAGTTGGGAAAAAGAAGTTTTCACACTGAGCTCTGTAGCTCAGGTCAGTAATTCCAGCTACTTGGGAGGTAAAGATTAGAGAATATTGTTCAAGGTCAGACCAGAGTAAAAAGGATTTCGTGAGACATCATGTAAGCCAGTGGCTGGATGAAGTAGTACATGTCTGTCATCTTGGCTTCCAGGGAAACACTGGGCTCAGTACACAAGACTGTCAGCACCGCAACAAGCAGAAACACAGTAGAAGGATAACAGCCCTGCTCAGGCTAGCTGAGGCATAAAGCAACACCCTGTTTCAAAAATAGTCAAGTGAGATGGGGTCCAGGGGAAAGGGGTAGACAAATGCAGAGGAGAAGAGGGGAGAATGCAGTCAAAATTTCAGTATATATCCTACAAAATTAAGAAGAGTAAGGGAAAGAGTGGGTAGGGAGGGATGGGTGAGAGTGTTGAAAGGGGTGACATTGATTAAGATACCGTATATTGTAGTCACAAACTGTTTTAATAAATTGCAACTCCATTGCACAACTACTTAAAGATAGTAAAATATAAATTAAAATGGAACCAAAAAACAAACAAAAAGAAAATAACTGACACAAAAAAGCTGGAGATGTCTCAATAGTAGTGTTTGCCTAGCAATCATAAAGCCCTGAGTTGAATCCATTAGACCCCCCAAAAAAGTTTTCAGATATAGAAACATCAGTAGTGCTGTGGCTTTCAGAAGAAAATAATTACTTGAATCCAAATATCTAAGAGGAAAATGTGATTACAAGAAATTAGAGTTCCAAGTCCTGAGTTCAAGCCTGAATATTGCCAAAAAGAAGAAAAAGTAATAGTAATCACCAAAGCTGATTAAAGAAAACAATAGTTAGCTTCACAAATATTTATAAAAGTCTTATGAATTCCAAACTTAAGAAATCCAATGGAAAAATGCATCTTTTCTAATTTTTTTATTGTTATTGTAAAGGTGATGTACAGAGGGATTACAGTTACATAAGTTATGTATTGAGAACATTTTTTTGAGCAGTGTCATCTATTCCTTCTTTTCTCCCAGTTCTCTCCTAACCACCCCACAAATTGTATAGCTCATTTTCAACACATTGTACAGTATTACTGCTGCTTTTGTTTACCATTTGCCCCACCATTTCTGTGCTCCCACATTATCCTCCCCCAAACAGGTAAACTTACATACAAAACAAAAGGGACAGAAAACAAAAACAGTGACAGAGGGGGAAAAACACAAAATAACAAAAAAACACTTGTTTCCATTTCTTGGAGTTAAGTTAGATAAATGTCATTTTATATAATCATCTGCACGTAGCTATTGAGCCTTGTGATCCTCTCCTAAGAATATCCTCCTTTGATCTCACTATGTGAATGTAGGAGTATAATTTACCATCTCCAAGTGCTTTTTGGCTGAAAAAGTGAGCTTTTTAATACATGGAGATTAAACAAAAAAGAATTCCAAAGGTATGTTCTAAGTGATTACAATGTAACAGGAATGGACAGAAAGCAAGAGTATTTCAAATTGTTTTGTTCTAGGCTTTGATGGTAAAAATTTGAATATGCTATAAATACCTAAGGATAAATATTAATAAAATGTTTATAACTTTGAATCTACTAGAAGTAAAAGAATATGGATATCTTGATCACTTCAATAAGAATAAGAAAAATATATGTTGAAAAGATAACAGGTGATATATGTTTAGTTGTTACGTTAAAAACAGTTTTCAAAAGAATAGTTCTGGGAAATATATATATACACACACATATACATACATACACATATATTAGACAAATGAGTCAATAAAAATGAGAGGAAGAATAAATTGAGTAGTCAAGTACTGCTGATATCTGATAATGTTAACATTACACACAATGGAATTCAAGGTGAAAAGCATTTAAACAAGACAAAGAGGAGAATTTTATATTGAAACAGAACAATGCTCTAAGAAGCTATAATTGTGCTTCTCTATCCATTTAATAAACAGTTTTGAAATCTACAGGCAAAACCATTAGCAATGCAAGGAACAATGAGCTTATTCAAAAACACAGGGGAGACCATAACAAAAGTTTCTTAGATATATAAAAGACTATAATATGATGAAAAGAGAAATTAATATCAGAGTATAACACGTGTACATCCATAAAATTGGAAAACAAATATATACTTAGCAAATTTTTTCAGTTTCTTAAATTAAATTTAACTCTTTGTGCAATTTCTTTTCTTTTTAAAAAATATTTATTATTTTAAAAAATGTTTTTTATTGTAAAGATATTGTACAGAGGGGCTACTGTTACATGAGTAAGTTAATTTTTTTATTATTTTAATTTTACTGTAAAGGTGCTACACAGAGGGATTATAGTTACATTAGTTAGGTAATGAGTACATTTCTTTTTTTTTAATTTTTTGTGAACACATTGTACAGAAGGGTTATAATTACATGGGCAGGTTAATGCGTACATTTCTTATCAAGCATTGCAGCCTCCTCCTTTGCTTACCCTTCAAATCTCTTCCCAGCCTCCCCTCCCCCACCCAATCCTCCCCGCTTCCCCCCCCCCCCCCCCCGCCCCCCACCAACATTGTAATGCTCGTTTTCGACATGACAACTTGTACTTCTCATTGTTGCAACAGGTCCACCTGTATCCTTAAACGACTTGTTTTTCCCCATCTCCTCTACAAGTTATACTGACATCAAATATAGTGAAAGCATGGGTTATACTGTGGGGGAGGGACATACAAAGCTACAAAGAGATAATCTTATAAATGCATTAGACACAAATGCATGAAAGGAAAAAAAACATTAAAATACATACCTAAGGATTCATTTTCCTAACATCACATTATCTGACCTTTTGAGTACATTTCTTGTTGAACATTGTTACCCACTCCTTTGTTTTTCTCCCACTATCCCTTCCCTCCCTGACTCTTCCCCCCAAAGTTGTAAAATTCATTTCCAACATAGTGTCTTATGAGTATCATTGTTTTTTCTTTTTTAATTTTAATTTTTTGTGAACATACTGTACAGAGGGGTTACAATTACATGGGCAAGATAATGAGTACATTTCTTATCAAGCATTGCAGCCTCCTCCTTTGTTTACCCTTCACATCCCTTCCCAGCATCCCTCCCCCCGCCTTCCCACCCCATTCCCCCTCCCCCCCCCCACACCAAAGTTGTAAAGTTCGTTTTTGACATGACAACTTGTACTTCTCATAGTTGCATCGGGTCCACCTGTATCCTTAAACGACTTGTTTTTTCCCATCTCCTCCACAAATTATACCGACATCAAATATAGTGAAAGCAGAGGTTATACTGTGGGGGAGGGACATACAAAGCTACAAAGAAATAATCTTATAAATGAGTTAGAAACGAGTATCATTGTTGCACTGAGTCATCCTTTGTCCTTGTTTCACCATTTTGTTACTTTCCCTTCCCTTCCCCAAATTCGATAAACGTATATACAAGACACAGGGTACCAGAATCAAGAATAGTGATTGACAGGAATAAACCAATGGAAAAAGAAAAATGGAATAAAATGAAAAGAAATAATTTGATATAGTGCCTTAACTTTCCAGTACATTTAAGACTGGAAATTTTCTTCAGCATTTCTTGCCTTCATCGCACATAATTCTTTCCTTGCCATTAAAGAGAAAATTGAAGACAGATGCCAAAATATTAATAATAGTTAGACTGGGCAATTAGAATTTCTTGTTTCTGCTTGTTTTATGTTCTGTATTTCCTGAGAAGAGATAGCACTACATTAAAAAAAAACTAGTAAAGTCAAGTGTTTTTCAAAATAAATACCATAAGTATTTGTGTGTGTGTGTGTGTGTGTGTGTGTGCCTGTCTGTGGAACTTGAACTCAGGGCCTCGTTGCTATCCCTGAGCTTCTGTTGCTCTACTACTTGACCCATAGTTCCATTTCCATTTTTTTCGCAGTGTATTGGAGATAGCAAGTCTCACAGACTTTCCTGCCCAAGCTGACTTAGAATCACAATCCTTAGATCTCAGGCTCCTGAGTAGCTAGGACTACAGGTGTGAGCTTCCACCTTTTTTTATTTGTGGAATTCTGTGATGATTATAAGTTTTCCCCCTTTACAATATTTATCTAATTTACATATGTTTTTGCTCATTTCTATACACTATGTTTTACAATGAAATTTTAAACTAAAAAAAATGAAGAATTGGTTGAAAACTTACACTAAGAATATAATGATATCAAAATTAAAGTAAACAAAATTCCTCATATACTACCCTTTGTAACATTTCAAAGTCCTCATCAATTTCACATGGGATCAAGTGGAAATTCCTTTCTTCATTTAATTCTGTGTTCATTTAATTGTTAGAAATGGAAAAGAGAAGGGAGCTCTTACAGGTTTACACATGTAATTCTAGTTACTCAGGAGGTTAAGATCTGAGGATTTCAGTTCAAAGCTAGCCTGGACAGGAAAACCTGTTAAACTTGTAACAACTAAAAACCACAAAAATGATGCTGTGGCTGAAGTGGTGGAGTTTGAGTTGTAAGCACAAAAGCTCAGAGATAGGACCCATTCCCTGAGTTTAACCTCCAAATCTGCCACCAAGAAATACACAGAGAGAGAGAGACAGAGACAGAGAGGAAGGAAGAGAGAGAGACAGAGAGACAGACACAAGGAGACAGAGAGACACAGAGAAACAAAGACAGAAACAGAGAGAGAAAGAGAGACAGAGAAACAGGGAGAAAGAAAGAAAGAAGGTCCAGAGGAAGATGGCAGAGGAGAAGTTGGAGGCTAAACAAGCTCTCACATAGAAAGCAGTTTTAGTGTTCCAGTGAACAGTCCTAGGCTAGAGAAGCGCACCAAGTGTTCCATCACAGTACAGAGTTTTTCCAGAGAGGAAAAATCCAGGCAGCTTGGTCAAGGAAATAGATTGGAGCACATGCCTGTGTCCGTGGTGATGGCGGCAGTAGAGCTACTGTGGCCGCCATATCAACAGAGAGAGCCCAAGACAAAGGCTCCAGATGAGGTGTGCAAGCGTATTCTACTCACCAGCAAAAACTGACAAGGATCAGAAATCTTCATCCTGCAGACCATGGATGTACCAGAAACCAAGAGGCTTTCATGAATACCCCCACGACACCTTCACTCCTTCTCACGGAGCAGCTGTGGGAGGTGCAACCTCCCCCACCACTGGAGAAGAAGATCTCCTTATGTGATACTGACAAAGGCCCAGACTGACCAGCTAGCTCCAACTTAGGCCTTGGAAGAAAACAATAGGTGCCATTCAACAGGTCACAGGAACCTGACCTGACCTACTGGGTTTAGCTCTACCCAGGGGAAAGTTGCCCTTCCCAGGCATAGATATCTCTGCCCCTTGAGGAGTGACTTTCTTCACTGGGTAAACAGAGCCAGAGGCTTCCCCTCCCCACTGCAGCCTAGGCAGCATGCCCAGCAGCAGGAGGGGTAAAAGACAAAAAATTGGAACTCAGTAAATGTAAATCCCGAGAATGGCTCCAGGCTGGACTCTGTGTCTCAGGAGCTAGAACCTCAGAGAAAAGCTACTGATTGCTGATAGGCCTCAACCCTACCCAGAACCTAGCCTCATCACAGCAACTCCAAGCTAGAGGAAACAGCCATCTCCTTTTTTGTGATACTAGAAGCAGATCTCCCTCCCACTGAACTAGCCTGGGAGTAGCGTCAGAAAGTCCTGGGTAAGGCAGAGCTTTTTTCTGCTCACTCAAACAAACAGATTTAAGAAATAAATCAAGCCACAGGAAAACCAAACACCACAAGGAAACCAAAGACTCCACCAAGATACTGGTTACGAACACAAGGGAGATACAAGATCTCCCCCCCCCACACCCAAAAAAAACCAAAAACCAAAAAAAACCCAAATAACTTTTTTCTAATTTTTTATTTTTTAAAAAAATTGTTTTCTATTTTTTTTCTTTCATGATCATTATTTTAGGTGTGTGTGTGTGTGTGTGTGTGTGTGTGTGTGTGTGTGTGTGTGTGTGTGCGTGTGTGTGTGTGTGCGTTTAAATCTCTTTTAACCTTTTGTTCCTCTTTTTGCATAACTTAATTGCAGTTCTGCTCATCCCTAGATAAATACCCCTCATAGATTATTAGACCTTGCCCTTCACTGTGTACATACTTAATTCAGAAATTGATTGCTCAATTCACAACCTCTTAGGTTTAACTTTTTTTTAATAGTAGTACTATTTCTTTATACCTATATAATTTTAAATATTCCATTTTTAAATTTTTTATTTTTGCATTTTTCCTTTTTATCTCTCTCCTCTCATCCTATCATTTTCTCCTATCAATATTATTTCTTTATACTTACATAATTTTAAGTGTTTCATTTGTTAAATTTTAATTTTTTATTTTCATTTTTTTCTTGTTTATCTCTTTCCTTTCATTTTGTTCTATCCATTTCCTCTCTGAAATTAGGACTTGGTTAAATTCACTCTTACCTTTTACCTCTCCACATCCCTCTAATCCTTTATTTTCCCACAATTGTCCCAAAATCTATTAATTTCTGGTCTGCTGTAACCCTCTTTGATGTTCTTAGCACATTAATCCATAGTTGTTTGATGTTGAATAGATTGTTGAATTAGATTGTATCTGCAGTCATTTTGACTGTACAACTACAGGACTCTGGTTGATGCTTGCCTTAAAATAGTGTTCTAGCACAAAATTGGTGTTGCTTTCATACCAAATGGGCAGAAAAACCAGAGAAACATGAGAAAAATGGCAAGTCCAGGTATCTCAACTCCCACTCATGATAATCAGGTGACAGGACAGTTAATGAATAATCCAGAAGAGAGTTCCCAAAAAGCTCTACAAACACTACTGGCAAACTTGGTGAGTGAAAAGTTTGAAAGCCTGCAATGGACTCAGTGTAAATGTGATAGGGAGTGAGAAGAGGCTAACCAAAGATTAATACAGGAATTTCATGAGCAGGCTGAGAACAGTCAAAGAGTAATACAGAATTGTGTGAGTGTCAGGAAGCTAAACAAAGAGTAGTACAAGAATTGGGTGAGCAGGATGAGAAGAGACAAATATCAATAGAGGCATTCATGGAATTACAAACAGACAGCTAGAGGAATCCAGGGAGACCACAAAGTGAATGCTGAAAGGATCCTGTCAGAAGGAAAGGAAGTCCAATGAAACCATAAACAATCAACTAAAGGATTTGAGAATAAACATACAAGATCTAAAACAAAGCTCCAACAAAGAATATGAAGCCAGAAAAGCCGACCATTTAGAAGGAAAAGAAATAAAAAACAAAGTAGAAAGTCTTGACAGTAGGCTAGACCATGCAGAAGATCGAATCTCTGGAATTAAAGACAGCCTAGATATTATAGAGAAAGAACATACAATGATAAAAGAAATTTTTTTTAAAAGATAGATCTATTAACATTTGGAAGACCCCATCAGAAGGCCTAACCTGAGGATAATGGGTGTAGAGGAGCACCTAGAGACAGAAGTTAGTGGTCTAGGAAATTTATTTAACAGGATCCTAGGAGAGAACTTCCCAAACATGCAAAAACATAGGCCTATTCAGATACAAGAAACTTTTAGAACCCCAAATAGACCAGACCAGAACAGGATGTCCCCCCTTCATATTAGTATACACAGAGGATCAATTCAGACCAAGCAAAGGATACTTAATGCTGTCAAGGAAAAAAGATCAATCACCTATAAAGGGAAACCAATTAGAATAACTTCAGATTTCTCAGCAAAGAATTAAATCAAGAACAACCTGGAATGATGTATGCCATGCCCTACAGACAAACAACTATCAACCAAGAATACTGTACCCAGCTAAACACTCCTTCATAATGGAAGGCCAAATAAAAACCTTCCATAGAAAAGAAAAACTGAAACAATATATCACCACCAAACCAGCCCTATAAATGATACTTAAAGATATCTTACACATAGAAAAATCAACAAGACCACAATAAAGGCCAAGAAACCGCACCCAAACTGAGGATGAACCCAGTAGTCACAGCCCCCAAGAAGGTGGAGAACATAGCAGGAACCACCAAACACCTCTCAGTCCTAACTCTCAATCTTAATGGAGTTAACTCTCCAATTAAGTGACATAGACTGTCTAGTTGGATTAAAAAGCAATATCCTTCTATCTGCTGCCTTCAAGAGTCACACTTTGTCCATAAAAACAATCATATTCTGAAAGTGAAAGGCTGGAATGAAATTTACCAAGCAAATGCCCCCATAAAATGGCCGGAGTTGCAAGCCTTATATCAGATAAAATAGCCATCAAATTAAAATTACTGAGAAGAGATAATGAAGGTCACTAAATACTAATTCAGGGATCTTTCCTTCAGGAGGATATTACAATCTAAATGTCTATTCACCAAACAATGGACAACTCAAATTTATACAAGAAACACTACTTTCCCTCAAATCTCACATAGATCCAAAGACATCAATTGTTGGGGACTTTAACACACCACTATCCCCACTAGATAGATCAACCCCACAAAAACGCAACAAGGATACCACAGATCTAAATAACTGCATAGATCAACTAGATTTAACAGACATCTACCGAATATTTTACCCAACAGCTTCAGAATACATGTTCTTCTCAGCAGCACCCAGAACATTTTCCAAAATAGACCACATTATAGGTCACAAAACAAACTTGTCCAGATTCAGAAACATTGAAGTTATGCCCTGCATTCTTTCAGATCTCAAGGGAATTCAATTAGAACTCAACACCAAAAGCCACCAAAAAGGTCCCATAACACCTGGAAGCTGAACAACACACTGTTGAATCACCAGTGGGTCATGAAAGAGATTAGAAAGGACCTTCAAATGTTTGTGTTATTCAACAAAAGTGAACACACAAACTACCAGTTCCTTGGGACACAGCAAAGGAAATACTCAGAGGCAAGTTTATAGCTCTGAGTTCTTACATCAACAAATTGGAGAGATCTGAAACCAACAATTTAATGAGACATCTCTACCTCCTTGATAAATAGCCGCAAGCTAAACCCCAATCCGGTAGATGGAAACAAATAATTAAAATTAAATCAGAATTAAATGAATTTGAATCCAAAAAAACCACTTAGAATCAACAAAACAAAGAGTTGGTTGTTCGAAAAAAATTAACCAAATTGACAAACTCTTAGTAAATCTTATCAGAAAAAGAAGAAAACACACTCAAATAAACAAACTCAGAGATGAGAATGGAAACATTACCAGAGAAACAGCCACGATTCAGAACATAATAAGGGGATACTTCTAAAATCTTTATGCTAATAACTTGGAGAATCTGGAAGAAATGTACCTTTTCCTAGAAAAAACCGACATGCTACAACTAAACCAAGATGAGTTAAACCAACTTAACAAACCAATATCAAGCATCAAAATAGAAACAGCAATAAGAGACCTCCCATCTGAGAAAAGCTCAGGACTGGATGGATTTACAGTGGAATTCTACAAGGCCTTCAAAGCAGAACTCACACCAATACTCCTCCAACTCTTCAATGAAATTGAAATAGAATGTTCACTACCAAACTCTTTCTATGAAGCCATTGTCACCCGCATCCCTAAACCGGGCAGGGACTCATCAAAGAAAGAGAACTATATTGACCCATTTCTTTGATGAACATCGATGCAAAACCTCTCAACAAAATTATGGCCAATTGACTTCAACAATTCATCAAAATAAAAATCATACACCACGATCAAACAGGATTCATTCTAGGGATGCAATGCTGGTTCAATATATACAAATCAATTAATATAATTCATCACATCAACAAGAGCAAGAATAAGAACCACATGATTATCTCAATAGATGCATAAAAATCATTTGACAAGATCCAACACCCCTTTATGATGAAGGGTCTGGAAAAACTAAGACTCCATGGAACATTCCTCAATATAATAAAGGCTGTATATGACAAACCTACAGCCAGTATTATACTCAATGATGGAAAGCTATAGCCATTTCCTCTAAATTCAGGAATGAGACAACTCTGTCCACTCTCTCCACTTCAAGCTCATTCGAAACTTTAGCAAGGTTGCAGGGTATAAAATTAACTCTCAAAAATCAATGGCTTTTCTGTATGCCAACAATGAGAAGAGCATGGCTGAAATCAGGAAAGCAACTTCTTTAGTAATAGCACCACAAAACAAACTAACAAACAAACCTATGAATTAATAAAAGAAGTCTCATATGTTCTACCAGCTATGAGCTGGCAGTTTTTTAGCATGAAAAGGGGCATTTTTTAATTTAATTTTTGTAAAGTGCATTTCAGTCTTCTATTGGCATTCAGGACTACCCTGTTTCTGCACTGTGTACAAGAATATTCATTCTGCCAATGTAACGGCAGTGGCTGGGGGTTGTATACTGAGGATTGGCTCACAATTAATGCATTGTGAATAACAATGTTAATAAAAAGTCTCCTTTTTCAAAAAAAAAGAAGTGAAGGACCTCTATGATGAAAATTTAAAAAACCTGAAAAAGGAAACAAACAGAACTTAGGAAATGGAAAAACCTCCCAGGCTCCTGATTGGAAGGATCAATAGCATGAAAATGGCAATATTTCCCAAGGCTATCTACAATTCAGTGTGGTACTTAGAAATATCCCAACCTCATTCTTCAATGAAATAGAAGCAATCCAAAAATTCATATGCAACAATAAAAGATCACAAATAACAATAATAATCCTTAACAGAAAGAATAGTGCTGGAGGAATATCAACACCAAATTTCAACCACTACTGCAAAGCCATAATAATCAAACAGCTTGTTACTGGCACAAGAACAGAGCTGAGGACCAATGGAATAGATTGAAGACCCAGGAATGAACCCACAGACCTAATCTTCGATAAGAGAGCTAAAAAAAATAGAATGGAAGAAAGACAGCCTCTTCAGTAAATGGTGCTGGCAAAATTGGTTAACTACTTGTAGAAAACTAAAGCTAGATCCTTATATATCACCCTGCACCAGAATCAACTCCAAATGGATCAAAGACCTCGAAGTCAAAGCAGACACTCTGAAAACATTACAGGATGGAATAGGAGAAACCCTAGGTCTCCTTGGCACAGGCTGAAAGGTTCTTAATAGAGACCCAGAAGCACAACAAATGAAAGAAAGGTTGTTTAAGTAGGATTGCATGAAATTGCAGAGCTTCTGCATGGCAAAGGACTTAGCTAGCAAGATCAATGGAAAGCCCGCAGATTGGGAGAAGATCTTCACTAGCCATACAACGGATAAGGGTCTCATATATAAAATATACTTGGAACTCAAAAAATTAAATCTCCTAACAACAAATCCTGAAAGAAACAATTGCCCAATAAACAAGTGGGCTAAAGACTTAAAGAGAAACTTCTCTGAAGAGGAAAGAAGGATGGCCAATAGACACATGAAGAAATGCTCAACCTCCCCAGCCATAAAAGAAATGCAAATCAAAACAACACTGAGATACCACCTCACCCCAGTTAGAATGGCTATAATCAAGAACTCTAATAACAACAGATGCTGGAGGGGATGTGGACACAAGGGAACCCTACTGCACTGTTGGTGGGAGTGGAAACTTGTTCAACCACTTTGGAAAGTAGCATGGAGGTTCCTCAAAAGACTCCACATAGAGCTTCCCTATGTCCCAGCAATCCCACTTTTGGGCATTTACCCAAATGTTTACAAACAAGACCACACTAAAGCTACCAGCACAATTATGTTTATTGCAGCATTATTTACCATAGCTAAGATATGGAACCAACCCAGATGCCCCTCAGTACATGCATGGATCAAGAAAATGTGGTATGCCTCCATCAGAAAGAATGACATTGCCCCATTTGTTAGGAAATGAAAGACTTAAAAAATTAAATTAAGTGAAGTAAGCTAGGCCTAAAGAAATATAGGTCCCAGGTTTCCCTTATTTGCAATAACTAGTATATGTTTGGGACAAGCAGAAAAGGTCAAAAGCTATGTACATATGACCAGATGTTAACCAAATGAATCCCATGACAGGGACACAAGTTGTTTTTTCTTTCTTGTTATTGTTTCTAACGTATTTATAATGTACCATGTGATTTTTATTGTTTCTTTGTATGTTCCTCCCTCACGGTTTAACCCCTGTTTTCACTGTATTTGATGTCGGTCCCCTGCATCTTGTATGTACATTTCTCTAATTTGGGGAGGGGAAGGGAAACAAACAAAATACTTAAATAAGGGTACAGGTTGACCCATTGTAAAAATGAGATGTACAAGACACTATGTTGAAAAACGAACTTTTCAATTTATTTGGGGGGATGTAACTGTTAAGGTGGGAGGGAAGGGAAAACAAAGGAGAAGGAAACAATGCTTGATAGGAAATGTACTCATTACCTTGCTCATGTAACTGTAACCCCTCTGTACAGTATTTTTACAATAAAAATGTAAAGAAAGAAAGAAAGGAAGGAAGGAAGAAAGAAAGAGAAGGAGAGAAAGAAAAAACCTAGCCATACAAAGAATCAGTGGAGATTAAACCAGAGACATTATTTCTTTTTATCTCTATTAAAGAAGAGCTTTGAAGTAAATTTCAATCTGTGTCTTGTCATTTGCTAATCATGGGAAAGTAGATAAATATGTCTATTTTCATTAAGTATTATTTTCCCATTTGCAAAATTGGGTAATCATACCTAACTTTTAGTCTTACTAACCTGGAAGAGAACAACAACAAGTGCAAGGAAAGGAAAGAAAGGCAGGGAGAGAAGGGAAGGAGGGGAAAGGAAGAAGAAAATTATAGCTCATTGTTTACCTTCACCAAATCATGGCATTTATGAGTTCGTTCTTTACCCAGGCACTTATTTTGTTTTAATCATGGCTATCAAATTTTATCAGTATTTACTCAATACATTATATGTGCCCACCAAGCAATGGACTAGACATAGGTAGGACCCCAAAGCAGCATTATCCACCAGAATCTCATAGCCTAACAGAACAACCCAATATGAAAACAGATCTACTTTGAGAACCATGGGGAAATATGTCACAAGGTTGTAGTCTCTGGAAAGCATACCTAAAAATTAGCACACTGGAAGTATATTATGTATACCCTGAAATCAATACCTGCAGAGGGGAAGAAAGAAAGACGAGATGAGCAGAGCGAACTTTACTGTGTATGAAGCCCGAATGACCTTTCAGAGTTCTCAAGAGTTGGAATATGGTGAGTATGCCTTTTATAACCTCCTAGGGATCACTCATTGGAGGCACATCTATTTGCCTTCATCCTGGAGTGGTGGCTTGCTCATGAATGAGATAGCTGCCTTTAATTGAGGAAATCTCTGCTGAGGGCTGCTAGTTGACAACCACATATCAGCCACTGACAACAAAGAAAAAAATTTTTTCTTCATTCACATAGAGAGACTGAGAAGTTCATTAAAAAGTACCACATAGGTGCCATATATTATTGGGTTAGCCTTGCTATGTGTCTGCATTCACTCTTGTGAAATATACCAAAGACCCTCAATAACTCTACAAATGGGATAGCTTAAGGAAAAGCCTATATACCAAAGAATTTTGAGACCAATTTTTAACTTTGGGGGAAAAAGGTGCAATAAAACCAGTAGTTTTGCCTTACTTGTCTTTCTTCTTTATGACAATTTCTGCTCATCATTTTAAATGTCCTTAATTAATGATACATTTTATTGGACTTCTGCCTCCAAGCTTTTAAGGCAGAAGGCATACTTCTAAAAATCAAAGAACACCTAAATAATAAATAAAGCACTGAGCAGTAAAATTACCTTCTGATGAAGAAATAGAAATTCATAACTAAAGCCGAAAATGGGCCTATTCATCATGATTGTCAGCTTGGAGAGAAGAGCCTTGTGTACTAATGGCTCCATCACATTGCCTCAACTCAGAAGCCCTTCACTGCAGTCCTGTCTACAGTACATACTGCAACCTAAAATTCAAAGAACCTTAAGAAGCAGCTTATTTTCCTGCAGTACAATGATCCAAGTACATTTATGGTTTGAAAAAGATTATACCTTCCACCCACCTACATCTTTAAAGTGACCTTTCAGCCATACAACTTTTGAGAGCCTGAGGACACAGAGAGATTGTAGTTGAGAGGCATAGGACCCTATCTTCGGTCCTAGGAAGTCTGAGCAAATGGACTCATTCTCTGTTTTGCTAGCAATTTATAATTTAGTAGAGAATTATTGGTAGAAAATCAGACAATTAAAAAATGTTGGTGCTATTGGGGGAGGGTTGGGGAGGGCTCAATTAAGAATGGCAATATAAGATAAAGATTCAGGAGCTAGAGTGCCCAGAATGTCAGACCAGTTAGGAAGATATATCCATGGATCAGGCAAGAATCAATGAAGGCTTAAGTACGCCTGCAAATAGAGTCATTCCTCATGCTCTTAGCTATGATAATAAACATATGGTTGACTATCTGGAGCATGATCATCTTAAATGTAATTTTCACAAAGGGCCTCTTTTTAAAATGTCAAGCTCTGTGTAGATTTATTTTTCCAACATCTCTGAACATTAAATAGATAAGAGGAGAAGAGTAGATGGACAATGATGGGAAGTGAAGATAAGGAAGGGCTGGAGCAAAAGTTGCATTTTAAAGACCTTGACAAAATACACAAGTGTAGGACAGCCAGAAAAGCATGTTGAGAAAATTGTGTTATACTCGTATCTTTCATTAAATTAAACTTTCTAATGTGGACTAGCATGAAATTATGCAAAATAATTGCAGAGAGGCCCTGTGTATCTTTTATATGTTTACCTCATCTTGCAAAGTTGAAGCATAACACAAAATAGGTAATGAGTTTGATATAGACAAGATTCAGAACATTTTCATGAGAATACTTCACATCACAATTTTATAAAGGTGTGGTCCTCACACCCTTCTTAATCTCTAGAATATTCTGTTTCTATAATTTGTCATTTTAAGACTATCATAAAATGGATTTATAATTTATGGATCATTAGAGATTGGCTTCTATTCTGTCATTGTAATTCTCTGAAGATTCATCCGGACTGTTGTATGTATCATTAATGCGTTCATTTATTGCTAAGTTGAATTCCATGGTAAAGATGTGCCACAGGTTATTGATTTGGATGGTATACACTTTGAGGCTACTTTGAACAGTGTTTTTATAAATATCTTTACAAATTTTTGTGTGAGCATAAGTTCCCATGTGTGAGAATAAGTACAGTGGCATTTTCTTGCTTAGTAAATTTTAACAAGCTACCAAAAGTTAATCCAGAGTATATCATTGGAAATTCCCACCAGAAAAATCTACAAGTGACCCAGTGTTACTTTCAATTTGCTATTACGTTTTTACGTGAAAAATACATTTTGCTACTTACATATTCATGTGTGTATGTGTGGCCCAGTTTTTGGCAACTTCATCACTATCTGGTGTTGACACAATTTTTGTTTTAGTCTTACTGACATATTTATCCTGAAAACCACACAGTGATCTTAATTTCATTTTTCCAATGACTAGCAATATTAAATGGATTTGACAGTTTTCTTAAATTATTTTCTGTCCTTTACTCATTTTTGACTTGCATTCTTTTAGTTCCATTGCTTTGGGAGTTCTTAACATATTTTACATAGAAGGCTATCAAGCAGTTTGGGCTAATCTAACAAAATGGCACAAACAATAAACACTTAATTTTCACAATTTTGGAATGCAAAATGTCTAAGATCAAGGTAGATCTTATATCTGGTGAGTGTCATTTTGGTGCGGAACATCTTCTCAAACGGGTCTTTGCAAGGCAGAGATAGGACAAATCTCAAGTCACTTCCACAGTTAATAATTTACTAATATCATATGAGAACTCCACCTCTTAACCTAATTACCATCACACAAACAATCAGGATTTGAAGTGTGAATTTTGGAAGAACTTAAATATTCTGCCCATGGCAGAGATCTCAGTCACAGAAGTGGTTGTATGGAGTATGGCTTTCCATGAATTTAGCATGAGGCTAGAACAAAGAAAAGGGGTTTTGGTTTGTTTGCTAATTGGATGAATTCCAGTATATATATATATATATATATATATGTATATATATATATACATATATATATGTATATATATATATATATATAATGACAGAATAGAAACCAATCTCTAATGATCCATAAATTATAAATCCGTTTTATGATATTCTTGAAATGAAAAATTATAGAAACAGAATATTCTAGAGATTAAGAAGGGTGTGAGGACCACACCTTTATAAAATTGTGATGTGAAGTATTCTCATGAAAATGTTCTGAATCTTGGCTATGTCAAACTCATTACCTATTTTGTGTTATGCTTCAACTTTGCAAGATGAAGTAAACAGATAAAAGATACACAAGGCCTCTCTGCAATTATTTTGAATTATTTTTCATCTACAATTAAATCATAATTTTTCTATTTTAAGTTTTACTTTATCTTTAATTTTAATCTATTTTATCTATTTATTTTAGAATCTTTACATAATTGTACAAGGAGGTTTCGATTCAACATGTCAGTTTCTGAATACAATGCATCTTGATCAATGTCACTCCTTTTATCATTCTTGTCTTGAATGTGTATGAGTGTGCACATGCGCACATACACTCACTATTCCTATTGCTTAAATTTATGGCCTAGGCACTGTCCCTGAGGTTTTTGTTCAATGCTCCATTTTAGCCACAGCTCTATTTCCAGCTTTTTGGTGGTTAAATGGAGATAAGTTTCTTACAAACTTTGCTACCTGGTTTTGCTTTGAACTGTGATCCTCAGATCTCAGCCTCTTGAATAGTTATGATTCCAGCCAGGAGTCACCAGCACCGAGTTTTCTAATCTTCACTTTTTAAGAATTAAACTGAGGATATAGCTTAGTTATAGAGTGATTGACAGGCATGTATGAGGTTCCTAGTTGAATGTCTGGCATGGTAATTATTCTTAAGTATGTCTATCAGTCTCAGTGTAGATTTGTTTGGATTTTTCCTATTTGAGCTTTTCTCAACTTCATTTATCTGTAAGTTTGTGTCTTTTGCCAAATCAAGTTTTGAGATATTATCATCACCATCGTCATCACTCATTATTATTACTAATTGGCAGTAGACATTGAACCCAGGACACCATACTTACGAGCAAGCACTCTAACATTTGAGCCTTGCCTGCCCCCTTCATCAGCTATTATTTTTCCATTATTTTTCTGCTCTATGTATTTCTGTGCTTCCTTAGATAGGAATGATATTAATGTTACATCTTTTGTTACATTCTTACAGTTCCCTAGATAGCTGTTCAGCTTTTTCAGCATAATGTATATTTTGTCTGAGTAATTTCTATTGTTCTATCTTCACCTTGTTGATTATTTTATCTTTCCCTATCCATTCCATGTCCTATATTGGTTATTGTACTACTCAGTGTTAAAACTCCCATTTTTTCCTTCATAGCTTCTATTCAGAGCTTAAACTGTCTATTTGATAAGACTATGTTTTTCTTCTTTTGTTGAGAGTGTTTGTAATTGTCCACTGAAGAATTTTTATGATAACTTCATTAAAATGTTCACCAAATAATTCAAACATATCTATTTTCTCAAAGTTAGAATCTCTTGATTTTATTTTTTTTCATTCAGTTTGAGATCTTACTGTTCTTTGGCATAATGAATAAAGTTTAATGAAAACTTGCACATTTTCAAAATTATTTTATAAGTTTATATTATCTAAACTCTTTGCTTTGTCTGGTTTCCTTTCATACCTCTCTCCAGAGAGCAAGATCATTGTACCACATTATTATTCAAATCTATATCCTTTATTAGACCTCTATTGACACCCAATAAGCTAGGATACATTTTGTTACTGCTTGGCAAAAAGACATTCTGACCTCCAACAAGTCTTCCACTGATGCCTCGCTGGAAAAGGTATGGGCTCTTTGCTACTTCATGTGGCTTTCAAAGACATCACAGAAGCGTTAACTCCATTACTAGTGGGCATTGGTGAATGTCATGGCCTTTCATTAAGCCTCCTCTGATATCCCATTAACAAGGAGAGTGGGTAACACTGTCATTGCTATGTGACAATGGGAGTTCGGACTCTGTATATGGTCTTCTTTCATATGTAAATTGGTTACTCAGTATCGTCCAGTGATGATAAAAGTCCTATTTCCCTACTAAGATTCTTCTGGTACCACCTTGACAAGGGATATTTAATTTTGTTATAACCTGGTGAAGGTGGAATTCTAGGGTCCCCACTCAAATTTCCCTAGCAGTGTTTCCCTAGAGGAAAGTAGTCATTGTCTAGAAACTGTATATCTTGCTAGAGTTTCTTTTTCGCAGCACATTAGAAAGTGTTTAGACATTTTTGTAAGAAACTACTGTCGTTTAAGAGTTATGGGCTTCTTCAGCATCAAGCCTAGGGTATTTATGACAAAAAGGAAACCCAATAAGTTGTTTCTTGAGTCTTTTTTACTTCTGTTTACTTTGCAAGTTTTCACATTTGAGGTTTGTTTTGCATATAAGCTCATGGGATTTTCTTTTTGCTTTGCATAGTATTAGGAACAAGTAAGAGCACCTTTTCTTTATATTTCTCTAATTAGAAATTCAAATATAAAAGATGACAGTGGCAGCATAACAAATGGGATTGGCTGGAAGTCTGTTTAAAATCCTAGACCAGACAAAGAAAACAATGATTTTTATTAATTAAGTGTGATTACTTCATAGTTGTATTTTTCTTTTACCTACACAAATGTCTTTTGGAACAGAAGGGAAGAAGAATTCATTGCTATAACCCTCATAGAACTGATTACTTACAGGGGTAAAGGAAAGATTGGGTGTTCAGATCTGAATATTTTCAGACTGTTTTTTTCCATTAATATTACTGCAGCTGAGATATAATTTGGAGATGATTTATTCAGCTTCCCAATAGTAAAATTTTAACATCCAAATGCATACAATCCCACATTTGACATAAAATGATGTCTATTGCAGGTGCCTATGAATGTTTGTGCACATGTGTGCAAATTTGCTTAGAAAGAAGCTTGAATTCAGTTTGTGTCCAGTACAAGGCAAGATAGTTTATATTTACAACTTAGAAGCTGCAGTGCTAATTGCTTGTTACATTAAAAAGGATGCAACAAACAATGAGCAGTTAGCAAACCATATTTCTGATGATAATAAGATAGATACAAACAAAAACTTGGCATTGTAGCTTGAATCAAGTGGTAGGGTACAAACATAGCAAGAATGAGGCCCTGAAAAAAAGAAAGAAATTAAGGCATGTAGGAAATAATAATGAGCTAGACGAGATTTCAAGTTGTATTTGGACTAATACTTATTGTCCATCAAAATGTATTTTGTAATGTATATGTGTATGTAACATATGTGTTTGTATATTTGTTCTTATGCTGTGTCTGAAGTAGACATTTGGAGTGGAGTAGCAGAGGGTACACAGGACTACTCAAAGAGATATAAATCTGTTACTTAGATTCTTTAGAGAAAGACAGGCTGGGTGGTAGAACATCCATATCTATTATCAGCTCAAAATGTTCCTGAATCTGGGCTTTTCTGCATGGGTCCAATATTTTTAATAACAGAATAGCAAATTTGCAAATTTATTTAGCAATCACAATAGATGCTTGTACCAAGAAATTCCAAGCCTGCTAATGTACTGGTTTCAGGGATAGGATCCTTAGACCCCAGTCCAGTTTCGTCTCTTCAGATAATCATGGATGATTCACGTTCTTCCTTGTGCACTTTAGTTTCCCCATTCAAATAAGAAGAGATGAGACTAGACTATCTCTAAAGCTCCAAACTTTCTGACTCCATTCTATAGGTATCAATGAGACTTTAAAGAACTTTGAGCACAATAAAAAAAAACTTCCTTTAACTCAGCAACTCTCAAAAATATTCACAAAGTTGTTACCAAGCACTCTCCATTTCTAATATGTGATAGTCCAGATTCAGAAACATTTTGAGCTTATAGTAGATATGGATGTTCTACACCCCCCCCCCAGCATTTCTTTCACTACAGAATTTAAGAAAAATAACAGGTTTATATCTCCTTGAATCATCCTGTGTTTCATGTATGCTACTCCACTCCAAACCCCAATTCAACCTCAACATAAGAACAAATACATCAAAGTGTCTTTTTTGTCTTTTACAATCAATTGTGTTTACTTGTGGATTCATAGGCACATTCTAATTACTACAAATTAGGGAGACCATGCAACCTATGTTTCTTTTTTTTCTTTTTTCTTTTTCTTTTTCTGTGAAAATACCATACAGAGGGGTAACAATTACATGGGCAAGGTAGAGTACATTTCTTATCAAGCATTGTTGCCTCCTCCTTTGTTTCCCCTTCCCATTCCTTCCCATCTCCCCCCCCCCCACAACCCCCCCCCCCAAGGTTGTAAAGTTCGTTTTTCAACATAACATCTTGTACTTGTTGCAATGGATCCAACTGTATCCCTATTAAAACAGTTTGTTTTTTCCCTTCCCCTCCACAAAGTATACCAACATCAAATACAGTGAAAACAGGGGTTATACTGTGGGGGAGAGACATGCAAAGCAACGAAAAATAATCTTATAAATATGTTAGAAACAATAGCAAGAAAAAAAATCATTGGAGTCCTAATCTTGGAGTTCATTTCGCCTAACATCAACTTATATGACCGTTTCTGCTTGTCTCAGAAATATACTAGTTATTGCAAATAAGGGAAACCATGGGACCTATGTTTCTTTGGGCCTGGCTTATGTCATTCAATATAAATTTTTCCAAGTCTTTCCATTTCCTAACAAATGGGACAATGTCATTCTTTCTGATGGAGGCCTAAAATTCCATTGTGTATATATACCACATTTTCTTGATCCATACATGTACTGAGGGGCATCTGGGTTGGTTTCATATCTTAGCTATGGTAAATAATGCTGCAATAAACATAGTTGTGCTGGTAGCTTTGGTATGGTCTAGTTTGTGATCATTTGGGTAAATGCCCAAAAGTGGGATTGCTCTATGTTGAGTCTTATGAGGAACCTCCATACTGCTTTCCAAAGTGGTTGAACATGTATACACTCCCACCAACAATGCAGTAAGGTTCCCTTCTGTCCACATCCCCTCCACCATCTGTTGTTATTGGAGTTCTTGATTATAGCCATTCTAACTGGGGTGAGGTGGTATCTCAATGTTGTTTTGATTTGCATTTCTTTTATGGCTAGGGAGGTTGAGCATTTCTTCATGTGTCTATTGGCCATCCTTCTTTCCTCTTCAGAGAAGTTTCTCTTTAAGTCTTTAGCCCACTTATTTATTGGGCAGTTGTTTCTTTGAGGATTTGTTCTTGTGGGGGGTTAATTTTTTGAGTTCCAGGTATATTTTAGATATGAGACCCTTGTCAGTTGTAGGGCTAGTGAAGACCTTCTCCCAATCCGTGGGCTTTCTATTGATCTTGCTAGCTATGCCCTTTGCCATGCAGAAGCTCTTCAATTTCATGCAGTCCCATTTGTCCAACCTTTCTTTGATTTGTTGTGTTTCTGGGTCTCTTTTAAGAACATTTCACCCTGTGCCAAGGAGTCCTAGGGTTTCTCCTATTGCACCCTGTAATGTTTTCAGAGTGTCTGCTTTGACGCCTAGGTCATTGATCTATTTGGAATTGATTCTGGTGCAGCGTGATATATAAGGATCTAGCTTTAGTTTTCTACAAGTGATTAACCAGTTCTGAAGGCACCATTTACTGGAGAGGCTGTCTTTCTTCCATTCTATTTTTTTAGCTTCCTTATTGAAGATTAGATGGCTATAGGTCGTGGGTTCTTTCTGGGTCTTCAATTCTATTCCATTGGACCTGAGGTCTGTTCTTGTGCCAGTACCAAGCTGTTTTGATTACTATCGCTTTGTAATAGAGTTTGAAATTTGGTATTGATATTCCTCCAGCACTTTTCTTTCTGTTAAGGATCGTTTTTGCTATTTGGGATCTTTTATTGTTCCATATTAATTTTTGGATTGCTTCTTCTATTTCCTTGAAGAATGAGGTTATCGCAATAAAATTGTAGATAGCCTTGGGAAATATTGCCATTTTCACGATGTTGATCCTTCCAATCCAGGAGCATGGGAGTTTTTGCCACTTTGTTTTGATTTCCTTTTTCATGTTTTTAAAGTTTTCATCATAGAAGTCCTTCACTTCTTTGGTTTAGTTAATTCCTAGGTATTTTATTTTTTGTGGGGCTATTACGAATGGAGTTCCTTTCCTGGTTTCAGCCATGCTTTTCTCATTGTTGGCATACAGAAAAGCTATTGATTTTTGAGGGTTAATGTTAATCCCTGCTACTTTGCCAAAGTTTTGAATCAGTTTGAGCAATTTGAGAGTGGAGTCCGTGGGATTCTTTAAATACAAGATCAAGTCATCTGCAATGAGGGAGAGTTTTATTTCATATTTCTCTTATTGGATCCCTTTTATGTTTGTATCTTGTCTTATTGCTGTAGCTAGCCATTCTAATACTCCGGAGGTGGAACTTCCTCTGCCTGGGCTGGGTGACTTTCCCCTGGGTGGAGCTGAGACTGGCAGGTGTTGAGCAGAATCTGCTCACCTGCTTTGTCTTGTGCCTTTTCCCCAGACTCTCTGTTGTAGGTATGGTGGGTACTGCTGCCACTGATGCCGCTGCAGCTGCCACAGCTGCGGCTACCAGCAAGTGTTCTGATCTTTCTCCTTGCTTGGATTTTACCTCTCTGGCCTAACTCTCTGTACTGTGATGGCACACTTGGTGTGATTCTCTGGCCTTGAACTTTTCACTGGAATACTAAAACTGCTTTCTATGTGAGAGCTTGTTTAGCCTCCAGCTTCTCCTCCTCCATCTTCCTCCAAACTCTACCTATGTTTCTTTGAGTCTGGCTTACTTTCCTTAATGTAATTTTTTTCAATTCCCTCCATTTCCTTACAAATGGAAAATATCATTTTTCCATTGCGTATATATTCCACATCCTCTTGAGCCATTCATCCAGTCAGGGTTATCAGGTTTGATTCCGTATGTTGGCTATGGTAAACAATGTTGCAATGAACATAGGTGTGCTGGTAGCTTTAGTGTACTTTGATTTGTTGCCAATTGGATAAATGCCTAGAAGTGGGATTGCTGGGTAATAGGGAAGTTTTGATTTAGTTTTTTGAAGAACCTCCGTACTGCTTTTAGGAGTGGGTGAACAAGTGTTCATTCCCACCAAAGTGTAGTAGCATTTCCTTTTAGCCACATCCCCTTCCATGTCTGTTATTTTTAAAAGATGCTTATTGAAATGGACTCCAAGAAATGGAAATAAGAGGTTTTTTAACTTTCCTTTTTGTGTAGTTTTTCCCCCCATTTTGTCACTAACTTTTATTTCTGTACTTTTTGTCTTGTACCTAAATTTGTCTGATTTGGGAGGGTAAGGGGAAGCACAGAAATGGTGGGACAAAGGGAGAACTAATTCAGTAGTGATACTTACTGATCACAATGCTGAAAATGAACTATACATCTTGTGGAGAACAGAAGTAGGGAAGGAAAAGTTGGAAGAAAACAAGGGAAGAGGTGACACTGTTAAAAGAAGAAATGTATTCATTACCTTACTTATGTAACTGTTACCCCTCTGTACATCACCTTTACAATAATTATTTTAAAAAATAAAAGAACAAATATACAAACACATAAGTTATATACACACAGGCTATATATATATATATATATATATATATATTTGATAGAGTATATGTATCACTCTGAAAGCAAGTTGAAATCCTGTCTACTTCATTATTACTTCTGTTGTTTATTCTGATGCATTTGATTCACTTTAGAAATTATGGCTTCAAAGTCTACATATTGAAGTTTGAAAACATTCTACAAGTGAATCATGTAGATTTCTACAGCAGTGGCATACATACACACGCACTGTGTCTCTTTTATGTACTATATATATATATATATATATATATATATATATTTTTTTTTTTTTTTGGGTCCGGTCGTGGGGCCTGAACTCTGGGCCTGGGCGCTGTCCCTCAGCTCTTCGGCTCAAGGCTAGCGCTCTACCACTTGAGCCACAGCGCCACTTCCGGCTTTTTTTGTTTTGCTTATGTGGTGCTGAGGAATCGAACCCAGGGCCTCAGGCATGCAAGGCAAGCGCTTTAACCACTGAGCCACCTTCTCAGCCCCTGTACTATATATTTATTTCTACTTTTCCTTAAAGCTTAAATTGTTTAAATGGGTGACAGTGATGACTCATGCCTGTAATCCTAGCTACTCAGGAGGCTAGAATCTCAAAATTGTGATTTGAAACCAAACTCAGACAAGAGAGTTTGTGATACTCTCCTATTAGCTACCAAAAAGTTGTAAGTGGAGCTGTGACTCAAGTGTTAGAGCAGTAAAAACTCAGAGACACCCTGACAACCTGAGTTCAAGCCCAGTGCCAACACACACACACACACACACACACACACACAAATGTATAAATGGAACTCATTTAGCAGCCACCTCCCATCTCCATCCTTCCTAATAAATAACATTGGAACATCATCATCTGGAAATATTGGCATTGTCCTTCATTGTGTTTTCCCTTTCTCTGAAGTTTAGCAAATGTTCTCCTCATTGTGTAAAGTCATGCTTACCCTCACTTTCTGCCTCTGATCTTTTGCTAATCATTCAAAATTTAGTCTGCATCTCATCTTGTCTGAAAAACTTTCCCTGGCTTAATACCCTTCCCTCCCCCCACCATTTATGTGCTTGCTTTTCCCCTAGAGATATTTATGAATCTTTTACATGTCCCTATCTTTCACTGTATATCTTTAGTTCTTCAGTTAATACTTCCTTTCTTAATAGAATTGTAATTCATTAAATATGATGGTTTAATCATTGTTGTTCCTAAAGGACAACGGACAGTACTTACTGACTCAAATATTCATATACCTAATAGAAGGAGACATACTTATACTATCTGAAGATATTATTAGGTTAAATAGATCATGACTGCCTTCAAATATCTGCCACACTTTCATATGGACATTAAGATTCAATTCATCTCAGGTAAATGTTGAGTCAAATATGGCCTTTTCTAACAGGATTATTGCTTGAATTCAACTCATCTCTTTAAGTACAAGAGTGGAAACTACCTGTCTTCCTATAGTATATGGTATATGTGTGCATGTAACATGTGTCATATGGTGTGGTGGTATGCCTATAATCTCAGGGATGGGGAGGCTAAGGTAGGGGGCGGCATAGTAAGTTTAAGGACGGCATAAGCTTTATTAGAAGCTGAGTCCAGCCTGGGGATACATAGTAAGGACATATCTCAAAAAAAGTGAGAGAAATAAGGAAGTACTATTATAATTACCAAAGGCAAAATGCGTTTCTGTGAGAATACTTTCTTATTTTTTGAAGCATGTATGTGAGCTTGATAGTCACTTGCAGAAAATATTACAAAGATTTAGGTTATGATGGGGTGAAGTTCGACTAAATAACATTTTATATTCCACTAAAATGTCTTTATTAAAACAAGATGGAATGGAAAATAGCTGTCATATTACCCCTCCTACTTTCTTTTCCTATAACTATGCTTGTCCTTTTTAAAGTCATCACTATTAGTACCAGTATCCAAGATTCACAAGCATTGAATACTGCATCTTTTCCTTTTTTCATTGCTGTTCAGTTATCAAGTTTTATAGCTTCTGCTGCCATGCCAGTATATCATTTCTTTAGTTCATTTTCTTCATTTCTATTGACTATATTCTCACATAGAAGTTTGTCAAAATGTCCCCTTTTGGATCACTGCAACAACCTCCTAACTCCTTGCCAAAGCTATCAGAATAACTGTCCTGAAATCTCATTCCATCAAAATAGTATTAAACCCAAAAGCCTTGAATTACCTCACAATATCATTAGAAAAAATAAAATAAGCCTCTTGTCATTTGAAGTAGCTCCAAAGTCTGATTATAACCTACCTGCCCAATTGTGTCTCCCCATTATGTGGCTATATGATAGCAGTGCTCCACACTGACTGATACCACAATGACCCCTGAACTTCACTTTTCGTTTGTCTAAATTTTAAATATATCCTTTAAGGAAAAACTAAAATGACATCCTCAATTATTCTATCATAATTCTACCTCCACTCTATCATTATTTGGGAAAGAGCTAGGGATTTCTCCATTAAACTGATAATATATTTCATTAATGTTTCCAAGATATTTTTAAACTCTTAATTTCAACACTTCTCAAATCATATTTACAGGTTTGTAGACAGTATATACTTGGATTTGCTTCATTAATATACTGATAATCTCTGCCTAAATACTATAATTGAGGTTCATTTTTTTCATGATTCTTGACTTTTTAGTTTGTATTGAGTGCTTATTATATGTGCATTATTATCCAAAGAGTTTTACCTACATTATTTTATTTCTATCCTTACAACTACCTTATGAATGAGATATTAGAATATTCCTTTTATAGAAAAAATTAGGGTTAGGGATATTAAGTATTTTCTTAGTTACACACATAAAATAATTAAGAAAATACCCCAGTATATGATATGAGAATATCATGTGTCACTATATGGGAGAAGAATATTTTTTGAGTGGTGAACAGGAAAATGGTGGAAATACCAGAAGAGGACATGGTTTGGTTGGTGAGGACAGCAGTACTAAGGCTTAAGAATCAGGTTTAGAAGGAAGTTCAGGATCCTTTGCTTACTGGCTATGTGATCTTGAACATCTACTCAGTTTTCTGTAATGTTTAAATGTCAATTTTAAAAATCCATGGACCTGCCAGAAAAGATCTTCACTTTTTATCTATAGCTGTATTAGAGTCCGTATCATTCCTTTCCCTATGTCTGACCTGCCATTCAGTTTTAGGCTACCCCCTTCCTCTTTGTGAGCATTAATCGTTGTCCATATCAGTGACTTGAAGAAGTCAATTGGAAAAGGTCAGATAATGTGATGTTAGGAAAATGAACCCTTAGATATGTATTTTAATTTTTTTCTTTCATGCATTTGTTTCTAACACCTTTATAAGATTATCTCTTTGTTGCTCTGTATGTCCCTCCCCCACAGTATAACCCCTGCTTTCACTATATTTGATGTCAGTATAACTTGTAGAGGAGATGGGGAAAAACAAGTCGTTTAAGGATACAGGTGGACCTGTTGCAACAATGAGAAGTACAAGTTGTCATGTTGAAAACTAGCTTTACAACGTTGGTGCGGGGGGGGGGGGGGGGGGGGGGGAGGCGGGGAGGATTTGGTGAGGGGGTGGGGGGGAGGCTGGGAAGGGATGTGAAGAGTAAACAAAGGAGGAGGCTGCAATGCTTGATAAGAAATGTACGAATTATCCTTCCCACGTATTTGTAACCCCTCTGTACAGTGTGTTCACAAAAAAAATAAAAAACAATAAAAGAAATAATCATCCAAAAAAAAGAAGTCAATTGGATATTTTCTAAAGACTCCTTCAACTATGATAATCTATAAAAATATGAGATAAATCTGGTAGATTGATTTTCATTAAAAGTCAAGTGCATGCTTGGAGTAGGTCCTTATACAGTGGTTATTTTCTTTTTTGGCCTAAGAAGTAGTAAATACTGCTATTAATAATTGTTATCATGATAATCTCCAAGAAACATTTTCTGTGAGTTATGGTGGCACAACATTCATGTGTGTGTAGTAGTATACCTCTAATAACTATTTAATAATTCTCATTTATTTAGTACATGAAAAATTACAAATTGCCTTTGCTGATTAATGTCATTTCATCCTTTATTAGAGATTGTTGAGAATGGTACTTACTGTTTCCTTCACTTTAATAGTAAGAAAACTAAGTTTGGCCAGTTTTGAATCAGCTCGAGTAATTTGGGAGTGGAGTCCATGGGGTTCTTTAAATACAAGATCATGTCATCTGCAAAGAGGGAAAGTTTTCCTTCATCTTTTCCCATTTGGATCCACTTTATGTTTGCATCTTGTCTTATTGGTCTATCTAGGTATTCTAATAATAAATTGAAGAGGAGTGGAGAGAGTCAACATCCTTGTCTTGTTCTTGAGATTAGATGAAATGGCTTTTGTTTTTCACCATTAAGTATAATGCTGGCTGTAGGTTTGTCATACATAGCCTTTATTGTATGAAGAATGTTCCATGAATTCCTTGTTTTTCCAGAGCTTTCATCATAAAGGGGTGTTAGATTTTGTGAAGTGCTTTTTCTGCTTCGAATGAGATAATCATCCTTGCTCTTGTTGATGTGATGAATTATTGAACCATCTTTGCATACCTGAAATGAATCTTGTTTGATCATGGTGTATGATTTTTTGGATGACTTGTTGACGTCAATTGGCCAAAGTTTTGTTTTGAAGTCTTGCATCGATGTTCATCAAAGAAATGGGTCTATAGTTCTCTTTCTTTGATGCGTCCCTGCCTGGTTTGGGGATAAGGGTCATGATGGCTTCATAGAAGGAGTTTGGTAGTGAACTTTCACTTTCAATTTCATTGAGAAGTTTTATGTTCTTCTCCTATGGTATAACCCCTGTTGCCACTGTATTTGATTCTGGTGTCCTGCACCTTGTATATACATTTTTCTAATTTGGGGAGGAGAAGTGAAATAACAAAATGCTGAAATAAGGATAGAGGATGATCCATTGTAACAATGAGGTGTAGAAGACATTATGTTGAAAACAAACTTTACAACTTTGCAGGGATGGGGTAGGGAGGAGTTGGGGAGGTGGGGAGGAAAGGGATGGTAGGGGAAAAACAAAGGAGAGGGTAACAATGCTCAATAGGAAATGGACTCATTACCTTGCTCATGTAACTGTAACCCCTCTGTACAGTATCTTTACAATAAAAAAGTTTTTAAAATAGGATATAAAAAAGAAACAACAGAACAGAGGTTTGCAGGGACTGAAATGGAAGAAAAGGACAGGCATTGGTCAAAGGGATGAATTTCAGCTAGAACATGAATAAGATCTGGAGCTCAAATGCATATTCTGGTACTATGGATAACGTATTACCTACCTAAAATATGCTGAAAGTTAAATGTTCTCATCTTAAATGTTCTTATCACACACACATTCAAAATGGTAATTTCCTAAAGAGATAAATTTGATGTGGCAATTGTTTCCATGCAGGCACATAACAGATTATATACTTACAATATGTAGATATAATATGTATGTATGAAAATATGTATATATGCATAAATATGTTTGTACATATATTATACATGTATATACATGCATATATACATTTTATGAAAATAGATTCCATATTTGCATACTTATGTGTGCATATATATAATTTAATACATACTTATACATGTAATGTATATGTATATGTTTACATGTCATATGTTGTTTGTCAGTAATTCCTCAATAAAGCTTGAGAAAATCAGTAAAAAATGAAAACTAAGTTTTAAGTGATTGTATAATATGTCCAAAGTCATATAGATAAGATATAGCAGAGTGTCTTTACCACAACTTCTTTTTAAAATAATTGATATAAAATCATTATTGTATTGACTATTTAGAAAGGAAATACTTTCTAATGGATGAGTAAAATTCTATTGTGTATATATACTACATGTTCTTGATCCATTATCTATGGAGAATAGTGTTGCAATAATCATTGTTGTGTTTGTGGCATTACTGTATCCTGGTTTTTAATCTTCAAAGTAAATGTCCAAGAGTAGGATCATCGAGTAGTTCTTTGTTTAGTTTATTAAGTAACCTCCATATTGCTTTCCAAAGTGATTGAACATTCCCACCAACAGTTTACTAGGGTTCCTTTTCACATATCCACAGTAGCATTTGTTATTGTTTTTATTCTTGATGATGGCTGTTAAACTGGAGTGAGGCAGAATCTTGGTGTTGTTTTGATTTACATTTCCTATTTGGTCAGAGATGTTGATAATTTCTTCATGTGTCTGTTGGCCATTTTAATTTCTAGTAAGATCTCTTTAGCTAATTAGCCCATTGTTGATTCTTTGACGGTTTACCTATATTTTGGATATTAGAGCACTGCCTGATGTATAGCTGGCAAAAATCTTTTCCTATTCTGTAGGTTGTTTTTTAGCTTGTGAACTGTGTCCTTTGCCATGCAAAAACTTTTTAGTTTGATGCAATCTCATTTGTCAAGTCTTTGATTTGTTGTGCTTCTGGATCTTTACTCAAAAAGTTTCTGCCTGTGCCAAGGAGTCCTAATATTTCTCCTACTCTTTCCTGTAATAGTTTCATGGTTTCAGATCTTAAATTGAAGTCTTTGATTTGAAAAGAAATGGAAGATCCTGGAAAAATTATGTTAAATGAAGTAAGGCAGGCTCAGAGACAAAAAGGATACTTGTGGAAGCTAGAATTAGTTTATAAATGTGCAAGTGAATACTTTGCATAGAATGCAGGTGTGCACAAATGCATTAACTACAATATAATAGATTCAGAGAGAACTCAAAACAGTATAATTCATTAGAAAGGCTAAATCAAAGCTCAACAACACAAACAGCAGGAAATGGGTACTTGAAAGAGGTGGGCCAAGGGGACAGGGGAAGTTTAATGAAGAGAAGGGCAGAGAATACAGTACAAACTTCAATGTATATCCTATAACATTAAGAAAAGTGAGGGGAGGAGTGAGTTGGGAGAGGTGGGTGAGAATGTTGAAAAGTGTAACATTGTTCAAGTTGCTTACTGCCTTGCTCACTTTCTGCTACAGCTGTGTCTTCTTCCTCTTTTCTCTTTTCTTCTCCCAGCTTTCCAATTCCCAGAAGCTCCTTCTTTCACTCATGGCCCCCAACACTTTAGCACTGATCACTGGCCACTGATACATCATTTGAGTGCAGGATACTATGAGGATTTTATCTGAACCATAGAAATCAGTATGTTTGTGTGCTTGTACACACATGTGTGTGCACATATATGTGTCTGGCTACTCATTGACCAAAATATATCTCTCAAATAACTGATTGAAGTTTCAAAATGACAAAATTAAAATGGGCTCATAGAAACCGGCCTTAACTTGGAGAGGAAGCAAGGAGCCACACTGTTCTTCCGACACGGATGAAAGGACCCATCTCAGAAATAACTGAGCCCACTCAAAATTTCAAAGGAACTAAAGCCTGAGGCTCAAACCCTGGGAGATATTTTCTGACTAGCAGCTTGAGAGCTACAGGGGAAATACAAAATTCTTTTTCAGTTTTTATCTAATCCCACACAGATCTAATCTCATCCTTCAAGAAAGATATCTCTTAATCAAGTCCTGTGTAAATAGAAAAGGTTAAAGCACCTCAAGCACAATTTATGTTTTATTTTTAGCTCAATTAACCCTCAGAGCCATTAACTGTCCTGTAGCTTCAGGGCTGACCCTTAGGAAAGTTCAAAGGTTTGTGCCCTCCCCAATCTAAGGGCCATACCTTGCTACAGCTGAAGTAGTTTAAGACTGCAAATTCAAAATTCAAACCCCAGGGTCTTAATTCCCATTGTATGTGTGTGTGTGTGTGTGTGTGTGTGTGTGCGCGCGCGGGCGCGCGCGGGCGTGTGTGCATGTGCGCACGCACGTGCACGCGTGCGTGCATGTGCGTTTGCACCAGTTTTACCAGAGCTTGAACTCAGGGCCAGAACTCTCTTCCTTAGCTTTTTTGTTCAAGGATGGAGGTCTAACACTTGAGACACATAGCCATTTCTGGCTTTTTGCTTGTTAACTGGAGATAAGAATCTCCCATTCTGTCCAAGGCTGCCTTTGAACTGTATTAGCTAATCTCAACCACCAAAATATCTAGGATTACAAGTGAGCTACTGACACCCAGCTCTTAATTTTCATTTTTATTAATGCTCAGGGATTACCAAAACTTGAGTTCTTAGTGATTAAGCCTAATTTATTTGAGGCTCAAAGCCTCAAAAGTCTAATTCAACTAGCTACTCTAAGACAAGTCTAACTTATCTGGACTGTGTAGTAATTTTTTAACTGAAAGAACTTTTAGAAATTGCAATGATATCCATATTTATCCTTTCAAATGTTCCTCTGTTTGTTTTTCAACTTGAGAAACTCTTATTCTCTTTCTATGTCTCATTTCTTCTTTACATAAAATGGAAGAAGAAACAAGTGGATTAAATCAATGGTTCTCAAGTTTCATGGTACATCAGATCACTGGAGGACCATGTTAAAAGTACACATGGCTAGGCATCAGCTGTATTGATTCTGATTTAGTATGCCTGGGGTATAGTTTAGGGAGCTAAATTTTTTATAAGCTTCCTAGGCTGTTTTGATGAACATTGCTGAACTCAATGCTCACTAAACTGCTATCCTTAACTAAAAATCAAGAAATGGAAGAAAAGTTGACATGCAACTGAGCCATTCCATTTTCCACTGTTTAGTGTTTTGAAATTTAGAATTCTAAGATCTTGATTGTTGAGGAGGATAGTAACTAAAACAGAAAGAAGATCCATAAAAGTCAGGAACTAAATGTAGAGCTACACATGTGAGAAAAAAATTAGGAAATTTTGTATTGTATTTTCCATAAAGATGCTCCATTTTGAACAATATTAAAACTATCTAACTTGGAAACAAGAAAAAATGTGTTAGTTTTAAACTATGTAAGAGGAATTAACTTAAGAATACCTGGTAGGACTGAGACAAACCATTTCAAAGTGGCCTAGTTAGGGCTTCTAAGTATTAAGAAAGTTGCCTGAGCCACCGTGGCCTCTCTCATCACAATATACTCCAGGACTTTTTGATAGCTTCCCCCCTATTCCAAAACCCTTAAGACTTCTCAATTTTATTTTATTTTATTATTATTATCTTTAAGTAATTGTCCAAGGAGTTGCTATTTAACAAAGCAGTTTACAAATACAATATATCTTGATCAATGTCAACCTTTACCCACCCCTTCCCTGACTCTTCTTAATTTGTAGGATATATATTGGATTCTTGTCTACATTTTTCCCTCTTCTCTTTATTAATCTACCCTTTTCCCCTTGACCCTTCCCTATTCCTTTCAAGTACTCGCAACTTATTTCCTGGTGTTTATTTTTTTTGAACTTTGCCTTTCTAAGGAATTTCACTATTGGAATTCTCCCTTGAATCTACCATATTTCAGTTAATAAATTTGCGTACACTTCCATATAACCTGATGTATTCACTTATGCTTATAAGCTTCACTTACGTTTATGAGCTTATGTTTATTCACTTATGTATATAAGCTTCCATATACAAAGGAAAACATGCATTGTTTATGTCTCTTGGCCTAGATTATTTCATTCATTTAACATACTTTTTCCAGATCTTTTCATTTCTTTACAAATGGTACAGTAACATTCTTTCTAACAGATGAATAGAATTCCATTGTAGAAATATATCACATTTTCTTGATCCATTTATCCACTAAGGGGCATCTGAGCTGATTCCATACAGTGTCTACCCTCAAGGATTCTTAATATCAAATCTGGTGTATAAATTGTGTCTGTGTGAGAATAATAGACCCCAACATTCTCTTATAATGCTGTTATTGTCCAGAGTGTTCTGGCCAACAGAGTTCGTTGCCATGGCAACCTTGCTTTGGCTCAGCTTGAGGATTAGGATGAGTTCTTTTCACATACCTGATAAGAAGGGGGAGGGATTTACAGTATGGAGAAGGTTCTTACTTTAAACAGAAACAGTCAACAAGTGGTTATGTTTGCTTCTGGTATGAAGGATGGCCTTGTAGCCCACAGAAATTAAGCATTAAATCATCCCGCTGTGGTTCCCATGGCCTCCCTTCTCTACGCTTCCCCATTTTCACTCCTTGAGGCTTAGGACTCTTAAATTTGTAAAGCATAAACAAATGTGTTGTCAGTGAAGGGTGAGATTCAGGGGAGGGTGGTAAATAAATTGACAGAGGAAAGATGGGAAAATTTAGTCTTAATATTCAATGTACTTATGTAAAAATGTAACCAGGTAACTTTAGAGGATGGATGGGATTGGGAGAGATGGGGGAGAATGTTGGAAGGGGTGACACTGATCAAGATGCATTGTACTCATAAACTGACATGTTCAATTAAAACTTCTTTATGCAACTACTTCGGGATAATTTTTTAAATAATTTTAAAATAATTTAAAAAATTAAGACAAGGAAAGAACATAATAACGTGAGATAAATATGTTTATTAACCTTGTTGTGAAGATCATTTCAATATATATATATATGTATAGCAAAATATAAAAAATGTATGTAAGGGCTGGGCAGGTGGCTCAGTGGTAGAGTGCTTGCCTTGTACACATGAGGCCCCGGGTTTGATTCCTCAGCACCACATAAGCAAAAAGAGAAAGGCTGGAAGTGGCGCTGTGGCTCAAGTGGTAGAGTGCTAGCCTTGAGCTGAAGAGCTAAGGGACAGCGCCTAGGCACAGAGTTCAGGCCCCACAACCAGACCAAAAAAAAAAAAAGTGTATGTAAAAAATCACCCAGCTTGTTTGATACTTTGCATTGCCTCATATTAGAGGTATATTGCTTGGCATAATCATGTTAATTGTTACCATCATTGAATAGCTGACTTGCGTAGCTCAACAAATGATTTTTATATTTGACCAGGGAAAGGTGTTCTTCTACTTGTATGATCAAGAAGGCTTAGGAATATTTCTGTGTTTGAGGAGAGAAAACATGTCCAAGATTTTCACACTAGTTCAAACTCATCTATTTTAGACAAAGAATCTCTACCTAAAGTTTTGAGTGTTTACCCCAAATAAGTCAAAACACATGTCAATACAAAAGCCTGCACATTTAGTGCTTATAAAAGTCTCAGGCTGAATTGATTGTGTTGGTTTCCAAGAGTGTCCATAACAAATTTCTATAACAAAGGTTGTTTAAAATAATAAGAGAAATTTATTGTCTCACAGAATTGGAATTTAGGAGTCCAAAATGTAAGTAGGTTTGTATCAGCAAGGATTAGTACTTGCTGTTGGACTATGAGAGGGAATAGGTCACTATTCTCCTAGTTTTTAAGGCTTTCTCACCAATCTTTGATGTTCCTTGGTTTGTAGATGAAGCCCCCAAATTATCCACCTTCACATGTGTCACTCTTCTTCTTTTCACAGTGTTCTCTTTATGCATGTTGGCCTCTCTGCTCAAATCATGTATATATACATGGACACCAGTTGCACTGGATTAGAGCCCATGCCAGTGACTTCATTTTGAGGTGGTTACCTTGGCAATGATACACTTAGTCAAATTATGAGGTCCTGGAGATTAGAACTTGAACTTATCTTTTCTGGGAGAATAAAATCCATCTCTAAATACAATTAATTTATCTTAGAAATGATGAATAAATAAAGTCTAATACACACATTACCTACATACCTTGGAATATTATTCAGTAACAAAGGCATGATTATAGATATACACATCAATTAGAGTGGATATCAAGTGCAGTACTTAAGTAGGGAGAATAGCATAAGTACATCACTAAGTACATCACTTCATTCATTTAACATTATGAAAATGAAAGTCATACATATGGAAATTAGAAGCAATTAGCAGGATTTAGAAGCACTGTAATAAATAGAGGTAGGTTTAAATAAAAAGAGAAAGCATCATAGAATATTTTGTGGAGGAACAATGTGATATGACGGCAATGATTACCTGGATGTGCTCATATAATAAAGTTAAGTAGTACTTTACACATAGAAACAAATGATAATATTCTGTTATTTTTCTAAGGTTGTAGTAAATATAGCCATTCATGGAAAATGGATGAAGGGCACCTGAGATTACCCAAGACATTTTAGGCAACTTCCTGTGTATATTTATTTCAACATAAAAAACAAGCTGAAGCATTTTTAGATTCTAACACTTAGCTGGTGTCCAATGCTTTGGGATTATTGTCAGCAGAGCAAAAATCCATTGGATGGCCTAGCTGTGGGCAGAGATAGAGAGTATACCAAGAAGAAGACTATGGTTCCAGAAAAAGGAGCAAGCCATCAGAAATGAAGGGTATATCAGACCAACAGGGAGACCTGGCAGCTTTAATTGGGAACATTTCTCATACCCCTAAAACTACACAGAAATACTTATGGAATACACAAAATACTTAGTTGGAAAAATATTTTGGAAGATTTGAGGTCATGTATGATCAAGTAAAGACAAAGATATTTTGGAGGGATTTTTTTTGGAGGTTTTGAAGTCATGGATGAGCAAGCAAAGACATGATGCGTGGAACAAGTATTTTATGAAACTCTGTGACCATAGATTGTTCAAGAATTAGAAAAAGAAGTTATACATCAGAAAATCCTATGACAGAATTACCATCAAAGTACTATATACAATCAGCACATACAGTAACCAACTCTAACTTGGAGTGAGACAGATGTTATGGAAGATGTAATACTTGATTTTGCCATATTATAATTTCATCAGGCAGAAAAAGTAAAATATACAAAAGCAGAAAAATATAATATACCTAAAATTTTAAATTAGAGGAAATTTCAAAGAAGATAGTGGCTAAAAATGAAATTATGTATATAATCATATAATGAAGGTCTTTGTATACAAAGCTAGAGTTTGTACTTTATCCTATAGGTGATATGGAATTACCAAATAATTTTGAATGAGAGTAGTACAATCAGATTTTTTAGGGGGGTAGGGAAGGGAGAATAATTTATTACCAGTCTGGAAGACAGATTTAGTTTTGATGAGACTAAAGACATATCAGTAAAGGTTTATATTAAATGAGGACATGTCTTAAAATGAGGTATAAGAAAACATCATGTGGATCTAACACACAGATGCATGACAGTGAGGCTGTATATTGTTAAACTCTTTTTAAATTTTTTATTTTATTGTAATGAAGCTGTACAGAGGGGTTACAGTTACATGAGTATGGCAATGAGCACATTATTTGTCCATCATTTTTTCCCTTCTCTTGTTGTTGTCCCACTATCCCTTCCCTCCCCCACCTTCCACACTCCTCCCCACTACTACCCCAGCCCCTCCAAGTTGTAAAATTCATTTCCAATATACTGTCATGTGGGTATCATTGTTGCTATGGGTCATCCTCTGTCCTTGTTTCAGCGTGTTGTTATTCCCCTTCCCCTTCTCAGATTAGATAAATGTACATACAAGATGCAGGACATGGGAATCAAATACAGTGAAAAAGGGGCTGTACCATGGGGGAAGAACATACAAAGAAACAATAAAAATCACATAGTTCATTTAAAACAACAATAATAAAGACAGACCTCTTGTGTCCATATCTTAGGGTTCATTTTGCTTAGCATCATCTTACATGGCTATAAGTACATAGGTTTTGAGCTTTTCTGCTTATCTGACAAAATTACCCTAGATGTATATTAATTATTACAAATGAGGGAAATCATGGGACCTAAACTTCTTGGGGACTGGCTTACTTCACTTAATATGATTTTTCCCAAGGTTTTCTATTTCCTAACAAATCAGGACAGTGTCTTTCTTTCTGATGAAAGCATAAAATTCCATTGAATATACATACCACATTTTCTTGATCCACTCATCTATTGAGGTGCATCTGGGTTGGTTCCATATCTTAGCTATGGTGAATAATGCTGCAATAAACATAGTTGTGTTGGTAGCTTTAGTAGGGCCTTGTTTCTGATCATTTGGGTAAACACCCAGAAGTGGGATTGCTGGGTCATAGGGAAGCTCTATGTGGAGTCTTTGAGGAACCTCCATACAGCTTTCCAGAGTCGTTGAACAGGTTTACACTCCCCCCCACAATGCAGTAGGGTTCCCTTTTGTCCACATCCCCTCCAGAATCTGCTATTATTAGATTTCATGATTATACCCATTCTAACTGGAGTGAAGTATAATCTCAATATTGTTTTGTTTTGCATTTCTTTTTTATTTAATATATATTTTTAGTTCATGAATATATTTTTATTTGTTAGATAATTTCATTTGATATATATTTTTATTTAATATATATTTATTATAAAGATACTGTACAGAGGGGTTACAGTTTCATGGGCAAGGTAATTAATCCATTTCCTATGGAGCATTATTAAACTCTTCTTTATTTTTCCCCCATCATACCTTTCTTCCCCACCTCCCCAACTCCTTCCTCTTCTTTCCTAACCCCCACCCCCCTGCAAAGTTGTAAAGTTCATTTTTAACATAGTATCTTGTATATCTCATTGTTACAATGGGTCATCCTCTATCCTTATTTCAGCATTTTGTTATTCTCCTTGCCTCCCCAAATTAGAAACTGTATATACAAGATTCAGGGCACTGGAATCAAATACAGTGACAACAGGGGTCGTACCATGGAGGAAGAACTTATAAAGAAACAAAAAAAATCACACAGTACATTAGAAGTACATTAAAAAGTACATCAACAAAGATAAACCTCATGTGTCCCTATCTTGGGGTTCATTTTGCTTAGCATCAGGTTATATGATCATATGTGCATAGATTTTGACCTTTTCTGCTTGTCCTCAACATATACTCGTTATTGCAGATAAGGGAAACCATGGGACCTATGTTTCTTTGGGCCTGGCTTACTTCAATTAATATAATTTTTTCCAAGTCTTCCCATTTCCTAATGAATGGGGTGGTGTCATTCTTTGTGATGGAGGCATAGAATTCCATTGTATGTAGATATACAGAGAGAGAGAGAGAGAGAGAGAGAGAGAGAGAGAGAGAGAGAGAGAGAGAGAAGTATATAGCACATTTTCTTGATCCATTCATCTACTGAGGGGCTTCTGGGTTGGTTCCTTATAATGCTGCAATAAACATAGTTGGGCTAGTAGGTTTAGTATAGCCTTGTTTGTGATCATTTGGGTAAATGCCTAAAAGTGAGATTGCTGGGTCATAGGGGAGCTTTATGAAGAGTCTTATGAGGAACCTCCATACTGCTTTACAAAGTGGTTGAACAAGTTTACATTCCTACCAACAATGCAGTATTGTTCTCACTTGGCCACATATTACATTTCTTGATTATAGTCATTCTAACTGTGGTGAGGTAGAAGCTCAATGTTGTTTTGATTTGCATTTCTTTTATGGTCATTTCTTTTATTGGCTATTCTTATTTCTTCTTCAGAGAAGTCTCTCTTTAAGTCTTTAGCTCACTTATTAATCAGGTAGTTATTTCTTTGAGAATTTTTTGTTGGAGGATTTAATTTTTTGAGTTCTAAGTATATTTTATATATGAGACCCTTATCCATTGTTTGGCTAGTGGAGATCTTCTCCCAGTCGATGGGCTTCCTATTGATCTTGCTTGCTATGTCCTTTGCCATGCAGAAGCTCTGCAGTTTCATGATTTGCATTTCTTTAATGGCCAGAGATGTTGAGCATTTATTCGTGTCTATTGGCCATTCTTATTTCCTTTTCAGAAAAGTCTCTCTTTAAATCTTTAGCCCACTTGTTGATGGGGCGGTTGTTTCTTTGAGGATTTGTTTTTGGAGGTCCTATTTTTTCTGGATGAAATGGAAGCATTTCTAGCAAATATTGATACGTCCAAACTAAACCAAGATGAGTTAAACCAATTTAACAGACCCAGATCAAGCATCAAAATAGAAACAGCAATAAGAGACCTCCCATCCAAGAAAAGCCCAGAACCAGATGGGTTCACTGTTGAATTCTACAAGACCTTCAAAGAAGAACTCACACAAATACTCCTCCGACTCTTCAATGAAATTCAAAATGAAAGTTCACTACCAAACTCCTATGAAGCTATCATAAACCTCATCCCAAAACCAGTCAGGGACTCATCAAAGAAATAGAACTATAAACCCATTTCTTCTATGAACATTGATGCAAAACATCTCAACAAAATTCTGGCCAATCAATTTCAACAAGTCATCAAAAAAAATCATACACTATGATCAAACAGAATTCATTCCAGCAATGCAAAACTGGTTCAATATATGCAAATCAATTAATGTAATACATCACATCAAGAGCAAAGATGATGATTATCTCAATCGAAGCAGAAAAAGCACTTGACCAGATCTAACACCCCTTTATGATAAAAGCTGTGGAGAGTCTAGGAATACAGGGAACATTTCTCAATACAATAAGGGCTGTGTGTTACAAACCTATAGTCAACATTATACTTAATGGCGAAAAGCTAAGGCCATTTCCTCTAAACTCAGGAACAAGACAAGGATGTCCACTCTCTCCACTTCTCTTCAATTTATTATTAGAATGCCTACCTAGAGCAGTAAAACAAGATGCAAAACATAAATGGAATCCAAATAGGGAAAGATGAAGTAGAACTCTCCTTCTTTGTTAAACTCTCAATTCAACCAGCCACAATGTTTGTATGTTTTTTGTTTTTTTGTTTTATTTCTGGTGCAGTTTAGGAAAGTGGAGAGTCCTTTGGCATCTTTCATGTAGAAAAAAGACTTAAAATAAGCATAAAGAAGTTGGGAAATGAGCTGGGAAGGTTACTCTGTGGTAGAATGCTTGCTTCACATAGGCATTGGTTCAATTTCTCAGTACCACATAAACAGAAAACGCCAAAAGTGGCCTTATGGCTCAAGTGATAGAGCACTAACCTTGAGCTGAAGAGCTGATGCATCCAGACCCAGAGTTCAAGCCCACAACCAAAAACAACAACAACAAAAAATGGGAATCTGCTGGTGCCAGTGGCTCACACCTGTAATCCTAGTGGCTGAGGAGGCTAAGAGATAAAGCTCTAAGTTCAAAACAACCTGAGACTTTTATCTTCATCAAAAAGCTGGAAGTGAAGGTATGGCTTAAGTGGTAGGGCACCAACCTTGAGGGAGAAGCCAAGAAAAAGCTTGGGACCCTAATTTCAAGTCTTAGGACCAGCATGCGTGCACACAGATGTACACACACACACACACACACACACACACACACACACACACACACACACACACACACAATTATGAATAGGTAGTGATATGAACAAGACAGCAAAATAGGAAGACATGAGTCTCATCTACTATGGGCAAAGTGATTTGATAGCAAACATAAAATATGAATATTTTAGAAAATTAGTGAGATGATTCTGAACTTCTAGGTAAGTATAAAAGCAGGCACATTGAAAATTATAGAAAAATTGAAGACACCCCACCATAATCCAAAAGCCTAACAGTCATATAACCATAATGAAACATTCAACTCCGGATCTTTCTGTCACTATTCAACTCTGTCATTGTAGTGAAGCAGCACCACAAATAAATGGGCATAGTAATATATCCAAAAAGCAAGAAACTAGGCACTCTATACTTTGCAGAGCAGATAGTAGGTTGTTGATTCCTGTTAAACAATGTACTGTTAAACAATCAACTTTGATATGTCAACAATTTTGGGTACAGTTCTTTTCCTTTATGCTCTGAAATTCTCCTTTGTAGTAGAATCCAATTATTTCCCATAGCTCCCAGCAAAGCCTCCCTATGAGCATCAGAGTAAAACAAATCTTAATTGCTGTATTCAATTTATTACCTATAAGTATTGAATGTGAAACATTGTATTTCTGATATGAATACTCCATTGACAGGAGTAAATGATTGTTTCTCTGACATGAATAACTAAGATAATAAAATCTTTTACAATTAAAAAAAGGAATAAGGTGAAAAAAAATCAAAGTTCCCTACTTTTCCATGGGCAAAATAGCTTGTCAGAATAAGACATACTACCCAATTGATTGGACTTCTATTCCAGCAAGCATGACCTGTGGCTGGTTGCAACAGTCTTAGAGCAAAATGCCACCTCAGTAATAGCCATTATGGACCTTAATTTAGTACTGTATTAGCCTTAATGAACTATGTGTCTAGGATGTAACAAGACTTGACCGCTTTGGTGTTCACTGGTCTGATATAGGAAGTTGGGGCCATCCATCTCTAGTGAGGTCGGTAGAAATCTTTCAGTGTCTCACAATAGGCCAGTAAGCAAGGATGAGGCATCTGGGCCTACCATGGGCTCAGGGAGAGGAGTATATGGATAAAATAATCTCTCTGAGTACTCTTTTGTTTCTAAACAATGTATCAACAAAGCATTGAGACACACCTGGCACTAAAGTAAGGGTGATTTCCCATCACAGCTTTTTGGCAGATCAGAAGCAAGGCATATAGTGCTGAATGAGTAGAAATGACTGCAGATCAGATTAAAAGTTCCCTTAGGGGGCAGAAGCAGGTGCCCTGAGATTTCTAACAGTAGTGAAGTACAACTAGAAAAATGATCTTTTAGAAATAAAGGCAAGACAAAGATTTTTTAGACAAAATCTGAGAGAATATATCCTTACCAGATTTGTTTCACAAGAAATGCTAAAAGAATATCTTCAAATGGAAAAAAAAAAAACAAGATAATGGGAAGGAGGTACTATAGGAATATATAAAATATATTGTTAAGGGTAATTATAAATTGTAGCAATCAATACCCACATAAAAACAAGCACAAAGATGTCAGACAAATATCCTGATAAAAAGGAACAAACAAAACTTCCAATTAGTAAAAAGAAAAAAGTAATAAATATTGAAAGAGATATAAAAGAATTGTGTTCTAAAATCAATGCAACGATCAACAGAACAATAATCTGCTTCCTTGGAAAGGTAAAGAAAATAGACAAATTCTTAACCAGACTAAAAAAAGGAGAGAGACCACTCAAAATCCGAGATGAAAAGGGGAATGTTACAACTGACATCACAGAAATACAAATGATAACTTGAGATTATTCTAAATAACTATATGTCAACAAAATTTATTATCTAAAAGAAATGGACAGTTTCCTAGACACATTCACCTTACCAACACTGAAGGAAGTATGTATATAAACTATATAAATAAACCAATAACAAGTAATGATATTTAATCAGTAATAAGTGCTTCTCGTCAAAAACAAAAAGCCCAGAACCAGATAGATTCACTGATAAATTCTGTCAAACATGTAACAAGTAAATATTAATTGTCCTTAAGTAATTGCGAAGCAACAGAAGATAAAAGAATCATACCAAATACTCTCTACCAGGCCAGCATTTTCTGGATATCAAAACAAGATAAGAACATGACAGAAAGAAAACTATATTAATATTATTAATTAAGCTAGACATACATATTCTCAAAAATCAAATCTGGTGGTACTATATTATTCACTATAATCAAATGAGATTCATCCCTTGCATAAAAGGAAAGTTCAGTATAGTATATAAAAATTAAAAATATATGATCTAGTACAGCAACAAAATGAAAAAATCCAATTATTATCACCTCAGTAGATGTAAAAAGGCATTTGATAAAATTCAAAAAGCACAAGAAACAATATATATATGTACATATACAACAATATGGATACATAAAACATATAATTCTGTACAGCAAATGAAGGATGGAAGGAATATAAATTAGTACAGCCATTATGAAAAATAGTATGGAGTCTTCAACAAATTAAAAACAACTGCCATGCAATCTAGAAATTTCATTATTGGATGAATATAAAAAGGAAGCAAAATTAGTGTGTCTATTTCAGCACTGTTCACAACAGCCAATAAATAATTATGTGTCTATCAATTGATGAATGGATGAAAAAATGTAGCATATATACAGAATAAAATAAAAAATAGAATGTTGAAAACTATCATGAGATAATTATATAAAAATAAAAGCCAATACAATAACAGGATTGAACATTATAGATCAAGAAAATCTAATACAGATTTTGAAAAAGTATCTTCTCTCCAACATTTCTCTCAGGTATATCTGGAAATTTTTCTAAGTTATATTACATATTAGGTCACAAGTCTCAAAAAAATTAAAGAACTTTGGGCTGATAGTGTTGCTCAGTAGTAGAGCACCTTTCTAATTTGTAGGAGGCACTGTTTTCATTCTCCAATGCTAAAAATAAAAAATTAAAATGAAGAAAAAGAGGGAGGAAACAAGGAAAGGAGAGAAAAAAGAAGAAAGGAAGGAAGGGATTAAGGAAGTGATGGCGGGAAGGAGGGAGGAGGAAGGCATTGAAGGAGGAAAAATAGAAGGAATTTGAAATAATATAGTTACTGGGTATGTTCTAACACAGATGTAATGAAACTAGAAATAGAAAGCGGGGTGTGGGGGGGAAGTGCACAAACATGTGGGAAAAACACACACACATACACTACTGAACATCCAATGTAGCTAAGAATAAATCAAAAGGAATTCTTAAAATATCTCAAGGGAAAATAAAAGCACAACGCACCAAAATTTAAGTAAGACATCAAAAGCCTCCCTTAAGGGAGAAGTTTGTAATGATAAAAAGCCTACATCAAATAAAAGAGGAAAACTGTCAAGAAAGAAAACTTTTTCCTCGGGGATCTAGGAAAATAAAAATAAATGAGTAGGAAGGAAATGATAAAAAATAAAGGAGTAACAAGTAAAGATAAGAAAACAATAGAAAATATAAATAAATTCAGAATTGGTCTTTTTTTTAAAAGACTAACAAAATTAGTCCATACATGATAGCACATGGCTATAATCTACTCTGGCATAAGAACAGACCTCAGGAACAATGGAATAGAATTATAAACCCAGAAATGAACCTACAGACCTATAGCCATCTAATCTTCGATAACGGAGCTAAAAAAAATAGAATGGAAGAAAGACAGCCTCTTCAGTAAATGGTGCTGGCAAAATTGGTTAACTACATGTACAAAACTAGAGCTAGATCTTTATATATCACCCTGCACCAGAATCAATTGCAAATGGATCAAAGACCTTGAAGTCAAAGCAGACACTCTGAAAACATTACAGGATGGAATAGGAGAAACCCTAGGTCTCCTTGGCTCAGGCTGAAATTTTCTGAATAGAGACCCAGAAACACAACAAATCAAAGAAAGGTTGGACAAATGGGATTGCATGAAGTTGCAGAGCTTCTGCATGGCAAAGGACATAGCTAGCAAGATCAATAGAAAGCCCACGGATTGGGAGAAGATCTTCACTAGCCATACAACAGACAAGGGTCTCATATCTAAAATATACTTGGAACTCAAAAAATTAAATCCCCCAACAACAAATCCTCAAAGAAACAACTGCACAATAAATAAGTGGGCTAAAGACTTATAGAGAAACTTCTCTGAAGAAGAAAGAAAGATGGTCACTAGACATATGAAGAAATACTCAGCATCCCTAGCCATAAAAGAAATGCAAATCAAAACAACATTGAGATACCACCTCACTCCAGTTAGAATGGCAAAAATCAAGAACTCTAACAACAACAGATGCTGGAGGGGATGTGGACAGAAGGGAATCTTACTTCATTGTTGGTGGGAATCTAAACTTGTTCAACAACTTTGGAAAGCAGTATGGAGGTTCCTTAAAAGACTCTACATAGAGCTCCCCTATGACCCAGCAATCCCACTTTTGGGCATTTACCCAAATGTTTACAAACAAGACCACACTAAAGCTACCAGCACAACTATGTTTATTGCAGCATTATTTACCATAGCTAAGATATGTAACCAACCCAGATGCCCCTCAGTAGATGAATGGATCAAGAAAATGTGGTACATATACACAATGGAATTCTATGCCTCCATCAGGAAGACTGACATTGCCCCATTTGTTAGGAAATGGAAAGGCTTGGAAAAAATTATATTAAGTGAAGTAAGCCAGGCCTAAAGAAACATAGGTCCCATGGTTTTCCTTACTTGCAATATCTAGTATATGTATGAGTCAAACAGAAAAGGTCAGATAATGTGATGTCAGGAAAATGAACCCTTAGATATGTATTTTAATTTTTTTATTTCATGGATTTGTTTCTAACGCATTCATAAGATTATCTGTTTGTTGCTTTGTATGTCCCTCCCCCACAGTATAACCCCTGCTTTCACTATATTTGATGTCAGTATAACTTGTGGAGGAGATGGGGAAAAACAAGTCGTTTAAGGATACAGATGGACCTGTTGCAACAATGAGAAGTACAAGTTGTCATGTTGAAAACGAGCTTTACAACGTTGGTGGGGGGGAGGATTCGGTGGGGGGGAGGCTGGGAAGGGAGGTGAAGGGTAAACAAAGGAGGAGGCTGCAATGCTTGGTAAGAAATGTATGCATTATCCTGCCCATGTAACTCTAACCCCTCTGTACAGTATGTTCACAAAAAAAATAAAATAAAATATAAAAAAAAAGAAAACTAAAGCTAGATCCTTATATATCACCCTGCACCAGAATCAACTCCAAATGGATCAAAGACCTTGGAGTCAAAGTAGACACTCTGAAACCATTACAGGATGGGATAGGAGAAACCCTAGGTCTTATTGGCACGGGCTGAAATTTTCTTAATAGAGACCCAGAAACACAACAAATCAAAGAAAGCTTGGACAAATGGGATTGCATGAAATTGCAGAGCTTCTGCATGGCAAAGGACATAGCTAGCAAGATCAATAGAAAGTCCATGGATTGGGAGAAGATCTTAACTAGCCATACAATGGACAATGGTCTCATGTCTAAAATATACTTGGAACTCAAAAAATTAAATCCCCCAACAACAAATCTTCAATGAAACAACTGCCCAATAAATAATTGGGCTAAAGACTTAAAGAGAAACTTCTCTGAAGAGGAAAGAAGGATGGCCAATAGACACATGAAGAAATGCTCAACCTCCCTAGCCATAAAAGAAATGCAAATCAAAACAACACTGAGATACCACCTCACTCCAGTTAGAATGGCTAAAATCAAAAACTCTAATAACAACAGATGCTGGAGGGGATGTGGACGGAAGGGAACGCTACTGCATTGTTGGTGAGAGTGTATACATGTTCAACCACTTTGGAAAGCAGTATGGAGGTTCCTCAAAAGATTCCACATAGAGCTCCCCTATGACTCAGCAATCCCACTTTTGGGCATTTACCCAAATGTTCACAAACAAGACCACACTAAAGCTACCAGCACGACTATGTTTATTGCAGCATTATTTACTATAGCTAAGATATGAAACCAACCCAGATGCCTCTCAGTAGATGAATGGATCAAGAAAATGTGGTATATACACACAATGGAATTCCATGCTTCCATCAGAAAGACTGACATTGCTCCATTTGTTAGGAAATGGAAAGGCTTGGAAAAAATTATATTAAGTGAAGTAAGCCAGGCCCAAAGAAACATAGATCCCATGGTTTCCTTTATTTGCAACATCTAGTATATGTCTGAGTCAAGCAGAAAAGATCAGATAAGTTGATGTTAGGGAAATGAACCCTAAGATATGTATTCAAATGTTTTTTTTCTTTCATGAGATTGTTTCTAATACATTTATGATATCTTTGTTGGTTTGTATTCCCTCCCCCACAGTATAACCCCTGCTTTCACTGTATTTGATGTCGGTATAATTTGTGGAGGGGAAGGGGAAAAACAAATCGTTTAAATAGGGATACAGTTGGTCCCATTGCAACAATGAGATGTACAAGTCGTTATGTCGAAAATGAACTTTACAACTTTGGTGTGTGTGGGGGGGATTGGGTGGAGAGGGGTCGGAGGGGGAGGATGGGAAGGGATGGGAAAGGGAAACATAGGAGGAAGCTACAATGCTTGATAAGAAATGTATTCATTATCTTGCCCATGTAATTGTAACCCCTCTGTATAGTATTTTCACAATAAAAAAATGTTAAAAAATAAATAAATAAATAAAATATAGTCAGACCAAGTAAATAATCTCATGTTGCAATTATAACAGCTAGAAAAACATAAAAAATGGAACCTAAATTTACTAGACAGAGCCAGATAGTCAAACTAAGAGCGGAAATTAATGAAATAGAGACTAGGAAAATCATAGATAAATTTAATAAAAGAAAAAACTGGTTCTTCGAAAAATTAAATGAAATTGGCAGACCATTGGCAAGATTAATTAAGAAAAAAAGAGAGGAAACCCAAATTAGTAGCATCAGGGATGCCACGGGAAAAATCACAACAAGAACCCAATATATCCAAACAATTATAAAGTACTATTTTAAAAAGTTATACACAATAAAGAAAAAAAACCTGGCAGAAATGGATGCATTTCTAGAGAAATACAAGTTGCCCAAAATGGGCAAAGAAGAAGTAAATGAACTAAATAAGCCAGTATCTTACAACGAGATACAGGAAGTAATCAGAAGTCTTCCAACAAGGAAAAGCCCAGAACCAGATGTATTCACAACAGAATTCCATAAGACCTTTAAAGAAGAACTAATACCTATACTCCTCAAGCTCTTCAGAGCACAGAGAAGGAGGGAGCTATCCCAAACTCATTCTACAATGCCAATATCACACTCATCTCCAAACCAGGCAAAGACCCAAACAAATAAGAGAATTACAGACCAGTTTCCTTGATGAACACAGATGCAAAGATTCTTAACACAATTCTAGCTAACAGAGTCCAGAAACACATAAAAAAATACACTATGAGCAGGTAGGCTTCATCCCAGAGATGCAGGTATGGTTTAACATACGTAAATCAATAAGTGTTATCCAACACATCAACAGAGCCAAGGTCAAGAATCACATGATTATCTCCACAGATGCAGAAAAGGCCTTTGATAAAATACAACATTCATTAATGCTAAAAGCTCTGGAGAAAATAGGAATAGAAGGAACATTTCTTAAAACAACAAAAGCCATATACAACAGACCAATAGCCAATATTATACTTAATGGGGAAAAACTACAACCAATTCTCCTGAAATCAGGAACAAGGCAAGGATACTCACTGTCTCCACTCCTCTTCAATATAGTCCTGGAAACCTTAGCCAGGGCAATAAGGCAAGAAAAAGACATTAAAGGGATCCGCATAGGGAAAGAAGTTAAACTATCCTTTTTTGCAGATGACATGATACTATACCTTCACGATCCCAAAAACTCCATCCCCAAACTCAAATCATAAATCACTTTGGCAAAGTAGCAGGATACAAAATCAACCCACAAAAATCAGTCGCCTTCCGGTACACTGACAATGTACAAGCAGAGAGGGAAATAAAGGAAGCAACCCCATTCATAATAACCTCCCCCAAAATAAAATATTTAGGAATTAACCTAACCAAAGATGTAAAAGAACTATTTAATGAAAACTATAAAAAGTTAAAGAAAGAAATTACAGAAGACACTATGAAATGGAAAGACCTTCCATGCTTTTGGATAGGCAGACTTAATATAGTGAAAATGGCAATACTGCCAAAATTAATATACAAATTCAATGCAATTTCTATTAAAATCCCAATGGCATACATTTCTGAAATACAGAAAACTCCAAAAATTCATATGGAACAACAAAAGACCTAGAATAGCCAAAACAATTCTAGGGAATAAAGACAACATGGGAGGGATATCCATGCCGAACTTCAAACTCTAATATAGAGCAATAATAACAAAGACAGCATGGTACTAGCACAAAAACAGACTTGAAGTCCAATGGAAAAGAATAGAAGATCCAGATATAAAACCACATACCTACAGTCAGCTGATATTTGGCAAAGGAGCCAAAGACATACAGTGGAAGAAACAGAGCCTCTTCAACCACTGGTACTGGGAAAACTGGGTGGCCACATGCAGAAGACTAAAAGTGGACCCCAGCCTATCACCATGCACCAACATCAACTTAAAATGGATTAAAGACCTTAACATCAAACCTGAATCTCTGAAACTACTGCAGGACAGAGTAGAAGAGACACTTGAACTGACAGACACGGGCAGGAACTTCCTGAACAGAGTCCCATAGTCACAACAAATTGGAGAAAAGCTCGACAAATGGGACTACCTTAAAATAAAAAGTTTCTGCACAGCTAAAGCTATAGCAACCAAGCTAGAAAGACAACCAACTAATTGGGAAAAAATATTTACCATCAGTATATCATACAAGGGTTAATATCCAGTATATACAGGGAACTCAAGTAACTAATCCCTCCCAAACCTAACAACCCAATTACTAAATGGGCAAGGGAACTAAAGAGAGACTTCTCAGAAGAAGAGATAAAAATGGCAAAGAAATACATGAGAAAATGTTCACCATCCCTGGTTGTGAAGGAAATGCAAATAAAGACAACCCTGTGATGCCACCTTACCCCAGTCAGAATGGCCCACATTCTCAAGTCAGCCAACAACAAATGATGGAGGAGATGCAGAGAAAGAGGAAACCTATTAAACTGCTGGTGGGAATATACACTTATACAACTACTTTGCAAAGCAGTCTGGAGGGTCCTCAGAAAGCTAAATATTCACCTCCCTTATGACCCAGTCATACTACTTCTAGGCATCTATCCTGAACAACAGAAACCAGTATACAAGGACACATGCACCTCCATGTTTATTGCAGCACGGTTCACAATAGCCAGGCTATGGAAACAACCCAAATGTCTCACCACAGATGAATGGATTCAAAAATTGTGGTATCTATACACAATGGAATATTATGCAGCTATTAGAAATGACAAAATAATGGCATTTGCTGGGAAATGGATGGAGCCCAAAGAAATGTTGAGCAAGGTAAGCCAAGTGCAAAGAGACAAACGGCACATGGTCTCCCTGATAAGTGAATGTTAAATCCAAAATGTTAAGTGATACAACAAAATTAACAGGACTTAAGAAGCAAAGAACTTTCACTCATCTGGTCATATCACTACTAAATAACACCATGCTGCTAATCACATGTATGGTATATATGTGCACACCAGAGGGAAACCAGGAGGACAACACAGAACTAGAGGGAATGAGGGAAAAACATACAACAGCAGGCCTCATTAACTACACTGGTCATTGACCAAAATGAACTAAGCTACTCAATGGCAGTGATGGGAGGGAGGGAACAAGTGGGAAAGAGGGAACAGCTGATGCTATGCAAAACAAAAGAAATGTACATATCACCCAATGTAGAAGAAATAACAAAGCTCATAGAACCCATAAATGTTATAGACCATGATAGACAATTTGTCCTATGAAAGTTAGAATGTGTTTGTGACTTTAACTAAGCTTCACTATCCCACAATACTGTGAATTTGGGAAATTATGTAACCACTTAATTACAATAAAAAATTTGAAAAAAAAAGTACTCATTACCTTCCTCATGTAACTGTAACCCCTCTATACATATTTTCACAATTAAAAACCTATTAAAATTCATATGGCATTCTTTTCACAGAAATTTTTTTGTTTCAATTTTTTTAATTGTGAAAATACTGTACAGAGGGGTTACAATTACATGGGTGAGGTAATGAGTACATTTCTTATCAAGCATTGTTGCCTCCTCCTTTGTTTCCCCTTCCCATCCCTTCCCATCTCCCCCCTGCCACTCCCATCCTCCCCTCCCCCCTTCCCCACCCTCACACTCCCCAGCCAAAGTTGTAAAGTTCGTTTTTCCACATAACGTCTTCTACATCTCATTGTTGCAATGAGTCCACTTGTATCCCAATTTAAACAATTTGTTCTTTCCCTTCCCCTCCACAAAGTATACCAACATCAAATACAGTGAAAACGGGGGTTATAGCATGGGAGAGGGACATACAAAGCAACAAAGAAATAATCTTATAAATATTTAGAAACAGTTGCAAGAAAGAACAACATTTGAATCCTTATCTTGGGATTCATTTTGCCTAACATCAACTTATCTGACCATTTCTGCTTGTCTCAGTCATATACTAGTTATTACAAATAAGGGAAACCATGGGACCTATGGAAACATCACCACAGAAACAACCAAGATTCAGAACATTATAAGGGAATACTTCTCAAACCTTTATGCTAATAAGTTTGAGAACTTGTCAGAAATGGACCTTTTCCTAGCAAATATCGGCATGCCGAAACTAAACCAAGACGAGTTAAACCATCTTCACAGGCTCATATCAAGCACTGAAATAGAAACAATAAGAAGAGACCTCCCATCTAAGAAAATCCAAGGACCAGATGGATTTACAGCAAAATTCTACAAGGCCTTTAAAGCAGAGCTCACACCAATACTCCAACTCTTCAATGAAATTGAAAGAGAAAGTTCACTACCGAACTCATTCTATGAAGCCATTATAACCCTCAGCCCAAAACCAGCATTTTTTAAATCCTAAAATTCCTATGAAACATAAAAGACTCTGAATAGCTAAAGCAATCTTCAGAATGAAGACTAAAGCCAGAGGCATCATACTTGCTGATGTAAAACTATATTTGAGAGCTGGGCAAAAAAGGCTGGGCATACTCATTATCTTGCCCATGTAATTGTAACCCCTCTGTACAGTATTTTCACAATAAAAAAAAAGAAGAGGAAGAAAAAAAAGGCTGGGCATCGTAGCCTAGTCATATAATCCTGGCTAATCAGGAAGTGGAGATGAGAAGTGTCATGGTTTGAGGCAAGCCTGACCAAAATATTTCAACAAAGTAGTTGGGGAGGGGCCATGGTACATGCACATGAAATCCCACCTATGGAGGAGGGTTAAGTAGGAGGATCATACGGTAAGATCAGCCAGCCATGGGCAAAAACATTGGACCTTATTCAAAAAAATCACTAAATCAAAATTACCTTGAGGTTGTAGCTCCAGTGGTAGTGCATGCATGTGACCTGAGTTTAAATCCCAGTATCATCAAAACAAAAACCAAAAGATAGCATAATTGCACACAAACAGACATACGTAGCAATGGACCAGAAATACACGCACGCATATGCAGTCAATTAATTCATGGACATGGCATAGAAAACACAACCAAGAGTAAATAGAATGCCTTCAATAAATTTTCTTTGGAAACCTGGCTATCCACATGTCCAAAAATAAAATTGAACCCTCATTTTACACCAAACACTAAATTGATTCATAGTGGATTAATGGTTTAAATGGAAAACTTAAAATCATAAAACTCCTAGAAAAAATAGAATAAACCCTCTGTCTTCCAATATTGGTATTGGCAATGCCGTTTGGGATATAACATCCAAAGCATAGACAGCAAGAGAAAAAAACAGCAACTACATAAATTTTAAAAAGTCCTTCACAGCAAATAAAGCAATGCTGTAGTGGATAGACAATCATAGAATGGAAGAAGGCATTTTCAACCATATTTCTGGTGAGATAATATACAAATTATATAAGGGATCCATGAAAGTCAAAAGCCAAAAAACCCCTAAAATGCCCATTTAAAATGGACAAAATATCAGAATAGAAAGTGTTTCAAGGCAATATCCAAGCAGTCAGTAGATATATGAAAATTTTCCAACATGAGTAATCAGGTAAATATAAATCAAAATCACAACTAAATAATACCTCACATCCAGTTAATACCTCACATCCAGTAACCGGGCTGTTATTTAAAAGGATGTAGAAGAAAGTGAAATCTTGTACACCGTTGGTAGGAATATAAATTAGGATACAGCCACTGTGGAGGATAGTATTGTGATTTCTGAAAAAAATAAAAATGAAAGTACCATCCAATCCAGTAATATCTCTTCTGGATGTATATCCTTGGAAACTCAAAATAAGCTTCTTAAAGAGGCATTTTCTCTCTTTGGGGGCATTGCTATATTATTTACACTTAGATATGGAATCAACCAAAGTGTCCATCAATGGCTAAGTTGAGAAGAATGTCAGGTAAACAAATACACAATCGAATACTGTTCAATCATTTAAAACTAAAATCTTGTCATTTACAATGGTGTGAATGAAGCAGAAAGACAATTTGTTTACTGGAATATGTCAGGCATGAAATAATAATAATGTGTGCCTTTGCTTACTTTTAGAATCTGAATAATTTCACCTGGTAGAAATTGAGAGTAGATAATGTCTACCAGGAGCTAGAACAGTGTAATGGTGGAAATGTTCAAAGGAATTAAAATTCTGTCTAGAGTGGAGGCACAAGTTTAAAAAATCTATTGTACAACCAGTGACTTCAATTACTATACCTAGATCTCAAAACATCATGTTACCATAAATGCATACAAATAATTCACGATTTGGTTTCTGTGATGAGTCTAAATACTCAAACTTATAGAAGCAGAGTTACATGGCAGTTGACAGAAGCCAGGGGAGGTACCTATGGGATGTTGGTTAAAGTGGTTCACTTAGGCAAGATTAGTAAGTTCAAGAGCTATTCTGCACCAAGCTGTGCCCATAATTAACAATACTATGTTGTACACTAAATGTTTGCTGAGACCCATAGCCTTCATGCTATAATGAAATAGAAATAAAGTTTCTTTTCAAGTTTCTCTTCTTGTAATAAGCAAAGAAGTTTCTAGATATAATGTAATCCTGTCATGTCATTTTGAGATGTCAGTAAAAATTATTCCACAATCACTACTAATATATAGCTCCTAGTATCTATAAAAGAGTTGCAGCTAATCCATCATCCATTCAGAAGCAGTATATGTCAAAATTCTGTAATCTTATGCTGAAGTCATTTAGTCTAAATTCAGCCTCAAGATCTATCATACTAGGCAAGTTCTTATAGTGCTGATCAGTTTCCTCATCTAAAATTGAGGCTAAAATACCATAGGATTTATATTGGGTTCCATATATTAATACATTTATGTTGGCTCACACATCAAGCAGTCCATTAATGATAACTCCTATTATTAGTGCTGAGTCTCTTAAGCATTATGTCATTATTTGAGCATAGCCATTTACTCCTCTTTTAATCTTCCTAAATATTGGAGGCCATGTTCTTATCTGACCCAGGAAACTCCTAATCTTTCCCTGGTATCCACTTGATAAGATGACACCCCTTTTGCTTAGTCAAAGACAATTGTAACTCTATAACTCATTGAGAGACCCATCCTATTTCAATGTTTCCGCTGTCAGTTGAATCAAAAAATAAAATTATGATCCAGGTGCTGGTGATTCATGCTTGTAATCCTACTTATTCAAGAAGCTAAGATCTGAGGATTGTTCTTCACAGCTAGCCCAGACAGAAAAGTCCATGAGACTCTTATCTCCAGTTAATCACCAAAAAGTTCAGAATGGAACTGTTGCTCAAGTGATAAAGTGTTAGCCTTGAACAAAACAAAACTAAGAAAGAGTATGAGGCTTCGAGTATAAGCCCCAGAACTGGCACAAAAAAATAAATAAATAAAATAAAATTAGCACATATTTCAATTCTTGGTGGCACATAGCTGAGAAGTGTCCTTGGCATACCAGATAGAAGGTACTGATGGGTAAATACAAAAATAATCCATTCCTATTACAATATGTGTTCAAAGCTTCTGATTGCAACTCAAGGAGGAGATTTATTTTATACATATATATATTTTTTAATTTTATTTTATTGTAAGGATGCTGTACAGAGGGGTTACATGAGTAAGGTAATGAGTACATTTCTTATCACGGATAGTTACCCCCTCCCTTGTTGTTCTCCCACCATCCCTTTGCTCCCTCACCTCCCTTATTCCTCCCCACCCCTGAAGTTGTAAAGTTCATTTCAAATATAGTGTCTTGTGGGTATCATTGTTGCAATGGGTCATCCTGTGTCCTTGTTTCAGCATTTTGTTATTCCCCTTCCCCTCCCCAAATTAGATAAATGTATACACAAGATGCAAGATACCAAAATCAAGTACAGTGACAACAGGGGGAAGAACATACAAAGGAAACAACAAAAATCACATAGTACATTAGAAACAACAACAAAGAAAGACCTCTTGTGTCATAACTTGGGATTCATTTTACTTAGCATCATCTTACATGGTCATATGTACATAGTTTCTGAGCTTTTCTGTTAATCTGATAATAATCACAACAGAGTAGTCTTTAAAAAGAATAACTCGGTGAAGGTCTGTTGCCTCTAGTACTGAAAACAAACTTCAAAATATTTCTGTCTTCTATGTGAAAGACTGTATTGCTTCATCTTTCCCTATTTGGATCCCCTTTATGTTTGCATCTTGTCTTATTGCCTTCTAATACTAAATTAGAGAAGTGGAGAGAGTGGACATCCTTGTCTCATTCCTGAGTATAGAAGAAATGGCTTTAGCTTTTCTCCATTAAGTATAATGCTGGCTGTAGGTTTGTCATACACAGCCTTTATTATATAGAGGAATGTTCCATGGATTCCTAGTTTTTCTAGAGCCTTCATCACAAAGGGGAGTTGGATCTTGTCAAATGCTTTTTCTACTTCTATTGAGGTAAATATGTCGTTCATATCCTTGATCTTGTTATGTGATGTATTAGATCAATTGATTTGTGTATATTGAACTAGCTTTGCATCCCTGAAATGAATCATATTTGATCGTGGTGTATGATTTTTTTGATGAGTTGTTGAAGTCGATTGGCCAAAATTTTGTTGAAAAGTTTTGCATCAATGTTCATCAAAGAAATGGGTCTATATAACTCTCTTTCTTTGATGTGTCCTTGCTTGGTTTTGGGAGGAGGGTTGTGATGGCTTCGTAGAAAGAGTTTGCATGGCAAAGGACATAGCTAGCAAGATCAATAGAAAATCAGCCAGTTGGGAGATCTTCACTAGTCATACATACATCAGACAAGGGTCTCATATAAAATATACGTAGAACTCAAAAAACTAAATCCCTCAACAGCAAATCCTCAAAGAAACAACTGCCTGATAAATAAGTGGGATAAAGAATTAAAGAGAAACTTCTTTGAAGAGGAAATAAGAGTGGTCTACAGACACATGAAGAAATGCTCAACCTCTCTAGCAATGCAAATCAAAACAACATTGAGATTCCACCTCACCCCAGTTAGAATGGCTATAATCAAGAACTCTAACAACAACAGATGCCGGAGGGGATGTGGCCAGAAGGGAACCCTACTGCATTGTTGGTGGAAGTGTAAACTTGTTCAACCACTTTGGAAAACAGTATGAAGGTTCCTCAAAAGACTACACATAGAGCTTCCCTAGGATCCAGCAATCCCACTTTTGGGCATTTACCTAAACGATCACAAACAAGGCTCTGCTAAAGCTACAACACAACTATGTTTATTGCAGCATTATTCACCACAGCTAAGATATAGAATGAACCCAGATGCCACTCAGTAGATGAATGGATCAAGAAAATGTGGAATGTATATATACAATGGATTCTAAGCCTCCATCAGAAAGAATGACATTGTCCCATTTGTTCAGAAATGTAAAACTTGGAAAAAATTATATTAAGTGAAGTAAGCCAGGCCAAAAGAAATATAGGTCCCAGGTTTCCCTAGTTATTTGCAATAACTAGTATATGTCTAAGACAAGCAGAAAGGGTCAAAAGCTATGGATATATGACCATATAAGATGATGTTAAGTGAAATGAACCACAAGATAGGGACACAACTATTTTTTCTTTCTTGCTATTGTTTTTAATGTATCTATAACGTACTATGTGATTTTTTGTTTCTCTTGTATGCTCTTCCCCCACCATGGTTCTAAGACCTGTTTTCACTGTATTTGACATGGGTGCCCTGCATCTTGTATATACATTTTTCTAATTTGGGGAGGTGAAGGAAAATAAAATGTTGAAACAAGGATACACATGGGACCGCTACACAGTAGCACAAGCTTCATAGGGGGCTGACATTGGAAAAAATGGAGTTACAGGCTATCCTGGGTAAAAAAATTCACTTGAAAAAAAAAAAAGCTAATCCAAGAACTGATGGCTCACACCTGTTATCCTAGCTACTCAGAAGGCTGAGAGTTGAAGATTGCAGTTCAATGCCAGCCCAGGAAGGAAAGTCCATGAGATTCTTATCTCCAATTAATCACCAAAAAAACAGAGGTGATGCTATGTCTCAAATTTGGTACAATGCTAACCTTTAACAAAAAAGCTCGGGATAGCACCCAGTCCCTGATTTCAAGCCCCAAGACTGGCAGAAAAAAAAGAAGCTAGGTATGGTGGCACATGTTTGCCATTTCAGATAAAATAGGAAGCCTAAAATAGGCAGATCATGGTCCAGACATATGGTTGGCAGGAAGTAAAACCCTAGCTAAAACAAGTGCCTAAAGGGATAAAGGCATGGCTCAGAAGTATGAACAAAGTGCAAAGCCCCAAGCTCAGACTCCAGTACTACAAAGAAAAGAATGCAGAGAATCTGGATGCAAAAAGTATAAATTAATACACCACACAAATTTAAACTATCTATAATGGTAAACTAACATAATGAGAGAGGGCAACACAAAAACTTACAGCTCAAATTTTCAGTAGTGAGGTGTCATGAGGACTATTTAGAACACTTCTAAACTTCCTCATCAACAATACATGTAGGATTTACACAACCAAGTATACAATGTGCAATGAAGAAAAAAATCAATAAATTTCAAAAGTATATATCATGACCCAGGTGCTTGCTCACACCTGAAATCCTAGCTACTCAGGAGGCTAAGATCTGAGGACTACAGTTCAAAGCCAACCTGGACAGAAAAGTACGTGTTATTTTGATCTCCAATTAACCAGCAAAAAGCCTGAAATGCAGGTGTTGATCAAGTGGTAGAGAACCAGTCACAAGTGGAAAAGGCAAGTGAGAATGCTAGGCCCTGAGTTCAAGCCCCAGTACCAACACAAAACATTCTCATCTCTGAGAGCAATATAATATACAAATTAGCCTTCAAGTATGTTTAAAAGCTTAAATATGCATTATTTACCTGCTCAAAGCACAAATTATAACATAAATAGAAAGATATTGAAAATTGAGCTTTGACATATATGTGTATCAAAACTATAAAAATAAAGGGGAAAAACAGAATGTTTGGGAAAGCATATAGCTTGAAGATTTATATTACAAAAGAAAGTATAAATAATAATAAGTTAATAATCCAAAGTAAAGAAAATTAGAAAAAGACCAAAATGACCCTGATTATATGCCAGGAAAGTAATTATAACAAAAATGTACATAAAAAATGAAAAAAGAAGAGATTGACATAAACAAATAATGATCTTTTAAGCAGAGAAATACATGACAAGATTTTACAAAAATAGAGAACAGGCTGGGCACCACTGGAACATTTCTGTAATCCTAATCACTTGGGAGGTTAAAATTGGGAGGACTGAAGTTTGAAGCTAATCTGGGCAGAAAACTTTGTGGGACTCTAGCTTCATGAAAGGCTGAAATTGGGAGGACCACAGTTCCAGGACAGCACTGTCAGAAAGTCCAGTAAACTCTATCTCAATTGAGGGAAGCTAGGTGCAGTTGTGTCTACCTGTTATCCTAGCAATTAAAGAAAGCCTAAAAGTTGTTAGTGGAGGCCCAGATAGATGCCTGGGCAGGAAACAAAACCCTATCTCAAAATTTACCAGTGCAAAAAGGGCTGGAGAAGAAACCCTACTGCACTGTTGGTGGGAAATGTAAACTAGTATAACCACTCTGGAAGGAAGTTTGGAGTTTTCTCAAAAAATTAAACATAGAACTTCTCTATGACCCAGCCATACCACTCTTGGGCATCTACCCACAGCATCACAAGTCAGGATACAGTAAAGACACTTGCACATCCCTGTTCATTGCTGCATTATTCACAATAGCCCTACAACAAATGAGTGGATCAATAACATGTGGTATATATACACAACAGAATTTTTTGCATCCATTTGGAAGAATAAGATTAAGTCATTTGCAAGGAAAAGATCTAGAACAAATCATTCCAAGCTCAGAGAAATAATAATTGGTGTGTATGTTTTCTCTCATATGTGAAAGCAAAATCTAAAATGTAACTGTATATGATAACCTACATGGTACTGTAGGCATTCACACACAATCAGATTAGAGGAGGATACCTTTAGTGGAGGAACCCAGAGGTGTAATTTCGCTGAACATTTAAAATACTATTTACTGAAATGAACTCTAAAAGATGGAACTCTGGGTTTGTTGTTGTTGTTATTGTCATTGGTGGTGTTAGTTTTTGGTTTTACATTTTTTTCCCTTTGGAAGAGGGGGGAAGAAGCACAGAAAAGGAGAAAGGAAAGGTGAACAAATTCAATTATGCTATTCAGCATACACTATGTGGAAAATAACCTATGCAACTTATGGGCAAGGGGGAACTGGGGGAAAGTAAAGGAAGAGGTGATATTGTCTAAAGAAAAATATGTATTCATTACCTGACTTATGGAATGGTAGCCCCTCTGTACAGAACCCTAATAGTAACAATAAAATTACTTTTTTATCTATTTTTATTGTGAAAATACTGTACAGAGGGGTTACAATTACATAGGCAAGACAATGCGTACATTTCTCATCAAGCATTGTAGCCTCCTCCTTTGTTTCACCTTCCCATCCCTTCCCATCTCCCCCCCCCCTTCACCCCCCCACCAAAGTTGTAAAGTTCGTTTGTCTCATTGTGGCAATAGTTCCACCTGTATCCCTATTTAAATGATTTGTTTTTTTTCCCTTCCCATCCACAATTTATAACAACATCAAATTCAGTGAAAGCAGAGGTTATACCGTGGGGGAGTTACATACAAATCAACAAAGAAATAATCTTATAATTGTGTTAGAAACAATCGCATGAAAGAAAAAAAAAACATTTGAATATATAAAAAGGGCTGGAGATATGGTTCTGCAACTGAATGCCTACCTGGCAAACTTCAAACCTCACTATTGCCAAAAACAGAAAAGGAAAGGAAAAGCACAAACAAGCAATACTTGCCAAAAAAAGAGTACATAACTACATAGGATGAAAATATTTGATAAATAAGAGAAACCAGGTACAACACCACACATTAGAAAAATGATAAACGAAAAAATGTAACTAAATTAAGCCTAAATGCATTAAAAGATGAAATCAGTTAGGTGCCCATGGCTCACGCTTATAATCTTTTCAGCTCATCAGGCTAATATATGAGAATTGAAGTTCAAAGCCAGCCCAGGTAAGAAAGTCTGAGATTTATCTCCAATTAACTACAAAAAAAACCCAGAAGTGGAGTTGTGGCTCAAATAGTATAGTGCTTGCTAGATTTGAGAAAATAAATAAATAAATAAATAAAAAAGATCATGGATACCTTCCAGGCCCTGATGTCAAACCACAGGACAAGCACACACAGAGAAAGGTGAAATCAGTTGTATAAAAATGTATATCAAGCCAGGCACCAGTGGCTCAAGCCTTTAATCCTAGCTACTCAGGAGGCTCAGATCTGAGGATCGTGGTTCAAAGCCAGCCTGGGCAGGAAGCTCCATCAGACTCATATCTTCAATAAGTCACTCAGAAAACCAGAAGTGGTGCTGTGGCTCAAGTGGTAAAGCGCTCACCTTCAACTAAAGAGCTGAGAGATGGCACCCAGGCCCAGAGTTCAAGCCCCACGACTGAAAAAAAATCTATATCAAATTCCAAAGTAAAAACTATAATTAAAAATATCAGGATCAGATATATTTCAGTCCACTCCTAGGCAAGACACATGAGCAGGAAGAGATCTCTGTGACACAAACATATAGTGATGGCTGAAAGCTATGTGTGAAGTTGGAACAGGGGAAGAAGAGTTGACATCCAGGCAACTCTTAAAGTTGAAAAAAAAAAACAGATCTTAATCCTAAAATACTTTAGAAGCTTGTGTCATTCTGATAGTAGCAACATCAATAATAAAATTAGGAGCCAGCTCGAATCCTGAATAAACTCACCCAAACTTTTACATGCTATTCCAAGTCAACAGAAGAGTCATACACATTTTCAGATATGTAATATGCTAAAAGGGTCTAGTGGCAAAGGATACTACATATATGACCAGATGGGCAATTTCAGCAGAAAACTGGATACTGTTTGAGTCAAATGGGACCACAGTCCAGGAAATATAAATGCAATTACAAATAATGGAGAGAATGCACAGACCAACTGAGGACACAAACACAGACAGATTTGAGGACATCAGAGGAAGCATTCAATTAGTGATCAATTTATCTTTAGTTTTTTTTTTTTTTTTTGGTCCGGTCCTGGGGTCTGAACTCTGGGCCTGGGCGCTGTCCCTCAGCTCTTCAGCTCAAGGCTAGCGCTCTACCACTTGAGCCACAGCGCCACTTCCGGCTTTTTTCTTTCTGCTTATGTGGGGCTGAGGAATCGAACCCAGGGCCTCAAGCATGCAAGGCAAGTGCTCTACCACTGAGCCACCTTCCCAGCCCCAATTTATCTTTACTTTTATCATCTGCTATTGCTAGACCTGGATTCTGGTTTCAAAGACAGAAACATACAAGTGCACAGAATATGCTGAAACAAAGAGCTCCTGGAGAAGTTAAGTTTTACTTTTTTTTTGGTCAGTCTTGGAGCTTGAATTCTGAGCCTGGGCATTGTCCCTGAGCTCTTCAGCTCAAGGCTACCATCCTATCACTTGAGCCATAGCTCCACTTCCAGTTTTCTGGTAGTTAATTGGAGATGAGTCTCACTGACTTTCCTACTTGGGATGGCTTTGAACTGCGATCCTCAGATCTGACCCTCCTGAGTAGCTAGGATTACAGGCGTGAGCCCCCACTGTACTATACTATACTAAGAAGATAGATAAAGATTGCTAAGAGGCACTAGGGAAAATGTCCAGGTGAATCTTTTAAATTCTTTCTCTAGATCTTCTTTTGCATCTCAGATCTCCATGCAGTTGAAGTGACACAGAAAGGAATAATGTGTGTCTGGAAAGTCCTAGAACTTTGAGGGAAGACAATCACTCTTTCTGACCACAGGTGCTAAGATCTTAAGATCAATGGACAAATTCCAATAGCCTTTCTTCCTCTGTGTCTGCTTCTCTCTCTCTCCCTCTCTCTTTCCTCTCTGCTTGAATGCACAAATAGTTCCAAGAAGGATATGAAGAGAGATTATGGCTCAGAGCTGGAAAAATTAATCACTGAGAGAGGAGAGATGTAAAGAACAATGCTGTATATTCATACATGAACTTCTGACTTCATTTCCCTGCTAGCCAGGCATGTTTATTACTGTGCCAGTACCTAGAGACCTGAGCTACAGGTTAGAATATTTCCCAGGTTTCATGTTCAACAGGTTAAAAATGACTTTAGAAAATCTAGAATCTGACAGGTACTAAAACCATAGTGCACAGGATACAGGTTACAATTTGTCAACTTGGACATAGTAGTGAATTGTCTGCTTAAAAAGATCATGCAGAACAAATCAACATTCTCCTTAGAATTTAAACAGGATTCATAATCTCATGACATAATACTCATAGTGTCCAGGATACAATCCAAGGTCATTTGGCATAGAAAAAAAGAAAATAAATGAGAGGAGAATTTTGACTTGTAAGGAAAGATAGTTGATAAATGGCAACTCTGAGAAAACACAGATGGAGGAATTAGGAGACAAATCTAGGAGACAAAAATTAGTTGACAAGGGCTGGGAAAGTGGCTCAGTGGTAGAGTGCTTGCCTTGCATGCATGAGGCCCTGGGTTCGATTCTTCAGCACCACATAAGCAGAAAAAGCCAGAAATGGTGCTATGGCTCGAGTGGTAGAGCACTAGCCTTGAGCTGAAGAGCTGAGGGACAGTGCCTAGGCCTAGAGTTCAGGCCCCATGACCACCCAAAACAAACAAAAAAAATTAGGAGACAAAAAGTCACTTAGTACCATGTATATATATGCCCAAAAAGCAAGTGGAAATACATTGCACAGATGAACAGGTAAGAAAGAAGAGGAAATATAATTACCTATTGCTGGGCATCAGTGGCTCATGCCTATAATCCTAGCTAGTCAAAAGCTGAGATCTGAGGATCAAGGTTCAAAGCTATCCTGGGGGGAAAAAAATTGAGGCTTTTATCTCGAATTAACCAGCAAAAAGCTGCAAGTGGAGCTGTAAATCAAGTGTTAGAGCTCCATCAGAAAAGCTCTTGGATAGTTCCCGGTGCCAGAGTTCAAAGTCCCACTTTCAACACATCCACAAAAAAGAAATATAGGAAAGAGCACAATGGAAATTTGATAACTGAACAAAATAAGCAAATATTTTTTAAATTACATAACAAGATCAACTGCAGAACAGAGATGAAAGAAGAAAGAGAAAAATCATTGGAAACAAAAGATAGTTCTTAGGAAACATTAATAAAATTATGAGTGTGGTAATATAAATATGGACACAGTAAAGAGAAAAGATTAAATAACAGATAGAGGCCAATTGACACAAGGCCATTTGATTTTTAAAATAATTTTATTTTGGTAAAATATATGCCTGCTTTCCTCGTACTCTCAAATTTTATTCCATTGAGTGGAGCCTTCTCATTATTATGTTAAAAAGCCTAACAATACCCTACCCTCCCTTCCCAATGAGAACCATTGAATGAAGATGCCACATTACTAAGTACCCATAGCATCCCCTAACAAGGTGTTGGAAACAGCAACTGGAAAGATGGTGGCATTCTGAGTAAGCCTGGGAGTATTTGTTTGTAGTTTAAGTTGGTGACATAGAATTTGAGGTGAGAATGTGGCATATGGAAAATTAAACTGAAAACAAGATGGTGTATTGAGTGACCTTTTGTGCCGTGTTATGGAATTTTCCGCTTACTAAATAGGTAACCTGGAATTATTGGGGGATTGTTTGTGGTGGTATTAGAGCTTGAATTGGGGACTAAGCTAATGCTCTACCTCTTGAGCCCCAAACCCCTTTTTTGCTCTAATTATTTTTCAGACAGTCTCCCATTTTTTGCTTTCAGCCAGCCTCAAAACATGATCCTATGCTCCTATGCCTACCACATAGCTAAAATTACAGACATGCTTCTCCACATCTATGCTGGTTGGTGAGATGGAGTCAGGATGTTCTAGGACAGGTGAAAAGAGTAGATGAACACCATTCCCTTTTCCAAAATGATCTGCTTCTTTGGCTGACATACAAAGAAATCCATTTTAGTATATTATGCCTGTAGTAAGGGGAGACTCAGATAGTAGCAATGAATAATAACAATGCTGTGAAGTAACTGAGGTGAATGCTGAAACAGGTGTGCTTTCTATATTTATACATTTGATGTTTTTCTGGATGAGACTGAATTAGAAAGGGAATTAGGACATGAAATTCAGAAGATCTCATAAACTATTAAATTGATGAAAGACAAAATGAAGGAATTATGTGGATGGATAGTGTCTAGTTAAACATCCTGGATAGATAATGGTGTCAGGGAAGAGGGAGAAAGAGGGTGAAAGACAGAAAGACAGAGACAGAAACAGACAGAGAGAGGAGGGGGGAATTCAAGGCCAGCTCAAGGAAAGTTAAGGACTGTCCATCTCAAAATCAAAATACAAAGAAGCAGAGATTGGGAGGACTATGATTTTAAACAGCCCGAGAAAAGAGTTAAACACATGGACCTATTTTTCCAGCTATCTGGGAAGCAGAGATAGGATGATCAGAGGCTATGAACAGCTCTAGCTAAAACATGTGAGAACCTATTTGAAAAAAATTAAAGCAAGAAAAGACTGGGGGCATACATCAAGTGGTAAAACACCTGCCTAGCAAGTAAAAGGCCTTGAGTTCAAATGCCATTACCACCATCAACTCCACAGGAAAGAGCACGTGGCACAACTAAGGAGGGAGAGTACTTACTTAGCAGGTGATAATTGCTAGGTTCAATCCCTACTATCACAAAAATAGCCATTTCAAGTCTCTCAAGTCCTCCCCCATTGCCTTAGTTTTCCCTATCCTCTCTCTTGCTTCTCCTCACCCATCAAATATTACCTGATATAGAAATAGACTTCAAGGAACTTCCTTCAGTGTCATGGGCCTAAATCTATTTTCTCTGATCCTCACTCTTAATGTATTTGTTGTCAAAAAATTTAATAATAATTTTGAGCATCCTTAGAGGAAGCCATGTTCATGTATTTACTTTTACCTCCATCTATGAATCCTAGCTCTCCTGCCCTACTCCGCTCCAGCAAATTTCTTCACATCTAGTAGTGTTAATGACTTCCAGATATTTATAGAGGACCATGTGGTCTATTTGCTCTGCTTCCTCATCAAGTATGTCTAGAGAAGCATAGCTCCTTTAATCTTTCCCTGCCAATCAGACTTTTCTACTTCATAAATCATGTCTACAGTTTCTCTCTGACTTCCTTCCCTGTGTCCTTATAATTCAGAGCTTCTGATGGCCCCATACTAACTCAGACATTCTAGGTGCCATGTCATCAAAGTCACGTCGTTCCATGACACAGTGTCTCTCAGAACACTCTTGGAAAAAACATTGGCCTCTTTCAGTTACCTTATCATATTGCAAAACCATATCTAATACGAGAAAAGCTCATCCCCACACACACACTGTTACTCAATCCCATAGAGAGCCACATGTTCACATATCTCAGGCCAAAAATAATATATGATGGCGAGCAGTGGCAATGTTGTCAGGAAGTATTCCCAAACTGACCAGAGAAGAGCTGACCATTTTTCCTCATATTTCTCTTTCTGCAAGTAAGCTAAAAATTTCTTTTCTTCTCAGTCTTCCACTTGTTATACAGCCCCTAACATGCATGCAACACCAATAATATGGTCTTTGGGTTGCTTGTGATGTACAGACTTTCCTGTTCATGATGACATTTTCCTAACTATACCCCATTTTAGGATTCATGCTACTTACACTTAAACTAGGAGATCTAACATAGTATTATTGTAGAGCAGTAGTAAGAACTTATTGGGTTCATTGCCTATTATTATTTAAAGAAAAGGAGGAGGCGCTGAGCACCTGTGCCTATGGCTCACACCTATAATCTCCTATAATCTGTACCTCCTTGGGAGGTACAGATCAGAAAGATCATGATTTGTGGACAGTCCAGGCAAAAAGTTATTGTGACCTCCATCTGAACCAGTAGGTAGATACAATGGTATGTTTGTCTCTCAGAAATGTGAGAGTCTGAGATTTAGAAGATCATTGTTACAGGCCATTCCTAGGTAAAAACTTCATGAAACCCAATTCCAATAGAAAAAGTTTGGCATAGTAACACAATCCTCCCATCTCAACTACAGCAGGAACTGTAAATAGGAAGATTGCTGTCCAAGATGGACTAGGGAAAAAGTGAAAGTTTATCTCAAAACCAACCAGCGCAAAAATAGTTGGTGTGTGATTCCAGTAGTAAATCAACTGTCTAAGGTCAAAGTCTAGTACTTCCAAAACAAAACAAAAGAAAAGGAAAAGAAGAAGGTATAGGTTACACTGTTGTTCCACTTCATGAATATAGTAAGACAAAATTCGAAAGGAGTGGTTCTGGTAATTGAAAGATCCTGATTGCTTGATATTCATTGGTACTTATTTGTAATATCAGATAGTAAAGTTGTAATAGCAAAATTAAATCATGAAAATACCCCCAGATAAGGAACTTAGTACTATGATGCATCCATAAAATGGCAATTAAGAACTTATAAGTAAATGTAGAAAGTATATACAAATTTATTAACTGAGGTACAGTAGATTCAAGGAAGAATTCAACTAGTGTAATTCTTTAGAAAGGCAAAATCAGAGTTTAGAAAAATAAAACACTAGAAAGAAGGTACTAGAAAGGGGTGGAGTGGGATCAAGGGAAAAGGAGTAGATAAATGAATAGGAAAAGGGGGAAATGCAGTAAATAATTCAATGTATTGCCTACAAAATTAAGAAGACTGAGGGGAAGGGGTAGTTAGGGGAGGGTTGGATGAGAATGTTGAAAGGGGTGACATTCATCAAGATGTATGTTTTCATAAACTGCTTTGTTAAATGGTAACTCCTATACTTAAACATAATTAAAAGTGGCAATTAAGAACAGTACCTGGTAACAGAAAAATGATATAATATTAACAGAAAAAGAAAGATATATATAAATGCTTATTTATATTTGAAAAAATCTACAAATAAAATTGTGTTTCAAAAGCCTGGTTCAAAATATGCTCAAATTCCACCAATGTTGATATTGACACAGTGGAGCTATGCATGAGTTTTCTTCTATATCCTCTTCGTCCAATTTCATATACTTCTTATAGTATTATAAAGGTAAATATGTGCTTACTTTGCTATTTTAAAAGACATATAAGGAGATAAGAACCCTACGAAATATAGCCAATAAATACTAACGGAATACCTACCTACTTTAGGTCTAGCATCTTCCGGGGCACCAGAATGGAATGAAGAACTAGTGGTGACGTTATTAAGAGGACTAAAAAGTTTTAGGGGGATCTTGAAGAATAAAGCAGACAAATGCTTACTTAAATTGAACAGGGGAACTTTTGATTTCACTTCCAGATCTCTAGGACCTCAAACCATGGATAAGATTGAACCTTAATAAACTACCACTGAAGTACAGGAAAATTCTTTGACCATCAGAGAACTTGAAATTGGTTGACAATAAGTCAGATTAACTTCTTTTTATTTTTTATTTTTAAATTATAGTATCTTTTTAAATATTATATTTATTTATTGTAAAGGTGATGTACAGAGGATTTACAGTTTCATATGTAAGATAATGAGTACATTTCTTGTTGAACATTGTTACACCCTCCCTTGTTTTTTCCTACTTTCCCACCCCCCTAACTCCCCTCCTTGCTAAGCTGTAAAGTTCATTTCCAACATAGTCTTGTGAGTATCACTGTTGCATTGGTTTGCCCTTTATCCTTTGTCTTATCATTTTGTTTTGTCCCTTCCCTTCCCCAAGTCAGATAAATGTATATACAAGACACAGGGTACCACAATCAAAAACTGACAACAGGGGAAAAATGAAAGAAAAAAGAAATAACTTCCCACAGTACATTAAAAAGAAAAAAGAAAACCCTCTTGTTTCCATATCTTGGAGTTCATTTCGATTAGCAACATTTTATATGGTCATATGTACATAGCTACTGAGCTATTGTGATCCTCTCCTAGGACCATTCCACACATGTATTAATTATTGCAAATGAGGGAAACCATTGAACCTAAAAGATACTTCTCTGAAGAGGAAATTAAATACACAATAGTCACATGATGAAATGTTCAACATCTCTGGCTATAAAAAAATGCAAATCAATACTACATTGGGATTCTATCTCACCCCAGTTAGAATGGCCATTATCAAGAAAACAAATAATAACAGATGCTGGCAGGGATGTGGCCAAGAGGGAAAAATACTACACTGTTAATTGGAATATAAATTGTTTGGACCACTCTGGAAAGCAGTATGTAGGTTCCTCAAAAGACTAAAAATAGAACTCTCCCATGATCTGGAAATCCCACTCTTGGGCATTTGCACAAAATATCACTAACAAAGGCACACTAAAGCTGCAAGCACAAATATGTTTATTGTAGCATTATTTATCATTGATAAGATATGAAACCAAAACAGATGCCCCTCAGCAGATGAGGGGCATCTGTTTTGGTTCCATATCTTAATTTTGGTTCCATATCTTAATTTTTCTCGAGATTTGTATTAGATTTCACCATATGCTGGGCACAGCTCTTTTATCCTCTTAACACCAATTCCATGACATTGTCTATTTCATTGTCTGATTTGCCCACTAGATATTGTTTCCCATGGATAGGAAAATATATCTTATATATTTCAAACAGCTTGACACATAAAGAAATAAAACCAGGACATATTTGCTACTGAAGAATATACACAAACATACATATAAATACATACATGCATACATTGTATCAAAGCACCTGGGAATACTTATTAAGCATTATATTCCTGAGCCTTTTTCAACTTGAATCTGAGGCTTTTACTTTTTCTTTTTTTGTGCCAGAGGTCCTGGAACTCAGACCTGGGTGCTCTCTCTTGGCATTTTGTTAATGGCTAGCACTTTATCACTAAAAACATACCTCCACTTCAGGTTATTTTGGTGGTTTAATTGGAAACATGAGTCACATAGATTTTTCTGCTCAGACTGGCTTTGAACTATGATCCTCAGATCTCAGACTCCTTAGTGGCTAGGATTACAGATGTGAGTCGTTGATGACCAGCTAAGGTTCTTACTTTCAACAGCATATGAATCTCTACTCATTGATACTCCTAATTCAATTAAAAAATATATCATACAATAAGGACCAAGAGTTCACATAATTTTCTGGCTCCTTTTAGAAAAGTTATAATGAAGAGAGGGACCTTCTTGGAAATGGAACTCATTGTGACAAGTCATACTTGAATTAACCACCACTTGGCAAGAAACTTCTTCACACTTACAATCTGTCACCTATTTTCTAGAGAAGACATCCTGAAAGATTGGTGCAGCATCTTGGAGAAGATTTCAGAGAATGAGGAAACTTAAACAATTATCTTTTCCATTTATATATGTGGGGAAACTGAGGTACTGAGTTAAAAAATTTTTGCCTAAATTCACAAATTGAAAGATTTATGAATGACTCCTCACTCTCAGACAAGGATAATTTCCACTTGAAAACAACAAGCCTCCATAAATTTGTTTTCTTCATACTATATGCAATTCATACTATCTGGAATCTATAAAGGTGATGGATGGATATGGGATACTACTTTCTAATACCTGTAAAGCCTACATTGGAAAAAAATACTAGTCTTCACAGAAGCACCTTATTGTAATGAAAATTGCCTGGGCATTTGACTCAGATTCAAATGTTGTGTTCAATATTTAGTAGTTCTGTCAACTGTGCAAGTTACTCAAGTTCTTTGAGACTTGTTTTGTTTAGAAAATAGTGTTGATAATAGCTTCATCTAGCTGCTACAGTAACTATGATCATATTTACAATACACCAAACATAGTCTTTGGCACATTTTGAGCACTCAGTAAATGGTTATTATTTTATAGCAAATAGTAGCCTATTGTACATACTGATACCAAACAGAGGCTTCAGTATACCGGAATCTAGTACCTGTGGAAAAATGCCAACTCCTACTTATCTTACCTCCATTATATTCTGCTTCGGTAAAGAAAAACATCCAAAAGTCATCTCTAGGCTAGTCCAATAGCCAGCTGTGTTACTGAAGAACACAGCTCCTCCTCAGAGAATTTGAAGGACAAGAGAGTTGGAAATAAGTCATCGAGATGAAAAAGACTTCTGTTCTCAAGATTTGGCCTGTGGAAAAGAATGTCAAGAAGTAACTCATAAGAGCATATCTGTGTGAATATTTAAGAGACAGTGTAATGTTGTTTACTGAATCCTGAATGAGCCTGTAAGCACACTGAAAAAAAAAACATTGTAAAAAAAGGAAAGGAAAGGAAAGGAAAGGAAAGGAAAGGAAAGGAAAGGAAAGGAAAAGAAAGGAAAACCTGGGTCTGTGACCTGGAGCTGTCTTTCATGACCTGCGTAATTTCTGGCAAGTCTCTTTATCCCAAAAGACCTCAGTTACCTCATTTTCAACTGTGAAGGCTGGGCAAGATATCAATAATAATCAGTTACATCTGTGCAGTACTTTTTAGATTACAAAGCCTCTCGTGGAATAACACCCCCTTCTAGTTCTAACTTTCTTTGACCATAAAATGAAATGACACTGATTGAGGGCAAAATGAATCAAGACACATGTGAAGAAAGCATTGGGAATGGAAGGGTTAGTGGGTGAAAAAGGGAATCCCACTGTACCCTTTTGAACAGAATAAATACAAATAATCTGAAATAACTGGTAGACAAGTTCACTCTAGAAAGTCTTTCTGTCCAAAAGACCACATGATTCTACATTTCTCTCAAAGTTTAAGAGATGACCCAAAGAATCATATCCCTTCCCCTTGCCTGGAGTATAAAAGTGAGTAAGCAAACTGATGTTGGGCATGTCATTTGGTAACTATTATAATTAGCTATCCTCTTAGCTTTGGCTATGGCTGGAGAAAATATCACCAGGAGATTGATCCTTGGGCCCTCCCTACAAGGAATCCAAAGAAACTGTCTCAATCTAACTGACCACCATGCCCTGAAGAGACACAATCTGTTTCTGAGAAAACTTCTCACACACCCTCTTGTCTTTCTCAATACTTCATCTGAAAAATGCCAGCTAGGCTTGAGGACTAAGAAGCAACAGCTGGAACTAGCAATAGAATCTCGAGCATCAGAACTAGGCCAGGTCTCAGAGGAGTTGCAGGAGTCCCTTTCCATCCCTCTGTGATCTGCGCTGGGATAACACATTGGGCATTTGCAGGATTGCAGACCCTGAATATAGCCCCCAAACTACATTTTATATCCTTTTTTCCTCTCAGTAACCTGACTGCTTCTGTTTGCTTGTTTATGATTCTGCTGAGAGACCTAGAGACAAAGCAAGGGATAAATGAAAAGATGTGTTCATGTTGGGCTCAGTGTTCCTAGGAATGTGTTCAGCAGAGTTTGTCAGAAGGATGTTCCAGTGCTGCAGCAGAAGCCTGACATGGAGCTCTAGAGAGGAAAAAGGAAGCCAGCTCAAACTGGGTCTGGAGTCTGCATTACTCCTCAGCTTTCTCATTGGAAAATATAGCCACAAATCTCAGTTGACAGAAGGATTCAATAAGACAACAAATGTAATCAGAGTTCCTAAGTTGATACTCAATGGGGGCTCATATTCATGAAACACAGATAAACATTCAACACAGCTTCCCAGAAAACAGTAGAATATTTTCTAGGAACTAGAGATGCCTAGTTCAATGCCTGGCACCTAATAATTGCTCAATAAATATATATAGGTTGAATGACTGTCCTAGGTCGGCTGTTCATGTTTTATGTGACCCTAGGGAAGTCTATTATCCTTTCTGCTCCTCAGTTCTCCTATCTGTAAAATGAAGACAAACACATCTGCCAAAACTACCCCCATGAAATAATTGGGGAACCCAAGAAAACTAATATGGAAGTAAATAGTGTGTATTTGTGTTGCATTTAGAAAGCCTTATTCAAAGAAAGCTTCTCAAAGAATGCTGTACACTTCAGATCTATTGATTTCGCTCCAGTTATGAGGTGATAAGAGATAATAATCTGGGGAAGCAGGTCAATTAGGATCTGAACTTCTTTATTTTTCAATCTTTCTCTGATGTGTGGGGAAAACTGACCCTTATCGATAACTATGAAGTACCTCACAACACAAATACATTACCCTCATGCCTCCTTAGCTGTTTTATACATACCTGAAAGGCAGTACAGCACATATCTGGGGGACATATATTCAAGTCTAGGCTATATCACATACTTTATGCATGACTAAGGGCAAATCACTAAATCACTCCTTTCTTGATCTGAATATGCAGATGGTACCACCAGTACCTGCCCTGTAGATTATTATGCAGTTTAAGAGTTAAGATGTGAAACTCTGTCTAGACGTGTGCCTGGCACAGAGTAAACACTATAAAAAGGCACTGTTGGCTATTATTAATGTTAGCAATGCCATCCATTTAGGAGTGTGGCATGAGAATTCCTTTTTTTTTAAGTCTCCGCTCTTCTGACCCCTGGGAATCATTTTAATGACTGTTGTTCCACAAACTTCAGGTTCTCCAACTCTGTTATGACTTTTTAAGCCACTGCCTGTTTGCAGTTATAAAGCAAACAACTTTACAACCATACCACCCAGTCTTTTCTGACTTCCCTCATTGCTCTTTCTTGAATGAATACCAAAGTTAGTATACAACATAACTACCAAATAAAACCTCCTGGGAAAGCTCTGAAACACCAACTCGTCCATATTTTACAAGAAACTACTCAGAGGTAATGAAATCCACACCAAAGAAACTATTCGGCATCTTGTTGTTTTCATTGTACTTTCTCCTGCCTTAGAAAGCTCCCTCTTTCTGTTTGCTATCAAAAATGTGTCATTCTCAGGCAGAATTGGAAAGCAAGGTCAAAGAGCAAGGAGATAGAAAAAAAAGGGAGGGTAATGCATCAAACCAGGACTGGTTGGCAACACTACATGTTGACAAGATGATGATCTACTTCAAAAAACCTTACGTCAATTCTGGCATTGAACCTTGTCCCACAGCCCACAACACAGAATTGAGATTAGACCCACATCATTACACTGCAACACACCTTCGAAATCATTCTATTAATGCCTCCCTATATCAAGAGACAGACTAACTGGGGTGCACAGAAGGACTTCAATGATTAAACAGTAGATCCGAGACACTGGTTTTAACCACTTCACAAACACTGAACTCCATTCTGCATAAAGCACCTTGTTAGCTTCTTAACCTGTTTCATGTCACTTAATTTTTAGGACATCTCTGTGAGGTAGAACTCCATAGAAATGCCAAAAGAACCCCATGTTCTAGAAGAACAACTGAGATTCAGAGAGTGAGAGTCCTGATTCAGATTACACTGTCAATACCCAAATAGCTTCCTTACATAGCAAAGTGTTCTCCAGCACATCACAATGTCTCAATAAGGGAAGAACATTGACCCTGAACACCTCTTTTGTGAGGGTCTAGATGGAAATCAAAATTCATAGCTACAAACTGCACCTCTAAATAAAGGAAGTAATTGGACCAGTCATTGCCTACAGAAGTCCAGCCAGCTACCAGAACACATTTGATAGGTAAATAATTCACACATTCTAATCTGGGAATTTGCAAATACTCTACTAAGGAACACTTACAGTAGAATCACCTGGGAGGCTGATTAAGCATGGAAATACCTCCCTAATCTAGATTTGCTAAATTAGAATATCCCTAAGGAGAAGTGAGAGGCACTAGTCTAACAAATATATCAAGCCTGAATATTGAAATATTAGAATCATGGCCTTGACAAAATAAGTCTGGATAGCTTTCCTGAAGAATGAGTATGAATATCAGACAAAACAAGGCATAATGCTCTGTGAACTAAAAATGAGTCCTTCAGCTAAGTGCCAGTGGCTCATCCCTGTAATCCTGCCTACTCAGGAGACTGAGATCTGAGAATTACAGTTCAAAGAGAGGTAGCTTGAGCAGGCAAGTTCATGAGAATATTATCTCCAATAAACTACCAAACAGTCAGAGGTGAATCTGTGGCCCAGGGTGAGTACTGGCCAGCCTGTGTATAAAATCTTTAGAGAGGATGGATGAGACTGAAAAGAAGGTGTAGATTACTGAGCACATTTCCTAGCCCAGAACCATCCAGGCCTGGCTTTGTTCGTCTTACTGATAAATTTGAGGCACTAGGTCAGGAGACAGGACTCTCTTGCTTGGAATAGGAGTTGCCCCAAGGACTGCACAGCTGCAGTCTTATCTGGTCTTTAAGAACAAAGATAGAAACTGAGTGTGTAAAAACACCTGGGTTACAGGCTGTGGTAACATTACCCAAACATTTACTCTGGATCTGAGAAATGTGTTATGGTCATTATTACTACATTTATTTAATTCTTCCAATTGCTCCTGAGAAGATAAAACATTAAAAATTTCAAAAATTGTGACATCATCTGGAATGTGGTAGAGCTGGAGTTTGAATTCAATTATGCCAGACTCCAAAGTACACAGATTTGTGTGTGCATATGTGTGTGTGTGTGTGTGTGTGTGTGTGTGTGTGTGTGTGTGTGTGTGTGTGTCGGTTGTGGGGCCTGAATTCTGGGCCTGGGTGCTGTCCCTCAGCTCTTTAGCTCAAGGCTACCACTCTACCACTTGAGCCACAGCGCCACTTCCAGATTTTTTCTTTTTGCTTATGTGGTGCTGAGGAATCGAACCCAGGGCCTCATGCATGCAAGGCAAGCACTCTACCACTGAGCCACCTTCCCAGCTCCAAGGTGCATAGATTTTATTTTATTTTTTTTTTTATTGTAAAGCTACTATACAGAGGGTTACAGTTACATGAGTGAGGTTATGAGTACACTTCCTCTTGAACATTGTTACCCCCTCCATTGTTTTCCCCCTACCATCCCCTCCCTCCCTCCCTTCCCCGAGGTTCTTTTTTTTTTTTTTGATTGTGATTAAATGATTACATAATTTCAAAGTCACAAGTTCATTCTAACTTCCCTGGAGCAAATTGTCTACCACAGTCTATAATATATAACAGTGTTCACATGTTATATACCATATTTGTGATCAGCAGCATGAGGATATTTAGTAGTGGTTCAACCAGATGAGCGGGAGTTCTTTGTTTCTTAAGTCCTGTTAGTTTTGTCGTATCACCTAACCTTTTGGATTTAGCATCCACTTATGAGGGAGACCATGTACCGTTTGTCTCTTCGTTCTTGGCTTACCTCGCTCAACATGATTCCTTCTAGCTCCATCCATTTCCCTGCAAATGCCATTATTTTGTCATTTCTAATGGCTGCATAATATTCCATTGTGTATAGATACCACAATTTTTGGATCCATATATCTGGCCACTACCATTCCTTCCTCTTTGGGTTTCTATGTGTGTGTGGCTGCAGGAAAATCATGTTATTTTTCTGGGTATTAATGTTCGGATCTCTTAACTGGAGGTATTCATTTATATCTCACAAGATTATTATAAAGACTGGAAAGAATATATAAAGAGTTCCTCAGCAGAATCAGTACTCAATATTTTAGCCATATTACTGGACTGTAATGTAATTTTAATTATATGGTTTGAACACATATGATCACTGTTGCATTCCCCCCTTTAGATAAGAAGCATAACAGAATAGTCCAATCCCCCATATTTCTTTTCTGGATAAGACATTTCAAGATTATCTCAGGATTTGTTGGAATACCCAAAGTCAACTCTTGAAGATATACTTAATAACTCACCTTGTGTTGGAACGCAGCAAGAATTTTTCTTGGAACATTCTCAACATTAAAACAGGACTGCTGGGTCATAGGGGATCTTTATGAGTAGTCTTTTGAGGAACATCCATACTGCTTTTCAGAGTGGTTGAACAAGTTTACACTTCCACCAACAGTACAGTAAGGTTACATTTTGGCTACATCCCTACCAGCATCTGTTGTTATTAGATCTCTTGATTATAGCCATTCTAACTGGGGTGAGGTGGAATGTCAATATTGTTTTGCTTGGCATTTCTTTATGGCCAGAGAATTGAGCATTTCTTCATGTGTCTATTAGCCATTCTTATTTCCTCTTCAGAGAAATCTCTCTTAAGTCTTTAGCCCACTTGTTAATTGGGTGATTGATTCTTTGAGGATTTGTTTGGGGGGATTCAATTTTTTGAGTTGTAAGTATATTTTAGATATGAAGCCTTTGTCTGTTGTATGGCTAGTGAAGATCTACTCCAAATCCATGGGCTTCTCACTTCTGAGTATTTACTCAAATGATCACAAACAAAGCCATAATAAAGCTACCAGCACACCTATGTTTATTGCAGCATTATTTACCATAGCTAAGATATGGAACCAATCCAGATGCTCCTCAGTAGATGAATGGATCAAAAAATATGATATGTATATATACACACACACACATATATAATGGAATTCTATGTTTCCATCAGAAAAAACTGACACTACCTCATTTGTTAAGAAATGGAAAGTCTTGGAAACAAATTATATTAAATAAAGTAAGCCAGACCCAAAGAAATATAGGTCCCATGGATTCCCTTATAATGCAATTATTAGTATACATCTAGCATGATCTTATCAAATGAGCAGAAAAGCTCAAAATCTATATAAGATGATGCTAAGCAAAATGAACCCCAAGACAGGGATACAAAAGTTCCTTCTTTGTTAATGTTGTTGTTTTAAATGTACTATGTGATTTTCTTTTGGTACTTTTGTGTGTTCTTCCCCCTATGGTACATCTCCTGCTGTCACTGTATTTGATTTTGGTAGTCTGCATCTTGTACATGCATTTATATAATTTGGGGAGGCAAGGGAATTAACAAAATGCTAAAATAAGGACACAGGATTATCCATTGCAACAATGAGACTCACAAGACACTATGTTGGAAATGAACTTTACAACTTCAGGGAGTGAGTGGGCTAGGAGGGGAGGGAAGGGATAATAGGAGAAAAAGCAAAGAAGGAGTAACAATGCTCAACAAGAAATGTACTCATTACCTTACTCATGTAACTGTAACCCCTCTGTACAGCATCTTTACAATAAAAAAAAAACAGGAGGACTCAGTATTCCTTTGGTATCCAAAGCATACTAATTCCTTGAATGAGCAGTAATTACTCCTAAAATTTCAGTATCTTTCTCAGGGCAGGTACGCACTAACATTTATTGAACAATAAATGGATAATATTTTTTCTCAGTATCCATACTTGAATTCAGAGTCTTGTGTCCTCTTGGCTTGCTTGCTATTGGTCAAACTCTACCATTTAAGCCATGCTGTCAGCCTTGGTTTTTGCTGATTGATTAGAGATGAAGTTCCAAAGACATTTCTGCCTGGGCTGTCTTTGACTCTTAATCCCCCAGATCTCAGCACCATCCTAAAAATGTAAATCTTGATGAAGACTTGGAAGTGTAGATTTGAACATGGCTATTAACCTGACTATTTGCTACCATATCACCTAAGAAATGCATTAAAAATGCAGCCTTCTTGTAGCCCATACACAACAGAAAGACAAACAAGCTTTCTTTCAAATTCATGAAAGGATTTTTGGAAGGACAAGTAAGTTGTCAGAAGACTCACCTAGTGATTGCCTATCACCTTGAAATTCACAAGTCTATACTGCATGATATGATGCTCAGATGAACAGGCCAATGGAGAGACTGACTCTCTACCTGTTTAAAAAAGCTGACTGATAACAAGTAGATGCTGAAGATAAGAAAAGCAGAGAGTAAAAGGATATGAAAGGAATATTTAAAACACCTAGGTAGAGGAACCCCAAATCTGTATCAGAAGCATAGGACATATAGGTATTAGAACATTTTCTGAAAGAAGGTTGTTACTTGATAGTGTTTACTTTCATATTGGTATATTAGTCATCAGTAAAGTTTCTCAAAAGTCCTTGGTTTGAAATTTCCCTTGAATACACACATACAGCTAAACCAGAATTCAATAAATTTTCACCATAACTCCTCCAATATTTACACATATTTATGAGGGACAATGCAATGTTTTTGACTCACATCATACATAGTTAAGGTAGTTAGCATATACATGTCTTTAAACTTTGGTTATTTATGGTAAGTACATTCAAACACATATATTCTAACCTGAGATTTATAATGCAGTGCTGTGCATCAGATTCATCCTACAGCACCAACTGATACCAAACTTTTCTTAATTGTGACATTATACCTATTGATCAAATTCTCCACATGATCTCTCTTTTATCCATTCTCAGGATTTAGAAATCATTTTTATACTTTTAACTTTTACTATTAGATTGCATATATGCATTAAGAGTAAAGTCATGTTGTACTTACCTTTCTTGGATTGACTTACTTTATTTACCTTAATGTTTACCAGTCCTTCAAATGGACTAAGTTGCCTTAATATTCAGAAGTTTATGCTTTTTCTGGCTCACTACTATTCCTATGTGTCTCTGTGTGTTTATGTGTATGTCTCTGTGTATGAGTGTACATTTTCTTTATCTATTTATCCCTTGATGGACAGGGTTGAGCTAGATTTAGTAATTGTAAATAGTGCTATGATAAACATGGGAGTGCTGGTGTCTCTTTAACATGCCACTTTTATTACATTTGGGTCTCTGTTTTCCACTATACATTCCCACTAATAGTGTATAAAACTTGCTTTTTCTCCACATTCTCACAAGTATTTGGTATAGTTTTTGTGTTATGTTTGTAAAAAAAAAAATCCATTGTTTTTAAGAAACATCCAGGCTAAATTGGATGATCAGTTAGGTTTGTGAGTCACTGAGAGAATACTGAGATGGTTACTACCACAAAATTTAGAGGAACATATTTTTGTTCTAATAAACATTCTTCTCATTCAGAAATTAAATATATAGAAGAAATATAAAGACAGAGTCAAATAGACACCAGAAAATATTCCATGCGTATCTAGAAATTTTCTTTGTCATAAAGGTAATATTCCAGATGATTATTAATGGTACAGTAAGAAATGCAAGATAAAAATTAAAGAGTAAGAACTCCTTTATTAGGAAGATTTATAACCAGGAAACATGATATTTAATGACATATTTACTGTATAAAAAATTAAAATGGAACTTAAAAATAAACAACAGACTAGGAGACTCAACTTCTAATGTCATTAATGGAGAAACAATATGTATAGTAAGCAAGGAGACCTTAGGAATAAAAACAAATAAAAAGTAAAACAACAGTTCATAAAAAGAACAATTACAACTGTCCACTTAGCATAGGAGAAGCTCTGTCAAACTCCAAATCAAGAAAGTACAAATTAAATCAAGGAATTATTATATTTAATACATCAGATTGGCACAGATTTTAAAGAATAACATCCAGTGATCATAAATATACAGGGCAATCTGTTGATAGACCTCTCAGGAAGAATGACCAAATGTAGAATATTTAAAATATTTATCTTGACTTCGAAATTGCAGAATATTTAAAAATGAGCAACATATATTTTATGTAAAGGAACAAAAAGCTCCGGAAGGATACAAACTAGTTAGAAAATATAACCTGCTTCTGAAGAGAAAATTGGAATTGGTGTGAGAAAGGAGTTTAAGATTTCCTTCACTATTTACCCTCTATATGTCTGTTGGAAACGCAAATATGTGAAATATGTATGAAGTGGTGAGAATATATTAAACACAAATAAGTACTAACTTTGTGGTTTGTTTGCTTGTTTGTTGGTGGTTCTAGGGTTTGAACTCAGAGTTTCATGCTTGTTAGAAAGGTACTCCATCCCTTTGAGTCATGCTCCAGCTACACACGTGCTTTATTTGTTTATACTACTTAAAATTCTCAGTGTGCAGATACCCCTTTAATAATTAAAACTGCAGAGAGCAGCATCAGTAAGATGGCTGAATACAATGATGCCTTTTGTGTCCCTTCATGTCAACCATATAATGCCATTTTTAGAAAAAAAAATGCCTTTACAAAAGCTTTGGGATGTAGGCTAAGGTGGCAAAACCCCATTTGAGACTAAAGCTAAGAGGAGACATTTTGAGAAGTCAAGTCCCACACCAAGGTGGCAGCTTCACTTCCCATGATCCTGGCTCCAAACATAGAAATGGTGCCATCTGCTTCAGGGCTTGGACATAGTCCTGCTTGGCAATGAGATCATCCATTAAAGGGCCTAGGAGTAGTGTCACCTACCTATGCTTTGGGGAACTGGCTCATTGATGTCAGTCTCTTCTGTAGCCTGAAGCAGCCCATGACCTGCCTCCAGCCTCTCTCAATAGTAGTTCAGAAACAACCTTGTCTGCAGATTCCTAACTGGTGGAAGACATGTCTGTCCATAACCCCTCAAAGCAGGCCAACTAACTAAAATTTTGCAGTAAATTCTGAAATGATCCTGTAACTCAGCTTTGCCCTCTTTCCGCTATGATATGGGTAGGATCCTGCCTGGCTACTGAGATACTTATCAATCTGAGACACACAAGTTGAGACTATCAACCTTAGTCCCATGGTAGAAATTGAACAGCCTTGTATCTTGGTTCTTTCAATTCCCAGATGTAGTCTAGGGCACCTCTATCTTGTTCAAAGAGCCACAGAAAGGTACGGTTGTCAGCGCCCTCTGAACTTCACTCACTAAGCTCATTCTGCAAACCTGTGTGTCTTGTTAACCAAGGGTAGTCTGTTCACCCAATATCGCCAATGAGCAACAAAAATCCTCAACAAAATACTAGTGAAGAAGGGCACTGGTAGCTCCCATCTGTAATCCTAGCTACTCAGGAGGCTGAGATCTGAGGACTAGTTTGAAGCCGGCCCAGGCAGAAAAGTAGGTGAGATTTATCTCCAATAAGGTACTCAGAAAAAGCTGGAAGTGGCTCTGTGGCTCAAGTGGTAGAGCACTAGCCTTGAGCACAAAAAAGCTCAAGGACAGCACCCAGGCCCTGAGTATAAGCCTCAGAACTGTAATAAAAAAAAAAGCCACTACCAAACCAAATTCAACAACGTATTGTAAAGATCACTTACCATCGTCAAGTGATATTTATCCTGGAGAATACAATATCATTCATTATTCACCAGTTGATAAATGTGATACATAATATTAATGTAATGCATGACAAAAACTATATGATCAGAAAATGCAGATAAAAATAACATTGACAAATTAAACATTGTTTCATGAAAAAAGCTCTCAGTAAATTAAGCATAGAAGGAATTTATATCAGTGCAATAAAAGCTCTACGTGACAAGTCCACAACTAAGATCAGGACCAGGATAAAGAGGCCCCTCTCGTCACTTATCTTCAACATAGTAGTGAAATGTCTAGTCCCAGAAAGCAGTCAAAAAAAGTAAATAAGAGTCATAAAAATAGAAAAAGAACTAAAGTTGTTCTCATTTTCAGGTGCCATGGTATTGTACAGAGAATATTTAATATCTGTCAACTGAAGACCTGTTAGGTAAGTGTGGTATAGCTAAATAGTAGAATACAGTTCTTCCCTGTAGGAGTATAGGGATGTCTCACAGGTCATTTCAGTGTTAGAATGGTGACAAAATGCATGAAAATAGAACTATGAAGTCCAGTAACATTACTTTATAAAAGCGGAATGAGGGATGAAGGAGAAAGAGGGTGGAAATGAATTTGATCAGGGTATATTTAATGTATGTAGGAAAAAGTACAATATAAGTAATATACGCTAACAAATGGAAAATATGAGGTTAGAAGAGTTGCGGCTTTATTGGATTTTTATGAATAAAAAGTAAAAAAAAAAATAGGAAGGGTGAAAATACCTGGGTAACAATCCAAGCTACGGTAACTGTGGGTTAAAAGTCTACCATATCATAGCCTCTGTTCCAAGACACTCCAAGGAAGAACACTTTGGAAATCATACTTTCCAATAGGCCAATTCCCTTCTTGTGAAGATAAAAAAGGGCAACCTAGAGAAAGTTAAGTGACAAGGCCGAGGTTTCCCAATCAATCAAATTTTATATTACTTTCCAACCTAACATGTACGCACTTATTAACACAAGTCACAAAGTCACAAATGTTTTCAAGAACTGAAGGCTTCACTTAATATGATTTTTTCCAAGTCTTTCCATTTCCTAACAAATGGGGCTGTGTTATTCTTCCTAATAGAAGCATATATATATATATATATATATATATATATATATATATATATATATATATCTTTTTCTTGATCCATTCATCTACTGCATCTACTGAGGGGCATCTGGGTTGGTTCCATATCTTAACTATGGTGGATAATACTGCGATAAACATAGTTGTCCTGATAGCTTTAGTATGGCCTTGTTTGTGATCCTTTGGTAAATGCCCAAAAGTGGGATTGCTGGGTCATAAGCCAGGCCCAAAGAAACATAGGTCCCATGGTTTCCCTTATTTGCAATAACTAGTATACATCTTGGACAAGCAGAAATGGTCAAAAGCTTTGTACATATGACCATATAAGTGAAATGAACCCCAATATAGGGACACAAGAAGTTTTTATCTTTGCTGCTGTTATTTTTAATGTACTTATAATGTATTGTGTGATTTTTTTTAATTTCTTTTGTATGTTCTTCCCTCATGGTATAATCCCTAGTTTCACTCTATTTGATTCCAGTGCCCTGCATCTTGTATATACATTTTTCTAATTTGGGGAGGGGAGGGGAAATAACAAAATGCCGAAATAAGGATACAGGTTGACCCATTGTAACAATGAGATGTACAAGACACTATGTTGAAAACAAACTTTACAACTTTGGCAGGGGGGGTGGATTTGGGGAGGTGGAGAAGAAAGGGATGGTAGGGGGAAAACAAAGGAGAGGGTAACTGCTCCATAGGAAGTGTACTCATTACCTTACTTATGTAACTGTAACCCTTTTGTACAGTATCTTTACAATAATATATATATATATTATTGTATATGTATATATAACAAAAAAGAATCAAGGGCTTGAGACATTGCCTCCCATATAGCAATCAGTGCAAAGAGCTCCTTGCAACTTCTTTGGCAAATAATATTCTAGCTAGAGCCAGATGCCTGTGGCTCATGTCTGTAATCCTATTATCCCCCAGAGAACAGAAAGTGACACTGTGGTTCAAAGTGGTGAAGTACTATCATTGAGCAAAAACATTCAGAAACAGTTCCCAGGCCGATAGTTCAAGCCCCATGACCAACAACAACAAAAAACCCTAGCTATTGCGTAAACTCCTCTAGTGTAAAGCAACTTTTCTCTCTCTCTCTCTCTCTCTCTCTCTCTCTCTCTCTCTCTCTCTCTCTCTCTCTCTCTCTCTCTCTCTCTCTCTGTAGGCACATGCACAGGCTTATACATGCACACACATGTGCTAGTCCATGAACTTAGTGCTTGTGCATTGTCTCTTAACTTTTTTGCTCAATGTTGGTGCTCTATTAGTTCTTCAGCCTTTTTTCATTAGTTAAATTGGAGTATCACAAAATTTCCTGCTCAGTCTGGCTTCAAACTGAGATCTTTAAACCTCAGCCTCGTGAGTCACTAGGATTATAGGTGTGACCCACTGTCATCTAGCTAGCTGCTACAAGTCTTTCTGAGGCTTGTCTTTTTGGAGAAACTAGGCATATCATCATTATACAAGAAAACACAAAAGTAATGTATTTTTAAAGAAATATGATTATTTGTTATGAATAACAAGTAAAAAATATGTACTTCAAGGATATGAGAGGAGAACAAGAGTTTCAGTAAGCCATTGAAGAAATAATTGGAGCCAGGTTTCTGGTATACACATATAATCCCAGCATTCATGAGACTGAGGAAGGAGGATGGTAAGTTTAACATTGCAACAATGAGATGTACAAGTCGTTATGTCGAAAAATGAACTTTGCAACTTTGGTGAGGGGGGAGGGGGGAGGAGGATTGGGCAAGGGGGCCCGGAAGGAGGATGGGAAGGGATGGGAAGGGGAAACAAAGGCGGACGCTACAATGCTTGATAAGAAATGTACTCATTATCTTGCCCATGTAATTGTAACCCCTCTGTACAGTATTTTCACAATAAAAAATAAATAAATAAATAAATAATAAAAAGCCAATATGAGCTACATAGCAAGACTCTCTCAATAAAGCAACTAAAAATAGAATAAAATAACTGATTAGGATCTTGAAGGAGGAGTAGGAAATCCTCAGTTAGGGTGAGCAGGGGATGTTCCAGATGAACAGGGAAGCAAGGCAGAGGCATGTCCAAGGAAGAGAAAATTGGAGACTCTCAGACTAGATGTGGTGATGAGAGAATGGGGAGCTGAGGCAAAAAAGACAGACACATGACCCTGGAAAATTAGCGTGGAATCCAGCTTGGAAGTTGAACTGAGCAGTTTTGAGTCTGTATACAGGAGAACTGCATTTGATCAGTACAATTTATCTGCACATTCTGCTTATGACCCTGGCTCCTTTGATGCTGTGATAACTGTCATAAGTCAGAGGTTACTGTCCTCTAAGTCTTCTTCATTGTTCATGGTCCCTAATGTTCACTTCTTTTGGCTTGCCTGCAAATGTTTAAGTTTGTGTTTTTGCTCATGCACTTAAAACCTACCAGGGATGGAGGAAATATGTGACTAGTGGTGTACATGCTTTTCTACTTAATAAAAGGCTAGCTCAACATGTGAAGACCCACATTTGGAAAGTGCTTTACCTGCAGTATACAGATGATAAAAGTGAGATTCTAAGGCCTAAATATTAGCCCACAGTCTAGGCAGAAAACATAGCAGGATTTGAACTTAGCCAGCTTGAATTCAGAGTATCTATACACAACTACTTTGCTGTTTTTCATCCGTTGGTAATGTCATCATTCATCATCCAATGTAGTTCTTTCCCTTTCTCATTTCCCTCAGATTTAAGAACTAAGGCCTATGACCATACGACTTATATGTGCAGGTTTCTGACCCAGAAAGTGCTTAGGAAATATTTGAAGAATGAACAAATTAATGGACATTTTCTAGTCATAACTGTGTTCTCTAAACACATTGGGTCATGCCAATCACATATCTTTCAAAAGCTCCAATCTGTTCACCAATATTGCTTCATGTCACCTCTGCTACTAACACTATCCTAAAACTCCAGAGATGGAACTATGGCTCAAGTGGTAGAGTGTCATGGCAGCCTTGAGCAAAGAAGTTCAGGGAAAGCTCAAGGCTCTGAGTTCAAACCCCAGTACCAGCACACTCACACTCCAAAATAAGTGACTGGTTAACAGAAGTGTGATTAGGCTGTGTAACTTCTGCTTTGCTAGCCTTCTGGGAAGAATTTATCATTATTATTAATATTATTATTATTGGTGGTGGTGGTGCTGCTGTTGATGTTGCTGCTGCTGTTGTTTTATTCAAACTGTCTCTACTGCTAAAACACCAATATGATCATTTAGAAGGAAGGCTACTTAAACAATAGCCAGATGCTAGTGGCTCAAGCCTATAATCCTAGCTACTCATGAGGCTGAGATCTGAAAGACCATGAATAGAAGCTAGTCCACATATGAAATTTTGTGAGACTGCATCTCCAAAATAGTTAATAAAAAAGGAATGTTGGAGACAAAGCTTAAGTGAAAGGGTACCAGCAGGAGCATGCAAGGCAAGGAAGCATGAGGCCCTGAGTTCAAACCTTTGTTCCTCCAAAAGTGTTAACAAGGCTCTGGTAGGTACTCTTTCTTTTTTATTTCTTTTTTTTTTAATTGTGAAAATACCATACAGAGGGTTTACAATTACATAGGTAAGGTAATGAGTACATTTCTTATCAAGCATTGTTGCCTCCTCCTTTGTTTCCTCCTCCCAACCCTTCCCATCCCCCCCCCAAGTTGTAAAGTTCATTTTTCGACATAACGTCTTGTAAATCTCATTGTTGCAATGGGTCCACCTGTATCCCTATTTAAACGATTTGCTTTTTCCCTTCCCCTCCACAAATTATACCAACATCAAATACAATGAAAGCAGGGGTTATACCATGGTAAGTACTCTTTCTTGTTAATATTTCATTTTCCAGATCAGAAATTCTAAAACATAGCAAGAGACCAAAAGATTGGGTCACAACTACAAATGGATGAGATCCTGAAACAGAGACAATAGAAGGCTGTCTCTGAAAATCCCTTTGTACCTCAATGTGTTTTTATATATGCTTCAGTGAATTATTTGAAATGAGCTTCATTCTGGACAATAGAAAGACAAAATTTATGGAAGAAGACACATGACAGCAGGGTTTTGCTTGAGTGCTTGGCCAGAGAGAGAAACAGAGAAAGCTTGACAAATGTGAATGCCTTAGTCTCAGGCCAGCCAGCACACTTGTCCTGAGGTTATTTCTCTGATGGCATCCTGGCCCTCCCACTGAGGTTTCTAATATCTTCCCCTTATTAAGTTCAGCCTTATCTGGGTATCTACCACCAATCCTGAGATCTAGAGCAGGAAAGACTACACAGTCGTTGTTCCACCCAGTAGGACATACTATCAACATCTTCCCTGTTGGTCCGGTCTTATTGTCTTATACCTGTCCTTTTCACTGGCTCAACCAGATTCTGTGTGTGTGAGACTCTTATACGTCTTCAGACACTAGCACCCTAGAGTTGGATTTGTTTGTTTGTGGGTTTTTTGTGTGTACTAGTATTAGGACTTGAAATCAGGGCTTGGGTGCTGTCCTCAGCTTTTTCACTCAATGCTGGTACTCTACCATTTGAGCCACAGTTCCACTTCCAAATTTTGGGAAGTTCTTTGGAGATAAATATCTCATTGATATTCTAGCCCTAGCAGTTTTCAAACTTTGATCTTCAGATCTCACCATCCAGAGTACTAAGAATACCAGCAGAACAGCCTGGCTCCACCTAACTCCACTCTATATAGTTTTATCTCCAAATCTAAGGCTCAGACCTCTGGCTCTGACCCCTGATGTCAATTGTCACCACAGATTTCCCAATAACTGTTAATCGTGGTTGCTATACAACTACATTCCATCCACCCACTTATTCAGACAACTATTACATAGAACCATTTGATTAATGCCTTTGTCAAGTGTAAATCCAAGTCTATGCAAAAACATGTTAGATGGAATTCCAGTAAAAAAGAAGTTACCCTTGGGTGGGAATAAGGCATGTTCTCAGGAAATCTGTATGTATCTCAAGAAAAGAGACAAAAAAAGATGTGTGTGTGTGTGTATGTGTGTATGCTGGGGTTTGAACTCAGGGCCTGAGTACTGTCCTTGAGCTTCTTTCACTCAAGGCTCGCAGTCTACCACTTGAGCCACAGCTCTACTCCCAGATTGTTTTAGGTAGTTATTGGAGATATGTGTTGCATGGACTCTGCCCAGGTTGGTTTTGAACCATGACCCTCAGATCTCAGCCTCCTGAGTAGCTAGGATTACAAGAGTGAACCACCCATAACTGGATCCCTTTCACACCCAAAATTATTTGAAGGAAGGAATATATATTATGTCTCAGATCAGTTAGGCAGCTTAGCCATGGGTAGATTGGCTGTGAGGGAACATGAAGAACTGGACCCAGAAATCTAGGGATGGTGGTTCCTTCTGAGGATTCTCTTTTCCATGCACTGGCTTAGGGAAGAATCAAAAAGGTCTAGATCTACTGTATAGCAGCATATATATACAATATACATGTAGTATATATTTTTATATAATATATAAAACATATATAATGACAAGCAATTATAAAAATTTAAGGGACATTGATGTCTTTATATTCTTCAGTTTTCTAGTCTATGAACCTGCTTTCTTTTCATTTATTCAATTTTTTATTCTTTTACTTTGTTCATAAATATTTTAGTTGTCAATATACAATAGTTGATAAATTTATACTTGCATATTTCATTTTGGAGTAACTATAAGTGACATTATATTTTAATTAAATTGTCAACATGTTCTTGCTGGCATTATTTTTCATATATTTATCTTCTTCCTATGAACTTGGTGGCACTTATTTTAGTTTTTGGATGGTTTTATGTAAGTTCTTTTAGAGTTTTTAGGTAGCCAATTGTATCATCTAGATCTATATGTGTCTTTTCTATTATTGACTTTTTGTAACGGCTAGAATAATCAGTAAGATATTCAATAGTAATGCTGAAAGCAATGAATTTAACTGGTTCTCAGTCTTAAGTAATCTACCATATTAACAAGCAAATTAACTCATTATCATTACCAATTGATACAGAAAAGACCCATAACAAAAATACCAAATCAGCTTTACATTACTGGGATAAATAGCACATCAATCATAATATAAGTCTTTTTCTATTTTTACTGAATTTTGTTTGTGTTGTATTGAGGGTTTTAATTTTATATACTAGAGGGATATTCATCTACAGTTTTCATTTTCCATTATTGCTTCTAATTTGATCACATGAGGTGAGAGGATATATTCTGTATTATTTCAGTTCTTTCACATTTGTTGAGGTTGTTTTGTGTTCCAGGTTTTGGTGTTTATTGCTTATTACTTCACATGCATTTGAAAACTGTTTTCTCTTATAGTTAGACAGTGTATCAAATAAATCTGTAATGTAATAATATTGTATTTATTAGTTAAAATATTATATTATACTGTTTTTTCTAATATTCTCTCTAGTAGCTTTATCAATCATCAATAGTACTATTTTTCTATTTATTCTTGCAGTTCTTTAAGTTCTTATGTCATGTATTTTCAACTCCATTTTGTTGCTTATATATTTTAAATTGCTATTTTTAGGGTATTGATACTTATAATATTATGTAATGCCACTGTATTTTACTAATAATTTTATTTGTTCTGAAATTTTCTTTATCTTACATTAGTATAGACACACCCAATTTTAATTTTTTCTGTTTCATATTTTAAATCCTTTTGTATTCAGCAAGCAATATCATTATGTTTAAAGTCAGTTTCTTAGAGAGAGCATATAGTTGAATCATTTTTTAATTCACTCTACTAATCTCTTTGAGTTTGACCATTTTCACTTGATGAAATTTTTAACCTCTTCTATTGGTCACCTGAACATAATTTATAATCTTATTTTGACTTATCTAGTGCTTTTTTTAAGTGCATTTAGTTTGTGTAATTTTCATATAGCTTCAGTTCTCTAGGTATTACAGAAAATATACATTACTGGAACTGGAGGTATTTAATTCAAGGACTAGAAGCACTGTTGAACAACCAAAAGACTTTGAGTTCAATCCTCAGCCCTAAAAATTTACTTATCACGGTGTACTAGTATTAACATTTTACCAGTTTGAATAAAACAGAAACCTGTTATATGCTTACACCTTTTCTCACTTACAATAACTTTCTAAAATATTTCTTATCCATACACTAATAATTATTTTTTTCTTTTTTTATTGTGAAAATACTGTACAGAGGGGTTACAATTAGGTGGGCAAGATAATGAGTACATTTCTTATCAAGCATTGTAGCCTCCTCATTTGTTTCCCCTTTGCATACCTTTCCATCCTCTCTCCCCCCCCCTCCCCCCCACCCAATCCTCCTCCCCCCCCCCACCAACGTTGTAAAGTTCGTTTTCGACATAACGACCTGTACATCTCATTGTTGCAATGGGACCACCTGTATCCCTATTTAAACGACTTGTTTTTTCCCTTCCCCTCCACAAATTATACTGACATCAAATACAGAGAAAGCAGGGGTTATACCATGGGGGATGGACATATAAAGCAACAAAGGAATAATCGTATAAATGTGTTAGAAACAATCACATGAAAGAAAAAAAAACATTTGAATACATATCTTAGGGTTCATTTCTTTAACATCAACTTATCTGACCTTTTCTGCTTGACTCAGACATATACTACCTATTGCAAATAAGGGAAACCATGGGACCTATGTTTCTTTGGGTCTGGCTTACTTCACTTAATATAATTTTTTCCAAGTCTTTCCATTTCCTAACAAATGGGGCAATGTCATTCTTTCTGATGGAGGCATAGAATTCCATTGTGTATGCACAATGTGGCATACACTAATAACTATATAAGAACCATATCATTATTTTACTTCAAATGCCAAACATAAGCAAAGTTTATTATGTATACATAAATATATATATATACATATATATTCACTTTTTGCCATTCTTTTTGTTTTGTTGTTTGTTTTTTATTTTGGCGGTCGTGGGGCTTGAACTCTGGGCTTGGGCACTGTCCCTGCGCTCTTCAGCTCAAAGCAAGCGCTCTACCTCTTGAGCTACAGCACCATTTCGGGTTTTCTAGAGGTTTATTGGAGATAAGAGTCTCACGGACTTTCCTGCCTGGGCTGGCTTTGAACCACAATCCTCAGATCTCAGCCTCCTGAGTAGCTAGGATTACAGGCGTGAGCCCCGGGCGCCCGGCTTTGTCATTGTGTTTGCAATATTATAGGATCTCTCATTTTATCTTTTCCTTTCCGTTTAGAAAAATTTCTTAAGCTCATACTCAAAATCAAAGTCTTCATTTTCTCTTCATCTGATAATAATTTATTTTCCTTTTCCTTTGCGTTCTTGAAGAATATTTCAGACTATTCAAAGTTTTTAATCATTCTTTTTTTCCTTCACTTGGGAAATGTGCCACAACTTGCTGGCATCTCTGGTTGTGGATGATAAGTTCTCTTTCTTTCAAACTTCTTTACTGTTATAGTGCAGTGTCATTTCATACAACAATTTCATATTTTAAAGTTTGTCTTTACTTTTTACATAGATTTATTTAGGTTTATCCTATTTCATGTTTATTTGCTTTCTTTATGCTTTTTGTTATTTGGGGCAATGTTTTAGCCATTATTCCTCTAAATATATTTTTTAACTTTGCTCTCTTTTCCTCTCACTTTGGGACTCTAGTGTCACAAAAGTTATATGCATTTTTTCATATATATTTTATTGTAAAAATACTGTACAGAGGGGTTACAGTTACATGAGTAGGGTAATGAGTACATCTCCTATTGAGCATTGTTTTTTCCTCCTTTGTTTTTTCTCTCTACCATCCCTTCCCTCCCAACTCCCCTGCTTCGGAAATTGTAAAGTTCCTTTTCAACATAGTAACTTGTACATCTCATTGTTAAAATGGGTAAACCTGTGTCCTTATTTCAACATTTTGTTATATCCCTTCCCCTCCCCAAATTAGAAAACATGTATATATAAGAAGCAGGACACAAATAAAATTAAATTAAATTAAAAAAAAAAGATGCAGGACACGGGACTCAAATACAGTGACAACAGGGGTTATACTGTGGGGGGAAAGCATACAAAAGAAATTAAAAAATCACATACTATAAGTATATTAAAAACAATAGCAAGAAAGAAAACACCACTTGTATGCTTATGTTGGGGTTCATTTCATTTAATAACATTTTATATGTTCATATGTACATAGCTTTTGACGTTTTCTGCTTTTCCTAGACATGTACTAGTCATTGAAAATAAAGGAAATCATGGGACCTATGTTTCTTGGATTCTGGCTTACTTCACTTCATATAATTTTTTCCAAGTCTTTCCATATCCTAATAAATAGGTGAAGTCATTCTTTCCGATGGAGGCATAGAATTCCATTGTGTGTATACACACACACACACACACACACACACACACACACACACACACACACACACACACACACACACACATCACATTTTCTTAATCCACTCATCTACTGAGGGGTTGGTTTCATATCTTAGCAATGATGAATAAAGCTGTAATAAACATGCTTGTGCTGGTAGCTTTGGTATGATCTTGTTTGTGATCATTTGAGAAAATTACCAAAAGTGGGATTTCTGAGTCATAGGGGAGCTCTATGTGTAGTCTTTTGAGGAATCTCCATAGTGCTTTCCAATGTGGTTGAACAGGTTTACACTCCCACCAACAATGCAGTAGGGTTCCCTTTTGACTACATCCCCTCCAGCATCTGTTGTTATTAGAGTTCTTGACTATAGCCATTTTAACTGGGGTGAGGTGGAATCTCAATATTGTTTTGATTTCAATTTCTTTTATGGCTAGAGAAGTTGAGCATTTCTTCATGTGTCTATTGGCCATTCTACTTTCCTCTTCAGAGAAGTCTCTAAGTCTTTAGCCCATTTATTAATTGGGCAGGTGTTTCTTTGAAGATATGTTGTTGGGGGACTTAGTTTTTTCAGTTGTAAGTATATTTTAGATATGAGATACTTGTCCATTTTATGGCTAATGAAGATCTTCTCCCAGTCTGTAGGCCTTCTATTGATCTTGCTAGATATGTCCTTTGCCATGCAGAAGTTCTGCAATCCTACTTTATCAACCTTTCTTTGAATTGTTGTGTTTCTGGGTCTCTATTAAGAAAATTGTACTAAAGAGTCCCAGAGTTTCTCCTATTCCTTCCTGTAATGTTTCCATGGTGTCTGCTTTAATTTCAAGGTCTTTGATACATTTGGAATTGATTATGCTGGAGGGTGATATATTCTAGCTTTAGTTTTCTACAGGTGTTTAGCCAATTTTGCCAGCACCATTTACTGAAAAGGCTGTCTTTCTTCCATTGTATTTTTTAGCTCCCTTATCCAAGATTAGGTGGCTATAGGTGTGTGGGTTCATTTCTGGGTATTCAATGGTATTCCATTGGCCCTCAGGTCTGTTCTTGTGCAAGTATCAGGCTGTTTTTATTACTATGGCTTTGTAATAGAGTTTGAAATTTAGAATTGATATTCCTCCAGTGCGGTTCTTTCTGTTAAGGATTGTTTTTGCTATTCCTGGTCTTTTATTGTTCCATATGAATTTTTCGATTGCTTCTTCTATTCTAATGAAGAATGAGATTGGGATATTGATAGGTATTGCATTGAATTTGTTTATAGCCTTTGGCAGTATTGCCATTTTTCTCGAAGTTAATCCTCCCAATCCAGGAGCATTGGAGGTTTTTCCACTTCCTTAGTTCTTCTTTAATTTCCTTTTTCAGGTTTTTAAAGTTTTTGTCATAGAGATCCTTCACTTCTTTAGTTAACTCCTAGGTATTTTATTTTTTGTGGGGCTATTACAAAAGGGGTTGCTTTCCTAATTTCAGCCGTGCTCTTCTCATTATTGGCATACAGAAAAGCCATTGATTTTTTGAGGATTAATTTTATATCCTGCTACTTTGCCAAAATTTCCAATCAGATCATGTAACTTGGGAATGGGGTTCATGGGGTTCTTTAAATACAAGATCATGTCATCTGCAAAGAGAGAATGTTTTCCTTCATCTTTCCCTATTTGGATCCCCTTTATATTTGCCTCTTGTCTTATTTCCCTAGCTAAGCATTCTAATACTAAGTGAAGAGGAGTGGACACAGTGGACATCCTTGTCTCATTCCTGACTTTAGAATTAAATGGCTTTAGCTTTTCACCATTAAGTATAATGCTGGCTGTCGGTTTGTCATCCCCAGCTTTTATTATATTGAGGAATGTTCCATGGATTACTAGTTTTTCCAGAGCCTTCATCATAAAGGGGTGTTGGATCTTGTCAAATGTTTTTCTGCATCTATTGAGATAACCATGTGGTTCTTATCCTTGCTCTTGTTGATGTAATGAATTATATTAATTGATTTGTGTATATTGAACCAGCTTTGCATCTCTGAGATGAAACCTGTTTGATCGTGGTGTATGATTTTTTGAATGAATTGTTGAAGTCGATTGGCCAAAATTTTGTTGAGAAGTTGTGCAACAATTTTCATCAAAGAAATGGATCTCTAGTTCTCTTCCTTTGATGAGTCCCTGTCTAGTTCTGGATGAGGGTTATGATGGCTTCATAGAAAGAATTTGGTAGTGAACTTTCACTTTCAATTTCATTGAAGAATTGGAGGCATATTGGTGTGAGTTCTGCTTTGCAGGCCTTGTAGAATTCAGCTGTAAATCCATCCAGTCCTGGGCTTTTCTTGGTTGGGAGGTCTCTTATTGCTGTTTCTATTTCTATGCTTCATATGGGTCTGTTAATTTGGTTTAAGTTATCTTGGTTTAGTTTGGGCATGCCAATATTTGCTAGAAATTCATCCATATCTTTCAGATTCTCAAAGTTATTAGCATAAAGGTTTGAGAAGTATCCCCTTATTATGTTCTGAATCTTGGTTGTTTCTCTAGTGATGTTTCTATTCTCATCTCTGAGTTTGTTTATTTGGGTGTGTGCTCTTCTTTTCTGGTAAGATTTGCTAAGGGTCTGTCAATTTTAATTTTTTCAGAAAGCCAACTCTTTGTTTTGTTGATTCTTTCTAAGTTTTTTTGGACTGTAATTCATTTAAGTCTGATTTAATTTTAATTTTTTTTTCGGTCTACTGGATTGGGGTTCAGCTTGTTGCTCTTTTTCAAGGAGCTTCAGGTGTCTCATTAAATTGTTGGTTTCAGATCTCTCCAATTTTTTAAAATATAGGAACTCAGAGCTATAAACTTGCCTCTGAGTACTGCCTTTGCTGTTTCTCAGAGGAGCTTATAGTTTGTGTGTTCCTTTTTGTTAAATATCATGAACATTTGAATTTCTTTCTAATCTCTTCCATGACCTACTGGTGGTTCAACAGTGTGCTGTTCAGCCTCCATGTGTTGCAGTATTTCCTTTGGTGGCTTTTGGTGTTGAATTCTAATTTTATTCCATTGTGATCTGAGAGAATGAGGGGCATAATTTCAATGTTTCTGAATTAGGACAGATTTCCTTTGTGACCTTGAATGTGGTCTATTTTGGAGAATGTTCTATGTGCTGCTGAGAAGAAGGTGTAATCTGATGCTGCTGGGTGAAATATTTGGTAAATGTTAAGTCTACTTGATCTATGCATTTGTTAAGATCCAAGGTTTCTCTGTTGAGTTTTTGCTGGGTTGATCTATCCAGCAGGGAAAATGGTGTGTTAAAATCCCCAAGAATTATTGTTTTTGGATCTATGTATGATTTGAGGGAAAGTGGGGTTTCTTGGAAAAATTTGGATGGTCCATTATTTGGTGAGTAAATATTTAGAATCATAATATCTTTCTGAAGGAGAGATCCTTCTTATTGCTGTTTCTATTTCAATGCTTTATATATGCATATATAATATATATATACACATATTATTGATTAAGTCTCTAAGGTTCTGTTCATTTTTTAAGTCTCCTCTTGGTTTTATAGATTGGATAATCTATTTTATCCTCATTTACAAATCTTTCTTCTAGCCTGTATATTCTACTGTTGAGACATTCATTACGTTTTTAACCTTCATTCTTATATTTTTAGTTCTGTAATTTTAATTTATGAAGCCTGGAATCAGAAACTGCTCATGGGATACAAGTTCTATGAAGATACATATATAGTGCCATGTGATCCCATAATAAAGAAATTGAAAGAATGATAGAGAAGCCTTCTTAGAAAAAGTAATGATTGGAATAAAATTTTAAAGAATTGTGTGAACAGGGAAACGAAGTATATTCCAAACAACACACATTCAAGAACACATACAACACAAGAACATTCATGTACTGATGAAAAAAGTACAATACAGAAAATTACAGAGGTCCATATGGTTAGAGTATAGAGCATGTAGCAATGAAAAGGAGAAAAATGAGAGATGGTGAACAAAGCTAAGTATAATGCATTTGATGTTTATTCTACAGGTGATATTATAGCAGATAAGGGTTTTGATTTGGAAATTAATATGATGTGACTTTATTTCAGCAATATCTTTGCACTGGGAGAGGGAGAAAGAGAATAGAAAACAGGGAGAACAAGGCAAGAGATGATCATATTTTTGATTAACATTTCATGGTGGACATTGAGGGAAGTAGATAAATGCAAAATATAAACTCAACACATAATGGGCACCAGTGGCTTATGCATGTAATTGTAGCTACTCAGTAGACTGAAACTTGAGGATTGTACTTCAAAGCCAGACCAGTCAGGAAGGTACATGACACTCATTTCTATTTAAGCACAAAAATCCTGGAATTGGTGCTGTGGTCCAAGTGGTAGATCACTATCTTTGAGCTCATCCTTACCCATAATCCCCAAAGAAGTTTCTCTTCATGCTTTTGAGACTCACAACCAGAAAGATAGCGATTATTGTACCATTACCATTACGACCACCGTCATTTGACAAAAGAATAAATTAAGACACAGGAAAATGAAGTGATTTGCACAATGTCAAACAGCAAGGAAAGTGAGATGACACATTTTTTTTTACTCTAAGAGAAAAAAAAGACTTTTAGCTTCTGTCTTTTATGAAGTTCCACATTAAACTAATTATTCTCAACATCAAGCCAAATACTTTCTGACTTAAGGGCCTATAAATAATGCATGAGAATCTACTCCTTCTCCCAACAAACCCATCAGGCAAAAAGATTTCCCTAAGGGCTTTCCTCATAGCCAAGTAAGTATTCAGATTCTTAAGAGTAAGAATTGCTCAGTGTATTTCTAAAGATCCTTTGTTTAGATGACTACTTCAAGGGCATGCTCCCAATAGAATCCATGCCAGTGCCTGGTGTTCCACATGTGCCTACTCATTTGTGAGACTTATTGTTACGACTAGTGTTACTGCCGATACTGGAAAAGGAAAAATGGATTGACCATTACGGTTAGAATTCAGAATTGTCTACCAAGTACATTCAAAACAGATATTCTAATACCTTAGAATTCCACCTTGAGAAATTACAAGTTAATATAATATAAAATATTTATATAGTCAATGTTTCTCATGTTTTCAATGCTCAACAAAGTATGAATATTCTTTAACAACTTGATAAACAATAAAACTCCACAGTAAGTATATTTAATGTTGAAAGGCTGATCTCTTCCTATTCCTACTGAACTCTTCCTATTCCTATTGTAAAAAAGATCAAGAAGTCCACCCAAGCCATGTCTATTCAACATCATACTGGAAATTCTATCACTTGGGTAAGAAAGAATTAAAAGCATAGTGATTGAAATTGAATATGTAAGACTATCTTTATTAAAATAACATGATCTGTTTACTTCATGTCTTAAAGAGTCCACATAATTCTATTGGAAATATTAAATTAAGTTAATATACAATTTTAAATGTTATTGTAAAGGTGATGTATAGAGAGGTTACAGTTATATAAGTCAAGTAAAGAGTACATTTCTTTTGGACAATGGCACCCTAATATACAATTTTAATATAAATTTATATAAATTTTAGAAAATAAACTTAAAATACATACATTTCTCTATATGGCAATTAATACAAAAATAAAATTGATATAAAGAAGCCTCTTCACAATAATAAAAAAATACTTGACCTAAACTTTGTCAAGGGTATCTTTTTACTCTTAATTTTTTAAAGATTTTAATAGAAACATTCCAGGATTCTTTCATTTCTTTTCTAATGGATTTTTCCCCAACAAAGTCAGCCTACCACAATCCAAATAAGATTTCTACCATATTAATTAATTAATTAATTAATTTTATTGTCAAGGTGGTTTACAGAGGGGTTACGTTACATAAGTAAGATAATGAGTACATATCTTTTCAAACTTCTTACCCCTTCCTTCATTTTTCTCCCTTTCTTCCTCCAGTTCCCATCCCAAGTTATGCAGATCATTTCCAACATATTGTCTTGTGTATATTGCTGTTGCGTTGGTTCCCCCTTGTCGTTTCTCTCACCATTCTTTTGTGCCCCTTCCCTTCCCTAATTCAGATAAATGTATGTACAATACCAGGGTACCAAAATCAACTACAGTGACAACGGGGGATATACCATAAGGGGAAGAACATACAAAAGAAACAATAAATTACATAGTACGTTTAAAAAAACAACACCAAGGAAAAACCTCTTGTGTCCATGTCTTGGAGTTCATTTCACTTACTATAATCTTATAGGGTCGTATGTACATAGCTATTGAGCTATTCTGCTCATCTGTTAAGGGTATCCTAGATGTATACTAGTTATTGCAAGTAAGGGAAACCATGAGACCATTGTTTAGATCTGACTTACTTCACGTAATATGATTTTTTCCAAGTCTTTTCATTTCCTAACAAAAGAGGCTGTGTCATTTTCTCTGATGGAAGCGTAGAATTCCACATTTTCTTGATCCATTCATCTACTGAGGGTAACCTGGGTTGGTTCCATATCTTAGCTATGATGAATAATGTTGTGATAAACATAGTTGTGCTGGTAACTTTAGTATGGCATTGTTTATAATAGTCCCCCCCTCCCCCCCCCAAAAAAATACCTAGAAATTAACTTAACCAAACAAGTGAATAACCTCTATGGTGAAAAGTTTAAAAACATGAACAAGGAAATTAAAGCAGAATTAAAGAAGTGGAAAAACCTCCCATGCTTTTAGATTGGGAAGATTAACATCGTTAAAATTGCAATATTGCCAAAGACTATCTACAAATTCAATACAATACCCATCAACATCCCAATCTCATTCTTTAATGAAATAGAAGCAATCCAAAAATTCACATGGAACAATAAAAAACCATGAATAGCAAAAACAATCCTTAGCAGAAAGAACACTACTGGAAAAATATCAATACCAAACTTCAAACTCTACTACAAAGTAATCAAAACAGCTTGGTACTGGCACAAGAACAGACCTGAGGACCAACGGAATAGAACTGAAGACCCAGAAACAGACCTATGGCCACCTAATCTCGATAAGGGATCCATAAATATAGGATGGAAGAAAGAGCCTCTTCAGTAAATGGTGCTTGCAAAATTGGTTAAACACATGTAGAAAACTAAAGCTAGATCCTTATATGTCATCCTGCACCAGAATCAACTCCAAATGGATCAAAGACCTTGGAGTCTATGCAGACACTCTGAAAACATTACAGGAAGGAATGGGAGAAACTCTAGGGCTTCTTGGCACAGGCCAAAATTTTCTTAAAGACCCAGAAATAAAACAACTCAAAGAACAGTTGCAAAAATGGGATTGCATTAAACTGCAGAGTTTCTGCATGGTAAAGGACATAGCTAGCAAGATCAATAGAAAGCCCATGGATTGGGAGATAGTCATTAGCCATACAACAGACAAGGACCACATATGAATGAATTTTTAATATTAGAAGTCCAAGAACTACTTTAATTTAGAAGATAGCCACAGTAAAAGATCTACCTATATAAACTATTCCATTTCAGCGTCAAATGGACCTTACTTATAGACATTGGCAGTATAAAACTTGTCTGCGATAGTGAATGCCTGTATAATCCATACATTCATGAAGCTGAGAAAGGAGTATCCCAAGTTCAAGGTGGGTTTGGTTTACATAGTAAGTTGGAGGCCAACTGGGGCTGCCCATTGGGACTCTGCCTCAAAATTAGGTATGGGAGGAAGGTTAATGATAAAGCATGCACAAGGTCCTAAGTTCAATCTCCATTTCAGAAAAAGAATTCTAGGTGCAAGAGATATGTTGAAGTATGGAAATCAGGAAAGCTAGGCTTAGCATCAATTTATCTTAAAGTAGGCCTTATATAATAGAAAATCATATTGGATAAGAGTTAGAAAACCTGCATTCTAATCCCAGAAATTTTAGCAAGAATTTACCTTGGGAAAAATCCTTTCTCAGAGTTCCTCATTTTCCTCTTTAATATGAACAGGTAAACTCAATCTGTTTGGGCTCTAAGATAAGGAGATGATATTCTTTGATTCTCTTGTAGTCTCACTAAACAGTTACAGCAGTAGACTGAAACATGTCTCAGTAGAGCATTATGTGAGTAGAGGAAAGAGATTAATGTGAAAATGCAAGATTCTTGCCTCTGGTTGTCATGTGACAAATACTATGCTTCAGATCCTGTCACCACTTCACTTGGTAGTAGTACACAGAGATAGCTGGACAATATGGTAGCAAAAATCAGATAGCATGTAGTGATACTTGCTGAACATTGACATCAGATAGACTTGGGTTAAAATTCTGATTCTGCCATTTTATACCTAAATGTTTTTGGAAATTTTATTTTGCATTTTTGAATTTCACTTGTCAAATTATCAAAACTATATTACCTTTTAGGTATTTAAGGAAAATTAAAAACAACATGAGTAAGTGGAGATACGGCTCAGGTGTTACAAGGTAAGCAAGCAAGAGTGCAAGGCTCTGAGTACAAGCCCCAATAATGGCACATGCACACATGCACACACACACACACACACACACACACACACAAACAAAACCTCTTATTTACCACATACCAGTTTTTGAGGTATAGTAGATATATAAAACTATAAATATTTAATTTGTGTAAGTGATGAATTTGAGCATACACACAAACCTGCAAAACCAAAACCATAACTAAGGTAATAAATATCCTGTGCATGAGGCAGGGTTGAGGGCAAGAGGAAGGGAGTTGATGAATGAAAACAGGAAGAGTGGGTGAATGCAGTCATATTCAATGTACACTTGTGAAAATGGAGCTACGAAGATAAAAGGGAGTATGGGTGGGATTGGCAGAGATTAAGGAGATGGAAATAGTAACAATGATCAAAATGCATTCTGCTATTAAACTGACATGTTGAATTGAAGCCCTTTTGTACAACTATGTAAAGATAATGAAAATGGTAATCAAATATTTCTTTAAAAATACAGGAACTTAAATATGTTCCAGGCTGGTTATTTTCATTTTTTTAGAGCAGGCTGGTCTCAAACTCACAATCTTTCTCTCTCACCCCCTTAAATACTAAGATTACAGGCATACAACATCATACCCTGCTTAGGCCAAAGAATACATTTGAAATGCCACCATGCAAAGATGGACTGTTAGATTATCTCACTTTTGTATAACTTCTTATAACTATACATAACTTCTTCTAAAACTTCTTATAACTACGCATACATATAGAATGTTGAAGCTCTATTTTTGACTCTTTTTGAGTTATGGCAGGTACATGTCTATTCACATCATACTCTAGGAAACATGGCTATTCATTCATTTTGATAAAGATTTACATATAAATTGTGCAATAAAAATTGGATGCTAAATCTGTTATTAAATTCAGACTTATTAAGTTTGGAATGTGAATGTTTTGTCAAATTGACGTCATTGTTCACTTTTATTGACTTTATTAAATTTATTGTGTGATCCCTTTGAAATACATTGTACTATTATTCTGTGTCACTCAGAGCAAATGTGAAGTCTTTAATATGAACTACAGGCAGGATATCATCTATGCAAGCTCCCTTCAGATCAATAGCCTGTTTTATTTTTGTTTTTTATTGTAAAAATGCTGTGCAGAGGGCTTACAGTTACATGAGCAAGGTAATGAGTACATTTCCTATTGAGCATTGTTGCCTCCTCCTTTATTTTCCCCCTACCATCCCTTCCTTCCCACCTCCACAACTCCTCTCCCCACTTTTAAAGTTGTAAAGTTCATTTTCAACATAGTGTTTCGTACATCTCATTGTTACAATGGGTCAACCTGTATCCTTATTTGGGCATTTTGTTTTTTCCCTTCCCCTCCCTGAACTAGAGAAGTGTATATACAAGATGCAGGACACTGACATCAAATACAGTGAAAATAGGGGTTTTACCATGGGGGAGAAACATACAAAGTAACAACAAAACCACATGGAACATTAGAAATACATTAGAAATAATAGCAAGAAAGAAAAAAAAAAAACATTTGTATCCCTATCTTGTGGTTCATTTTGCTTAACATCATCTTATATGATCATCTGTACATAGCTTTTGGCCTTTTCTTAGTTATTGCAAATAAGGGAAATCATGGGACCAATGTTTCTTTGGGCGTGAATTACTTCACTTAATATAATTTTTTCCAAGTCTTTCCATTTCCTAACAAATGGGACAATGTCATTCTTTCTGATAGAGGCATAGAATTCAAACAAAAAATAAAATACCTAGGAGTTAACTTAAATAAAGAAGTGAAGGACCTCTACGATGAAAACTTTAAAAACTTGAAAAAGGAAATCAAAGCAGAACTTAGGAAGTGGAAAACCTCCCATGCTCCTGGATTGGAAGGATCAACATCGTGAAAATGGCAAAACTTCCAAAGGCTATCTACAAATTTAATGCGATACCTATCAATATTTCAACTTCATTCTTCAATGAAATAGAAGAAGCAATCCAAAAATTCATATGGAACAATGAAAGACCCCGAATAGCAAAGATGATCCTTAACAGAAAAGACAGTGCTGGAGGAATATCAAATTTCAAACTCTACTACAAAGCCGTAGTAATCAAAACAGCTTGGTACAGGCACAAGAACAGACCTGAGGACCAATGGAATAGAATTCAATAGCCTTCTTATTATCTTTTTTTGGGAGGTGGGTCTGGTCGTGGGGCCTGAACTCTGGGCCTGGGTGCTATCCCTCAGCTCTTCATCTCAAGGCTAGCACTCTACCACTTGAGCTACAGTGCCACTTTTGGCTTTTTTCTGCTTATGTGGTGCTGAGGAATCGAACCCAGGGCCTCATGCATGCAAGGCAAGTGCTCTACCACTGAGTCACCTTCCCAGACCGAACACGGGTTGACTCATATTGGATCAAAAAAGCAAGACATTTGAACAGGATCTAGAGGAATGTGCTGAGTTCAAAGCTGAAGAATGGGAGGGGGAAATTAGATGGGATTTAAAAGCCAAGGATTTCCTATTGATTCTGCCTAGGTAGTCTCATTTGGCCAGGCTCTCAAGCCACAAACCATATGTGGCCAGTTTCAGGAAAGCTGCAACAGGATCTTTCCAATAAATCAGTTCTGGCAATATATTGACCAGTGTTTTCTAGACCACCTCTAATATTTCTTGATAAAACAAATGATTCACAGCCCTAACACCTAGTAATTATTCTTTTGGATTATCTATTCTAATAATTTCACAGGATGAAAAATGTACTATATCCCACCAAGGAGAAAGGGCTCACCCTAAAGTCATTTAGCCAGTAAATGGCATTGCTGTGACTAAAGTCATACTTTCCTACTGCCACTTGTCAGATGCCCTTTCCACCAGTATCACAGGAATTTAGTACTGGAAGAGACTGAGTAGCCAAACCATAGCACATTGGATGTTTGAATAACTATGCAAGACCCCTTCTCTGAGTACATAACATTCTGTCTCAAGACATCTTAAGTCTCAACTTGGTGCCTAGCTTACACAAACTGAAGAGATTTACAAAGCATATAAATTGAAGGCAGAGAAATAACCCAAACAAGAAGAGGCATCGGACCTGTCTTAAAGCTTTAACACGTTTTATCATAAAATGATCAGTTTAATCTAAATGTGTGGATTTATTTGTATACTCTCTATTTCATTAAATTGTTTGAAATATGACTTTATATGCCAAAACATACTGTTTAATATTACTGTAACTTTGTATTATATTTAAAATCAAGATGTATAATGCCTCTTGCTTTCTTCGTGTTTATCATTGTTTTGGCTACTGGGATCTTGTCATTCCTTATGAATGTTAAGTGAATTTTTTCTATTTCTGTAAAAGAAAAGCCATTAAAATTTTAATAGGGATCTGCACAACAGTTGGAATAATAAAGACTACTTGACATTACTTTTTCAATCAATAAATATCTTCCTGTTTGTGTGCTTATCAGTTTTTTCATCAATGTATTACACTTTTGAGTGTCAACATCTTTTTACTCCTTAGTTACATTTAATTGCAAGTATTTTATTCTTACATATGTTATTGTAAATAGAATTTATTGTGATTTTCTTTTCAGACAATCCATTGTTGGTTTAAAGAAATATTATTGAACTGTGGTGTTAGTGGCTCAAGCCAGTAATCCTAGATACTCAAGGGGCTGAGATCTATGGATCACAATTTAAAGCCAGCCCAGACAGACAAAAGTTTGAAAGTAAAGTTGTGGACTAAAGTGGTAGTGAGCCAGTCTTGACAGTAAAAAGCTAAGACAGAGTGCCAAGTCCCTGAGTTCAATCTCCAGGACTGGTGGAAGGAAGGAAGGAAGGAAGGAAGGAAGGAAGGAAGGAAGGAAGGAAGGAAGGAAGGAAGGAAGGAAGGAAGGAAGGAAGGAAGGAAGGAAAGAAGGGTGGGAGGGAGGGAGGGAGGGAGGGAGGGAGGGAGGGAGGGAGGGAGGAAGGGAGGGAGGGAGGGAAGAAGGAGGGAGGGAAAGAGAGAGAGAAAGAGAGAGAGAAAGAAAGAAAGAAAGAAAGAAAGAAAGAAAGAAAGAAAGAAAGAAAGAAAGAAAGAAAGAAAGAAAGAAAGAAAGAAAGAGAGAGAGAGAGAAGAGAAGCTGGAAAGAAAGAAAATGAGAGGGAAAAAGAGAGAAAACAAAGGGAAAGAAAGAAAGTGAGAGAGAAAGAAATCTAAAATAACAACAGATGCTGGAGGGGATGTGGCCAAAAGGGAACCCCACTGCATGGTTGGTGGGAATGTAAACTTGTTCAACCATTTGGAAAGCAGTATGGAGGTTCCTCAAAAGACTACATAGAGCTCCCCATGACCCAGCAATCCCACTTTTAAGCATTTACCCCAACGATCACAAACAAGGCCCTACTAAAGCTACCAGCACAACTATGTTTATTGTAGCATTATTTACCATAGCTACGATATGGAACCAACCCAGATGCCCCTCAGTAGATGAATGGATCAAGGAAATGTGGTGTATGTTGCAACAATGAGAAGTACAAGTTGTCATGTCGAAAACGAACTTTACAACTTTGGTGGGGGGGGGGGAGGATTGGGGGGGCGGGGGGAGGCTGGGAAGGAATGGGAAGGGGAAACAAAGGAGGAGGCTACAATGCTTGATAAGAAATGTACTCACTATCTTGCCCATGTAATTGTAACCCCTCTTTCCAGTATTTTCACAATAAAAATAAATAAAAATTTAAAAAAGAAAATGTGGTATATATATATATATATATATATATATATATATATATATATATATATATATATATATATATAATAGAATCCTATGCCTCCATCAGAAAGAATGACACCGCCCTATTTGTTAGGAAATGGAAAGACTTGGAAAAAAAATATATTAAGGAAGTAAGCCAGAATCAAAGAAACATAGGTCCCATGGTTTCCCGTATCTGCAATAACTAGGACAAGCAGAAGAGGGCAAAGGCTATGTCCATATGACCATATAACTTAATACTAAGCTAAATGAACCCCAAGATAGGGGCACAAGAGGTTTTATCTTTCCTGCTGTTCTTTATAATGTACCTATAATGTACTGTGTGAATTTTTTTGTTTCTTTGTATATTCGTCCCCCATGGTACAACGCCTGTTGTCACTGTATTTGATTCTGCTGTCCTACATCTTGTATACACATTTTTCCAATTTGGGGAGAGGAAGGGAAATAACAAAATGTTGAAATAAAGATAAAGGATGATCCATTGTAACAATGATATGTACAAGACACTATGTTGAAAACGAACTTTACAACTTGGGGGGGGGGGGGCTGGGGAGGTGGGGAGGAAAAGGATGTTAGGGGAAAAACAAAGGAGGGGTAACAATATAATAAAATGAAAAATTTAAAAAGAATATAGAATAATCAATCTCATAGAAGTATGAAACAGCTGTTATGTTATCAGGATTGGAAAAATGGGGAAGAGTTGGTCAAAGTGCACATAGTTCCAGTTACACAAGATGAATAGCTTCAAAGATTTACTGTACAGTATAAGGCTTACAGTTTATCCTGTTATATTTTATAACATTAGGAAAAATATCTATCGTATGTTAAATATTCTTGTAATAATAAATGAAGAAAATTATTAGAGGTGGTTGATATGTTTATGATATTGTTTATGATATTTTATGACACTGTCCTATATATATATATGTGTGTGTGCATATATGCATATATGTGTATGCATATACGTGTGTATGTACATATCATATACATATATATCTTCAAGCTCATCATGATACATGCATTAAATATCTACAGTTTTTGTATGTCAGTTATGCTTCAAAAATTAATATGAAGCTATATTTATTAAAATATTATAAAAAGGGTTTGCATTTGAAGTCCAAGCCAATCCTCTATTTTTAGAGCACTTGTCACTTTCAAAGAAATGTATTGTTTTTAATTGTGGTAAAAAACTCATTAGCTTTTTTTTTACCAGTCCTGGGGCTTGAATTCAGGGTCTGGGCACTGCCCCTGAGCTTCCTTTGCTCAAGGCTAACACTCTACCTCTTGAGCCACAGAGCCACTTCCAGCCTTTTCTGTTTTTATGTGGTATTGAGGAATCAAACCAGCAGCTTCATGCATGCCAGGCAAGCACTCTACCACTGAGCCACATTCCCAGTCTCTCATTAGCTCTTAATCATCTTAAATGAAACTTGGTAATATTCACATGGATATGTAGCCTTCACTACCATCCCAGAGGTGTTTTTTATGACCATTAAATAAGAAAGCCCATTCTGCTTTCTGCCTCTAGCCCCTACACATTTGGTTACCTTACATAAGTGGAATCCTACTATGACTAACTTATTTCACTTAACATAATGCTTTCAAAGTTTTCTATGTTGTAGCATGTGCAAGAATTTACTTCCTTTTTTGGGGGGAGGGGGGTCCGGTCGTGGGCCTGAACTCTGGGCCTGAGCGCTGTCCCTCATCTCTTCAGCTCAAGGCTAGCACTCTACCACTTGAGCCACAGCGCCACTTCTGGTTTTTTTCTTTGTGCTTATGTGGTGCTAAGGAATTGAACTCAGGGCCTCAGGCATGCAAGGCAAGCGCTCTACCACTGAGCCAACTTCCCAGCCCAAGAATTTACTTCCTTTTTAAGGCATGGTATTATTCCATTAGATAATTACACCACATTTTGTTTATCCATTTATCAGTCAGTGAACATTTTGGTTACTTCCAACTTCGGGTCACAGTGAATAATATCATTATAATCATTCACAGAAATATGATTGTGAAAGCCTGTGCTCAATTCTTTAGGGTCTATATCCAGAATTGGAATTTCTAAATTATGCAGTAATTGTGTATTTAGAATCTTAGAGTAACTATACTATTTTGCCATTCTACAAAGAGAGCATGTGTTTAATTTTCTTCACATCCTTTCTCATACTTCCTTTTTTATAATTATTGTTCTAATGAGTGTGAAGTATTATTTCATTGTTTGATTTTCATTCCCTGAATTAGTGATCTTGTCCTTTTCTTCAGTTTTCTGATTTTCCTTTTGCTTTGCTTCTGAATTGCAAGATTTTTTAATATTCTAGATATTAACTGTTTACTAGATAGAATACTACATATATATATATATAGTATACACACACACACACACACACACACACACACACACACACTTGATCCTTACCACAAATATTGGAAGGGAATTAGACCACAACTAATAATAATTCCCAAGATTATAGAGTAGAAAAGTAAGATTAGAAAAGAAGATGAGAAGAAATGGCCAATGTTATGTAGTGAGTTCAGGTACGCAGTCAATGCTAGGAATAGGTCAACTATTCTGCTACCCTTGGACTTCAAACTTTGAAGGGCCCTTTAAAATAACTGAGTCCTGATTTTATAAACACAATATAGGAGCCTATAGAGATGAATAGCGTTACACAGGACCACATGATAAATCTGGGGTACAGTTTTCCTGACTCCCAGTTTTGTATCCTTTCCATTCTACTATCTCACAGACAACAATGTGGCCCAACTTTAAAAGACTGTCTTTTGTCTAGCTATTAAGGGAGTCTGTGTCCCCTGCCCCCCAAAGTTCTAGATCTCTAACTATAATGAAGAGGTGGTAACAGCTGCAGGGCCATTTGCATTTCTCAAATCTGGAAAAGGGAGCAGCTTGGTTGCTGGAGACATTAGATAAAATGGACTTGGGGCTCAAAGCACAAGGAAACTGACTTTTAGCTGTTATCAATAGAGATGAATAAACACCCCTATGGTCCAAGTTGGCACCTTCACAGCCACTTGTAGAACAGCCCGCCTGCCTCCAACATTTTGTAACAAAAGACTAGTCTGGCTCCTGTAGGGGCTTGATATATGAAGAAGGAAAAGCAAATCCAAACGGTCTACTTCAAAACCTTAGCCCTTACTAGTTTTCAAGATTTTCACAACAGTCCTGTGAAGCAGCTTTATGATCCTCACTTTAGAAATGAAGATGCTGTGAGACTGAGATATCCTATGAATTTCCTGAGGTCATATAGCTATAACAATCTGCCTGAAGCCAAGGCCTGTGTTTGGACAGAGTTTATAGAAGAGATGAAGCTCCTATGGAACATCAGCTGACTTTCACAGAGACCACCTGAGGCCTCAAATATCAATATTTCTTTTATTACTTTATGCTAGTGGCTGGATCTTGCAATGTTTATGCCATAAGCCAATTCTTTAAATCAATACTTTACTTATAACAGCAATTCTAAAGTTTTGACACACTGGACCAACAGCATCAGCGTTACTCTGGAACTTATTAAAAATACATATTCCTTGCCTTCATCCTAAATGTCCTGACTCAAAATCATTGTGAGTAAAGCTAAACCATCTGTGTTTCACTATCATTTCAGGGGATTCTAGAGCATCTTGGAATAAATACAATGAAGATGGGTGTGAAAATGGAACCAAGTAACTTGTGTGGGAGAAGAGATGAGGGAAAACAATGGAAGGGTTGCACATCAAGATGTATTGTACTTATAAATTGGTGTGTTGCATTGAAATCTCTTTGTCCACCTCTTTAAAATAATAAAAAAGAAAAGAAAATATTAATTTTACCTGATGTACAGAAGGGTTACCGTTGCATACTAAGTTAATGAGTACATTTCTTGTCAAACATTGTTACCCACTCCTTCCTTTTTCTCTCACTTCCCCTCCCCTGCCAAATATACATACTTTGTCTGCTTCAATTCAATAATTTAGAAACAGTCCAAGTTTCTTCATACATCCTAGCTTCTCCATTGATAAAATGAGAAATGACATATTTCATTGTACTTCTTGGGTTTTATAAAGATTAAAGTATGAGTACAATGGAGAAAGTATGGGATCAAGGAGTAGACACACTCTTATCTCTAAACAATGAGATTATTTTCTTACTTCAATCTCTTCACCAGTAAAAGGGAAGTATTCAACCATCTCATCAATTGTTTTTAATTTGAGCAAAACATGGAGATGAATCATCTTAAACATTGGTGGGTCATCATGCAGTGCAGTCAAAAAATCAGATAACATTGTGTAGACATTTCCTTCATCATCACTGCTGCTGCTTAAGACACACTGCAAAGAGTATGAGTGGCTGTACCATGACCAGGAAATGGAGCCTACAAAGAAACACTGTTCCTAAAGCTATGGCTGGAGTGGTTTGCACCAAATGAACTTACCCTAATTGAAGCAGACTCAAAGACAACAAATATTTTGTGCATGGGTGCCAGTATTGGGACTTAAGTTCAGGATTTTGTGTTCTTGCTTAGCTTTTTCACTCAAAGTTGTTGCTCTACCACCTGAGACACACCACCATTCCCTGCTTGTTTGCTGGTTACTTAAACAAAAAAGTCTCTTGGATTTTTCTGTCTGGGCTAGCTTTGAACAAGAATCCTCAGATCTTAGCCTCCTGGGTAACTAGGATTACAAGCATGAGCCATCAGTGCCTGATAAGACAATCCATATTTAAAAGAGCCTATAACCTTTAACATGCTAGTCTTGTCACACAAAAATTATCTGTTATTCTCATATTTGCAATAGGAAATGTTGGAAAACATACCAACTAGTACTAAATCTGAAAATGAAAGTCATTATGTTGAGTTGGAACCGGAAAGGTTCTTGTACTGCATTCTAGTTGAAGGTATGATTGATATACTTGGTAAGGCAAATAAAACAAGTAGAGGACAAACAAAAATCATACAAATGAATGTCCATTTAAGAACATCACTTTATTTATTTATTTTTATTGTGAAAATACCGTACAGAGGTGTTACAATTACATGGGCAAGGTAACAAGTACATTTCTTATCAAGCATTGTTGCCTCCTCCTTTATTTCCCCTTCCCATCCCTTCCTATCTCCCCCCTACTTCCAACCCCCCTCTCCCTCCCTCCACCCTCCATGGCCAAAATTGTAAAGTTCGTTTTTCGACATAACGTCTTGTACATCTCATTGTTGCAATGGGTCCACCTTTATCCCTATTTAAACAAGTTGTTTTTTTCCTTCCCCTCTACAAATTATACCAACATCAAATACAGTGAAAACAGGGGTTATACCGTGGGGGAGGGACATACAAAGCAACAAAGAAATCATCTTATAAATATGTTAGAAATAAGGAACACCACTTTAATGGCAATGGTCTTCCAGTCTTGTGATAAATTGCTTTAAAAGTTTTCTGCTTCTATCTAAACAATGAAAAAACTGGGCTTTCTTCTAGTTCTCTCCATTTCACCCTACAGTCTTGGCCATTTCGTAGAAATGAATTAAAATAGACTAGTTCCATACTATCTAATAGTTTACAATCCTCCAGGATAAAGAGGATAAGGACCTTTTGAGTGCTTACTACAAGTGATCAGACTTGTCATTACATTGTGAACATCTTCAACTTTAATCCATACAATAATGTCAAGATGTAGATAAGTCTATTTTATAAAGGGAAGAATTTTTGCAAACCCTAAGGAGAAGTGATTTGCTCCAGGTCAAAATATAGTCTTTCTGGAACCAAAGCCTAGGCTCATTTTTGCTATACCTCACTGCCCTTATGCATATACTGCATCAGGAGTTTCCAAATCTGGTTGATTATGACAATATTGCAGGGATAATTTAGTCAAAATACAGATATCTTGCCTAATTCATATTCTTCTTGCTTCAGTTCAGAAATCAGATCCAAGATAGAGGCTAAGCAGGGAAAACCTGCCTTTTCTTGTTATTTTTCTTTAGCTTATATTAGGACCAATGTGTTTGGAAATAAGTGTGCCAACTGTATTTAATTTTAAAAGAATCTCATACTTTTTCTTTCATCAATGCATGGTTCTTTCTCATATGTTTATTTGAATCAAGGCACTTATATCTTCTACTGAGGTTATTTGGTTCAAGAAATATGAAAATATCTAGATACAAGCTGAGCATGGTGGCACACACATAATTCTCATTATTTGTGAGGCTAAGATTGGGAGGATAGTACTTAAGGGCTATCCCTAGCAACAGTTAGCAAGTCACCATTTGAACAGAAAAAGTTGCGCATGGTTGTGTGCACCTATGATCCTAGCTACACAGGAGACAGGTAAGAGAATTGTGATCTGAGGCTGCTCCTGGGCAAAAACATAAAATACTACTTGGAAAATAATTAAAGCAAATAAGGCTGATGACATGGTTCAAATCATAGAATACCTGCCAAGAAAGCACAATTCCCTGACGTCAAACCTTAGTACCACCGTAAGGAAGAAAATTGCAGATCTGGTCACAAAAAACATTTTCATAATTCCATTACTTTTAGTACATTTTTCACATTTCTATGAATGTAGTTGGACCAGATCTAACTATTCCATTTTACAGATGAGGAAACTAAGGACAGAAAGGTGAAGTAAATTTTTGGATGAGCCAAGATTAGAAATGTGAACCCTGGTAGCCCAGTGCTTTTCTTCATTGCTTTAAAGCATTTTCCCATAGAGCAATTATAAGTCTTCTCTTTATAGCCTGGTTTCTTTTCAGTCTGGCCTCATTTCTTCCCAGTCCAGGATTTGAGAATCTGGAATACTCTGCATAGTTACCCTAACATATTCTTGGCCTGTGATTTCTGTTCCAACAAAATACATAGAAGGAGACAAAGCACTATGCAAACAGGGTCTCCTTAGTCAGAAAGAGAGAGAGAGAACTTGAAGATTTTGGCTTTTATGTAGCAGCACATCAGTAACATATTTTGGGTCTAAATAAATTTTTAATTTGTAGTCAGTAGAGTTATTAAATTAAACATAAGCCTTTTACTTCCAGTCCACAAGGGACTTCCAATCCAGGAAAATGTATTCTCTGACTTTAAGGGGATGAGGATAGACACCTTACATGAAATTGACCAACACTGAAAGTTTATAGGGTGTGGTGAGAGCAACAGTGTGAACATTAGCAAACCAAGCCTAAAGTATCATTTACTATCTGCAGCCAGTGTACCCTCTTATAAAAGAAATGATTTGGGCTCTGTCATTTCTAAAATACATTCCACCTTTGATAATTTATCATGTAATCAACTTTTTGTGAAATGCTTTGGTACTTAGAAAACTGGACTGTTAATATTTGGCTAGGAAATCTGGGGAATGTGGGATATTTAGACAAAGATTCAAGCCTACTTTGGTTTTGAGACCATTTTTCTTCTATTTTATGTTTTAAGAAAAACAAAAGAAATGGAAATTGAATTCTTTGGGTACTTTTTCCTTACTAGTGGAAAATTCAGACTCAGAATTAGTTTTAAATTAGGCCTATCAAGGTTTCCTTCTATTTTTGACATAAATGGAAACATTTTTGCACAAGAAAGATTAAAATGAGGGCCAGAAAGGTACTCTGAAAAACAATGTCTTTTTTCCCTGACAAGAGAAATATGGGAAAACATTTATTTATTTATTTACTCCCAAAACATTTCCCAAGCACCTATTATATAACAAAAACTATTCCAGAAACATGGACTATAGAGATGACTAAGGTACACAATAATCCATAGCAATCAAACTTTCCTGTTTTCTTGTCCTGAATTGCCAAACTCATTTGCATGGCCAAAATTCTGCTGTTGGCTAGGACTCTGATCTTCGAAAGGACACTGAGAAGTGATAAAGTCAGATTTTTTAGTTACTTCTAAATATGCCACTAAATTCACAGACATATCCTAGATCCTAAAGGTACAAGCTGAAACATAAGTGTGATATATACAGCAATACCCTACTGTGAAGCACTCTAGTTCCAAATGAAGAACCCACAGTAAAACCCAAGAACATGAATACTTTTATCTCCTTCATCTTATATGACTTAGATTTAAAAAAAAACCACTGAATTGCTGGGCACTGGTATCTCATACCTGTAATCCTAGCTATTTAAGAGGCTGAGGTCGAAGTTTCAAGATTTGAAGCCAGTCTAGGCAGGAAAGTCCATGAGACTCTTATCTCCATTTAACCATCAAAAAGCCAGAAGTGAAGCTGTGTCTTCAGTGGCAGAGGACTAGCGAGAACAAAAACGTTCAGAGACAGTGTCCAGGCCCTGAGTTCAAGCCCAAGGATTGGCACACATACACCATCACCACCACCACACCAACTCCAAATTGTGTCCTGAGCTCATAACAGAATTTACTATAACTAATTTTCTTTTCCTTCTGATAAACACTTTTTCTAAATGACAAAGTCTGAGCATCAACTGGTATAAGTCTAGAACAAGCAAAAAAGGTCAAAAGTTACATACATATGACCATATCAGATGATGTTAAACTGTGAAAATGGCAATACTGCCAAAGGCTATCTACAAATTGAATGCGATATCTATCAATATTCCAAAACTCATTCTTCAAGGAAATACAAGAAGCAATCCAAAATTTCATATCGAACAATAAAAGACCATGAATAGTAAAAACAATCCTTAGCAGAAATAGCAGTGCTGAAGGAATATCAATAACAAATTTCAAACTCTACTGCAAAGCCATAGTAATCAAAACAGCTTGGTTTTGGCACAAGAACAGACCTGAGGACCAATGGAATAGAAATGAAGACCCAAAAATGAACCCGCACACCTATAGATTAGATAATCTTCGATAAAGGAACTAAAAAAATAGAATGCAAGAAAGACAGCCTCTTCAGTAAATGGTGCTGGCAAAATTGGTTCAACACCTGTAGAAAACTAAAACTAGATCCTTATATATCACCCTGCATCAGAATCAACTCCAAATGGATCAAAGACCTCGAAGTCAAAGGAGACACCCTGAAAACATTGCAGGAAAGAGTAGGAGAAACTCTAGGGCTCCTTGGCACAGGCCCAAATTCCCTTAATGAAGACCCAGAAACACAACTCAAAGAAAGGTTGGACAAATGGGATTGCATGAAGGTGCAGAGTTTCTGCATGTTAAAGGACATATCTAGAAAGATCAATAGAAAGCCCACGGTTTGGGAGAAGATCTTCACTAGCCATAAAACAGAAAGTGTCTCATGTCTAAAATATACTTACAGCTCAAATAAATTAATCCCCCAACAACAAATCTTCAAGGAAACAACCACCTCATCAATAAGTGGGATAAAGACTTAAAGAGAAATTTCTCTGAAGAAGAAATAAGAATGGCCAACAGACACATGAAGAAATACTCAACTTCTCTATCCATCAAAGAAATGCAAATCAAAACAGCATTGAGATACCACCTCACCCCAGTCAGAATGGTTATAATCAAGAACTCTAATAACAACAGATGCTGGAGGGGATGTGGATAGAAGGGAACCCTACTGCATTGTTGGTGGGAGTGTAAACTTGTTCAGCCACTTTGGAAAGTAGTATGGAGGTTCCTCATAAGACTCCACATAGAGCTCCCCTATGACCCAGCAATCCCACTTTTGGGCATTTACCCAAATGATCACAAACAAGGCCATACTACAGCTACCAGCATAACTATGTTTATTGCAGCATTATTTACCATAGATATGGAACCAAACCAGATGCCCTTAAATACATGAATGGATCAAGAAAATGTGAGATATATACACACACATATATATATATATATATACAAACATACATACATACATACATACACACACACACAATGGAATTCTATACCTCCATCAGAAAGAACGATATCACTTCATTTATTAGGAAATGGAAAGAGTTGGAAAAATTCATATTAAGTGAAGTTAGCCAGTCCCAAAGAAACATAGGTCCCATGGTTTCCCTTATTTGCAATAACTAGTATATATCTAGGACAAGCAGAAAAGGTCAAAAGCTATGTACATATGACCACATAAGATGATGTTAAGTGAAATAAACCCCAAGATGGGGACATAGTGTTTTTTTTTGCTTGCTATTGTTTTTAACATATTTAAAATGTATTATGTGATTTTTTTTTGTTTGTCTTGTATGTTCTTCCCCCATGGTATAACCCCTGTTTTGATGTCGGTGCCCTGCATCTTTCTTATACATTTTTCTAATTTGGGGAGGGGAAGGGAAATAACAAAATGCTGAAATAATGATACAGGTTGACCCACTGTAACAATGAGATGTTCAAGACACTATATTGAAAACGAACTTTACAATTTGGGGAGGGGAGGAGTTGGGAAAGTAGGGAGGGAAGGGATGATAGGGGAAAAGCAAAGGAGTACTGAGGTAACAATGCTTGAGAAGAAATGTAATCATTACCTTACTCATGAAACTGTAACCTCTCTGTAGAGTATTTTTACAATTAAAAACATATAAAAATAAAAAGAACTCTGAGCATCTCCTAGAATTTGGATAGAATGAGCTGAGGATGAGTAGCTCAAATCAAAATGCCAACTTCCCCAAAGCAGTGTTTGGAGCACTAGAATTAGTATGTCTTCCCACCCAATACACACCCTAGCCCCCTAACAAACCAATTACTAAATGGGCAAGGGAACTAAAGAGGGACTTCTCAAATGAAGAAATAAAAATGGCAAAGAAACACATGAGGAAATGTTCATCATCCCTGGTGGTGAAGGAAATGCAAATAAAGACAACCCTGAGATACCACTTTACCCCAGTCAGAATGTCCCACATCCACAAATCAGCCAACGACAAATGCTGGAGGGGATGTGGAGAAAGAGGAACCCTATTACACTGCTGGTGGGAATGTACACTTATACAACCACTTTGGAAAGCAGTCTGGAGGGTCCTTAGAAAGCTAAAGATTGACCTCCCTTACAACCCAGTCATACCACTTCTAGGCATCTACCCTGAACAACAGGAACCAATATACAAGGACACGTGCACCTCCATGTTTATTGCAGCACTGTTCACAATAGCTAGGCTATGGAAACAACCCAGATGCCCCACCACAGATGAATGGATCCAAAAATTGTGGTATCTATACACAATGGAATATTATGCAGCCATTAGAAATGACAAAATAATGGCATTTGCAGGGAAATGGATGGAGCTAGAAGGAATCATGTTGAGCAAGGTAAGCCAAGAATGAAGAGACAAACGGTACATGGTCTCCCTGATAAGTGGATGCTAAATCCAAAATGTTAGGTGATACGACAAAACTAACAGGACTTAAGAAACAAAGAACTCCCACTCATCTGGTTGAACCACTACTAAATATCCCCATGCTGCTGATCACATATATGGTATATAACATGTGAACACCGTTATATGTTACAGACTGTGATAGACAATTTGCTCCAGGAAAATTAGAATGAACTTGTGGCTTTAAATGAGCATCATTATTCCACAATACTGTGAAATTCCGGAAATTATATAATCACTTAATCACAATCAAAAAAAAAAAAAAAAAGAACCCCGGGGAAGGTAGGGAGGGAGGGGATGGTAGGGGGAAAACAATGGAGGGGGTAACAATGTTCAAGAGGAAGTATACTCATTACCTCACTCATGTAACTGTAACCCTCTGTATAGTATCTTTACAATAAAAAAATAAATAAATAAAAATAAAAAGAACTCTGAGCATCTCCTAGAATTTGGATAGAATGAGCTGAGGATGAGTAGTTCAAATCAAAATGCCAACTTCCCCAAAGCAGTGTTTGGAGCACTAGAATTAGTATGTCTTCCCACCCAATACACACCCTAGCCCCCAATCATTTTCTGATCACTACTTGGAGAATTCATGTATTTTTCTGATGAGGGGGGCTGAGGCCATTGGAAGCCTGGGACATTCAAACATTTTACTCTTTCCTGTGTCCAAGGTGGACCAAGAAAATTCTGAGATAGATAGTGAAGTCAGAGATCTAGCACTTCTCCAGGAGTTATTATTCTGGCTGATACTGGGGTTTTAAACCAGAATCCTGACCAGTCAGAATGTTTCTCACACTACTTAATAGAAACTAATGACACAGATACACTTCTGCGTAATTTGAAAGGATTTGACCTATCCATAAAAACCAGGCCCATCTGGTAAGAGAAAAAGGCCATTTAGAGGATTTACAGTATTGAAGCCTCTTTAACTGGCTTCAATGCAATGATCACACCTGCCATTGACTCACCACTGCAGGGAAAATTTGGGAAAGATTTGCTCTTTGATTGTACCAAGCCTTTCATAGACTTATATAAAAGAGTTCCTAGTCAAAGCAGGAAAACTTTAATGCTATCATTAAAAGGCCAGCTGAGTTCTGTTCTTAGGTGTTTATTACAAAACACTAATTCATGTAAAACAATGAAATGTGTCCTTCAAGACTGACTCTGCCACACATGGCCATGCCAGGACACTGAATGCTGCCTGCTGTCTGTGTTTAATTCAGGAAAAGCCCAACAACCAGCTCTTTCATGTTCTTGGAGCTCCAGAGACATGTATATGATCAGAATCAGACAAAATACTGTCAATGTAGAAGCCTCATCCTCAGAAGCAGAAGCTTAGAGGAAGCTCTCTGAACATACAGCCTCCTTCTGTTTCTTTTTCTTCTTGTCCTCCTTTCCCTTCTTCTTCTATTTTGTCCTCTTTTTTAACTTGCGCTATTAGAGATAAGTCCAAGCTGAAAAGCAAAGAGTACAGGAAAGAAGACACAACTACTAAACCTTTTAAATTTCTGCCTAACACATGTTCAACAGCTTCTTCTTGTATTAATCTATCACCAATAGTATGTAGAGCTAGCAGTCCACCCTCATGACTTTTCGAGCTAGGCCCACAGCTTCCATTGCCATGCAATAAAGTGAGGCTTGCACCTAAAATCCTAGCTACTATGGAGGCTGAGATATGGGGATCCTGGCTCAAAGTGAGCTCTTGAAGACAAATGAATGTGACTCTTATCTCCTATTAATCAGCAAAAAGCAGAAAGCAGAGCTTTGGCTGAAGTGGTAGAGTCCCAGCCTTGAGCAAAAAAGCTAAGTGAGAGCAATAGTTCAAACTCCGTACTGGCACAAAAAATGTGGAGAAAGATACAGATCTGGATGAAATATGAGAGAACTGATAATAACAACTGACAAGTTAGGGGCTAAGATAGAAAATGGTATTCTTATTGTGCCATACCAAAGATCCTTACCTACCACTGTAGCCTCCTACTACAGTGCTAGAAATGTGTTGTAGATGTTCTAAGGTTTAGCTGCTTCATGGCCCTGATTACTTGTTTTGCAAAGCTACCATCTCACACTGCTCTGTTCATTCCAATCTTATCTCATCTCCAAAAAGAAAAAAGAAATAACCTGCTTGATTTGTCTTAAAACAGCATAACAGAATTCCCACAGTCCTCATTCCCAAAACTAGATCAGTTTCTTGAAATTTTTCCCTCTCAAACTCCCTCTTATACATGCTCACCTTTTATGGCCAACTTAAAAATCTAAGAACTTTGATCTTGAAAGTTTTAGTCTGTGTTCTGTATAAGGAGAGAACAATGAAATAGAATGAAAAGATCTGAGTTTGAAAGTCACATCTGCAACTAACATGCAGTATGACCCTTGCAAATCATATTTTTTCTCTAAGCTTCAGTTTTTGATTTGTAAAATAGAGGTTACCTGTTCCTGATCATCCAGTTTCAACCTAGTTTTCTAAGCCATGTGACATGAAAATGATTGCATATAGTATGCAATAATATTATTTTCATGAGTGGTTATTCATAGAGTCTTCAGGCCTAAAGTTATACTATACAAGATTCAGAGGACTTGGCTTCTAGTGTTGACTATGCTTTCAAGTTGTTGGGTTACATTTGAAAATTGCATTATCACTTTACAAATGGATAAAACAGGGTTTATTGTTGAGTAGGTACCAATGGGAGGAAAGAGCACTAACACAGAAAGTCAACAAGAGTGAATATAGTTGAAGTACTTTCTATGTATATACAAAAATACATTAATGGAACTTGCTGAACCTGCTTTAAAAGGAAGAAGGAGAATGAGGAAGAGAGATTAAACTTGATCATGGTACATGGCAAGCATATATAGAAATATCACATTAAATCCTCCTTGTACAACTAATATATGATAATCAAAATGTCTTTATAAACCATGAACCAGATTGTCTGTCTTCTTGGGGTTCTTAGTATGGTTATAAATCTTGTGTTCATTTAGTCTGAACAATGGAGTTCTCCTTGTTCTCTCTTTGGTTCCAACTTTATGGCTAAAGGTTCTCTCTCACCAAAGGAGACTTCTAAAACACAATTCACCTTCTGGAAAACGATTCCTTAATTTCCCAAACTTAGGCTGCCTAGGCCACATCACTATCAGTCAGAGTGAATCATATCCTCTTACCTGACCACCTCCACTCCTACCATTCTTTATGGTTATTTCTCCAAATTGATACACATTACATTTTACTTCAATATATAGTTCAAGAACCACCTCCCCAGGAAGCCTTGAAGGTCTCCCTAACCACTTTCTTTCTGGACTCAGACATAATTAGACTCTCAAATATGCATTTCCTGATGTGAGCTTCCTAAGGTATAGTATCTTTTTCCTCCCAAATTCCCCCAAGTGACTCACACAGTGCCTGCCATGTGACTCAGTCAATGAAGATTTATTTTGGAGCCTCAGGCAGGCTTCTGATGGCTATTATGTCCCTAGCTCATGATCTACTTGGATGTAACAGACATACAATATCTAACTGCCATCTACCTAAGGAGCACCTAAACATCCTATTCTTGTTTCACATGGTCCTCTGAGGAAGAAACTTGGCACCACATGAATGTCTCTTGTTAAGGACATTGTACTCAAGCACCAAATTCATTCTTAAGTGAATTGACTTCCCTTTATGCAAGGGAAATAGCTGTGGTATGGTATGAGTTTAGAGCAATTTTTGTGCTCAGAACATCTCCAAGTTGCTTTTGTTTGGTCTGGAAGCTTGATTCTAACTGGCTGGGTTTTCTATGCCTCTAACCCTATGCATCCAGAGTAGTAAATGAGCTGTACAGTTTTTCAACAACTGGTGTAGTACAAGTTGCAATACACTTGGTGTCTAGACATTTTATTGGTTTTCATAAAATAAGTGTGGAGATAATGTGAATGGAGACAATATAGAGAAAGATTGGGAAGTGGCGTGGTGGCTCAAGTGGTAGAGCACTCGCCTTGAGCTGAAGAGCTCAGGGACAGCATCCAGGCCCAAAGTTCAAGCCTCACAATCAACAAAAAATAATGAAAAGAAAGATTGCCTCATTACAATATGAATGGAAATGGGATATCTTGAATGAAAATTTAAAATCTCACTTCTCTGTCCTATAGATAAACCTGTCTATTTTACACCTTTAAACGGCTTATTCAAGCATTTCTTATTATCCAGCCTGCAAATGGTCACTTTGAAAAGATCTAAGTAAAAAAGTCACAGCCTCAATCCTCAAGTTGTCCAATAGAATTTCCTTGGAGTTTCTCAGCCCAGAACTAGACCTGCAGTTCCCCTTCAGTCCAGATGCTTGACTAACGAAGGCTATAAAATACGGTAGCCCTTCCCAAATAGGAAAACTCAAAGTCTTATTCAGCCAATGTGCTATATTTGGAGCTGTATAAGCAATGTGGATGGTTGTCTTTTCGATGCATCAGGTAGTAATACTATGGTACAATGGAAAGACCATGAGTTTGTAGAATCAGAAAACCAAGAGTCAGACTCCCAGTTCTACCCCTTATCAACTGTGTCACTTTATGCAGGTCACTGGACCACACTGATTTCAATCTTATCTGCAAACAGAAAGTAAGTACCTCTAGGGATGGTTCATAGTTGATGCTCATAAAGTACTTGTACCCTTAGAACATGTCAGAGGTATAATAAGTACTGAGTACCCTCTTCTCTTTCCCCTAATTCCTCTTCTTATTGCAGTGAACAAAAACTATGTTCTTAGGGAAGTTCTGGTTTAAATGAAAAGCATTTTATAACTATAATGTGCTCTAGACAGAATAATGGACTCCATGGCCATGATTCTGTAACATAACTTTGCTTTGCCTCATTCCTAACTCAGATTATTCCCTTTCTAATTCTTCAGCCTTCAAGATTTTTCATGTCCTCCTGCTTATCCTAGAATGGTTCCCATTTCCCAAGTTGCTGATTTTCTCTCTTAATGAACTTTATTTTTGCATATCAACCTCAACTGTCACTACACCTGCTATAAATCGTGGGTGAATTTACCTCATTGAGCTGTTGGGAGGAGTCAAAATTTTTGAATACCAAAACCTCAGAAAATGCCAAAGCACTATGAGTCTTAATTGTCAGCATTACCACAAGTACAAATGGCAAAGCTGGGTGGAGTTGCCCAAAGAACATGATGTGGAAAGAAAGGCCTAGATTTGGAGTCACAAATCCTGAGCTCAAGCCCCTCATTAAGTCTGACATGAATTATAACCATAATAACTCAGATTTACTTAGTGCATTATAGCTGCAAAGTGCTTTCACATATATTCTCTCATTGATCCTCTTAATTGGTTTCTCTGTGCCAGTCTCTCAATGCTACAACGCTGCCAGCTAAAGTAAACTTCTCAAAGCACAAGCCTGATCATGTCATACCAACCATATTCTAAACCCTCCAGGGTTCCCTACTGCAAGCCAAACAAATGATATTATTTTCATAACAATAAAATACCATGTGGCTATGAAAAGGAAGGAAGTAGTTTCACATATGTTGATATTGAACAGTCTACAAGACACATTAGGTATGCTGTAATATGCCAGGCATTAGCAATTCATGCCTATAATCTTACCTACTCCAAAGGCTGAGATATGAAGAGTGCAGTTCAAAACCAGCCCAAGCAGACAAACATGAAAGATTTCCTCTTATTATAACGTGCTTTCTTGTGTCCTGGTTCTAGGGCTTGAACTTGGGGTCTTGAGCTCTTGCTTAGCTTTTTTGCCCAAGAGTAGTACTCTACAACTTAAGCCACATCTCCACTGCCAGCTTTTTGGTAGTTAATTGGAGATAAGAATCTCATGTATTTTCCTGCCTGGTCTGGCTTCAAACCTCAGTACTCAGATTTCAGCCTCCTGAGTGTCAAGGATTACAGCCATGAGCCACCAGTGTTTCACATCATACTTGCTGCTTCAGTCACATTTTCCACACTTTGTATGACTTCATGAACTCATGTAAATTCAAATAAATATATCATTTCATATTTTAGAATTGCACTATGCCTCTGATCCTCTGAGATATATGTGGAATATTGTAGTTCTACCATCTAAAATGACTAGTGATTCTTCCAAATGTATTATGTTTACATCTATATTTTCTTTAAACAGATAAAACACTTTCTAAATTAGTAGAACTAAAATGAATTGGATTTTAGTATAGCTAAAATGAGTTGTTGGACTATGTCTGAGGATTACCTTTGGATAATCCATCTAGATAAGCTTAGTAGAAATCATCACGTTCCACTAGTTTATCAGGTTAAAGACAGGTAAGTTGTAGCTCAGTTGAATCATTCATCATAGAAGAGATAGACATTACTTTCATCATCACAAGAAAATATAAAGCTATAGCCAAATGTGTTATAAACATACCAACTCTATCTAGCATGTAGTAGATGCTCAATAAATGCTTGGAAAGCTGCGTGGATGGGTACTTCCATAGTTTATTACAAAAGAATGCCATGGGGAAAAACATTAATTACTATTCTAATTTCACACTGTGCTCTGCTCAGCTTTGTCCAAAACAACAAAGCAAAAAACCTCACAGGTATATACCTATAATTCAGCTTTTGAGATCCTTACTGACAAAACAACAAAACAAGCCCCGTGATGCCAGAGTACAAACATCAACAGATATGTTAATAGTTAGGAAGTCAAGCAGGATGGATTTGGTTTTAAATATTGCCCTTGAGAGCTAGATTGGATGGACTGAATCACCATTTTATGTTCTATGGATAATACAGTGCACTTCTCAAGGTTTTGGTGACTTTCTAGGAACTTTCCAATTTGACGGTCACTTCTAGCTTAAATTTGTGCCTTTGTGATTTCTATGTCTATACTTCCATCTTTCAGATTTTTTTCAATATTTATACAATGTACTGATCTTACTTTTTGAATTCTACCAAACAAAGAACAGTCACATAAAAATTAGATCTTCATTCACTAGACACTATGTCAACAGTGAACTATACAACTTGTGAGGGAAGGGTTGGTAAGGAAAAAACTGAGAGAAACTGAAAGAAGAATTGACATGTTCAAAAACAAATGTACTCATTACCTGACATGTAACTGTAAGACCTCTGTACATCACCTTTACAATATTTTTAATGGGTCTTCCACTATGTTGAAAATGAACTACTGTATACAACATATGGTTGGAAGTGAAAAGGAAAAACTAGGAGAGAGCAAGGGAAGAGGTGACATTTTCCAAAAAGAAATGTACTCATCTAATACAACTGTAACTATACAGAAGTACATCACTTATAAAGGTGATTTATTGTTATTATAACAATGAAAATCCACACAAAAATTTATCTTCATGGAGCTGGGAAGGTGGCTCAGTGGTAGAGTGCTTGCCTTGCATGCCTGAGGCCCTGGGTTCGATTCCCAGCACCACATAAGCAAAAAGAAAAAAGCCGGAAGTGGCGCTGGGGCCCAAGTGGTAGAGCGCTAGCCTTGAGCTGAAGAGCTGAGGGACAGCGCCCAGGCTCAGAGTTCAGACCCCACGACCAGACCCAAAAAAAAACAAAACAAAACAAAATTTATCTTCATGACAGAGTAGCTTGTTTTCTCCATTGCATTTAAAATGTGAGAGAACAAGCAAACAAATTGCAGCATATCTTTTTAAATCTAATCTAGGAAGTCACATATTATCACTTCTATCCATAATTGACATCATAATTGCATAATTTCCTTTAATAAAAATTCAGCATCTCTTGTTCAAATAGTAGGAAAACTAGTGTTAAATACAATAAAATATGTCATTTTCTTTTCTTTCATGATCAGTCCTTCAGCTTGGTATGATATTTTATGATTTTGTATTGAATATTCTAAAACTATCAGCTATAAGCATAAATTGGAGCCTAATTTTGGCCTTTCATCTTTATTGTGTAATACTAGTCTAAATTGGAAACATCAGAAACATTTACTCACACGTAACCACAAAAATATGTATTTTAGATCACAAACAAGGCTATACTAACTTTAGTACAGCACAACTATATTTATTGCAGCATTATTTACCATAGCTAAGATATGGAACCAATACAGATGTTCCTTAGTAGATGAATGGATCAAGAAAATTATATATATATATAATATATATATATATATAAAATGGAATTCTATGCCTCCATTAGAAAGAATGACACCGCCCCATTTGTTAGGAAATGGAAAGAATGACACCGCCCCATTTGTTAGGAAATGGAAAGACTTGGAAAAATTATGTTAAGTGAAGTAAGCCAGGCCCAAAGAAACATAGGTCCCCTGGTTTCCCTTAACTGCTAAAACTAGTCTAGGACAAGCAGAAAAGGTCAAAAGCTATGTATATGTGACCATATAAGATGATGTTAAGCGAAATTAACTCCAAGATTGGGACATAAGTGGTTTTTTCTTTCTAGTTATTGTTTTTAATGTACTTATAATATACTATGTGATTTTTTTTGTTTCTTTTGTATGTTCTTCCCCCATGGTATAACCCCTGTTTTCTCTGTATTTGATCCAATGCCCTGCATCTTGTACATACAGCTTTAGAACTTGGGGATGGGAAGGGAAATATCAAAATTCTGAAATAAGGATACAAGTTGACCCATTGTAACAATAAGATGTACAAGACGCTATGTTGAAAATGAACTTTACAATTTTGGGTGGGGGAGGGAGGAGTTGGGAAGGTGGTGAGGAAAGGGATGGTAGGGGAAAAACAAAGGAGGAGGTAACAAGGCTAGATAGGAAATGGACTCATTACCTTACTCAGGTAACTGTAACCCCTCTGTACAGAATTTTTACAATAAAAATACATAAAAAAGAAAAAAATATGTATTTTAGCATGCATTGAGATGACTAAAAGAGATAAGCAAATATAGACTTCAGAAGAATAGAAAGAGTCCCCTAAACACAGAAAAGTCATGCAAAGCATACTCTCATGGAAGTGGAACCACCTGTAGGAAGAGGGCAGAGTGCAAACCTTTGATGCCTGGGACACACACTAGCTCAAATTTCTTGTCAGTGGCTTTTCCTAGAAAATCAGCATGCTACACATGCTATAAGACCTAGCCAAGTGCTTTCTTTTTTCCACAGATTCACTGCTTCAACTTATAATAGACAGGAACTTTCTAAGAAGGTTACAAACCCCAGCAGGGACATATGGTGTACCTACCTCAGGTATAGGCAATGAGCTTTGGTCCAAATCATTTGTACTCTCTGACAAGTCTTCCACTATAGGTGTCATGGTACTGGTAATTCAAGGTGAAGATGGTACCACCATATCTAATGCTACAGTGCCAGGGTCCATGTAAATCCAAACACCACCTATTCCACCTCACTTCTAGACCACTATTATAGACAGAATGATAATAGTTGAAGGTAAGAGGAAGAGTCCAAGTAGGTTCTTGGGAGATAAAAAGTAGGTGTATAAAGGCCAAGGATCCGTCTCAGAGGCAGGAAGAGAGCAAGGAATGGGACTTCGTGGCTGGCTTAGTACTTAATTGCTGTGTTCAAAGTTAAATTATGATCAATTTGAAGACAATGACAACAGAGCATTTAAACTAAAGTGAAGAGCTGTTTTGAGTGCATAGCCCTTTGTGACTACATTGGTCACAAATCAGTGAAGCCAACCTGTTCCTACTTTATGCTCTTTTTCATCCACACTAACTCAGGTACACGAGGAGAGAGGCCGTGATGTTTGGAAATTGAGATGTTGGGATTTTTGGACTTTTCTTTTTTCTTTTTTTGGCGATCATGGGGCTTGAACTCTGGGCCTGGATGCTTTCCCTCAGCTCTTCAGCTCAAGGCTAGTGCTCTACTACTTGAGCTACAGCGCCACTTATGGTTTTCTGCTGGTTTATTGCAGGTATGAGTCAAGCAGAAAAGGTCAGATAAGGTGATGTTAGGAAAATGAACCCTAAGATATGTATTCAAATGTTTTTTCTTTCATGCATTTGTTTCCTACGCATTTATAAGATTATTTCTTTGTTGCTTTGTATGTCCCTCCCCCACAGTATAACCCCTGCTTTCACTGTATTTGATGTCGGTATAATTTTTGGAGGGGAAGGGGAAAAACAAGTCATTTAAATAAGGATACAGGTGGACCCATTGCAACAACGGGATGTACAAGTTGTCATGTTGAAAACAAACTTTACAACTTTGGTGGGAGGGGGAGGTGGGGGGCGGGGGGAGGCTGGGAAGGGATGGGAAGGGGAAACAAAGGAGGAGGCTACAATGCTTGCTAAGAAATGTACTCATTATCTTGCCCATGTAATTGTAACCCCTCTGTACAGTATTTTCACAATAAAAAATAAATAAAAATTAAAAAAAAAGATTCTCATGGCTTTTTCTGCCCAGGCTGGCCTTAAACCATGATCCTCAGATTTCAGCCTCCTGAATAGCTAGGATTACAGGCGTGAGCCACTGGTGCCCTGCCTTGTGGAGTTTTCTTGACTCACCTCTTTTTATCCTATGCTAGATTTGGGGCTATATCTCCTTTTCAGCATAATGTGGAACTTACTCCTATGTTAACATGTAATCCAATATATTGGCAGGGGTTATAAAATATAGATGACTACATTATTAGTGCCAACACTGTGTCTAGTGCAATGTGAAGGCTCAATTAATGTTGTTGAATCAATAGTCTTCCTATACTAAATTTAAATTTTAATGGAATCTAAGCTCCGTGATAATGTATTGGGAAGAATCTGTGAAACTTGTCAATAGAGACACATCCCAAGATATTGTTTTCTTTAACTTTTAAGAAGTAAAATATTTATTTGAATATCTGTGAAAAAGCAGAGTATAAGTTTGCTTCTGTTCATTTCCAAATTTCAATTCTGAGAGCTTTTTAAAATTACTCACATTTTTACAAAATCATTCTATTTGTATAATAATATATATGTATGATTTTTAATTTTGTAGGATTATTAATATTAAGTGATTTTCACCTAAATAAACAAACTCAGAGATGACAATGGTAAAATCACCACTTAAAAAAACCAACATTCAGAACTATATTATAAGGGAATACTTCTCAAACCTTTAAGCTAATAAGCTTGAGAATATGGAAGAAATGGATGAATTTCTAGCAAATATTGACATACATAAACTAAACCAAAATGATTCAAACCAACTTAACAGATGCACATTGAGCATCAAAATAGAAACAGCAATAAGAGACCTCCCAACCAAGAAAAACTCAGGACCATATGGATTTACAGTTGAATTCTACAAGGCCTTCAATGCAGAACTCACACCAAACTCCTCCAACTATTCAATGAAATTGAAAGTGAAAGTTCACTACCAAACTTCTAGGAATCCATCATAACTCTCATCCCAAAACCAGATAGGGACTCATCAAAGAAAGAGAACTATAGACCCATTTCTTTGATGAAAATCGATGCAAAATTTCACAAAATTTAGGTTAATTGATTTCAATTCATCCAAAAAATCATACACCATGATCAAACAAGATTCATTTCAGGGATGCAAATATGGTTCAATATATGCAAATCAATTAATATAATTCATCACATCAACAAGGGCAAGGATAAGAATCACATGATTATTTCAACAGATGCACAAAAATCATTTGACAAGATCCAGCACCCCTTCGTGATGAAAGCTATGGAAAGACTAGGAATCCATGGAACATTCCTCAATATATTAAAGGCTGTGTATGACAAACCTACAGCTAGCATTATACTTAATGGCGAAAAGCTAAAGCCATTTCCACTTAATTCAGGAACGAGACAAGGATGTCCACTCTCGCCGCTTCTCTTCAATTTAGTATTAGAATGCCTACCAAGAGCAGTAAGACAAGATGCAAACATAAAGGGGATTCAAATAGGGAAAGATGAAGTAAAACTATCCCTCTTTGTAGATGACATGATCTTGTATTTAAAGAAACCCATGGACTCAAATTCCTTGAGCTGATCGGAAACTTTGGCGAAGTTGCAGGGTACAAAATTAACCCTGTAAAATCAATGGCTTTTCCCTATATCAATAATGAGAACCGTGAAGATGAAATCAGGAGAGAAACTCCTTTTTAATAGCACCACAAAAATAAAATACCCAGAAATTAAATAAAGAATTGAAGGACTTCTATGATGAAAAGTTTAAAAACATGAAAAAGGAAATTAAAGCAGAACTAAGGAAGTGGAAAAACCTCCCATGCTCCTGCATTGGGAGGATTAACATCGTGAAAATGGCATTACTGCCAAAGGTTATCTACAAATTCAACACAATACCTTCAATATCCCAAACTCATTCTTCAAAGAAATAGAAGAAGCAACCCAAAAATTCACATGGAACAATAAAAGACGCCAAATAGCAAAAATAATCCTTAGCAGAAACAACAATCCTGGAGGAATATCATACCAAACTTCAAACTCTACTACAAAGTCACAGTAATCAAAACAGCTTGGTACTTGCACAAGAACAGACCTGAGTACCAATGGAATAGAAATGAAGACCCAGAAATGAACCCAAAGACCATCTAATCTTTGATAAGGGAACTAAAAAAATAGAATAGAAGAAAGACAGCCTCTTCAGTAAATGGTGCTGGCAAAATTGGCTAATCACCTGTAGAAAGCTAAAAATAGATCCTTATCTGTCACCCTGCGCCAGAATCAACTCCAAATGGATCGAAGACATCGGCGTCAAAGCAGACATCCTGAAAACATTACAGGAAGGAGTAGGAGAAATTCTAGGACTCCTTGGCACAGGCCTAAATTTCCTTAATAAAGACCCAGAAACACAACAACTCAAAGAAAGGTTGGACAAATGGGATGGGATTGAATGAAACTGCAGAGCTTCTGCATGGCAAAGGACATAGCTACCAAGATCAATAGGAATCCCATGGATTGGGAGAAGATCTTCACTAGCCATACAATGGACAAGGATCTCATATCTAAAATAAACTTGGAGTCAAAAAATTAAATCCTCCAACAACAAATCCTCAAAGAAACAACCACCTGAGTATTAAGTGGGCTAAAGACTTGTCTGAAGAGGAAAGAAGGATGGCCAATAGATCATGAAGAAATGCTCAACTTCTCTAGCTATAAAAGAAATGCAAATCAAAACAACATTGAGATACCACCTCACCCCAGTTAGAATGGTTAGAATCAAGAAATCTAATAACAAGAGATGCTGGAGGGGATGTGGCCAAAAGGGAGCCCTACTGCATTGTTGGTGGGAGTGTAAACTTGTTCAACCACTTTGGAAGGCAGTATGGAGGTTCTTCAAAAGACTCCACATAGAGCTCCCCTATGACACAGCAATCCTACTTTTGGGAATTTGCCTAAATTATCATAAACAAGGTCATACCAAAGCTACCAGCACAAGCATGTTTATGGCAGCATTATTCACCATAGCTAAGATATGGAACCAACCCAGATGCCACTCAGTAGATGAATGGATCAAAAAAATGTGATATATATATATATATATATATATATAATGGAATTTTATGCCTCCATCAGAAAGAATACACTACCCCCTTTGTTAGAAATTGGAAAGATTGGAAAAAAATTATATTAAGTGAAGTAAGCCAGACTTAAAGAAACATAGATCCCATGGTTTCCCTTATCTGCTATAACTAGCATATGTCTAGGACCAGCAGAAGTGGTCAACAGCTATGTACATATGACCATATAACCTGATGCTAAGTGAAATGAACCCCAAGATAGGGACACAAGAGATTTTATCTTTCTTGCTGTTCTTTTTAATGTACTTATAATATAGTATGCGATTTTTTTTGTTTCTTTGTATGTTCTTCCCCCATGGTATAACCCTTGTTGTCACTGTATTTGATTCCAGTCTCCTGCCTCTTGTATATACTTTTTTCTAATTTGGGGATGGGAAGGGAAATAATAAAATGCTGAAATAAGGATATAGGATGACCCAATGTAACAATAAGATGTACAAGACAGTATGTTGAAAATTAACTTTGCAATTTTTGTGGGGGGGGGGGAGGAGTTGGGGGTGGGGAAAAAAAAGGATGGTAAAAGAAAAAAAGGAGAGGGTAACAATGCTCAGTAGGAAATGGACTCATTACCTTGCTCATATAATTGTAACTCCTTTGTACAGTATCTTTACTATATATATATATATATATATATACACATAAGTATATCTTTACTATATATATTGTTTATTATTATATATAGAGAGAATTCATATATATGCATCTATAAATTATATTTCCCCTAAATTAGTAAATCAGTATTTTTACTTGAAATTGTTTCAAGCCAAGAAAGGCCAAATAAGTGTCATTTGATCCACTCATATCCACTTCAAATTCAGCCATTATGTAAGTAACATATATTTAGCTTCTCTATCATTTTTTCATGGAAGGAAAATATAAAATATCCTAGGCAAGTTTGTTTATCCTACAAAATTAAGAAGAGTAAGGGAAGGGGTACATAGGGGAGGGATAAGTGAAAATGTTGAAAAGGGTGACATTGATCAAGATTCGTTGTAGTCATAAATTGAATTATTAAATGAAAACTTTGTACAACTACTTAAAGGCAATAATAATTAGAAAGTTTTGAAATTGAAATTGTCTTAATATTTTAAAAAATCAAGTGATTCTGGTATTTTAAAATAAGTTATAAAATATACTAGTATAAAACAACTGGTGAGAAAGGAAACAGTAGCCAATCTGAGCCTAGCCATGGCCTCTTTTTTATTTCCATATTAATTCAAGAATTAGATTTTTTCTATTTGTGTAAAAATCACTTGAAGATTTTATAAAGAATACATGGAATCTGTAAATTACATTGGGTGCTATGAACATTGTGCAGAATATCTTTTAATTTGTGTGTATGACATCTTCAGTTGTTTCATCAATATTTTGTCATTTTCAGTATACAGATTTTTTTTACTTCTTTGGTAAAGTTTAGCCTTAAGAAGGGAAATATGGAGAAAAATGAGGGAGGAAGTAACAAGTTCAACAAGAAATGTACTCACTACTTATGAAACTGTAACCCCTCTGTACATCACCTTGGCAATAAAATTAAAATTAATTTGGGGCATTATTTTAAATGGTATTGTTTTCTTAATTTCTATTTAAGATGATATTTGCTTTGTTTGTTGATGTTGGACCCTGTAACTTACCTAAATTCATTTACACTTCTATCAGCCCTTTGTTGAACTCTTTAGGGTTTTCTATCATATCATTTACACAAAAGACAGTGTTGTTTCTCCATCATTTTAATGATTTTTATTTTTAAATAGGTTTTTATTGTAAAAATACTGTACAGAGGGGTTACAGTTACATGAGCAAGGTAATGAGTACATTTCCTATCAAGCATTGTTTCTTGCCTGATTGCTGTGGCTAGAACTTTCAGTACTATGTTGAAAAAAAGTGGTAAACGAGAAAAATGTTCATTTATTTTTTCCATTGTATACATTTTGGCTATGAATATTTTCTTTCATTCCTAGTTCATAGAAAGTCATGTAAAGGCATTTGATTTTGTCAAATGTGTTTTCTGCATTAGTTGAAGTGATCCAATGTTTCCCCCCGCTTTGCTCTGTTGCTGGGGTATTTTGTATTGTTTTTGCATGTTGAAGCAAGCTGAATCATGGCAATTAATCCTATTTGACTACGCTATCCAATGTTTTCCATGTGCTTCAAATTACTCGTATTTAGTTCAGAATTTGTATATTGAGTTTCTCAATATTCATAAAGTATAATTAACAGCACACATTTCTCTTTTCTTCTATTATCTTTATCTAACTGCAGTATAAGGGTAATGCTGACCTCTGAGTGAGTCTGGAAGAGGTATTTCCATTTCAATCTTTTTGAAAACATGAGAAGAATTATTAATTATTTGTTAAATAATTGGTAAAATACAGTAGCAAATATTCCACATATGAAAGAGAACAAGCTATACTTGTCTTTTTCAATCTAGCTTATTTCACTTAACATAATGGTCTCTAGTTCTATCCCTTTTCCTGCACATGAAATAATTTCATTTTTATTGATGGTTAAATGATACTTCATTATTGTGCATATATACTGCATTTTCTTTATCCATGTATCAATTGTTAGGTTAACAGTATTGAAGTACATTGTCAGTGTATATGAAATTTCATGGTGAAATCCTTTGTACAATTAATATATAATCAATAAAAATTTTAAATAACAAAATACACTAGTGAATGCATTTGGGTTTTGGGGGAGGAAAGAAGGGTTCATGTCTGTTTCAACCTCCTAATCATTTATAACCAAATTTTTATTTTTAATTTCTTTTTAAATGTGGAAGTCTTTTGTGAGTTGTGTGCTTTTATGATATTGATCATTTTCACTGTGCTATCCAGTTCATTGATATTCACAACATTTTTGTATTCTTTTTATGTAATGCCAATATTAACTCTAGTTTAATTTCTAAGTTTAATAATTAGAGACTTTTTTCCAGAGCAGACGACTGAACTCAGGGCCTTGCACTTTCCAGGCTTTTCCACTGAGCTTTTCCACTGAGCTAAATCCCCAACCACTTTTCTTCATTTCTTAATCTACCTGTTATGGTTTGGATAGGAAGTATCCCCCACAAATGTCTTATTAATAAAGTCTTGCTCTATAGTTGCTAGTACTATTTGGGGAGCTTTTGGAACCCTTAAGAGGTGAACCCTCACTAGGGGAAGTAAGTGATTGAGGGGAATGTGCTTGAGAGTAGTACTTTGTTACTGGTACACCTCTCTCTCCCTCTCTGTTCTGCTGCTCCTTGGGTACCATATGGTGACTCAAATTGCTCTTCCATGCCCTCTCTACCATGATGCTTTGCTTTATTATGGCCCAAACCAATGGAACTGGCCAACTATTAAATGAAATCTCAAAATCAGTGAACTTAAACAAATCTTTTTACTGTCAATTGTTTTCACAGTGATGAAAAGTCTAACACATTACCTAAAGATTTGATCATTGTGAGATTTTCAAACAGCTAACATTGATTAATTTTTCTATTGTTTTCTATTTTCAGTGTATCTGTTCATTTTCCTCCCCTTTGCTAGTTTTAGATATAATTTGCTCTTCTTCCTCTAGTTCCCTAAAATGCAAAGTAAGACATTCATTTGAGAGTTTTGACTTTTTAAATGTATGTGTTTATGACTGGACATTTCTGTCATGTTTTGTTATAGCTCTTAAGTTTCTGTATGTTATAATTTCATTTTGATTTTTGTTTTCTTCTTTTCACTTTTTTTAGCTTTTACATCAGAGCCAAACTGCATGAGTCAACAAACCCTCATCACTGCCAACAATTGTAGGAATCATATTCCATCGTACATGCACCAAAATTTCATATTCAACAATGAGTTCCAGGTTGCAAAAGAGAATTTACTATTTGTACCTGTCTCTAAAGTTTTGTTACAAATCAAACACACACACACACACACGTGCTACTCAATAAGTTTTCTCAAAGTATTTTCTAATTTATAAAAGGAAATTTTATTTTGGGGCTGGGAAGGTGGCTCAGTGATAGAGTGCTTGCCTTGCATGCCTGAGGCCCTGGGTTCGATTCCTCAGCATCACATAAGCAAAAAGAAAAAAACCGGAAGTGGCACTGTGGCTCAAGTGGTAGAGTGCTAGCCTTGAGGAGAAATGCTGAGGGACAGCACCCAGGCCCAGAGTTCAGGCCCCACGACCGGACCCCCCACCCCCAAAAAAAGGGGAAATTTATTTGCCACATATTTGTTAGTTTCCTAATTTTCTTCCTGTTAAGTTCTATGTTTACTTCATTGTAAAAAGAGAAGATAGCTTTATTTTAAAAAAATAAATAAGTATTAAAAACATCATAAAATTTTAAAAAATTGCAATCTTATTTTGTGGCCTAATATATTGTGTATCCTGGAAAATGATCCACATGAGAAATTGTGGTTTTGGTTGTATAGTGTGCTGCACATCTGTCAGGTTTAGTTGGTTTATGATGTAGTTCATGTCCTCTGTTTCCTTATTGATCTTCTATTTGTTTTTTCCATAAACTATTGAACATGGTACATTAAATTTCCCTACTATTATTGATGAACTATTCTTTTTACCTCCTAGCTGTAAGAATTTCTTTATATAATTTCAAATAAATCATTTTGATGCATGAATAATTATAATTTTCATATATTTTTGTTAAATTACCTTATTAATATATAGTACGTTGCTATTATCTGATATTGTTTACTTGAACTCAGTTATGTCAAATACTGGTATAGCCACCCCAGCTCTTTGTTTACATTTATATCTATTTCCTTCCGTGTGTGTGTCTGTGTGTGTTTGTGTGTCTGTGTGTGCGTGTAACAGACCTGAACTCAGGACCTGGTTGCTGTCCCTGAGCTTTGTTTTCTGATGGCTAGCATTCTACTATGTGAGCCCCTTCTGGCTTTTTGAAGGCTAATTGGAGAAAAGGGTCTCATAGACTTTCCTGCCCTTTGGCTTCAAATCCACCATCCCCAGATTTCAACCTCCTGAGTAGCTAGGGTTACTGTCAGGAGCCTAGCACCTAGCTTGTTTCCTTCCTTTTACTTTCAACCCATTTGCAATTTTACAACTTAAGTAAGAGTCTCTTTGTATTGTTGCATATAATTGAAATGTGTTGTTAAAAATCTGTTCTTTTTGAGGAGTGGACAAAGGGGTGACAGGAAAGGAGTGAGAAAGGGTGATCAAATGCACTCATTAAATTCAATGTACATTTCATAAAAAATGAATTACTTAATATAGGAGTAGGGACAGGAGGGAGAAAACAGAAGAGAATGAAGGAATGGGTGACATTGACCAGGATACACTGTACTCATAACCTGATTTATAGAATTGTAACCTCTATGTACAAATAATAATAACAATCACAAAGAGAAAAAAGTCTGTTCCATCAACATATGACTTTTGCTTAGAATATTTAATCAGTTTACATTTAAAATAGTTATTGATAAAAAAGGCATTTCTTCTGTCATTTCACTCTTTTTGTGTATAAGCTACAAATATCTTTATGTGACCACCATGTAGAGCATATTTAACTTACGATGTTTCCAATTTAACTTTAGTCACATACAAAAACTAGTCTCACAAATCTCTGTGCTTTTTTTGCTGCAGATGTCAAAAATTACATTTATATACAATTTGTATTTGTCATTCAAATCCTTTAAAAAGTAAAAATGCAGTTGTGAAATAAGAGTAGAATTTTAGTAGCCTTCATAAATTCTCCTATATTTATCTTTACTTGTGAACTTTACATTTCATACAATCCCATTACTCTCTACCATTTTTTCATATTAATCCTAAGTGCTGCCTTGACAGTTTTATAAGGCAGGTGTAATAGTAATGAATTCTTTCAGTTTTTCCTTTCTGGGAATGTCTTAGTTTCTTTCTTTTAAAAATTGTGATAGACTATGCACAATGCAAAATTTACCATTTCTACCTTTTTAAATGCACATTTGAATAGGATTAAAACCATTGGAATGTGTGTGTGTGTATATATATAGATATATAGAGATATATTATAGATATTAGTACTATCCATGTCCACAATTTTATTGTTGGTACTGAATTTGAACTCAAGATCTTGTGTTTGCTAAGAAAGCACTCTACCTTTGAGCTATGTCATAAGCCCTCCATACATTTTTTCATAAGCTCAAACTAAAACTCTGCATTGATTAAGCAATAGCTTCCAATTCTGCCCACTCCTAGCTCCTAGTGACCACTATTCAACTCTGTCATTAATGAGCTTGAATACTCAATGAATTTCATTTAAAGTCAATCATATTGTATTTGTCCTGAACTTGAATTCTCAATGAATTTCATTTAAATTCAATCGTATTGTATTTGTCCTGTTGTGACTGATATATTTCACACAAAATAATGTCTTTGGAGTTTTATATGTTGTAGCATATTGTGGTGACATTTGTGCCTCTGTGTGTGTGTGTGTGTGTGTGTGTGTGTGTGTGTGTGTGTGTGTGTGTGTGTGTGTGTGTTCCTTCATCCTGGGGCTTGTGCTCAAGGCCTGATTTCTGTCCCTGGGCTTTTTGCTCAAAGCTAGTGTTCTACCACTTCAACCACAGCTATACTTCCAGCTTTTTTGATGGTTAATTGGAGATATAAATCTCACAGACTTTCCTGCCTAGGCTGGCTTTGGACCACAATCCTCAGAACTCAGCCCCCTGATTAGCTAGAATTACAGGCATGAGCCCCAGTGGCCGTCACCCACATTATTTCCTTTTGAGTATAACATACATATGCACACTCACATATTTATGCAACCATATATGTATATGTATATCTAGCTATGTTCCTGTATATGTACTTATCTTGCATCAATCAGTATACATTACATTATACATCATATTATACAGTATATGTATATATATACATATATATATATGTGTGTATATATATATCTATATATATATATGTACATATCTATGGTACTGGGGGTTGAAGTCAAGGCCTTGTAGTTATTCATTTTTTTTTATGACTGATGCTCTATCATTTGAGATATGACTCTAGCTTGGCTTTTTGGTCATCAATTTGAGATGGAGTTTTGAGGATATTTTTAGCTTGAGCTGGCTTCAAATTTTGCTCTTTCAGGTATTAGGCTCCTAAGTAGCCAGAATTACAGGTATATTTTCTTTCTGGTTGCCCTAGGAACTACACATATAAGAATATATGTAAGTGAAGGAAATATTTTTCAGATATAGTTGATGCTGGCCACATTGTTTTTTTTGTCAGTCATGGGGCTTGAACTCTGAGACTGGGTGCTGTTCCTGAGCTCTTAAGCTCAAGGCTAGTGCTCTACCACTTCTGGTTTTCTGGTGGTTAGTTGGAGATTAGAGTCTAACAGACTCTAACTTCCTAGGCTGGCTTTTAGCCATAATCCTCAGATTTCAGCCTCCTGAGTAGCTAGGATTACAGGCGTGAGTCACCGGCATCCAGCTGATCACCACTTTTTATTTAACTACTTTAAATATCATTCCTTTCACCCTGTCCTGAAGAGTTTCTGATGAGTGATCTGCTACTAAAATTGATGGGCAATTAAAATTTGGCTCCAGTGGTAGAGTTACAGCTTTCAGTGAATTAAAGAAAGAGAACTAAGTTTAAGCTCCAGTACTGGCATAAAAATAAATAAGTAAATAAACAATCAAATTGTCAAGGACTTTTATATGTAATGAGAAAATTTGCTGATTTTTTTCCTTGTCTTTGTGAAAATTTGTTCTGTTCTCTTCCAGTTTATCTTACTTTGAGTTCATTGAGTTTCATACACTTATAGTCTTTCGTCATATTTAGAAATTTGTACTGTTAGTCCCTCAAATTCTCTCTGAGCATTTTTCTCTTTCCTTCTGGAGTTCTCACTACGTAATTATTTGCTGTACAGAGGCATTACAGTTACATGAGGAAGGTAATGAGTACATTTCTTATTAAGTATTGTTGTCTCTTCCTTTGTTTTTTCTCTACCATCCCTTCCCTCCCATCTCCACAACTACACTTTCCTCCCCTCCTCCTCAATTGTAAAGTTCGTATTTCGACATAGCTTCTTGTACATCTCATTGTTGCAATGGGTCAACCTGTATGCCTGTTTAAGCAATTTGTTTTTCCCTTCTCCCCAAATTATATGAACACAGTGAAAACAAGGGTTATACAGTGGGAGAGGAATATACAAAGAAAAAAAAAATCACATGGTACTTATAGATATGTTAGAAACAATAGGAAGAAAGGAAGCAAAACAGTTGTATCCATATCTTGGGGTTCATTTTGCTCAATATCATCTTATCTAACCTTTTCTGCTTGACTCAGACATATACTAGTTATTGCAAATAAGGGAAACTATGGCACCTGTTTCTTTGGGCCTGGCTTATGTCACTCAATATAATTTTTTTCCAAGTCTTTCCATTTCCTAACAAATGGGGCAGTGCCATTCTTTCTGATGGAGGCATAGAATTCCATTGTGTGTATATACCACATTCTCTTAATCAATTCATCTACTGAGGGGCATCTGAGTTGGTTCCATATCTTAGCTATGGTAAATAATGCTGCAATAAACATAGTTGTGCTGGTAGCTTTAGTATGGTCATGATTGTGATCAACTGGATAAATGCCCAAAAGTGGGATTGCTGGGTCATAGGGGAGCTCTATGTGGAGTCTTTTGAGGGACCTCCGTACTACTTTCTAAAGTGGTTGAACAAGTTTACACTCATCCCCTCCAGCATCTCTTGTTATTAGAGTTCTTGATTATAGCCATTCTAATAGGGGTGAGGTGGTATCTCAATGTTATCTTGATTTGCATTTCTTATGGCTAGAGAAGTTGAACATTTCTTCATGTGTTTATTGGCCATTCTTATTTCCTCTTCAGAAAAGTTTCTCTTTGACTCTTTAGCCCACTTATTTATTGGGCAGTTGTTTCTTTGAGGATTTGTTGTTGGGGGATTTAATTTTTTGAGTTCCAAGTATATTTAGACATGAGTCCCTTGTCCATTGTATGGCTAGTGAAGATCTTCTCTCAATCCGTGGGCTTTCTATTGATTTTGCTAGCTAAGTCTTTTGCCATGCAGAAGCTCTGCAACTTCATGCAATCCCATTTTTCCAACTTTTTTTTAGCTTAATCAAAGAAGTGAAGGACCTCTGTAATAAAAACTTTAAAAACCTGAAAAAGAAAATCAAAACAGAACTTAGAAAGTGGAAAATCCTCCCATGCTCCTGGATTGGAAGGATCAACATCTTGAAAATGTCAATACTTCCCAAGGCTATCTACAAATTCAATGTGATAGCTATCAACATTCAACCTCATTCTTCAAGGAAATAGAAGAGGCAATCCAAAAATTCATATGGAACAATAAAAGACCGTGAATAGCAAAAACGATCCTTAACAGGAAGAACAAACTCTACTACAAAGCCATATTAATCAAAACAGCTTGGTATTGGCACAAGACCAGACCTCAGGACCAATGGAATAGAATTGAAACCCCAGAAATGAACCCACAAACCTATAGCCATCTAATCTTTGATAAGAGAGCCAAAAAAATAGAATGGAAGAAAGACAGCCTCTTCCATAAATGGTGCTGGCAAAATTGGTTAATCACTTGTAGAAAACTAAAGCTAGATCCTTATATATCACCCTGCACCAGAACCAACTCCAAATGGATCAAAGACCTTGGAGTCAAAGCAGACACTCAAATCATTACAGGACGGAATAGGAGAAACCCTAGATCTCCTTGGCACAGGCCGAAATTTTCTTAATAGATTTGCTTTTATACTGGGAAGTGTTCCTCAAGTACTGTAGATTCTATTCCTTCTCTTTATTCTTTTTTGCTTGATAATTTTAATTGCTGACTCTTCAAGTTCAGATTCTTTTTGTTGTCTACTCAAATCTTCTGCTGAACTCGTGAATTTTTCACTTCATTTGTTATAATTTTCAGCAACAGAATTTCTGCCTTATTTCTTACTTATTTTCTAACTCCATTGACATTCATGTTTCTCATGTTATTTTATGAACTTCTTTTTGGGGGGAGGTCTGGTCGTGGGGCCTGAACTCTGGGCCTGGACGCTGTCCCTCAGCTCTTCAGCTCAAGGCTAGCACCCTACCATTTGAGCCACAGCACAATTTCCAGCTTTTTTCTTTTTTGCTTATGTGGTGCTGAGGAATCGAACCCAGGGCCTCAGGCATGCAAGGCAAGCGCTCTACCACTGAGCCACCTTCCTAGCCATATTTTATGAACTTCTTTATGTGTGTTTTCCAAAATGTCTTTGGGCATTTTTTTGTTTTTAATCTTTTAAGGTTTTGTTTGGAAGTCTGATATTGGGCTTCCTTAGGGTTGGTTTTTGCCTATTTATTTTCTGTGTCTTAAAATTTAGATGAACACTCTACCACATGATTGCCACCTCCACTCCTGTTTGTCATATTTTTCTTTAAAATTTTGAACTTAATTATTGTTATTATAACATGGAAATTCTGAAAATCAGATTTTTGCTACATTTATTATTGTAGATTATAGTAGTGCATTTGTTTTGGAGACTTTTGAAATAGTTTTTGTAAAAAAAATTCTGTTGGGGCTGGGAAGGTGGCTCAGTGGTAGAGCGCTTGCCTTGCATGCTCGAGGCCCTGGGTTCGATTCCTCAGCACCACATAAGCAGAAAGAAAAAAGCCGGAAGTGGCGCTGTGGCTCAAGTGGTAGAGCGCTAGCCTTGAGCTGAAGAGCTGAGGGACAGCGCCCAGGCCCAGAGTTCAGGCCCCACGGCCGGACCAAAAAAAAAAAAAAAAAAATTCTGTTGTACGAGCATTGACTTAATTTTTAGCTCACAATTAAATCGTTGTTTGACTGAAATTTCACTGAATATCATGACCTGAAATGAATTAGCTATACTCACTTGTAGCCTGTGGAAAAGCCTGAAGTGAGAGATAAAGTCTTAGGTTTTTGACAAGCCAGTCTGGGCAATCATGGAGCATTCCAAATCCCATCATGTACTTGGCTGCATGTGAATGCCTCAAACCACCCCCAGTTTTCCATCAGCACTTGGTCTATTATATATCCCCCATACTTTCTAGACTAGCACTTAAATGTTTTAATTTTCTTATAGCTCTTGCAATCAAAGCCTGTCACTTCCCCACCTATGTTCCATGTTTTGTTAGTTAGACGTTAGCCATTCAGTTCTTCAGGTAAACACACAGAAAATAGGATATACACTATTAGTTGCAAATAATGACTGCACCATTTCCTCTGGTTTGAGGGAAAGTCCATAAAATTAGGCTGTTGCTGATCAAGACTAAAATTATTGCTGTTTCCAGTAGGGTAGGAGAAAAAGCCAAGTAAAATAGAAAAAAAAAGTCCCTACTATTCTGAGGATGGATTTTTCTCTAGTGGGTATTTGCTTCGCTGTTGTAACTCTTTGATTGTTTTCAGAGTTCTTATAAAATTCATTCAGATGACTTCTGTTTTGTTTGCTTGTTTTTCTTTGTTATGTTTCTGTGGATAATGAGAACTTGGACTGTCATACTTTCTCATTTTACTGTTGCTACTCTCAGGTATGTTTTTGTACTCATAATTTTCATCCAGATTGTGGAAGCAAGCCATGGATATTTCAAATTTATTTAAAGAGTGTATATCTTAAGAAGGATTCTAGAATTTGTTTTGAGCTAAAGTATTTTGTAATTCTCTCATAGTTTCACCAGTTCAGTCTTCTCATCTACAATTCAGATCCCTTAAAAATTAGTATGATATCTACTATAGAAATAATAGAAGGTACGATTTTCCTTTAACTTCATGGTGTTTCTTTCTGGAGAACTCATTTAAGTTATCTGTGTAAACTCACAATATATTTTGGAATATGGTATTTGTCTATGAGCAATGATAGCACTCCAGAAGGATTTAGGTTGTTTTGTGATTTTGCAGCAGCCCCACTAGAGGCCTTGCTGAGTTATCTTCAGCATTCTATTTGATTTAGGGGCTCAGTAAATATTTGAGAATTAATAAAAATTAATATCTCCCTGTGCATCTCATATAAAAATAACGAGAAGAAATGGCATTTACTAGAGGAACTAAAGCGCCTACAGATCCTCTAATGCCCAACATAAATCTCAACTTTTTCAGAATTTCGTTCTTCTCTAAACTGAAAATAAGGCTTTCTCTCATCTGAATCCTTTTAAAGGTTCAATCCATCTGAATTATAACTACAAGGGTCTTATAGAGAAAAGAATTTGAGTTTTGAAATCAGATGGTTTTCAGTTCCCAATTCTGCTACTTACTAACAACATTCTTAGTCAAGTTGCCAAACTCTCTGAGACTCAATTTCCTAACATATGAATGAGTTTCTTCTATGTATTCAAATGTTTTTTTCTTTCATGCGATTGTTTCTAACACATTTATAAGATTATTTCTTTGTTGCTTTGTATGTCCCTCTCCCACAGTATAACCCCTGCTTTCACTGTATTTGATATCAGTATAATTTGTGGAGGGGAAGGGGAAAAACAAGTCGTTTAAATAAGGATACAGGTGGACCCATTGCAACAATGAGAAGTACAAGTCATTATGTCGAAAACGAACTTTACAACTTTGGTGAGGGGGAGGATTGACTGGGAGGGTGGGGGGAAGATGGGAAGGAATGGGAAGGGGAAACAAAGGAGGAGGCTACAATGCTAGATAAGAAATGTACTCATTATCTTGCCCATGTAATTGTTACCCCTCTGTACAGTATTTTCACAATAAGAAATAAATAAAAATTTAAAAAAACAAAGTTTCTTCATCTGAAATGATCATAGAGTATTGCTGAGAGAAATAAATAAAATAGTACAAGTTGTAGAGCCTAAGATGGTGTCTGGTTGATTACTTAGATTCTTTGTTACATATTTGTGTGATACTTTTGAAGTGAGATAAGATATAATCATGTAGACTGCTAAGTGGGAACCTAGTGATTGGAACTTTATGTACGTTGTCCTGATCTTAATAACACCTACATTTCCCATTGTGTTAACTAAACTAAAGAATAGAACACTAAGATAATATGTTCAACTCAAAGCTTGGGAGTTTTACAGAGCCTTAACTAAAGACTGAGAAACAGTTATAAGGATAGATATGAGGAATCAGGTAGAGATACAGATGAGTCTTGCTGATGCCTCCACAGAAAACAGTTGCTAGTCTTTGGATCCAGTAATCGGGACAGTAGGGAAACAACAAAAATAATTGAATATTATCAGGGTGACCAATTATAAATATTTTTAAGTTCAGCATCCTCATTGAGGTACAAAGAAGGAAAAGTTACACAAATCACTGACCAAGATATGTAACAGTGACAGAGAGGGGGTAAGAAAGAGAGAAAGACAGAGAGACAGAGACAGAGACAGAGAGACAGAGACAGAGAGATGGAGAGAGATATGATCGAGATCACAAATTAGAGAGGGCCTCCCTACCAGAGAAAGCCATGGCATTCTTAAAGAAAAATACTTGGACCTTTGTCCTCCTACCTTTCTAGTGTTGCCTTCTGTTAATGAATTCCCCAAAAGTTAAAGGAGGTGAGTTGAACTAGTTTTCATAGGTCAGTTTTGTTTTGTTTGGTTTTGTTTTTGTTGATCGTGGGGCTTGAACTCTGGGCCTGGGCGCTATCCCTCAACTCTTCAGCTCAAAGCGAGTGCTCTACCACTTGAGCCACAGCACCACTTACAGTTTTCTGGTGGTTTATTGGAGATAAGGGTCTCATGGACTTTTCTTTTACTTCCTGGGCTGGCTTTGAACCACTATCTTCAGATCTCAGCCTCCTGAGTAGCTAGAATTACAGGCGTGCGCCACTAGTGCCTGGCTAGGTCAGTTTCTTTACAGGAAAAAAAGTGCCAAGAGAAAAGCAGAGAGTGAATCTAGGTATATAAACAGAGTATATAGCAAGATAGCTAGAATTTCTGGAGTGGTTCTTCTATGGTTAAAACTATTAGACCCTTTATGTTCATCATCTCCTCTGGTCCTTGCTATAGTACTACAAGTTGGGAATTATTATCCTTATTTCATACATAAGAAAACTGAGCCATAAAAATATAATTTCCAAATACTGGTGATTACATAGACTCAATGACATAACTTATGCAAACCAGATAGCACCTCTGATTTTTAGATTCACATATGCATTAATTTATGCAACATTTTCATAGACACATGTAGAGACAAATAGGAATAAATACCTGCTGTAAAGAAACTCACAAAACAGTACAAAGAAATGATGAGATAGGGGCTGGGACGGTGGCTCAGTGGTAGAGCGCTTGCCTTGCATGCCTGAGGCCCTGGGTTCGATTCCTTAGCACCACATAAGCAAAAAATAAGCCAGAAGTGGCTCTGTGGCTCAAGTGGTAGAGCGCTAGCCTTGAGGTGAAAAGCTAAGGGACAGCGCCCAGGCCCAGAGTTCAGGCCCACAACCAGACCCCCCCAAAAATAACAAAAAGAAATGATGAGATAGAAATAATACAAGAAAGCAAACAACAGTTTGCCCAAAATCTTTGGAGAAAGATTCACTCAGTATATTTTCCCCCAGTCATGGGGCTTGAACTCAGGGTATGGGCTATATCCTTGAGTTCTTCTGCTCAAGGCTAGCACACTACCACTTTGAACCACAGTGCGACTTCCTGTTTTCCTTGGGTTAAGTGGAGATAAGTGTCTCATAGACTTTCCTGACTAGACTGGCTTTGAACCACTATCCTCAGATCTCAGCATCCTGAGTAGCTAGGATTACAGGCATATGCCACCAGCACTCGGCTATAAATGAACATCTATCTGTATTATATCTTAATTTTTGCCTCCCATATTTTAGCAAGTACTTACCTTTATCAAGCTTTATGTAATTGATGTTAGTGTTGTTTCCACTTTACTATTGTGCAAATAGACTTTAGAGTGATTGATTACTCATAACCTCACATCAAGAAAGGGGCAGAATGAAGCTCAAATGTTAGTTCTTCAGCCAGCACATGCATCTGTAAATTCTATCTTTACAGGTATCTTGATCCTAAATGTATTGTCTGTTTTAGTCCTACTTCATACTGGAATTTGCAATATGTCTCTAGAAAGTTTCACTTTGAAGATGTAATCAATCAACTTTTCCAACAAAGAGCTGCACTGAGCCTTACAATGCAGATGGTAAAATTTTTTAAAAGTATTTTCCTAGAAACAAACACACTCAACATTGAAGAGATATACCCTACTCTCACATTCACTCAAACATGGCTCCAAATCTAGTCTGTTTCAGTATGATTGATGAAGTGTAGATGGGACTTGGCTGAAAGAATGAAGTGAGAGTCCCAGATATTACAAATGCGAAGAGAAGGTGTTTGAATTTTCAGGATTTCAGATTTGGAACGATAAGATTCATCTGTGGCTTGAAGCTCCTCTTCTGCAACATTGGCAGGTGATGAACTAATCTTATCCTTCTATGCTTCTTCTTAACCTATTCATTTGTAATTGGCAAATCAACTATATATATATATATATATATATATATATACATATATATATATATATATATATTTGTGGAGTACAATATGATAATCTGTCATGAAGATGATCTTAGGCTGATGGAAAGAGCTGTTTACTAATATGAACTGAGAGCAATTTTAAGCCAATCCAGTGTAATTTGATTTTTACCATCGCCTTGAGCACTGTTTTTGTATTTTCCTTAGCATGGATTGGGTATCAAACTTTGGAGGTAAAGTCTCTAGGAATTGTGTGTTGTAGATGATTTTAGCATTCTAGAGTAGCCTAGTAAGTCTCTCTTAAAATAATATTTACATGCATAAAATAGAAGATATCACACTTGAACTAAATTATATAAAAATGAATGTAGCAATTTACACAAAATGTATTTTTGACATAGAAATTCATGCATGTTTTTACAAATGCATTAAATAATGTTTGTGGGTTTAATAGTCTAATTTCAGAATAATTAGAATAAAAGATACTCCAAAGTATATACAACAATATTAGTGTGTTGTGCACTTTTTGTGATTGCCACTAGGTTTAATACCTAGTATGTTATTTGTCTTTGGGAGGTTAAGGGGGGATCATAGAAATGGAGGGACAAAGGGTAAACAAATGCAACAGTGATATTCACTAGACAATATATTGAAAATGAACTATACAATTTGTGGGTGGGCTTGGGAGGGAATTACTGGGAGAGAGCAAGGGAAGGGGTGACATTGTTCAAAAAGAAATGTACTCAATACCTGACTTATGTAACTGTAACCCCCTCTGTACATCACCTTTACACTAAAAAGTTATTTTTTTAATTTATTGTTAGGAAAAAGAAAAGAAAACAACATTTCAGGAAAAATTATAAGTTTCCTGTTCTATTTACTGCTGCATACCACAGGTTGAGGGTACAGATATATAATGACTCATCCCAAGACCATCTTAATAGTGGTGACAAACTAGAACTCAGATCTCTTGGATTGCAGATCAATGATTTAATTCAAACATACTATCTTTGAAATACATATGCATATAAATAAAGTCTTTAAGTAGTTGCACAAACAGGTTTTTATCAAACATGTCAGTTTATGAGTTATATGTATCTTGATCAACATCACCCTCTTCATATATATTTTTCATCTCTTACAACCCTACTTTTATCCTGTCAATGTTCTTGGTTTCATTTTCACATATGTACATTGAATGTTATGATTACATACCCATCCTTCCTTACTCTATATAGACATGTAATAGTTTTGAAAGTAAATGATTGACACTTAAGAACCAGTATGTACTCTACACATGTCTTTCTGTGCTTAACTCACTAATGTTGATAGTTGGATTACTAAACAGAAAATTGAATATAATCTTTTATCTTTTGGGCTTGATATTTCACAACGTATTTATGGATATGATTAAGAAATAAGGATTCAATTCACTCTGTAGTGAATGATATTTGTGAATTCCCAGAGCTTCACTATAAAATTTATTCAATCATGTCAACCTAGGTGGAATTTCCTAAATTGTGCTGCAAGTTTTGCTTCTTGTCTGTGACTCATTCAATATTTTATTAGTAGTTCTGATGAGAAATTAACAGTATATCACAATTATAGATTACAGATAACTATGCTGGAGAAGAAAGAATGAATTAAGATATAAAGTGAAGATTCCGGAAGACATCCACAGGTTATAATGATGGATTAAATTCAACCAAATTGAATTGAAATTTATATGAAGATCTTCATTTGGCCTTGAAAACCTGAAAAGGCACAGAAGGTGAAATCCCAGGGTCTGGTATTAGAATAATGGAGTGAAATAAAAGAAGGAGTTATTGCAGTAAAGTTTAGCAGAGGAAAGTGTGGCTTTAAAAGCTGTTGTGTATATATTTAGTGAAGGTAGCACCAACTTCTGTGAATGGTAATCCTTAAAACTCCTTAGTACAGTGGAATTTTTCTTAGTACAATGGAAATTTTCACTAACAGAAAATCTAGAAAGTGATGACAGAAAACCTGCTTCTACTCAGTTCCAGGGGAACTAAGGCTGCTAGAGATTCTGCCATGCTCAAAATTTGGCTAGTGAAGCCCTCTTGAGGTTTGCTATCACGAAAGATGGAAGGGAAAGTGCAGAAGCAAAACTACATACCATTTCTACCAGTATCCCACTTTTTAGAATTCTGTTATATAACTGCAAGAGAGACTAGGAATTGTAGTCTAGATTTATGAGTAGGAGAAAAAAATAGTGAATCAATATTCCATCAGTTTTTACCCGCAGATACTTTGGCTATAATGCCTGGAATGGTTAGAATTTTGTGGTCTTATTATTTTCTTATTCTTTTCCTGGTTTTATACTTTAAAAGAGAAACAGATTAGCCAAAAAACAGAAGGAAGAAATAGGCTGGAGAGTTGGATTCTTTGTTATACAAAATGTCATGGGAAAAATCTGGGCCTCAAGATTAAGTTCAGGAACCAGGTTCCTCTCTTCAGACCTCTGAGGAGCTGGTAGAATGAAGATGAATTTTAGGGTGGTCTGAATGTTCTCCCTCTCTCCAGTTGGATATGTTGAAAATTAATACTTCTACTACTAGTAGTAGTAATAATAAACATATATAATGATAAAAGGAATTAGAGCCTTTTTGAAGTGATTGTCATGACCTATGAACAGGCCCTTGTAAAGGGGCTTTGAAGAAATGAGATTATTCTCTTCCATTTTTCTGCCATGGCCATGTGAAGATATACTTTTGGCCTTTTTTTCAACAGTCTTTCCATCGTGTAAGGATGCAGCAAGAAGGACCTCTCTAGACACCAAATGCTGGCATCTTGATCTTTGACCTCCCAGTTCTCAGACCTAGAGGAAATAAATATATTTGTTTGTAAATTTCCATGATGAATAGAGAGAAAGGCAAGCTTGTATGGCTCAAGGCATTTGAGCTGAGATATAAAAGTGAAAAGCACAGAGAAAATGGTTTTGGTGTAATACAAGGAAGAACTGTCTCCGTTGCTGGTTGACATAAGCTGTTTTTGGGGACAATGAGCATCTCTTCACCAGAGTGTGTAAAGGGTAAATGAGACACCTTTCCCAAAAGATGCTCAACTAGTTCCACTATTATCTGGCATATTAAATTACTTGATCTAAAACCTTTTAGCGTTCAGAGTTTCTGTAATTCTACATACTTTTCCTGATGCTCGGTAGTTTTAAGCTTGGCTCTAGTCTCTGAAGAGGGAAAATGAATTGAAATGAAACTAAAGAAAACTTTAAAAAAAATCTGTATAAAATAACATTCACTAACTGCAAGTTATGGAGGAATTACATTTATAGACAAATTTTATATTCTACTAACAATAGATAATGGTATCCTTTGTTATTAGAGTTCTTGATTATAGCCATTCTAACTGGGGTGAGGTGGTGGTATCTCAGTGTTGTTTTGGTTTGCATTTCTTTTATGGGTAGGCAGGTTGAGCATTTCTTCATGTGTCTAATGGCCATCCTTTTTTGCTCTTCAGAGAAATTTCTCTTTAAGTCTTTAACGCACTTAGAGGGTGTGTGGCCAGAAGGGAACCCTACTGCATTGTTGGTGGGAGTATAAATTGTTCAACCACTTTGGAAAGTAGTATGGCGGTTCCTCAAAAGACTACACAGAGCTCCTCTATGACCCAGCAATCCCACTTTTGGGCATTTACCCAAATGATCACAAACAAGACCATACTAAAGCTACCAGCACAAGTATGTTTATTACAGCATTATTTACCATAGCTAAGATATAGAACCAGCCCAGATGCCCCTCAGTAGATGAATGGATCAAGAAAATGTGGAATATATACACAATGGAATTCTATGCCTCCATCAGAAAGAATGGCATTGCCCCATTTGTTAAGAAATGGAAAGACTTGGAAAAAATTATATGAAGTGAAGTAAGCCAGGCCCAAAGAAACATAGACCCCAGGGTTTCCCTTATTTGTAATAACTAGTATATGTCTGAGACAAGCAGAAACGGTCAGACAAGTTGATGTTAGGCAAAATGAGCCCCAAGATAAGGACTCAAATGGTTTTTCTTTCTTGCTATTGTTTCTAACATATTTATAAGATGATTTCTTTGTTACTTTGTATGTCCCTCCCCCATGGTATAACCCCTGTTTTCACTGTATTTGATGTTGATATAATCTGGGGAGAGGAAGTTTAAGAACAAATTGTTTAAATAGGGATACAGGTGGACCCAGTTCAACAATGAGATGTACAAGTCATTATGTCGAAAATGAACTTTACAACTTTGGTGGGGGGAGAGGGAAAGGGGAGAGAATTAGGTGGGGGGGCACGAGGAGGATGGGAAGGGATGGGAAGGGGAAACACAGGAGGAGGCTACAATGCTTGATAAGAAATGTACTCATTACCTTGCTCATGCAATTGTGACCCCTCTGTACGGTATTTTCACAATAAAAAAAACTTATTAATAAAAAATGGCATCTTTTAACGTAGACCTTCATTCAAATTTTAAAAGAAAGAAGTCCAAATGACTGATTTTTTAAAACTATTTGGCTATATCAAGACTGGACTACAACTGATCCATAGCAGAATTAGGGATACCACCAAAAGAGAGATGGACATCGTTTCCTCAAGCAGGAATAAGAAGACTTATTCAGTAATTCAATAAACATTGAGGAGTAGAAGTTAGGCTATAAAGGCACAGCTTGTTCTTGTCCTTGTTAAACTTACATGCTAGAGAGAGAGCAAGAATGAAGTAAAAAGAAAACAAGTTCCAATGGTAAAAATGGTAATAGCTGAATGATCATACCAGGTAGGATTTTACGGGTCATTGAAAAAAATTAATTAGTCTAACTGCAACAGGAAAGCATATGTAAGTGTAAAAACATATTATTTGCTTGGCACCCATGGCTCATGTTTGTAATCTTAGATACTCAGAAGACTGAAATCTAAAAATTGCTATTCGACACTAGCCTGAGCAAGAAAGTCTGTGAGACTCTTATCTCTAATAAACTACCAAAAGCTCGAAGTGGATCCATGGTTCAAGTGATAAAGTGCTAGCCTTAAGCAAAAATGCTCAGGGATAGCATGTAGGCCCTGAATTCAAGCATCAGAACAGGTACAAAACTAAAACATGGAATACCCTTTCTGATTTGGAAAAGTATTCTGAACATGAGCAACTTGTCAGCAGAGAGACCAGCAGGAGTAGACCAGAGTGGAAGCAAAGAACAAAGGCCAAGTATTCCAAAATAGTACATGCTTGGGACATAATGCTAGCAAGAGGCACTCTTAGGTAGAAATAACAAAGGCCATTTATTTTAGCACATGTTTTTGTTTCTTTTTATTGAATCTATAAACAACACTGATAGGTTAGGTATTATTATTTACACTAGGGGATTTTAAAGAAGGAAATGATATGCTCTAATTTATATTACTGAAGAGAGTTTCTTTACTTTCCTTCCATCTCTAAACATCCACAAAAATCAGAGGTGAGGTCTGTTGCTCCCAAAATGGGAGCAAAATATAGGCTCCCAAATTATAGGTAGGTGCTATTGCTTGGACCTGGCTTGAGGATTTTCCCTAAACAGTTTCTGAGTTGTAATTTCAGATTCCAATGTAGTGGTATTATAAAGCAGTGAGAGGGTGGGGCCAACTTAGGTTATTTTGGATATGCCCAAAATAAGGAAATACTGTCATTTTTGAGCCCCCCCCTTAGTTGTTCCAAGGATTTTAAAATATAAAACAAGTGGATATCTTAACTCTAGCTGCCTGTCTAGCCATTTTGCCTCCCCCTCTTGCAAATATCTCTACTATTGATGTCATCCATTATGTAATGAAACTGGGTGCCTACATCAGAGCAATTCCATGCTATTTGAATTTTCAGCCTCCTAAAAATATGAGCCAAATAAATGTCTACTTTTCAAGTTACCCAGCCTCAAGGAATCCATTACAGTAATAGATATGGACTAATACATTAGAGACCTTCCCATTTTACAAAGCTCAAATCCTGCATTATAAAACTGATTCTTATTACAGGGATAACTGCCCACTGCAACTGTTATTAGAATTGCTTCTCAGATTCATGAGAAGTAGCCACATTCAGTTTCCTGATTGTAGTTTTCTGGGATAAGACATCTACCAAACAAGAAAGGTATGGTCAAGTATTATTCAAACAACCATCATAACAGGGACAGCATGAGCTCCTGTTCCACTTATTTCCTATTTTAAAAAACCCATTAACTTCATTCTTCTTTATGACTAATACTCTCTTGTATATACTTATCACATTTTCATTTTGGCAATACTGTGAATCGAACTAAGTCTTGATTGTTCACCTGACACTCTGGTAACTGACATACTTCTAGCCCTACTTTTAAGTGGTGAATTAGTATACAGAATATAGTGCCCCCAAGCAAGCATTTTTTAGTACTAGGGTTTCAATTCAAGGCTTATATTTCTCATGATGGCATTTTTACCATTTGAGCCATGCTTCCAATTGTTATCACATTTTCTTCATCCAATTAAATTTGTAATTATCTAGGCTGGTTCTATATCTTCAGTACTCAATTACATCCCTTAAATGTATGCCCAAAAGTAGTATAACAGGATCATATAGTAGTCTTATTTTTAGTGTATTGAGAAACCTGCATAGCAAGTTCCATAGTGACATCACTAATTTACATTTCCAATAACAGTGTATTTGGGCTTTTTTTCCCTGCATACTTTTCTTTTTTTTTTTGTTTTGTTTTGTTTGGGTCTGGTCATGGAGCCTGAACTCTGGGCCTGGGCGCTGTCCCTCAGCTCTTCAGCTCAAGGTTAGCGTTCTACCACTTGAGCCACAGTGCCACTTTCGGCTTTTTTCTTTTTGCTTATGCGGTGCTGAGGAATCGAACCCAGAGCCTCATGCATGCAAGGCAAGCACTCTACCACTGAGCCACCTTCCCAGCCCTATCCCTGCATACTTTTCTGTATTTATTTTTTGTTCTCTTTTTTGTTTTTTGTTTTATTTTTCTATTGTGAAAATACTGTACAGAGGGGTTACAATTACATGGGCAAGATAATGAGTACATTTTTTATCAAGCATTGTAGCCTCCTCCTTTGTTTCCCCTTCCCATCCCTTCCCATCCTCCCCTCACCCCCCTACCCAATCCTCCTCCCCATTTTTTGTTTTCTTGATGATAGTAATTCTGACTTCAGTAAGATGGAATCACACTGTCATTTTGATTTACATTTCCTTTTTGTCTGAGCATAGTGAATATTTCTTTATGTATTTATTAGCTATTTTACTTCTTCTGAGAGCTGTCTGGTCACTTCTCTTGCCCATTTATTAATTGGATTACTTGAACTTTTGCTGTTTAACTTTTTGAATTCTTTGTATACTTCGAATATTAATCCTTCTCTATTGAATAGCTGGCAAAATTTTCCTCAATTCTTGAAGGGAAGAAAGTGTCACTGTATCTTCATTCAGATAATTATTTGCTTTGATGTATAAATTTGATGTATCAATTTGATGCAATCTTACTTGCCAGTTCTTGCTTTGGTTTGTTGAAGTTGATTTAGAAAGATGTGGGCTCTGCCTATATCTTTTAGTGTTTTCCCTTGTTTTAATGCAGTAGTTTCAATGTTTCATGTTTCACATTAAGGTTTTTGATCTATTTTGAACTGATTATTTTATACAGGGTGAGGAGTGAGGGAGCCTGTTTTCAATTTTTTATATTTGGACATACAGATTTCCCAACATCATTAGTTAAAAAGACTATTACTTTCGAGCATAAGTTTTGGGGTTGTTTGTAAAAATAAAAATCAGATGGCTGTATGTGCATGGAATCAATCTTTCGTCCTTCCTTCCTTCCTTCCTTCCTTCCTTCCTTCCTTCCTTCCTTCCTTCCTTCCTTCCTTCCTCCTTCCTTCCTTCCTGTCTTTTTTCCTTTCTTCTTCTTTCTTTTTCTTTCTTTGTCGGTTGTGAGGCTTGAACTCTGGGCCTCGGCACTATCCCTGAGCTCTTCAGCTCATGGCTAGTGCTCTACCACTTGAGCGACATCGCCACTCTAGGTTTTCTGGTGGTTAATTGGAAATAAGAGTCTCGTGAACTCTTTAATCCACAATCCTCAGATCTCAGCTTCCTGAGGAGTTAGGATTACAGACATGAGCCATCAGCACCCAACTGCATGGATTTATTTCTATGTGTTCTATCTTATTCCATTGGTGTTTGTGTCTGGTTTTATGTCAGCATAATGCTGTTTTTGTTACTATGGCTCTGTAGCATGATTTGAAATCAGGCATTGTGATATATCCAATATAGCCTTTTTTGTTCAAGATTTCCTTGGTTATTTGGGGTCAATAATGCATCGATATTAATTTTAGGATAGATTTGTCTATTTCAGTGAAGAATTTCATTGGAATTTTAAGATTATTGTGAATGGAGTAATTTTCCTGATTTGTTTTCTGTTCATTATTGGTGTACAGAAAGACTACAAATTTTTAATGTTTATTTTGTATCTTGTTACTTTAATATGTTTATCACATCTGAGTTGTTTGTTTTGGTAGAGTCTTTATGTTTTCAGAACAGAACCATCTTATCTGCAAATACGGATTTATTTTTTCATTCTTTATTTCTGTCCTTTTATTTCTTCCCCATAACTTGTTGCTTTAGCTAATAATTTTAGTAGTATACTTAATTGAAATGAGGTAAGTATATACTCTTGATTTCTTCCTGATTCTATTTTATTTTTTTTATTTTTTTATTTTTTTTAATTTAATTTTTTTTTGTGAACATACTGTACAGAGGGGTTACAATTACTTGGGCAGGATAATGCATACATTTCTTATCAAGCATTGCAGCCTCCTCCTTTGTTTACCCTTCACATCCCTTCCCTACCTCCCCCCTACCCCCTGAATCCTCCCTCGTCCTCCTCCCTCCCTCCCCCCCCTACCCCCCCCCCCTGCACACCAAAGTTGTAAAGCTCGTTTTCGACATGACCTTGAACTTCTCATTGTTGCAACAGGTCCACCTGTATCCTTAAACAACTTGTTTTTCCCCATCTCCTCCACAAGTTATATTGACATCAAATACAGTGAAAGCAGGGGTTAGACTGTGGGGGAGGGACATACAAAGCAACAAAGAGATAATCTTATAAATGCATTAGAAACAAATGCATGAAATAAAAAAGCATTAAATTACATATCTAAGGGTTCATTTTCCTAACATCACATTATCTGACCTTTTCCGCTTGACTCATACATATACTAGATATTGCAAATAAGGGAAACCATGGGGCCTATGTTTCTTTGGGCCTGGCTTACTTCACTTAATATAATTTTTTCCAAGTCTTTCCATTTCCTACCAAATGGGGCAATGCCATTCTTTGTGATGGAGGCATAGAATTCCATTGTGTATATATACCACATTTTCTTGATCCATTCATCTACTGAGGGGCATCTGGGTTGGTTCCATATCTTAGCTATGGTAAATAATGCTGCAATAAACATAGTCGTGCTGGTAGCTTCAGTGTGGTCTTGTTTGTAAACATTAGGGTAAATGCCCAAAAGTGGGATTGCTGGGTCATAGGGGAGTTCTATGTGAAGTCTTTTGAGGAACCTCCATAATGCTTTCCAAAGTGGTTGAACAAACAGTGCAGTAAGGTTCCCTTCTGTCCACATCCCCTCCAGCATCTGTTGTTGTTAGAGTTCTTGATTTTTGCCATTCTAACTGGGGTGAGGTGGTATCCCAATGTTGTTTTGATTTGCATTTCTTTTATGGCTAGGGAGGTTGAGCATTTCTTCATGTGTCTATTGGTCATCCTTCTTTCTTCTTCAGAGAAGTTTCTCTTCAAGTCTTTAGCCCACTTATTTATTGGGCAGTTGTTCCTTTGAGGATTTGTTGTTGGGGGATTTAATTTTTTGAGTTCCAAGTATATTTTAGATATGAGACCCTTGTCCGTTGTATGGCTAGTGAAGATCTTCTCCCAATCTGTGGGCTTTCTATTGATCTTGCTAGATATGTCCTTTGCCATGCAAAAGCTCTGCAACTTCATGCAATCCCATTTGTCCAACCTTTCTTTGATTTGTTGTGTTTCCGGGTCTCTATTCAGAAAATTTCGGCCTGAGCCAAGGAGACCTAGGGTTTCTCCTATTCCATCCTGTAATGTTTTCAGAGTGTCTGCTTTGACTTCGAGGTCTTTGATCCATTTGGAGTTGATTCTGGTGCAGGGTGATATATAAGGATCTAGCTTTAGTTTTCTACAAGTAGTTAACCAATTTTGCCAGCACCATTTACTGAAGAGGCTGTCTTTCTTTCTTCCATTCTATTGTTTTAGCTCCCTTATCGAAGATTAGATGGCTATAGGTCTGTGGGTTCATTTCTGGATTTTCAATTCTATTCCATTGGTCCTGAGGTCTGTTCTTATGCCAATACCAAGCTGTTTTGATTACTATGGCTTTATAGTAGAGTTTGAAATTTGGTATTGATATTCCTCCAGCAGTGTTCTTTCCATTGAGCAGTGTTTTTGCTATTCGGGGTCTTTTATTGTTCCATATGAATTTTTGGATTGCCTCTTCTATTTCCTTGAAGAATGAGGTTGGAATTTTGATAGGTATCACGTTGAATTTGTAGATAGCCTTGGGAAGTATTGCCATTTTCACGATGTTAATCTTTCCAATCCAGGAGCATGGGAGGTTTTGCCATTTTCTAAGTTCTGTTTTGATTTCCTTTTTCAAGATTTTAAAGTTTTCATCATAGAGGTCCTTCACTTCTTTGGTTAAGTTAATTCCTAGGTATTTTATTTTTTGTGGGGCTATTACAAATGGAGTTGCTTTCCTAATTTCAGCCACACTTTTCTCATTGTTGGCATACAGAAAAGCCATTGATTTTGGGGGGTTAATTTTATACCCTGCTACTTTGCCAAAGTTTTGAATCAGCTTGAGTAATTTGGGAGTGGAGTCTATGGGATTCTTTAAATACAAGATCATGTCATCTGCAAAGAGGGAGAGTTTTATTTCTTCTTTCCCTATTTGGATCCCCTTTATGTCTGCATCTTGTCTTATTGCTGTAGCTAGGCATTCTAATACTAGATTAAAGAGAAGCGGAGAGAGTGGACATCCTTGTCTTGTTCCTGAGTTAAGAGGAAATGGCTTTAGTTTTTCACCATTAAGTATAATGCTGGCTGTAGGTTTGTCATATACAGCCTTTATTGTATTGAGGAATGTTCCATGGATTCCTAATTTTTCCAAAACCTTCATCATAAAGAGGTGTTGGATCTTGTCGAATGTTTTTTCTGCATCTATTGAGATAGCCATGTGGTCCTTATTCTTGCTCCTGTTGATGTGATGAATAATATTAATTGATTTGCGTATATTGAATCAGCTTTGCATCCCTGAAATGAATCCTGTTTGATCGTGGTGTATGATTTTTTGGATGAATTGTTGAAGTCGATTGGCCAAAATTTTGTTGAGAAGTTTTGCATCAATGTTCATCAAAGAAATGGGTCTATAGTTCTCTTTCTTTGATGAGTCCCTGCCTGGTTTTGGGATGAGGGTTATGCTGGCTTCATAGAATGTGCTCAGTAGTGAACTTTCTCTTTCAATTTCATTGAAGAGTTGGAGGAGTATTGGTGTGAGCTCTGCTTTGAAGGCCTTGTAAAATTCCTCTGTGAAACCATCTGGTCCTGGACTTTTCTTAGCTGGGAAGTCTCTTATTGCTGTTTCTATTTCAGTGCTTGATATGGGCCTGTTAAGGTGGTTTAACTCATCTTGGTTTAGTTTTGGCATGTCAATATTTGCTAGGAAAAGGTCCATTTCTGTCAAGTTCTCAAACTTATTAGCATAAAGTTTTGAGAAGTATTCCCTTATAATATTCTGAATCTTGGTTGTTTCCGTGGTGATGTTTCCATTCTCATCTCTGAGTTTATTTATTTGGGTGTGTTCTCTTCTTTTTCTGATAAGATTTGCTAAGGGTCTGTCAATTTTGTTAATTTTTTCGAAGAACCAACTCTTTGTTTTGTTGATTCTTTCTATAGTTTTTTTGGATTCTAATTCATTTAATTCTGATTTAATTTTGATTATTTCTTTCGGTCTACTGGATTGGGGTTTATCTTGCTGCTCTTTTTCAAGGAGGTTTAGCTGTGTCATTAAATTGTTGGTTTCATATCTCTCCAATTTGTTGATGTAGGAGCTCAGAGCTATAAACTTGCCTCTGAGTACTGCCTTTGCTGTGTCCCAGAGGAGCTGGTAATTTGTGTGTTCCTTTTTGTTGAATAGCATGAACATTTGAATTTCCTTTCTAATCTCTTCCATGACCCACTCATGATTCAGCAGTGTGTGGTTTAGCCTCCACTAGACTTTCTTTGGTGGCTTTTGGTGTTGAGTTCTAATTTTATTCCCTTGTGGTCAGAGAGAATGCAAGGTATAACTTCAATGTTTCTGAATTTAGACAAGTTTGTTTTGTGCCCTAAACTGTGGTCTATTTTAGAAAATCTTCCATGTGCTGCTGAGAAAAACGTGTATTCTGATGCTGCTGGGTGAAATGTTTGGTAGATATCTGTTAAATCTAGTTGATCTATGCAGCTGTTTAGATTTGCAGTTTCTCTGTTGAGTTTTTGCCAGGTTGATCTATCTAGTGGGGTTCTTCCTGATTCTAGACAAAGTGATTTCAGGTTTTTCTCTTAGTTTCTTCAGACCTTTATCATGAAGGAAAATTGAAGTCTGTCAAATGTTTTACACATCTATTGAGACTATCATGTAATGTTGATTCGGTTTGTGTGGTGTGGTACAGATAATTAATTTGCACTGGTCTTATAGAATGATTATGGTGGTGTTTTTGACCTTCGTAGTTCATGGAAAAGTTCGAAGAGTATTGATGTTAGTTCTTCTTTGAAATCTGGTAGAATTTGACAATGAACCCATCTCATCCTGACTTTTCATTTTTTGGAGTCTCTTTATCACTGTTGTAACATTGTTGCTCATTATAGGTCTGTTTAAGTGGTTAATATACTCCTGAGTCAATTTAGGCATATCATGTGAGTCTAGAAATTTATCCTTTCCTTCTAGAATTTTCAGTTTATTAGAATATGTGTTTTGAAAGGATTCTCCACTCATATTGGTATTCGCTACATTTGTTGCATGTTGTCTGCTTTCTAGTCTCAAATTTTATTAGTTTGTGTCTTTCCACTCCATCTCTCTATTAGTGTGGCTAAGGCTTTGTCAAGCTTAATTATCTATTAATAAAGTCAAATTGGTTTCATTGATTCTTTATATTGCTTTTTAGTTTGGGTATATTAATTTCTGCCTTGATTTTTATTCTTTTTTTTTTTCCTTTACCTGACCTTTCTTTTTTTTTTAATTTAATTTAATTTTTTTTGTGAACATACTGTACAGAGGGGTTACAATTACAAACAAGCATTGCAGTTGATTTTTATTCTTTCCACTTATTAATTAAGGATTGCCTTATACTTGTTTTTTTCCTAAGCTTGAACTACATCGTTAATCTATTTATTTGAGATCTCTGTAATTTTAATGTAGATGTTCATACCTATAAATTTCCTCTTAGCACCACTTTCCAAATGTTTCTGGAAGATTATATTTTCAATTACAGAACTTTTTGTTCCCCCCTTTTTTCATTGAGGACCCACTAATAGTTCCGCAGTATATGGCTTAGTTTTCAAGTGTTTTAACATTTTCTGTGATTTTTTTTGCTGTAGTTCTAAATTTTGACTCCACCATGATCTGAAAAATACAAGAGGTAATTTTTACTTTCTTGTATTTGTTAGATTTTCTTTATGTCCTAAAATATGAATTTTTTGGAGAAAGTTACATAGAATGCTGAGAACAATGCTTATTTTGCTATTGTTGGATAGATAGGTTTGTACATATCTGTTAAGTCTACTTTATCTATGGTGTCATTTAATTCTGAGGCTTTCTGATTGATTGTTTTGAAGGTCTGGATGACTTATCTGTTTCTGAGAGTAAAGTATCAAAGTCACTGTTATTTCATTGAGATTTATTTGTGCTATTATATTCAGTAGTGTCATAAATATCAATAAAGTTGTTTAAAGTTATCTTCTCTTGGTAGATTGTTCCCTTTATTAATATGAAGTGATCTTTATGTCTACTAATTTTGTTTTAAAGTCTGCTTTGCCAAATATGAGTAGAGCTACTCTCATTTGCTATGAGGCTCCTATATATTGGAAAAAAATTCCCACCCTTAAACTTTAAGCTTGAATTATCCTAGCCAGTGAGATACATTACCTGTAGACAACAGATGATTAAATCTTTTTTTTTAATCCAACACACGCAAATCTGTTGGTTTTGATTGGAGAATAGAGACTATTAGTATTCATAGCTGTTATTCAAATGTATGTAGTAATACCTATGATTTTATTGTTTTGTAATATACAGTTCTTTCCTTATTTTAATTTTCTTTTTATTTAATTACTGAGTATTAATCTTATCCACATGCCATAGGTTGCATTTATCTTCGTCTTCCATTTGTAGGTTTTCTATATATATTTTCTTCTTTTTTTTTTTGTTTGTTTGTTGGTCATGGGACCTGAACTCTGGGTCTGGGCACTGTCCCTCAGTGCTTCAGCTCAAGGCTAGGGCTCTACCACTTGAGCCACAGTGCCACTTCTGGCTTTTTCTGCTTATGTGGTGTTGAGGAAGTGAACCCAGGGCCTCATGCATGTAAGGCAAGCACTCTACAGCTGATCCACCTCCCCAGCCCTCTCTATATATTTTCTACACTGCTGGCCTATGGAGACTTCTGCTTTTCCTTCCTCCTGGGGCAACTGGGGTAGGTTTGCAAACTGTATCTTAACATACTCTCTCATCATGTATTTTTCATATGAATTGCCCTCATTTATGGTTGCCTGTGTTCTTCCTCTGTTGGCTCTACTAGTCTCTCGGTTGTTACCCAGACTCCTTTTTTTTGTGGATTTGATTTGGTTTTCTCTGATACTATTTTTTTCTTATGAAAATACCATACAGAGGGGTTACAATTACATGGGCAAGATAGTGAGTACAATTCTTATCAAGCATTGTTGCCTCCTCCTTTGTTTTCCCATACCATCCCTTCCCCTCTCCACCCCCACCCCCCTACCCCCCTACCTCCTGCCCCCCCACCCTGCCAAAGTTGTAAAGTTCATTTTTCGACATAGCGTCTTATACATCTCATTGTTGTAATGGGTCCACCTGTAACCCTATTTGAACAGTTTGTTTTTTCCCTTCCCCTCCACAAATTATACCAACATCAAATACAGTGAAAGCAGGGCTTATACCCTGGGGGAGGTACATACAAAGCAACAAAGAAATCATCTTATAAATATGTTGGAAACAATCTCAAGAAAGAAAAATAAACATTTGAATCCTTATCTTGGGGTTCATTTTGCCTAACATCAACTTGTCTGACAGTTTCTGTTTGTCTCAGACATATACTAGTTATTGCAAATAAGGGAAACCATGGGACCTATGTTTCTTTGGGCCTGGCTTACTTCACTTAATATAATTTTTCCCAAGTCTTTCCATTTCCTAACAAATGGAGCAATGTCATTCATTCTGATGGAGGCATAGAATTCCATTGTATAGATATACCACATTTTCTTGATCCATTCATGTACTGAGGAGCATCTGGGTTGGTTCCATATCTTAAATAGTGCTGCAATAAATATAGTTGTGCTGGGTAGCTTTAATATGGTCTTGTTTGTGATCATTTGGGTAAATGCCCCAAAGTGGGACTGCTGGGTCATAAGGGAGCTCTATGTGGAGTCTTTTGAGGAATCTCCATAATACTTTCCAAAGTGGTTGAACAAGTTTACACTCCCACCAACAATGCAGTAGGGTTCCCTTCTGGCCACAACCCCTCCAGCATCTGTTGTTATTAGAGTTCTTGATTATAGCCATTCTAACTGGGATGAGGTGGTATCTCAGTGTTGTTTTGATTTCAATTTCTTTTATGGCTAGGGAGGTTGAGCATTTCTTCTTGTGTCTATTGGCCATCCTTCTTTTCTCTTCAGAGAAGTTTCTTTTTAAGTCTTTAGCCCACTTATTTATTGGGCAGTTGTTTCTTTGAGGATTGGTTGTTGGGGGATTTAATTTTTTGAGTTCCGGGTATATTTCTGATATGAGACCCTTGTCCATTGTATGGTTTGTGAAGATCTTCTCCCAATCCGTGGACATCTTGCTAGCTATATCCTTTGTCATGCAGAAGTTCTGCAATTTCATGCAATCCCATTTGTCCAACCTTTCTTCACATTCAAGGAATCCAATAAAGTACGGTATTTTGTTGTCTTGTTATCCATGAATATTAACCATCAAAGTATATACTCAAAACCTCCTTATCATAGGCTAATCCTAGTTCCTTGATTAATCCTAGCAACAATGAGGATCATGGTTTGAGTCTAGTGCAGTTAAAATATTAGAGAAACCCATCTCAATCGATGAGCTGGGTTTGTAATCCCAGCTATATAGTGGTTAATAGGTAGGAGGATAATAGTTTAAGCCTGGCCTCAAGCAGAATTTGAATTCTTATCTGAAAAATAACTAAAGCAAAAAAATAGGCCTAGGCCAACTCTTCAATGAAATTGAAAGTAAAAGTTCACTACCAAACTCTTTCTATGAAGCCATCATAACCCTCATTCCAAAACTAGACAGGGAATCATCAAAGAAAGAGAACTATAGACCCATTACTTTGATGAACATCATTGCAAAACTTCTCAACAAAATTCTGGCCAATCGACATCAACAAGTCATCAAAAAAAAAACATATACCATGATGAAACAGGATTTATTCAGGGATACAAATATGGTTGTTTATACCCTAATCAATTAATGTAATTCATCACATCAACAAGAGAAAGGATAAGAACCACATGATTATCTCAATAGATGCATAAAAAGCATTTGAAAAGATCCAACACCCCTTTATGATGAAAGCTCTGGAGAAATTAGGGTTCCAGGGAACATTCTTCAATATATTAAAGGCTGTGTATGACAAAACTACAGCCAGTATTATACTTAATGGTGAAAAACTTAAGCTATTTCCTCTAAACTCAAGAACAAGACAAGGATGTCCACTCTCTCTATTTTTCTTCAATTTAGTTTAAGAATGCCTAGCAAGATCAGTAAGACAGGTTGCATACATAAAGGGGATCCAAATAAGGAAAGATGAAGGAAAACTCTCCTCTTTGCAAATGAAATGATCATGTATTTAAAGACCCCATGAACTCCATTCCCAAGTTACTGGAGCTGATTTGAAACTTTGACAAAGTAACAGGGTACAAAATTTACCCTCAAAATTTAATGGCTTTTCTCTATGCCAATAATAAGGGCACAGCTTAAATCTGGAAAGTAACTCCATTTGTATTAGCCCCACAAAAAATAATATACCAAGGAATTAACTAAAGAATTGAAGGACCCTGTGATGAAAACTTTAAAACCTGAAAAAGGAAATTAAAGCAGAACAAAGAAAGTGGAAAAAACCCGTATGCTCCTGAATTGGGAGTATTAACATCGTGAAAATGGAAATACTGCCAAAGGCTATCTGCAAATTCAATTCAAAACCCATCAATATCCCAACTGCTTTCTTCAATGAAATAGAAAAAATTTCATATGGAACAATAAAAGACCACAAATAACAAAAACAATCCTTAGCAGAAAGAACAGTTCTTGAGCAATATCAATAGAAGACTTCAAACTCTACTACAAAGCCATTGTAATCAAAACAGTTTGGTATTGGCACAAGAACAGACCTGAGAACCAATGGAAGGGAGCTAAAAAAAAAATAGAATGGAAGAAAGCCTCTTCAGTAAATGGTGCTGGCAAAATTGGTTAAACACATGTAGAAAACTAAAACAGGATCCTTATATATCACCCTGCACCAGAACCAACTCCAAATGGATCAAAGACTTCAAAGTCAAAGCAGACACCCTGAAAACATTACAGAAAGGAGTAGGAGAAATTCTAGGACTCCTTGGCACAGGCCTAAATTTCCTTAATAAAGACCCAGAAACACAACAACTCAAAGAAAGGTTGGACAAATGAGATTGGATTAAACTGCAGAGCTTCTGCATGGCAAAAGACATAGCAAGCAAAATCAATAGAAAGCCCATGAAGTGGGATAAGATCTTCACTAGGTATAAATCAGACAAGGGCCTCATATCTAAAATATACTTAGAACTCAAAAAATTAAATCCTCCAAAAACAAATCCTCAAAGAAACAACAGCCCCAATTAATAAGTGGGCTAAAGACTTAAAAAGAGACTTCTCTAAAGAAGAAATAAGAATGGTCAATAGACACATGAAGAAATGTTCAACTTCTCTGGCCTTAAAGGAAATGCAAATCAAAATAACTTGAGATTCCACCTCACCACAGTTAGAATGGCTATAATCAACAACTCCCCCACAGGATAACCCTTGCTTTCACTGTATTTGATGTCGGTATAATTTGTGGAGGGGAAGGGGAAAAACAAGTCGTTTAAATAAGGATACAGGTGGACCTGTTACAACAATGAGAAGTACAAGTTGTCATGTCTAAAACGAACTTTACAACTTTGGTCGGGGGGGGGGGGGGGGAAGGATGGGGGGGGGGAGACTGGGAAGGGATGGGAAGGGTAAACAAAGGAGGAGGCTACAATGCTTGATAAGAAATGTACTCACTATCTTGCCCATGTAATTGTAACCCCTCTGTACAGTATTTTCACAATAAAAAAAATATGCTAAAAAAAGAACTCTAACAACAGATGCTGGAGGGGATGTGGCCAAAAGGGAACCTTACTGCATTGTTGGAGGGAGTGTAAACTTGTTCAACCACTTTGGAAAGCAGTATGGAGGTTCCTCAAAAGACTCCGCATAGAGCTCCCCTATGACCCAGCAATCCCACTTTTGGGCATATACACAAATGATCACATGCAAGGCTTTACTAAAGCTACCCAGTACAACTATGTTTATTGAAGCATTATTTACCATAGCTAAGATATGGAACCAAACCACATGCCCCTCATTAGATGAATGGATTAAGAAAACGTGATATATCAACAAATCAAAGAAAAGTTGGACAAATGGGATTACATGAAACTGCAGAACTTCTGCATGGCAAAGGACCTAGCTAGCAAGATCAATAGAAAACCTACAGATTGGAGAAGATCTTCACTAACCATACAATGGACAAGGGTCTCTTATCTAAAATATACTTGGAACTCAAAATATTAAATCCCCCCCCAAAAGAAATCCTCAAAGAAAAAACTGCCCCATTAGTAAGTGGGCTAAAGACTTAAAAGAGAGACTCCTCTGAAGAGGAAATAAGAATGGCCAATAAACACATGAAGAAATGTTCAACTTCTCTAGCCATAAAAGGAATGCAAATCAAGACAACATTGTGATTCTACCTCACCCAGTTATATAATCAACAAATCTAGTAACAACAAATCCTGGAGGGGATGGGGCCAAAAGGGAACCCTACTGCATTGTTGGTGGGAATGTAAACTTGTTCAACCACTTTGGAAAGCAGTATGGAGTTTCCTCAAAAGACTTCATATAGAGCTCCCCTATGACCCAAAAATCCCACTTTGGGGCATATACCCAAAGATCACAAACAAGGTCACCAAAGCTACCAGCACAACCATGTTTCCACCCTGATGCCCTTCAGTAGATGAACAGATCAAGAAAATGTGATACACACACACACACACACACACACACACACACACACACACACACACAATGGAATTCTTTGCCTCCATCAGAAAGAATGACATTGCTCCATTTGTTAGGAAATGGAAAGACTTGGAAAAAATTATATTAAGTGAAGTAAGCCAGGCCCAAAGAAACATAGTTTCCATGGTTTCCCTCCTTTGCAATCACTAGTACATGTCTAGGACAAGCAAAGAAGGTCAAAGGTTATGTACATATGACCATATAAGATGATGTTAAACGAAATGTACCCCAAGACAAGGTCACAAGTGGTTTTTTCTTTCTTGCTGTTGTTTTTAATGTACTTATAATGCAGAATGTGATTCTTTTGTGTCTTTTGTATGTTCTTCCCCCATGGTTTACCCCAGTTTTCACTGTATTTGATTCCGGTGTTCTGCATCTTGTATATACATTTTTGTAATCTGGGGAGGGGAAGGGATATAAAGGAATGCTTAAATGGGGATGCAGGTTGACCCATTGTGACGATGAGATGTACAGAACACTATGTTGAAGACAAACTTTACAATGTCGGGGGGGGGGGTAGGGAAGAGTTGGGGAGGTGGGGAGAGAAGGGATGGTAAGGGAAAAACAAAGGAGGAAGTAACAATGCTCGATAGGAAATGTACTCATTACCCTACTCATGTAACTGTAACCCCTCTGTACAGTATTTTTACAATAAAAAAGAAAAAGAAAACATGATATTTACACACACACATATATGTATATATGTATACATATATACATGTGTGTGCGTGTGTGTGTGTGTGTGTGTGTGTGTGTGTGTGTGTGTGTGTGTGTGTGTATGAATTCTATGTCTCCATCAGGGAGAATGACACTGTCCCATTTGTTAGGAAATGGAAAGACTTGGAAAAAATCATATTAAGTGAAGTAAGCCAGACCCAAAGAAATACAGTTCCCATGGTTTCCCTCATTTGCAATCATTAGTGTATGTCTAGGATAATTTTATCAGATGAGCAAAAAAGCTCAAAAGCTATGCACATATGACCATATAAGATGATGCTAAGTGAAATGAACCCCCAGATATAGACACACAAGTGGTCTTTCTTTGTTGTTGTTGTTTTTAATGTACTATGTGATTTTTTTTCCCTTTGTATGTTCTTCCCCCTATGGTATATATCCTGTTGTTACTGTTCATTTTGGTACCCTGCATCTTGCATATACATTTTTCTAATTTGAGGAGGGGAAGGGAACTAAGAAACGCTGAAACAAGGACACAGGATTACCAATTGCAATAATGATACCCACAAGACACTATGTTGGAAATGAACTTTACGACTTTGGGGGTGGGGGGAAGGAGTGAGGGAAGTGGGGGAGGGAAAGGATAATGGCAGAACAACAAGGGAGCAGGTTACAATGCTGACAAGTAATGTACTCATTGCTTTACTCATGAAACTGTAAACCCACTGTACAGCATCTTTACAATAAAATGAAATTTAAAAAAAATAAAGGAAACCATGAGACCTATGTTTCTTTGGGCCTGGCTTACTTCACTTAATATATTTTTTTTCCAAGTCTTTCCATTTCCTAACAAATGGGGCAATGTCATTCTTTCTGATGGAGGCATAGAATTCCATTTTGTATATATACCACATTTTCTTGATCCATTCATCTACTAGTATATGTCTGAGACAAGCAGAAATGGTCAGATAAGTTGATGTTAGGCCAAATGAACCCCAAGATAAGGACTCAAATGGTTTTTCTTTCTTGCTATTGTTTCTAACATATTTATAAGATGATTTCTTTGTTGCTTTGTATGTCCCTTCCCCATGGTATAACCCCTATTTTCACTGCATTTGATGTTGTTATAATTTGGGGGAGGGGAAGGGAAAAAACAAATTGTTTTAATAAGGATACAGGTGGACCCATTGCAACAATGAGATGTACAAGATGTTATATCAAAAAATGAACTTTACAACTTTGGCGTGGGGAGGTTGGGAGGGGACGGGGTGGGGGAGGTGATGGGAAGGAAGGGATGGGAAGGGGAAACAAAGGAGGAGGCAATAATGCTTGATAAGAAATGTACTCATTACCTTGCTCATGTAATTGTAACCCTCTGTACGGTATTTTCACACACACACACACACACACACACACACACACACACACACACACACACACACAAAGCTTATTAATTAAAAAAACAAAAAGGATAAAATGGTGGAATGGAAGTAGTACATACCAGTAGGGGGGGAGAAGTGGGGAGGGGAGGGAAGGGAGGGATAGTAGGAAAGAAACAAGGAGTTGGTAACAATGTTCAAGAAATGTACTCATTACCTTAGTCATGAAACTGTAACCCCTCTGTATAACATCTTTATAATACAATAAAATTTTAAAAAAAGAGTAGTCCTGGGAGCTGGGCACCAGTGGCTCATAACTGTAATCCTAAAACTGAGGAGGCTGATACTTGAGGATTTCTGTTTGAAACTAGCCCAGGCAAGAAAATCTGTAAGACTCTTATCTCCAATAAATTGCCAAAATAGCTGGAAGTGGAGCTGTGGCTCAAGGGGTAGAGCACTATCCTTGAACGAAAAGAAGCTCAGGAACAGCTCCTAGGCCCTGAGTTCAAGCCCCAGGACTGACAAAATAGGGCAGGAAAATGGCTGAAGTGGTAAAGCTCCTGTTGAATAAGCATGAGGCACTGACTTCATATCCAATAAATAAACAAACATACAAACAAAGACTGCTTAGTAAGGCAAGTGGATTGTTTTGATCCTCCTTCTTGTCAAGTACTTTGGAATTTTTATTAGTGCTAATAACTCTTGTGCTTCAAATTCTCCTCCCTTTCAAAGTTTAAAATGGACGAGGACCTCTTAACTACAATAAGATCAATAAGTTGTGAGGTGTATGGAAATTATGTATGGAGTCATTATGCTCAGGTGATGTCAGCAGATCCTTAGGCAAATGTACACAGATGTCCTTAAAAGTTATGTACTATCTAAAATATCATAGGTAACTTTTGGTTATGATGATACTTCCCTACTTCAAAAATATGCCCTGTATAATGACTTGAAGATTGGAACCAAATATAGAACTTTCTTGGCATATAGAAAAGGTAGTTTTCAGGCTGTAGTCCATATCTATTTTCATTCAGTGACTAGCTCTGTCCCACACTGAGGGAAAATTTAGATTCGTAGGAAATGATCTGAGTATGGAAGTGGGGGTTGTTGGGGTATAGACCTTAATCTTGTAGATTGTTGGTTTGGTGGGGAGAAGCAGACAGAAGTAGCCTAGAATACAACCTACAAAGTTAAATACTATTGCCTAACACGTAAATATGGCATTTCTTCCAATGCGGTATGCTCCAAACTACCTCAACTATCTTTCCACCCAACGTACCTTCCCACTCTCCTTCATTATTGTTGACAATAACAGTAACAAGTAGTCATAGTCTTTATATGAGTAGATAGTCTTCATGCCTTGTCCATCCCTGCATTCTTGCCATAGGTTCCTATAGCTGACCATCTTTCTCCCAGATAACTTGTCCAGCTGACTCAGTGGGTAAAGCCAGGAATTTTTAAAAGAATATTATTACAATTTTATTAGGTCATAATCTTTGTATATTTTATGGAGTACAGTATGATAACTTGATGCATGCATATTGTGTGTACTAAATAAATAAAAGTAATAAACACTCTTTTCATCAAATATTAGTCATTTCTACATGTTGAGAACTGTTGTACTCTTCTAGTTATTTTTAAATAGATCATAGATTATTACAACAAGTGGTTACCTTACTGTGTTATAGAAAATAAGTATAATTCCTCTCTGTGTTTTGGTGCCCGTTATCTAACTTATGCTCACCTTTCCTTTCTCCTGAACTTCTTGGACTCTAAGGAATATTATTCCACCCTGTATATAGATCAACTTGACTTTCTCATTTCTTTTTTTCTGATTTATGTTGTTTTTTAAATTAAGTGATTACATACATTTCACAAATTTCACAGTATTGTGGGATAGTGATACTTACTAAAGTCACAAACACTTTTTAACCTTCACAAGGCATATTGTTATTATCGTGTTCTATAAAGCTATGGACAGAACAAACTTTTACACTACAGAATTTTTTTCCAAATTGGGTGATATGTACCTTCCTTTCCTTTGCTTAGGGTCAGCTGTTCCCTCTTTCTCTCTCATTCCCTGCCTCCCATCGCTGTGTTTGAGTTGCTTAGTTCACTTTCATCAATGTCCATTGCAGCTGAGGGGCCCCTCTGTTGTGTTTTTCCCCAGTTTCCCTGTGCTTCTGCGTCATCCTCCTAGCTTCCCTCAGATGCTTACATGTATATACCATATATGATGTCAAGAACATGGAGTCATCTCAAAATGATATGACAAACTAAGAACAGGTCCTCTGTTACTTTCTGATTTCTACAAATGAATGAGAATATGTAATGTTTGTCTCTGTCTGGCATTTTGTGTGTGTGTGTGTTTGTGTGTGTGTGTTTGTGTGTTTCTGTGTGTGTGTGTGTGTATGCCATCCTGGGACTTGAACTTAGAGCTTTTTCACTCAAGGATATCACTGTATGATTTGATTCACAGCTCTGCTTCTAGCTTTCTTGTAGTTTTTTGGAGATAAGAGACTCACAGGCTTTCCTGCCTAGTCTGGCTTTGAATTATGATCCTCAGATATCAGCCTCCTGAGTAGCTAGTTTTACAGGTGAAATCACCAGTTCCTGACTTTGTCTGGCTTATTTTAATTAATAATAATAGCCTCTACTTCTGTCCATATTACTAAAAATTACAGAATTTTACTGCTTTATTTGTAGTGGCACTGGGCTTGAATTCAGGGCATGGACACTATCCTTTACCTTTTTCGGTCAAGGCTGACTCAACCATTTGATCCATGCTTCTACTTCCAGCATTTTACTGGTGAATTGGAGATTAAAGTCTCTTGGATTTATCTTCCTAGACTGGCTTCAAATCTTTATTCTCATATTTCAGCCTCCTGAGTAGCTAAGAATACAGGTGTGAGCCATCAGCTGGCTCTTAACATCACTCTTTCTAAGAATAAATAATATTAGATTGTGTGATTTTACATATACGTATCTTCCATTTGTCTTATCCATTCAACCATATTTTAACAGGAATACCTAGAATTTGCTGTTTATTTGGCATATATCACATTGACTGGGAGCCTCTTCAGTCTAAAGCCATGTACTGTATGTCTATAACCACTGTCTGGGCATATTTAGCGTATTCAGGTACACTCTAGCATGTCTACAGTGCTGGAAGATCTTACTCTTGGAAATCAAGGAGCAAGAAAGTTAAAGTACTTCTGGGTTAGAATGCTGTATCTTATGGGTTTCAGAATAATCAGTCCAGAGGATACCCTTTGGCTTTTGTATTGACTCCTTTCTACCTTCACAGCTGAGAAATGGGCAGAAAAGTATCTACATCAGTGTGAAAGTAAAAGTTACAAGCTGAGAACTAGAAGAAATACATTGCTACAGATGGAGTAACTGCTCTCTGAATCAGTGCCAGTTCCCTTGGGAAAGAGACACTGACAATAAGCAAATAACATTAAAGATGCCTCCCGTTTGATTATCTACATGAAACGGAAAGAATGTTACTGTGGTTTTGCATGTCTGTGCCCTCTGAATTTCATGTTATGTCTCTGTCATTGTAACAGTATTAGGAGGTGGGACCTTTGAGGAGGAATTAGGACAGAAGTCTCCTGTATTCATGAATAAGATTAACAGTGTCACAAGAATAGAGTTGGTCCCTTCTATCTCACTCTTTCTAACCCTCCTACCTTGTACTGAAGTACACATCAACAAAGCCCTATTTTAGAAGTACAGAGAGGTTTTCATCACACATTGAATTATTTGATGGATGCCCCTAGAACTGAAATGCAATTGTATAGTTTATAATATGTCTTATGTCAGATATTCTATTTTAGCAGTAAAAACAAATTAAAGTAAAACAATATGGTTTTGTGGTTGGATATTAAGCATTCAATTGGTAGGAAAGGATTTTTTTCTCTTCAACATCAGTGCTGGGACTGTTCAAGTGAAAAAAAGAGTACTATGAAATGGACACAATAGGAACATTTGGTCATATTAATTGGCCTCTTTGGGTACTGGAATTGGTGCCAGGTTGGCAACAATAGCAGCACATCACGCTACTGAATACCAAAACTCCCTGAGGCTATGTGAGAGCCTAAAGAAAGGCATTAGTTTGTAGGCACCAGGTAAGTTCAAATGATTTGGTTTCAAGAAGTGAATAGCAGACTGCAAAAGTCTGAATTTAAAGACTTCATTTATACAACTTTAAGAAACAAGAAAATAGGCTTAGTTTCTGTGTTGGTTTTATTTAGATTTAGGTATTCCATTTAAGTTAATACACTAAATTTGATAATGACTATTTATTCAATTTCAGCATGTCCAAATTCATATTAATCTTTCCTCTCAAGCCATGTCATTCTTACTTTGTCCTTTCTTGTCAGTGGCTACATCAATGAATACTCAAACCACTTCAGCTGGAAACTTTGGTGTCTTCTTAGAATCTTTCCTGGCTCTACTGCTCTCCATGTCCCTCATCTGTACCTATTCTGTATGCTGACACTTTACTTTGTATTCTCTCACCATAGCAAATTGCTTTTAACACTTTTAGGCACAAATGGAAAATGCAGAAGCAGAGAGGACATGGTCATTGCTGGCAATTTTCTTTCATTTCTGTCATCATACTGACTTGAATTAGGTCATATGATCTTCCTAACACAACTACTATAGCTGGGAGAATGCCAATGGTTGTTGGCTTAGGATGAGGTTCTCAAATGAACACTGTGGTATGGGTGATAATACCCTGGTCTAAGGGTATTATCTGAGATTGAGACTTAAGTGAGAGCTGGGATGAGACTGACCTTCCATGAAGCACAGACTGCCTGGAGCAGTGTATAAAGTACAAAAATGATGCTAAGTAGACAACCAATAACATTTACTGTCCCCTTTTGATCCACATGGAAAGTTTTAGACATAATAGGTTTTCCATAGATCTGGCATTTAGCCACAGTCAAAAAATCACTCATGTGTATGGGTGTAGATGTGGGTGTACATGTGTGCTTTGTTTTCAAGTGTACTATGTCTTTAAAACTGGTTTAAGTTTCTAAAATCAGCCATACATATCAATGTATTATATATCTCAAAATGAGAGACTATTTTGAACATACTCATCTACCATTTAGAAGTAATATGTTTAAGGTAATAGATATGCAAATAATTCATTATATAATACACACATAGAAACATCACAATATACTTTATAAATTTACACAAATATTGTGACAATCCCAAAATAAAAATGAAACATAAAGAAGGAGAAAGAGAGAGAGAGAAAGAAAGAAAGAAAGAGAAATAAAGAAGGGAGGGAGGGAGGAAGGAAGGAAGGAAGGAAGGAAGGAAGGAAGGAAGGAAGGAAGGAAGGAAGGAAGGAAGGAAGGAAAGCAGGGGGAAAAAAGAATGCAAAGTCATTTGGGGGAGTAAAATATGACAGAATTCCAAAGATTTTCGACTGATACAGTACAGTTCATCTTTGAATTCATGGAACTCTCCTTCAATTGTATCATTACTATTCGAATCTTTGATTTGCATTTTAGGGCACCTGGTTCAGGGTTTTTCTAAATCCATACTTAGAAAATAGGCTTTTGCCTTATGATTGGCTTATGACCTGCTAAAAGCCACAGTCATTGTCATCAAAAAAGAACAAAGCTGTAACTATGCATATTTCTAATTTTTAAAAAGGGCAAAGCTCCCAGGTGGATGAGACTGAGATCTGAAATATCTTGATTCAAAGCCAATCATGGCAAAAAAAAAAAAAAGTTCAAGAGACTCCATCTCCTGAACGATCTGGGAATAAGAAGATTTGGAGGTGTAGCTCAAGTGGAAAAGTGCCAGTCTAGCAAGTGTGAGGCCCCAAATTTGATGCCTGGAACCAGAAAAAAAACATAGTGAAAAGACAACCTCTTAAAAGATGGTACTGGGGCAACTGGATATACACATGCATATACATATACACACGTCCATATCTTAGCCTTTGTAAAAGAATGAACTAAAAACTGAATATAGGCTTGCAATGTAAGATCTGAAAGTATGAAATCCCTACAAGATAACATCATCTTTGATATGATCCCAAAAACCTGGGCAAGAATAAAGCAAACCTAGACAAGACTTTTAAAATGAAATAATTCAAAAAATGAATCAACATGCAAATGGGGAAAATAGTATAAGTCATACAACAAAAGGAGTAATTATCCAAAATATACAAAAAACTTTTTAAAACCTCATTAACAAAATGTAAATTGAATTGTTAAACATGGATGAAGTCCCTGGGTAAATATTACTCAAAAGGTGAACAAATTTCTGACAGATGTGTGAAGAGGGCTTAAAACCATGAATCATGAGGGAAATGGAAATCAAAACCATAATAAGATTTTACCTCACTCCAGATAGAAAGGTTATTAACAAAAGAACAAAAAATGAACAAGCGATGGAAAGTATGAGAAAAGGAACCTTTGTACACAATGTTGGTAGAAACATCAATTGATAAAACCAAGAGATGGAAATTATCTAACAGTCTATTAGTAAATAATAAATGCTAAAATTTGGTGTGTATGCAAGATAGAATATTATTCAGCCATAAAATAATAAAAATATTATCATTTATGAAACTGGATAGATAGAACTTGAGATCATTCTGTTATGCAATCTCACTTTTAAGTGAAATATGAAAAGATTTATAGAAGTTGAAAGTAGAACAGTGCTTTGCAAAGGCTAGAGAAAGTAAGGGGTGGGGAGAGAGTGATAGGGAAAGGTTTATCAATGACCAGTAAGTTATAGGTAGATATAAGTAGCTCTGATGTGGTATTTCACAGTATAGTGACAACAGATAACAACTACATATTGCACATCTAAAAATTCCAGAAGAAAAGGAACGATAGATGATAGAGAAGGTCGACTTGCTTAATTTGATTCCAACATTACATGTTGTACATATAAATCAAAATATCACAAGATATTTCACCAATATGCACAATTAGTATGGTTTTACATATCAGTGAAAGCAATGAAAAAACATAAGGTATCCAAATTGTTCCCAGATATCATACTCCTCTTACACCTAGGAATACGTGAATTTAGCAAGTCATAGGATACAATATTAGCACACAAAGATCATTTGTATTTTAAGTATATTTACAGTGAACAATCTGAAAAAAATTAAGGAAACCAATTTATAACAGCTTCAGAAACGATGCTTAGGAAGAACTTTAACCAAGGAAGTGAAAACCGTCGATACTGAAAAGTACAGACTATTTCAAGTACCAATACATGGAAATGATTCCGTGTTAATAGATTAGAAGACAATATTAAATTTGCAATATTATCCAAACTGATATGTAGGTTTAATGAAATCCCTCTATTACTTTCCATATTTTTTTATGATTCTAGTACATCACTATGACTTTCTTTCCTGATAAAGTGACATATCCATACCTTCTAACTCATTATCTAAAAACTAAATGATTTTTTCATAGGGACATATATGTCTGCACAGCCATTAAAATTAGTAAACGCTGGCTCCTCTATCTATCCAGCTCCAGATACTGATTTGATTAATTTGAGAAAATAATAGAAAAACATTCTCCTAGCTAAATGAATACGTATACAATATAATCTGGCTAATTAGATATAAGGGAAAGTTTAGCCATATGGATGTGTAGAGCAAGGATTTAAGACGACTTCTTCAATCCTTAAAAAGAGACACAAATAAGCTATATGATTTTATGCCTTTATTTGCTGTTGTGTGAGAATATGATGGTTAGATTTACTATAGCTATCATATGCTCATAAAAGTCAACTTGAGGACAAAAAGAACTTGAGAAAAAATGCAATAAGAATCTTGGATATTGGTGCTAAACTATTTGAGGAAAGATTGTGTATGAAAAAGGAATGGCAGGGCAAGAACTAACATCAAGGGATGATTCTCCATAAAATCAATAAGAACTCTGGCAAATATTTCTAGTGCATATTGAACTAAAATGACTGTGACAAACAGTAGTCTAGAAGCCACTGAAATGTGAAGAACAGGCCTGGAGTTTTTAAAAAGTTACCACTCCCAGAGAACTGTCATCAGTGGGAAAGGATATATGCTTAGGGAAATTGCATAAAAGTAACCACTGGTAATTGTTCAACATTGCACCTGCCTAAACTGGCAACAAAAAGGCTGGCCAAAAGTCTCAAAAGCAAGATAGAAAAGTGCTCAGCTGTGCACAGACCCAAGAGAGACATAGCAGAACCTTAGTCTCCTAACCGGCCAAGCTTGGGGCTCTGCACAAGAAGAAAATGAAATAAATAAATTTGTATATTATCAGAGAATTGAAAGCATGACACTACACACACACACACACACACACACACACACACAGAGAGAGAGAGAGAGAGAAAGACTTCAGAAATTAACAGAACATTTAATTTTTTCTTATTTTTATTTTTTATTTTAATATTATTGTCAAAGTGATGTACAGAGGGTTACAATTACATAAGTAAGGTAATGATTACATTTCTTGTCTGACTTGTTAGCCCCTCTCTTTTTCTCCCTCTTTTCCTCCCCCTTCCCAATTCCCCTTCCAAGTTGTACAGATCATTTCTAACATATTGTCTTGTGAGTATCGCTGTTGCATAGAGTCCCACTTTGTCCTTTGTCTCACCATTTTGTTGTTCCACTTTCCTTCTCTAGTTCAGATAAATGTATATTCAGTACCCAGAGTGCCACAATTGAATGCAGTGACAACAGGGGATCAACCCTAGGGGGAAAACACAAAAGAAAAAAGAAATCACCTAGTACATTGAGAACAAGAACAACAAAGAAAAACCTCTTGTGTTGGTGTCTTGGACTTCAGTTCATTTAGCACCATCTTATATGGTCATAATTAGTGAACATTTAATTATTAAATTATTTAAGAAATCTCTATTCAGACATTAGCTTACTCTATATTGTGGCTCTTGTGACTAGTGCTGCTATAAACATTCACATTAACCTCCATCCCTTTCGATAAATGTTTGAGTAGTACAGAAGGATCATAATTATTCCTATTTTGAGTTTATTTAAGAAACCTTCATATTAATTTCTATAGTAGCTGGATTCATTTGTATTCCCACTAACAGTGCATAAGGGTTCTATTTTGCCCTACATTTTCACCAGCATTTGTTGTTACTTTCTTTTTTTTGGGGGGGAGTCCGGTCGTGGGGCCTGAACTCTGGGCCTGGGCGCTGTCCCTCAGCTCTTCAGCTCAAGGCTAGTGCTCTACCACTTGAGCCACAGCGCCACTTCCAGCTTTTTTCTTTTTGCTTATGTTGTGCTGAGAAATGGAACTCAGGGCCTCATGCATGCAAGGCAAGCGCTCTACCACTGAGCCACCTTCCCAGCCCTTGTTGTTTACTTTCTGATGGTATAGTTAGTTACACTTCTTGAAAAATGTTCAGTTCACTTACCTATTTGTTAATTGGATTATTTGTTTTGTGTGTAATTTTTTAGCAACACCTGCATTTGAATCCAAGTCTTTCTCCTTGGTACACAGGTATTCTAGCACATGAATCATCCCTCCTTTTTTGTTTTGGTTAAATCAAAATAAAATGTGTCATTTTTGCGTAGGTACTTTGGGAATATGATTCTCCTATTTATGTTTCCTGCATTACTGAAATGATAGGCACATACCACCATGCTTAGCTTTTTGTTGTTATTGTTGAGATGGAGTCATGCTTGCTTTTTTAACTGGCCTGACCTCAAACCATGGTTCTTCCCATCTTTACTCCAAAATAGCCGGAGTGAGCAAATGTGTCAGGCCCTTGCAGGTTTGTTTGTTTTGCTGTTATCTTTGTTTTGATTTAATACTTATAAAATCATTATAAGGATATTCACCAATTATTATCATTTTTCTAGATGCCTTTTTCTTTTTTAGATGATAGTTTAGAGGGGGAAAGAAAAGAGAATGTGAGAGAGTAAAAATGATGAAATACATTGCATATGTGAATAAGGTAGCAAAACTAAACTCACAAAAAGTTGTTGAAAAATAAAGGGTAGTGGGAATGAGGAAAAGTGAGAAAAAGCAAGGAGATCAATTTGATTAAATATTTCATATGTATATGTGAAATATTATGGTGAAATCAATAAACAATCCATTAAACAATCAGCATGCAGTTCAAAATATATGAATGGTAGAAATGAGAACAGTCTGTTAATACAACTTAATAGAAAGATAAGGATAAAACGGAGTCCAAGAAAAATTAAAATCATAATAGAGTCATAATACACACAACAATGACTGAAGACTGAAACCCCTCATATTATGAAGAAAATAGATTCAATGATTTGCATCTTGTTTTGTTGTTGTTTATTTAAGTTTCTTTAGGTAAGTCACAAAATAAGCAAAATAAGCTACAACAGCATTGAAAGAGGATTAGCGTTTGCAGCTCCTACAACATATTACCTAAAAGTCCAGTTTTCCAACAAAATGTATACAAAGCCAACAAAGAAATGTGAATATGTGACACATAGAAAGTTATACAATAGATTACCAGTTAGAAAGACTAGATATTAGACTTCACAAATACCTCAAGGAAGCTACTTAAGATATATTTAAATAACCACAGAAAACTATCAGTGAAATAACAGAAACTATACACCAAACTGAAAGGAAGTTATTGAGTTAAAAATTACAACTAAAATTTAAATTTTATTGGAGGATACCAGCAATATATTGGAACTAGTGAGAGGAAGAGTGAACAAATTTGAAGACAGAACAATAGAGATGCAATCCAAATAAAAGAGAGATAAAACAGTAAAGAAAAGTGAAGAGCCTCTGAGAAGTGTAGGACTCATTTGAACACAACCCAATATATGCATAAGATTCCAAGAAATAACAAAGAAGCAGTAAAAAAAAAAAGAATTGAAACAACTATTCAAGAGCTCAATAATTCAAATAGGATATATACAAAGATACTCACATCTAGATATCATAGTGGAAATACTGAAAGTTGAGAAAGGGGAGGTAGTAAAAGCATCTAGAGAAAACTAATTTGACATCATAAAAACCCCAGTATGAACAACAGTTGACTTCTGATCACAAACAATGCTGAAAGATGATGATCAATTGAGAAATGTATAGCCAACAAAATTATCTTAATAATGAAGGCAAAGTAAAGATCTTCCCATAGAAATAAAAATTAAAAATTGAGGAAATACTTTGCTGCCTTATCTACTTGGGAGGGGCGGGTAGGGTTCTGTCTGGTCGTGGTGCCTGAACTCTGGGCCTGGTGCTGTCCCTCAGCTCTTCAGCTCAAGGCTAGTGCTCTACCACTTGAGCCACAGCGCCACTTCCGGCTTTTTTCCTTTTGCTTATATGGTGCTGAGGAATCGAACCCAGGGCTTCAGGCATGCAAGGCAAGCGCTCTACCACTGAGCCAACTTCCCAGCCCCTGCCTTATCTGCTTCATAAGAAATATTAGGAAAAAAATCTGAGAAAATGAGGGAAGGAGTGACACTATTCAAAAGAAATGTACTCATTACCAGACATGTAACTGTAACCCCTTGGTATATCACTTTTACAATAAAAAACTAAAAAATAAAAAAATGAAATAACCTGGCCATAATTAGAAGACATTCCTTATCTAGATTGCAATTAAATCAATATAAAATTTTGAATTCAAATGAAAAAAGAATATATGCAAAGGCAATTATATAATTGTAAAAGGTAATAATAGTGCATATAGTTTTTGTTCTCCTAACTGATTAAGACTAAACAAATGTGATGCTAGGAAAATGAACCCTTAAATAAGTATTAAAATGTTTTTTCTTTCATGCATTTGTTTCTAACTCATTTATAAGATTATTTCTTTGTAGCTTTGTATGTCCCTCCCCCACAGTATAACCCCAGCTTTCACTATATTTGATGTCCGTATAATTTGTGGAGGAGATGGGGAAAAACAAGTCTTTTAAGGATACAGGTGGACCCGATGCAACTATGAGAAGTACAAGTTGCCATGTCAAAAACGAACTTTACAACTTTGGTGGGGGAGGGGTATTGGGGGGCGGGGGGAGACTGGGAAGGGATGTGAAGGGTAAACAAAGGAGGAGACTGCAATGCTTGATAAGAAATGTACTCATTATCTTGCCCATGTAATTGTAACCCTTCTGTACAGTATGTTCACAAAAAATAAAAATAAAAATTTAAAAAGAAAAAGAAATGTACTCATTATCCTGCCCATGTCATTGTAACCCCTCTGTACACTATGTTCACAATAAAAAATAAAAATTTAAAAAAAGACTAAACAAAACAATAGTATATAAACAATGGTATATGATTATATGTTGGAACCTATAGCATACTATCACAAAGCAGTTATGTGACAATGAACTTATATATTAAAGAAATAACAAGAGATAGTAAGTCAAACAGAAACAAATGAAGAATACATATAATAAATATGATAAATGTGTAATAAATTACAGCTATATGCTTTCATTTCTTTCTTTAACTTATATTAAAATAAAGTTGTATGACTTAACAAAATGTGTTGTTGAGTTTGTAATGTGTGTGTGTGCATGTGTGTGTGTGTAACAAGTATAAAATAATAACAGTCAGGTGTCAGTGGCTCATGCTTATAATGCTAGCTACTCTGAAGGCTGAGATCTGAACAACTCAGTAAGGAAAGTCCATGCAATTCTTATGTTCAATAACCATGAAAAAGCCAGAAGTTGAGCTATGGCTGTAGTGGTAAGAGGGCTAGCCTTGGGCAAAAACGCTAAGAGACAGCAATGCCTCATTGAAAAGTATTGGATTAGTCAAGGTTGGTCTACCATACAAAAATTAATAGATTAAATACACTATACCAATAGAATATAGCCAAAAGTACTAGACACAGAAAAAAATTGACTAGAATTAACAGCCCTGCATATAAAAAAAAAAAACACAATAAACTAGGAAAGGAAAAGAACTTCCTCAATGTGAGAAACACATCTATGAAAAATTCAAAGCCGGGCTGGGAAGGTGGCTCAGTGGTAGAGCACTTGCCTTGCATGCTCGAGGCCCTGGGTTAGATTCCTCAGCACCACATTAGCAAAAAGAAAAAAGCCGGAAGTGGCACTGTGGCTCAGGTGGTAGAGCGCTAGACTTCAGCTGAAGATCTGAGGGACAGTGCCCAAGCCCAGAGTTCAGGCCCCATGACCGGACACTCCCCCCCCCCCAAAAAAAAGAAAAATTCAAAGCCAACATAACACAATAATAGAAACTGAAACTTTTCTTTTTTTTTTTTTCTTATAAGTCTTCATTTATTTTGGAGCATTAAAGTGGGAAAAGCCAAGTAAATATTTTGCATGTATCTAAATTAAGTGGGACATATTATATTGGTCTTTCTTTAACGTGGAAGTTATGACATTGCCCCATTTGTTAGGAAATGGAAAAACTTGGAAAAAATTATATTAAGTGAAGTAAGCCAGGCCCAAAGAAAGAAACATAGGTCCCATGGTTTCCCTCATTTGCAATATCTAGTATATGTATGAGTCAAGCGGAAAAGGTCAGATAATGTGATGTTAGGAAAATGAACCCTTAGATATGTATTTTAATGTTTTTTTCTTTCATGCATTTGTTTCTAACACATTTATAAGATTATCTCTTTGTTGCTTTGTATGTCCCTCCCCCACAGTATAACCCCTGCTTTCACTATATTTGATGTCAGTATAACTTGTGGAGGAAATGGGGAAAAACCAGTTGTTTAAGGATACAGGTGGACCTGTTGCAACAATGAGAAGTACAAGCTGTCATGTCGAAAACGAGCTTTACAACTTTGGTGCGGGGGGGGGGGGGGGGGGGGGGGGGGGGGGGGGGGGGATTGACTGGGAGGGTGGGGGGGAAGATGGGAAGGAATGGGAAGGGGAAACAAAGGAGGAGGCTGCAATGCTTGATAAGAAATGTACGCGTTATCCTGCCCATGTAATTGTAACCCCTCTGTACAGTATGTTCACAAAGAAACTGAAACTTTTCTAAGATCAGGGGTTAAGACAAGCATGTCCTCAATAATGTCCTGGAAGTCCAAGCCAAGGAGATTAGAAAAGAAAAAGAAACTCTATATTTTCAGATAGCTTTATCTTACATATAGAAAAGCCTAACAAACCAGTTAAAATGATGAGGAGGAACTGAATTTAGGAAGATTGAAGGATACAAAGTCCCACATATGACAAAAACAAAAATTATTTCACCATTTTGTTGTTTCCTTTCCCTTCCCCAAATCAGACAAACATATATACAAGATACCGGGTACCAATAACCTTGACAATAAAATAAAATAAAATTAATAGTTTCATGGAATTACATCATAAAGAATATATTTAAGAATAAATTTAACAAAAGCAATGCAAAACATATACTCTGAAAAACACAAAGCACTGATGAAACAAAGTAAAAAGTCAATAAATTGGAAAATGTGAGTAAAAAAATGCTTTGTGGTGTAAAAAAGAAGACTACTAAAATGGCTGGAGGATTAAACATTTTCCAACAAAAATTTTATGCAAATATTCGTAACACCATTATTTATAATGTATGAAAGGTAGATGAAAACTCCCTCAGTTGAAGTGGGAATAAAATATTGCAAAATATATAATTCGCTCAGACAAAATGAAACACTGAGACATACTATAATTTGTAATCTATGTCATAATAGATTAATCAAAGGAATATTATGTACAAGAAATTGGTGGCTCGTGTATATTATCTTAACCACTTAGGCGGGCTGAGAACTAAGGATAATGGTTCAAAGCCAGCCCAGGCAGCATTAACAACCAAAAGGTCAATAGTGGAGATTGGCTTAAGTGATAGAGAACCAGCCTTGATGAAAAAGCTAAAGGACAATGCTCAGGCCCTGAGTTCAAACCCCAGGATCAGTGCATAGACATACACAAAAACATTTGCAAAAAATTACAAAGGATCACATATGTACAAAAAGCAAAAATCCATATCATGATCTCTCACTCTACCTGTCCAAATCAGGCAAATAATTTTATAGACAAAAATAGATTTTCATGTCTAGGTATTTAGGGGAGTGGAAATAGAAGGTGACTACTAATTGGTATGGGGTTTCTTTAGGAGCTGAGGGAAATTCTGTCATTGTGCTTATATTGTATAGCTAAAATAAAAGGTAAAAAAACTGTGCATTTCAAAATGCTGAAAAATTTTACATCATATATTGGGACTATTATCAAAATGTGAAGGCATTGTTACATCAATATGACATGACCATGAAATGGAATATTATTCTACCATTAAATGTGTACTGTATCATAGGTATAGATGGACACAGATTTGCACACACATGTACAAAGTTTTGAACTTTTGAAATGTATTCACCTTTAAATCACTATGTAATTATGATGGTTTCTCCATTCACATGCCAGTATTACATATATGCTACTCTATATCATTCTTTAATTGTAGCAAAAGATACATTACAAAAATTACTTATTTAACCATGTTTATAATTCACTATCATTAAGTACATTCACATTGCTGTGCCACCATTACAACTATCCATCTCCATAAAATTTAACATATTCCCCAAAGGAACGTACACACATTACCAATAACTACCCCCTTTCCCTATTTAATCCACTAGATACCACTATCCCACTTTCTGTCCTTTATGGTTCTGACTAGGTACCTCATATGTAATGCAATATATATTTATTTCTCTTTTGGTGACTGGCTTACATAATTTATAATAATGCTCTCAAGCTTTGTCTGTGTTGTCACATGAGTGGAATTTTCCTTTTTAAGCATCTCATCCATTTGCTAGGTTTTAGGATATCGTGTACCAAGCTGCTCTGAACATAGGTGAGGAAAAGTTCTATTGGATGTGCAAGTGTAAATCCTGATAAACTTTTTGAATGACATTAGTGTGTGCCACGCTACCTGTAATCTTTGTCATTCTACAAGAAACTAACAGTTCCAACCTAGCCAAACTCTCATCAACACAAAAACTTGTCTTTTTAAATATAATGGCCTTTACAATTGATAGGAAATGATATTATTTCTCTGGTTTACATTTCAATCTGCCTCCTTAATTATTCATGGTAATAAGCATCATTCCATGTGTTTTGGGACATTTTTTTTTAAGAAAGTTTTTTATTGTGAAAATACAGTACAAAGAGGTTACAGTTACATAAGCAATGTAATGAGTACATTTATTATCAAACACTGTTGCCTCATCCTTTGTTTTTTCCTCTATCATTCCTTCCCTCCCATTTGGTCAGTCATGGGGCTTGAACTCTGGGCATGGGCGTTGTCCCAGCTCTTCAACTCAAGGTGAGTACTCTACCACTTGAGCCATAGCGCCACTTCCGGTTTTCTGGTGGTTTATTAGAGATAAGAGTCTCATGGTCTGGTTTTGAATCGCGATTCTCACATCTCAGCCTCCTGAGTAGCTAGGATTCCAGGCATGAGACACCAGCATCTGGCTTGTTTTGGGACATTTTTATAACCTCTTTGGAGAAAAGTAAATTAGAACTCTTTTCCCCATTTATAAATGGGCTATTTATTTGTTGTACAGTTGGAGCAATTTTTATGTTCTAGATATTAATTTTTAATTATAACTAAATTTTAATTAGCTAATTTATTTTTAGTTATTTGAATAATTCATTTAATGTGCCAAATATAAAGTACTTATATAAGTCAATTTAATATAAATTAGTAAATAATTTAATACTTTATGGATCTAACTTATTTTATTTAACTAAATAATCTGCAATAATTTTAATTCTTTATAATATTAATATATTGAATTTTGTTCTGAATATTAATTAATTCTGATATCTGATTTGCAAATATTTTCTTTTTTAGTTTAATTAATATAATTAGTACAAATGGGTTTCAATTCAATGTTTCTGTTTATGGGTACAATGTATTTTGATCAATGTCACCCCTTCCATCATACTCTCCAAAGTTTTCATCTATTCTATTAACAATATTTTCCACTCACTTGATAGTGACCTTTGATGCACAGAAATTTTTTAATCTGACAAAGCATAATTTGTCTATTTTCTTTTTTGTTGGGAGGGCAGCAGACTTGAGGGAAGGGAAGGGAAAGAGAAGGAAGGAAAGGAAGAGAAAGAAAGGGAAGAATGTTTTTTATATTTTCAGTGTAAAAGATGATGCTTTGATATGTGGATACATTGTGAAATGATTTCCAAAATAAAGTTTCTTAACATGTCTATATCACTTCAGAAAGTGTGTGTGTGTGTGTGTGTGTGTGTGTGTGTGTGTGTGTGTGTGTTAATAGATCAATTTTTGGCAATTTCCAAGTATACATTCAGTACTATTAACTTTGGTCAACTGACTGTACAACTGAAATTTTATACATTTTGACCATCTTCTCCCCATTTACCCTTCCCCATCTCCAAAGGCACCACTATTGTCTCCTACATTATGCTCTCTTCTGATAATACTATCTGACAGCTCTGGTTGTCTGTTTTTATTTATTTATTTATTTTTATTTTCACTTTTCTGTGGGAAACCCAAGCCTGGAGCCTCATGTATCACAATCAAACTATTTTGCTATTATCATTCTATTATCCTTTGCTACAAACTACCATCTTTAAGCAGTAGTGTTTGTCTCTATTTTTCTATGTACCCACTCTTTTTACTTAGATCCATCAAAAAGAGTCATATGGCCCAATGCAAAAAGCACTGGAGTAGAGTTCTGGACCTATAAATTCTATTCTTACCTTTGTGCCTGACTCATCTCTGTGGATTTAGACAAATAATTTCCCCATTTAATCCTCAGCCTCTCCATGAAGGGTGTAAACTGAATGTTTCCATAGGTCTTGACCAGCTCTAGTGCTTTAAAATTGTTAGTAAGAAGAAAATAAAGTTTACCTTTTATCTAGAGAACACTTTTCTGTTTTTCTAAGCAAAAAACAGGTAGTTATTTGCATAGATAAAAAAAACATACTTGTTTAAAACAACGGAGGGCTGACATCATTGGTGGCACATGACTATAATCCTAAAGATTCCAGAGACTGAGATCTGAAGATCACAGTTCAAAGCCAGTTCACACAGGAAAGTCCATGAGATCCTGATCTCCAACTAACATCCTCCAAAACACTAAAAATGGAACTCAAGTGGTAGAGCTCTAGCCTTGAGCAAAAAAAGCTCAGGGACAGTGCCCAGGCCCTGGTTCAAGCCCCAGAACCAGCATAAAAACAACCAAAGTATGTAAGAAACCCAACTCTTTCTTTGTCCAACTACTGTTGCTCTTGATGAAAGAGGTAAGACTTGGCATAGAGCAACTACTCCCTGAACAGGTTCCTCACTACTTCTGAATAGTCTCCATCCAAGAAAGTGAATACAGAATCTGACAGTGGTGACATCTCCCTGACTAACTCTATCCTCAGAAGGAGCTAAAATTTCCTATATTCTAGGGCTTTGCAATACTGGAATCCTACTATTTTAAGATTGCAAGGCAAACATCCCATGAAATCAAAGGGACAAGCTTGGCCTTGATAAGGAGAATTAGTGGAATTAAAGCCTGAATATCAAAGGAAAAGAGAAAAGGTCAAGCACATGTCTTGAGTATTCTTTCCCATCTTCTCCTCCTAAATCTCCCCACTCTGCTTGCTTTCCCATACATATGTCTACACACTGATCCTGAGATATTTTTTGAGAAACAGAGAGGCCAAGAAGTCATGCAAAGCAAACAAGATTTAAAAGAAAAACCAAACATTTGAAGCTGGCTCCAGTGGCTCAGGCCTGTAATCCTACTTACTTATGATGCCGAGATCTGAACATCTCAGTTCAGAGCAAGTTCTGACAGAAAAATCCATGAGATTCTTATCTCTAGTAATCCAGTGAAAAGCTGGAAGTGGGGACATGACTCAAGTTGTAGGGTGCAAACCATGAGTGTGGGAAAAAGTGAAATGTGAGACTCCAATACTGGCAAAAAATGTTTTTATTTCACTACGTTACCATTGGGTCAAACTTCTGAGCTTCACTGTAGTTCTCTGCAGAGTAAGTGAGGGCAAGAAGGCATAGGGAAGGGAAAGTTCTACTATGTTTGTGCTGAGTTCATCATCTTGTAATACAGTGCATATGAAAAGTATGTGTCAACATGAGAGAAGACTTGTAATGTTGATTTTTTTATACTAAGAATTTAAAGTTCACTTTTGATTGAAACTACATGAAAATATACAAAAAGGCTGGAGGAAAACATTTCTCTGTGCTGACAGTTTGAGGCCAGCCAGGATAAAATGTTAATTAGAGCTCATCTTAAAAAACAAAACACCTGGGTGTGATAGTTCCTAGGCCCATAATCCCAACTACACAGAAAGTCTTGGTCATTAGACAGTCCTAGGCAAATTACAAGACTATATCTAAAGCAAAAAATAAATGGCTGAGAACATAGTTCAAGGAGCAGCATGCTTTTTAACAAGTGTGAGGTCCTGAGTTCAAACCCCAGTATCGTGAAGAACAAAAAAAGAAATCCAAAAACTCGATCTCACAGTTTAGCTCATGTAGTCAACTAATATTTCTTTTATTTTTTATTTTTATTTTTACTTTTTTTGTATTGGTATTGGGGCATGAACTAAGAACCTGGAAACTGTCTCTTAGTATTTTTTATCCAAGGATAGTGCTCTACTACTTGAGCCACAGCTCCACTTTGGGCATTTGGGTGGTTAATTGGGAATGAGTCTCATGGAGTGTCCTGCCTGGGCTGACTTTGAACCATGATTCCCGGATTTTATCCTACTGAGTAGCTAGGATTAGAAGAAACATGACCCACAGGCATCAGGCTCCAGTCATGTTTGACATTCAGTTTATCTTTGGGGGCTGAGGAGGCTGTGAGCCTCAATATTCACCTAGAATAAGGTACAAGGTACAGTTATTGACATTCTAATAGATACAGAATGAAAGTCAGAAATGAAATCAATGTTTAAGTCAGGTTCCACACTTTAGAACACAACGTGACGATGGAGGAGGGATAAGGATAGAAAGAGGCTTAATATACTGCAAAAGTCTTTTGACAATGTTCTTTTAAATTGCCCCAACATTTCTGTCATCTACTAAGAATTTCTAAATAAAATTGGAAAAAACTGACCCTGTGAGTATTCGGGAGAATTAATTTCAATTTTTTTCTCAAACTTGCAACCTAAAGAGGTTACTACCCATTTTAATAACTGATGTACAAGTGACTATAAAAACTGGCACTAGGGACTGGGAAGGTGGCTCAATGGTATTGTGCTTGCCTTGCATGCATGAGACCCTGTGTTTGATTCTTCAGCACCACATAAGCAGAAAAAGCCGGAAGTGAGGCTGAGGCTCAAGTGGTAGAGCACTAGTCAACAGCTGAAGAGCTGAGAGACAGTGCCCAGGCCCAGAGTTCAGGCCCCATGACCAAAAAAAAAAAAAAAAAAAAAAACTGGCACTAGCAAAAGCAAGGGTTTAAGAATAAATACATTTTAGAAATCCAGCTCTGACTTTTATCCAGCATAAATAGCCTAGAACAAATTCCTTGATTTGGCAACTTAATATTTTCCTATGTAAAATAGGACCAACATAGTACCTATTCCATAAGGTCCTTGAGAAGATTGAAATCAGATAACACATTTAATGTACAATGTGTGACATAGGTATTGGCTAAGTATAAATTGCCATTTCGATTATGAGAAAGAAAAAGGAAAAGGAGAAGGAGGAGAAGGAGAAGGAAAAAGAGAAGGGGAAGGGGAAGGGGAAGGGAAGGGAGGGAAAGGGGAGGAGGAGGAGGAGGAGGAAGAAAAGGAGGAGGAAGAAGAAGAAAAAGAAGAAGAGGAGAAGGAGGAGGAAGTCATCTATCTGCTTTTCTGATGGAATTATAATACTGACAGGAAAAATTAATAACTTTGCAAAATAAATATAGAGAAAAGGACTCAGCCTGTGGTAGAGTTAAGAGGCCAAAGTTTGAAGCCTGAATCTACCACCAGCTACTTTAGGAAAATGATTATTTCTGTGTCTTAGTTTCTTCATCAATGGAACGAGTATTGTGAAGATGAATGAACAAGAATATATATGTGAAAGTAACGTGCATTGAATTAATTCTATTCAAATGCATAAGGGCGGCTGGATACACTATTTCAAGTGTGACGTTCTGTGAGTTTCTGGATTTTTTTCCATCATTGTAAAGACATAGGTCCATTTTTAAAATACTTTTGGAAGTATGCTACAAGCATTGAATATTTTAGGAGTATTATAGCAAAGAATAGTTGAAGACTTTCATCAAAGATGAACATGTGACAAAAACAAATTTCAAACTTTGAAAATAAAGTCTCACTTTATAATTGTTTATGAAGTTTAACATGTATATGTTACATATATATGTAATTAATATTAATGAAAGTAATAGTCATCATGCCAAAATAATTGAAATGGCAATATATTTTTGTATAAATATTCCCATTGATCATAGCTTTATTCCCATTAAGAAGATAGTAGGCAAAAGCAAAACTACTCCCAAAGAATACCACCAAAAGAAATTTATAAGGAATACATGTAGCTCTCAGCTTTCCAAAAACCAAACTTCTTAAAACACAGAAGCAGAAAAACCATTAGAGCAAGTGTCAATAAAAACAACAATGGTATCTCACAAAGATATTAGCTACTCGGCTGGTTAGAAAGAAAATAAGGAATAAAATAAAATAAAGAATAATTACCAGTATGTGTGGGAGGCAACTAAAGTAGTACTTACAATGGAAGTTACTGCCATAAAAGCTTTGATTAAAAATGTTACTTTGTAGCAAAGGCTGAAAATTGACAAGCTTCTGGTGAAATTGTATATGAAGGGAAAAGAAGGCACAAATAAATTATATTATGCATCAATAAGAAGTCATAAATAGAAAAGTAAATAAGATTATAAACATAATAAAACATTATGAATAATTTCATGCTGCAAAATTAGAAAACATAGGTAAAAGGACAAATTCTTGGAAAAAGATAAATACAGAAATGGACAAACTAGAAAAAAAAATAGTTTCTATGACAAAAAAAAAGGTGAGTAGTTAAAATTTTTTCCTGCAAAGAACCAGGGTCAAATGAGCCTAGAAGTAAATTTTATGAAACAGTTTTTAGATGAATGAGTCATACAGATAGAAGAATAAATAAAAGTGATTTGTCCAACTCAATCGCTAAGTCAAATGATCCTATGTGAATGCATTTTTAAAAGAATCTAACATGTTAGAATCACATGTGAAATACAACTTTATTCAGCATTATAAAAATGTAATATCAAATTAGCAGTTAAAGGAAAGAAATCCTATGCTCATTTCTTTATGTAAAAATGGTAAAAATTTAACATTGTTTTATGGTGAAAATAGTAAATTTCTGCAGCTTGATAAATGGTATCTGAAAAACAACTATATCAAACATCATACCAGAGGTTGGGAATGTAATTTAGTGGTAGAGTACTGGCCTAGTATTTTCAAGGTCAAGAGCTTAAATCAAAATATCCTTTCCATAAAAATCATATCAATAGTAAAATATTAAAAGCATGACTTTTGGCCTGATAAGGTATCACATGCCTGTAATCCCAGCTTCTTGGCAGGCAGACATTAGGAAATCAAATGTTGAAGAAGCCTAGGCAAAAAAAAACTTAGTGAGAAATTATCAAAAAGAATCAAACAAGTTGGACATGGTGGTATACTCTTGTAATATCAACTACTTGGGTGACAGAGGCAGGAAGATTGTGGTTCTAGGCCAGCCTGGGCAAAAGTGTTAGTCTATACCTGAAAATTACACTAAAACAAAAAAGACTGTTGTGGTCTGGTTCAAATGGTAAAACACTTAGCCTAACAAGCACAAGGCTCTAACAGAACCACAAAAAAGATTATCTCTTAAAAAATTTTTAAATATATCTAGTGTTACTGGAGCCTCACCTCCAACTCCTTTTTGTTTTAGGTTGTTTTATAAATAGGATATTTCTTTTTTGCCCAAGACTAGCTTCAGACCCACCCTCCATTCTCTTACTCCTGGCCTGCTACACACCTGGGATGACAGGGAAGAACCACCTGATTAGTGCTTAGGCTGGTCTTTAACTTCAGTTATCCCTACTTACACCTTCTTGGTAGCTGGGATTACAGAAGTGAGCTACCATGAAGGCATGAGATTAGTAACAGTTGAAGAATAAGAAAAATGACCTTACTATTTGAAAATAATACAATTTTCTACATAAAAAAATTCTGAAGAATCTTAGATAAGTTATTAAAACTGAAAAGAAAGCTTTTGATATTTTTATATACAAAGAGACAACTACCTTTGAAATATGTCATTTAATAAATGAGTAGAAAGGAAGAAATTCTGCCTAATAATTGTGTCTCTATGATTATGCAGAAGATGTTAAGAATTTTAAAAGCCATTTCTAGACTTAACTTGTAAATTCAGTAAAATTGTAAGCTATAAGATCAACACACAAAACTGAATTATGTTTTTATATATTAGCAATCAATGTACAGAAATTACATGTAAAATACTATTTCCAATCATTATGGAGAAATTAAAATATTGATATATAAAATTTACAAATTATGTACAGGAGATTTATGATGCAAACCGCAAATCACTGATGAAATCAAAGAAGATTTAAAATTCCTTTTCACAAACTTAATATGCAAAATTCAATAACCATTCTATATAGCGATGACAAACAGCCTGAAAAATCAGGAAAATAATCCCATTTACAATAGTTCTAAACCAACTAAGTACCTAGGAATAAATGTTAAGTAAGGAAGTAAAAAGCCTCTATAATAAAACCTGTAAAACTCTGAAGAAGGAATTTGAAGAAGGCATCATCAGATAGAAAGACCTCCCCTATCTATGGATAGGCAGATTTAACATTGTGAAAATGGCTACTGTAATAAATACAATCTGCAGATTCAATGCAATCCCGACCAAAATCCCCATGTTATTCTTCACAGAAATGAAAGGTCAATTGTCAAACTAATATAGAACAATAAAAGACCCAGAAGTGCCAAAGCAATCATTATCAGAAAGAATGATGCTGAAAATTTGACAATTCCCAATTTCAAACCATACCACAGAGCCATACTAACCAAACAGCATGGTACTGACACAAATACAGATGCATAGACCAATTTATTAGAGTAGAAATAAGACCATACCAATAGTGATACCTGATTTTTCAACCAAGGTATCAAAAATATACATTGAAAAAAATATTAGCCTCTTCAACAAATTATCTTGGAAAGCTGGATATCTACATGTAATGAAAAGTGAAACTAGACACTTTTCTCTCACCCTGCCATATGCATATAAAAATCAATTTTCAATTGATTAAATATGTTATGTAAGAGCAAAACCTTTAAAGCTATTAGATGAAAATATAGGTGTGGTAGATAGAATATCTATGAATATATAAGTAAACACACTGCATGGTATACAAGTGGTTATAAATGAATTAAAAGTATAATAAACTCTATGAGAGCTAAAATAGTATTTTTTTAAGTAATACTTGGTCAAAGAGCAACAAAATCAACACTAGGAAATGTGTGCATGCCCTAAGAGGGGTGGTACAAGGGGAGAAAGGTAAATGAACAAAGGGGATTAAGTGTGGGGGGAGAATGGCATCAATAATTCAGAAAAGTAAGCAAGGGCTTTGTTGAAGGGGGATGAGAATGTTGAAGGAGGTGACATTGATCAAGATGAATTGTATTCATACACCGCTTTGTTAAGTGGCAACTCCATTGTACAACTAATAAAAGATATTTTGAAAAAAATCTAAAACAAAATATAGGGAAAACACTTGAAGATAATAATACTGAATAATACTCCAAATGCTCGAAAAGTTGGAGCAAGAATTCACAGTTAGAAAAAAAGAATCAACAACTAGGAATTCTTGAAATTACAAAGCTTCTTGACAGCAAAGGAAAAAATTATTCAAATGAAGAGAAAACTCACAGAATGGGAGAAAATATTTGCCAACTATTTGTCACATGAAGAACTAATGTCCAGAATATATAAAGAATTCAAAATTAAACACCAAAAGAACAAACAATCCAATTTTAAACAGGATATTGAACAGTTCTTAAAGGAAGTACTAATGACCAATTAGTACATGAAGAAATGTTCAAATTTAGACAGCCCTAACATTACTTCTCACCACAGCCAGAATGGCCATCAAGGAGGTAAACAATAAATGCTGGTAACAGTGCAAGGAAAAGGAACTCTTGTACACTAGAGGAGGAAATGTAAATTAGGTTAGCTAACATGGAAAGCAGTATGAAAGTTCCTTGGGGACATATCCAAAGAATTTTAAGTGTTTTAGAGATGTATGAACATCCATGTTCATAACAACATTGTTCAGAATAAGCAAGCTATGGAATCAGCTTAGGTACCCATTAATGGATGAATAGATTTTTTAATGTAAAATGTACACACAATCGAGTATTATCCATCCACAAGATAGAATGAAATTGTATTGTTTGGAGGACAATTGATGGAACTTAAGATCACCATGTTAAGCAAAATAAGTAAAACAGAGACAAGAATTTCATATTCTCTCTCATATGCAGAATCTTGACCTGGAAAAAAACAACCAGAATGACATGAATATAAAATGGAGGCTGCTTGTAAAGGGAACTGGTAAGAGGTAAAGGGGGCTGGGGGTGAATATGGCCAAAGTACTTTATATGCATGTTTAAAAATATAATAATTGGGCTGGGAAGGTGGCTCAGTGGTAGACTGTCTGCCTTGCGTGCATGAGGGCCGGGATTCGATTCCTCAGCACCACATAAGCAGAAAAAGCCGGAAGTGGCACTGTGGCTCAAGTGGTAGAGTGCTAGCCTTGAGCTGAAGAGCTGAGGGACAGCGCCCAGGCCCAGAGTTCAGGCCCATGACCTACAAACAACAACAACAACAACAATAATAATAATATTAATGCCCATTAAAATTGTTTTTTAAAATGAGGACGGAGATAGAGTATTGAAGGGGATATTTGGTTAAAGTACATTGGGGGGGGGGTATGTGTGGGTGTGGGTGTAAATATCACAATGAAATTTATTTGTACGATTAACATCCACAAACATTTTTTTGGAAAATACATACATATATACATACACAATACACAAAACAAATGCTCATTGATTTACCAAAAATCTAAATATAGATCTCCCCTGTGACCCAGCAATAACACTCGTGCATTTATACAAAAAATTACAAATCAGGACACAGTAAAGCCACTTGCACAACTATGTTCATTGCAACATTGTTCACCATAGCCAAAGTATGGAAACAGCCCAGATTCCCTTCAATAAGCAAATGGATCAAGAAAATGTAATACATGTAAATAGTAGAATTTCACTCATCCATTAGAAAGAATGATTTTATGACATTTGTAGGGAAATGGATGGACCTAGAACAAATCATGTTAACTGTAGTAGAAAAGCTTACAGAGAAAAACCACGTTTTTTTTCTCATATGTGGAAGCTAGATCTTAAATATAACTGGACATGATAACCTATACAGAACTCTGGCATTCACACACAAACAGTCAGACTAAAGGAGGATACCTTTAGTGGAGGAACTCAAAGAAGTAACTGCTCAGAACATTTCAAATACTATTTCTCAAAATGAATTCCAGGAAATGGAAACACAGGTTTTGTTTTTGTGTCAGTGATGGTGGTGTTGGTGGTGTGGTTTTACCTTTAGGGCTTTTTTGTCTTTTTAGGGAGGGCAAAGAGGGACTCAGAAAAGGAGAGAAGAGGGGTGAAAAAGTGCAATCATGCTATATAGTATACACTATGTGGAAAATGAACTGTGTGACTTGTAATCAGAGCTAGCAGGGGAAACTAGGAGAAAATGAAGGAAGGGATGACATTGTGCAAAAAGAAATGTATTCATTGGGGCTGGGAAGGTGGCTCAGTGGTAGAGCGCTTTCCTTGAGGTCCTGAGTTCAATTCCTCAGCATCACATAAGCAAAAAGAAAAAAGGTGGAAGTGGCGCTGTGGCTCAAGTGGTAGAGCGCTAGCCTTGAGCTGAAGAGCTGAGGAACAGCGCCCAGGCCCAGAGTTCATGCCCCACGGACCCAAAAATAAAAAGAAATGTATTCATTACCTGACTTATGAAATGACAACCCCTCTGTACAACACTTAATAATAACAAAAAATTGTATGTGTGTGTGTGTGTGTGTGTGTGTGTGTGTGTGTGTGCACTCATAGACTGGAAAACATAGAAAAGATGCCAGTTCTCTACAAATCGATCTAAAACCTTAATAGAATTTCTATATAAATCTCAGCAAGGTTCAGTAAAGTAGATAAGATTATTGTAAAATCTGTATTAAGCTTGAAGGCACAGTGGTCCATGCCTGTAATTCTAGGTGTTTGGGAGGCAGAGATTAGGAAGTTTTAATCCAGCCTGCCTCCCCGCAAAAATTAAGGAGAACCAATTAAATGAAAAAAAAAAGCTGGTGTGTTGGTATGTGCTTATTATCAAAGCTACATAGGAGGCACAGAGCAGGAGAATGACAGTCCAGGCCAGTCTGGAGTAGAAAAGAAAGAACCTCCACAAAAAATGCCCAAAGCATGCAAGAGAAGAGGGTATGTTTCAACTGGTAGAAAGAACACTTGCCTGGAAAATACAAGGCCCTGAGGTCAAACCATAGCACTGAGAAAATATTATTTTAAAAATTATATATAAACACAGATGACTTAGAAAATTTTTGCTAATGTTGAAACAATACAGGTAAGAATCTCTATAACCCATATTAAGACCCATTTTCCACATATTGAAGTGTTGTATTGATGGATTAAGGAAGCAGAATGAGGAGCCCAGAAATAGGCCTACACAAATATGAAAAACTAATTTTTAAGAAAGATATAGGCCAGGCCCTGGTGGCTCCTACCTGTAATCCTACCTATTCAGGAGGCTGACATGTGAGGATTACAATTAAAAGCCAACCTGGGCAGGAAAGTCCGTGAGACTTATCTCTAATTAACTACCTGAAAAGCCAGAAGTGGAACTGTTGCTTAAGTGGTACAGTGCTAGCCTTGAAGAAGAGAAGTTCAGAGACAATACCCAGGCCCTGAGTTCAAGCCTCATGACCTACAAAAACAGAAAGAAAAAAAAAGATACAGCTGGGCATGATCTTCATTCATGCTTATAATTCTAACACTCAAGAGACTGAGGCACAAAGATCTCAAATCCAAGGCCAAGTGAGATCCTGTCTCTAATAAGAAAAGAAGGAAGGAAGGAAGGAAGGAAGGAAGGAAGGAAGGAAGGAAGGAAGGAAGGAAGGAAGGAAGGAAGGAAGGAAGGAAGGAAGGAAGGAAGGGAGGAGAGAGAGAGAAAGAAAGAGAGAGAGAGAGAGAGAGAGAGAGAGAGAGAGAGAAAGAAAGAAAGAAAGAAAGAAAGAAAGAAAGAAAGAAAGAAAGAAAGAAAGAAAGAAAGAAAGAAAGAAAGAAAGAAAGAAAGAAAGAAAGAAAGAAAGATGTTGAATTTGTATGGCACCAAACAATTTTATACACACACACACACACACGAAAAGAATACCTAAGTTTAACAATTTACACACACACAAAATTAAGTGGATCAGAAAACACAAAATTATGTTTTTTAATGTACTGTATGATTTTTTGTTTCTTTTGTATGTTCTTCCCCCTATGGTATAACCCCTGTTGTCACTGTATTTGATTCTGGTGCCCTGCATCTTGTATATACCTTTTTCTAATTTGGGGAGGGGAAGGGAAATAACAAAATGTTGAAACTAGGATACAGGTTGACTCATTGTAACAATGAGACATACAAGTAACTATGTTGAAAAGGAACTTTACAACTTCAGTGGGGGGAGGGAGAAGTTGGGAAGGTGAGGAGGGAAAGGATAGTAGGGGAAAAACAAAGGCGGGGGTAACAATACTCAATAGGAAACCTACTCATTACCTTACTCATGTAACTGTAACTCCTTTATACAGTATCTTTACAATAAAAATTAAAAAACTATTTGTAGAACACTTTTTGGATTTAAGGCTGTGCAAATAGTTTTTAGACTGGATACCACTAATAGAATTGATTTTTAAAAATTCCTGATACATTACACTTTATCAAAAGTATAAACTTGAATTCCATGAAAGACATTGCAAAGAGAATGAAGATAAGTTGCAGATTATCTTTTTATATTGCAAACTATACTTATTCAATAAAGAGTTAGTATGCAAGCTACATGAAGAACACTTGAAGTTCAAAAGTAAAACTCAAAAAATTCCATTAGATATACTGACAAAAGACATAATTACTAACTTTACCAAAAAGAAAGCACACAGGGGACAGGTAAGTACATGAAATATGCTCAATACCATTATCCATGAGGGAAATATGAATGTCAACACACATTTGTTGGTATAGCCAAAATACAAATAAACATTCTCCAGTTCACACTGACATCTGCCAGTGATGAGAAAAAACTGCATCAAATGTACATTGTTGGTGAAATAGAAAATATTACTGTCATTCTGGAAATTGTGTGGTTCTTTCTTATAAAACAAGCAATGCACAACTTTGCGACTACAATCCTGAGCATTTATCCCAGAGACCTGAAAAATTCAATTTATACAAAATACAGGTGAATATGTGTGGCAATTTTATCAATGAGCTCAAATCCTTGGAAAAACTAATATATCCTTACAACTAAAATCTATCTACAACAAACTAGCAACACATACAACAAATGAGATTAATCTCCAGAGAATCATGCTGTCTAGAAATTTCATTTTATGAAAAATGAATCCACTTACCAGTTGATTTCACATGTTAATAAACATTCTTAAAATGACAAAGTTTTGGAGAAATGGATTGGTGACTTTAGGGAAGCATGTGTGGCAGGGATAGCAGAAAGGACAGTGGGTATAGCTATAAATGAGGTTGAAGAAGAGTCCTTAGGTGATAGAACTTTTCTATTAACTAATTGTATCAATTATGAATATCACACTTATGGTATGGTATTATAATTTTACAACATATGACTATGGAAGAAACTGGTGGTACCTAGGCCATTACATTACATGGGAAATGTTTATCCCTCCTCCTCCTCCTCCTCCTCATCCTCCTCCCTTTTTCCCTTTGTCCTCTTTCCTCCTTCCTTCCATGCATGCACTTCTCTCTTTTCTCCTCTCTCTCCTTCTCCTATCTTCCGTTAGTTTCAACAAACTACAGTAATTATTGTCAAAAGGCTATAACTGTGTTAAAAACATTTCAGAAGATGTCAATAATTTGTGTGACTTGGTATGCATTATGGTAGGTGGTTGGTGCTCTTGAAGGCAGAGCAGAAATCCTCATAAAGAATACCAATTATTTCCAACAGATTTGTACATTCTTTGCAACTGCTATGAAAATTCATCCAAGCATTTCATGAAATTTTGTAAGGTGATTACAAAGTATTTACTTAATTGGCCAAGAACAATTAAGATTCCACTGAAAAAGTAGGAGATAGAGATTGACACACATTAGTATATGCTAAAAATGATCCAGTAGGGCAGAATACCAGAAGTAAGGAGACTATTGCCAAAGTGAAACATTTTTTTTCAGCTGAGTACATTGTCCTGTCTTGTTATTTTAAGGAGTCATACAAAGGAATTACACAAAGGAGGAGGCAACACTGCTTGATCAGAAACATACTCATTACCTTGCTCATGTAACTGTAACTCCTCTGTACAGTATTTTCACAATAAAAAAAGTATTTTAAAAAAGTCGGATTATGAGTACAAGGTTTCTTGGGGAATGTCATCCCATTTTTGGCTTTCCCTCATTTCCTCCTCTAATCCCACAAGTTACTTAGTTTATTTTTATGTACCTTTTTATTATTGTTAAGTGGTTGTACAAAAGAGTTGCCATTAACAAAGCAGTTTATGAATCAAATGTATCATGATCCATGTCAGCCCCTTCAGGATTCTCACCCATGCCTCCCAACCCACCTCTTCCCTCACGTTTCTTAATTTTGTAAGATATACCTTGAATTCTTGACTGAATTCTCCCTATCTGGTTCATTTTTTACAGAGTGTATATTGGATACAATGACTGCATTTTCTCATCCTCCCTCCATTCCTGTGTCCCCATTTTCCCACTCCCAAAAAAGGAAAAACAAAACAAAATAAAGAAAAAACATGTTTCCATTTCTTAGAATTCATTTTAGAAATAGTATTTTAGATGTTTAGAGGAGTTATGCCTTTGGATTCCTCCCCTACATATACCCTCCTTTAGTGAAATTGTTTGGGTGTAAATGCATAGGGTCCTGTATAATTTATTGTGTGATCTAAAATACAAAGTGAAACTTTTGAGAATAGTAAGTGGATGATATCTGGACGTCAGGTAGAGAGCTTGATTTGTACCAAGGTAGCAACTGAAATGCGACAGAGTATAGGTTGAGAGGCAAAGAGATTGATAAATTGAATTGTTGGCAACAAAGAGTGAGATAATGTGAAGAAGAGAGTGTTGGATGTTTGGAAAGGAAGCTCTGATCACATTTGTCTGTCAAGTGCTCCTGACCACTATCTTACTACTCATGAAGCTCTCAGTAAGAGCAGGGAGAGCATAAAATATACATTAGAAGCAATTGAATACAATACTAAATACCATAGTCTCTGGAGTTCCATATTTGTGAATTACTAGCTATGTGACTTTGAACAAGTAATTTAGCTTTTTAGGTCTTAGTTTCTTCATTTGAAAATTATAATAAAATGTATGGCTCCTTACAGTCTATTTTGAGGCTAAAATGAGACAACCAATATATCAAGTACTAAAAAGTTTGTCTCTCTTATAGGCATTTTTATTGTCTAGTTGGTATAGAGAAAGCCAGATTTTAGAAAATGACTGAATAAAGTGACTATTTTCAATGCCTTCAATGTCTCTTGATCTGCTGTTAAGCAGTACAAGTTTGACCTTCAAGGCTCTAACTGCTAGGGAAACTGTCCACAGAGGTTCCTAACCTCAGAGCTTGCATTCTGCTACACTCAAGCATAGCATTTGAACTACAACCATTCAGGGACATTGCTGGACATGTTCAGAGCACAGGGTTGAGGAACCTGAGGAAGAATTCAGATCAGGTTTCTAGCTAAGAATAAAGTGTTAATGCAAGGAGGATATCAGGAAGTCTGAGCCAAATTTCTGAGAATAGTAACTGAGACTGAGCTAATGTCAGACAGCACATGAGAGACACATAACCTCTCTGGCATCCTATTCAATTAGATAATCAGCAGATGCTTCAAATCTGACCCCTTTCAAGAATGACCACTACTAAGCTCAAACTGGCTTGAATTATGGCCCTGTGACAATGCAGTGGGCTACAACATGTGCTATGACTTTATTAGGAGAAGAAACATAGAAAGATTGATGTGAGATGGAAGGAATCTTAAGATGGGTGAGAAATATGTTTCAATGTCTGCACAAAGTCATTCATGTCCCAACCTCTAAGCAAGAAAAATAACTAGGTCATGACTATTTGTGTGGTATGTGTATTTCTTACTAACATGCCATCAAAATAGTTGATCAATTCAGGAAGCTCACTCACTTCAATAGGAATAGAATTAATTACAAGATTGACCATGCTCAAAGGGCCATTAACGCATGATATAGTGAATTTTGGCAAATTGGAGAGAGCCACACAAAACCAAGAGGTCATCAGAAGTCATGAGGCATCCAAAGTAGTACTTGGCTGCCAGAGCACAGGAATTTCAATCTGGGGACATCCTGTATTTCTGGGTATAATAATGGGTCATACAGCTCTAGGGCATCTTTAGGACTTGCTTTTACAGTCTACCTTCAGTGGAGGCCAGTAAGAGAGAAGAAAAGGTGGAAACTAAATCAGTTCCTACAAGTATCAAGCATTGTTATTTAAACTTCATAATATTTTATGTAAATATTATCCCTATGTTTCATCTTGATTCTGTTACCTCTTGGACAATCATAACAAATACTAACATATTGAAGTCTAACAATAAGTCTGGCACTAAGTAAACATACTTAACTTGGTTGAGCAGATTCCTAACTCATTTAGCTATAAACTTTCATTGATTCTCAGAATATCCATTGATATTTCAGTGAGAAACAAGACATGCTTCTTTCTTGGGCTTTAATTCTCTCATCAAAAATATATGATATGTACGATTTTAAAGGCAAAGCATAATAGTAAATGTCATTTTATTTAACTGGTAATATATGAAATTAGTATTAATGCTCACAACTAGATCTAGAAACCTTTCCCTCCCTCCTTTTACCTAGAAAACTCATACTCATTTTTCAGTCCTCAACTTGAATGTCACCTCATTAAGGCTACACGAAGTTTTATCTCTTTATTCTTTGCACCCATGATGCCTTATGCTGTTTCTCAGAAAAATTTCATACCTCTGCATTCATCTGCCTAATGAATGTATCTCTCTGATGAACTGTAACTACATTTCAAATGGAGAACATTGAACTACTGCACTGTTATGTCTCTGCCATCTAAAAGAGAGGCTGTAAAACTATGACATACATGCCAAATTTGGACCACCACATCTTTGGAAATAATTTTTTGTTGGAATACAGAGTTTCTTTTTCATTTATGTACACATAAATTAATGTTTCACACTGAAACAATATCACTGAGTGGTTTCTTCAGAAATATATATTCCACAAAATCTAAAATAAGTGCTTTGTAATCATAGGAAACAATTGCCAATTGTTAACCAAGGAAAGTACCTGGCACATGGTAGACCCTCCATAATTGTCAGTCAGTTAATCAATAAACTTACCTCAGTGTACAAAAGAACACAGTGTCAGGCTCCAGTGGCTCATGCCGGTAATTCTAGCTACTCAAGAGGCTGAGATCTGAGGATCATGGTTCAAAGCCAACCTGGGCAGGAAGTCTGCGAGTCAGAGCGTCAAATAATTTAATTAATACAGTAATGAGCAAATGATCTAAATACACATTTCTCAAAAGACAACACAAATGTTGAACAGGTATATAAATGTTGGAAAAATGCAAATCAAACCATAAGTTCTCTCACTGGGCACTGGTGGCTCACTCCTGTAATCCTAGCTACTTAGAAGACTGATACCTGAGGATCATAATTCTAAGCAAGCATGGGCAGGAAAGTCCATGAGACTCTTATCTCCAATAACCTACTCAGAAAAAGCTGGAACTGGCTCTGTGGCTCAAGTGGTAGATGGCTAGACTTGAGCAAAAGAAGCTCAGGAGCAGGGACCAGGTCTAGAGTTCAGGACCCAGGACCACCAGTTTAAAAAAAAGTTATCTCATGCTAGTAACAATATTATGAAAATTATAAAACAAAACAAAAAATAAGCAAAACAAAGAAAACAAACAAGAACATCAAAAAAAACATATGTACGTACTAATTCAACAATTCACTGTTAAGTATATACACATAGGAAAGGAAATTAGTATGTCAAAGATTTGTTTATGACTATCACAATTGCCAAGTATGGAATCAAGTGCCTATCTGCATAAAGAAAATATATTATAAATACACAAATAAATAGTATTCAGCGACAAAGGAAGGGGTAACAATTCAAATAGAAAATATACTCATGTAACTGTAACCCCTCTGTACAGTATCTTTACAATAAAAAATATATATTAAAAAAGTCTCACAGACTTTGCTGCCTGAATTGGCTTTGAACCACGATCTTCAGATCTTAGCTTCCTGAGTAGCTAGGATTATAGGCATGAGCCACTGGTTCCCAGTTAGACTCATTTTATTGTAGCTATTAACTTTACTTGACCGTGATATTCCCCTATAGTAACACAGCATGCATTAATCATATCCATTACCCTTCTTTTAACACCTCAAAAGTACACTACAAAAGAAATCCATGGGGAATCCACTCTCTTTCCCTCAGCTTGGAAGCAATAGTCCCTGGTGGTTTGTGGTTGGATTTTATGTGCTTAGTTTCACTACTTTTGTATTTCCCTTTGTTCTTTCTTATATCTTCAGCTCATATACTATCTTGTTTCTTCTGTTTCCTTTTCTCACAGTTTCTTTTTGTTGCTTGATTATTAATAACTTTAGCTTTATTTTTCAAACGTTATCCTTATTTATATTGCTACTAATAATACAGTTGATGTTTCCAATGATTTTTAATACATATGTTTTGTTTTTTAATAGTTTTTAAAATTTTATTTTATTTTAAAGATGCTGTATGGAGAGGTTTGTTTTTTAATGGTCTTATTGATGTTCTATATCTGAAAAGTGGTTGTCAAGGTAATAACTCCAAGAGAAAATTGCTCACTGAGAAGATTCCTATAAAAAAAATGAAAGAGGGGGCTGGGAATGTGGCTCAGTGGTAGAGCGCTCTCCTTGCATGCATGAGGCCCTGGGTTCGATTCCTGAGCACCACATAAACAGAAAAAAAAAGTCGGAAGTGGTGCTATGGCTCAAGTGGTAGCACGCTAGCCTTGAGCTGAAGAGCTGAGGGACAGCACCCAGGCCCAGAGTTCAGGCCCACGACCGGACCCCCTTCCAAAAAATGAAAGAGATATTGGGCTAGGAAGGTGGCTCAGTGGTAGAGTTCTTGCCTTGCATGCATAAGGCCCTGGGTTCAATTCCTCAGCATCACATAAGCAGAAAAAGCTGGAAGTGTCACTGTGGCTCATGTGGTAGAGCACTATGCTTGAGCTGAAGAGCTGAGGGACAGTGCCCAGGCCCTGAGTTCAGGCCTCACAACCAATTAAAAAAATGAAAGAGATATCCATCACATGTGCAAATTTCAATAAAGAAATTTTAAAAACCAAAGTAATCTGGCACAGTCAAAAATGAGCACGTCCTCAATGATCAAATTCAAAGACAGTGAAATTGTTGAAGTGCTGAACAAAGAATTCAGAAGTTCAATACTAAAAATTTTCTGAGACATCAAAGAGGATTCAAACAGAAGAATGAAGTGAAAAAGTCAATTTAAAACTGCATGAGAAAGTAAGAAACATGAATGAAAATTTCAACATGGAAACAGATTCAGGGAATATATGGAAATGTTGAAAATGAAAGCCTCAATAATTTGAATTAAAACCACAAAGGAAAACATCATCAGTTGAGCAGATCAAGCAGCAGAAGAATCTATAGGATGGTACAAGTTCTAGAAATATAGATGCTTATTACAATGGCCAGTTGAAAAGTTTATTTTCATCTGACTATTGGCTCACTATAAAATGAAATATACAGTCATAAATAGGCTGAAAAAGGAATCAGGAAAACAATCTCATTCACATTAGCCTCAAAATAGAAGGATATGAGGGAAAGAAAAACTAACCTAGGAAGTAAAAGATCTCTACAATGAAAACTATGAAACAGAAAAGAGAGAAAATGAGAAGTTAGGAGATAGTGTCTCCTGCCTGTGATCCTAGTCACTCAGGATGTTGAGATCCAGAGGACCATGGTTTGAAGCCAGCCCAGACAAAGTTCTGAAATCTATCTCCTATTAACAAGCAAAAACCACACACACACAAAAACAAAACCCTGATGGAGGCTTGGTTCAAGATACTGCTTAAATAACATAAAGAGGATCTAAGGAAATGTTTTGGAAGACAATTTTTAATAATTATTTTCTTTGGGGATTGCTCATTTTGTTCAACATACTATAACTATATAGTTATATGAGGTATACATATATATATGAGGTAAACATTATATAGAGTATATGTCAATACACATGTGTAACATATTACATCCATAGAATTTATATGTCCATTACCTCAAATATGTTTTCATTTATTTGTATTGGAAATATTCAAACTCCTCTTAGTAGCTATTTTGGACTATACAGTTAATTGTTGTCAAGCATAGTTCAGCTACCATGCCATAGATCATTAGATGGTATTTGTTTAGCTGTGATCCTGTATCTAGTAAAAATAGCCTCTCCATCCCTGCTCCTCACAATCTTTCCCTACCTCTGATAACTTTTATTATATTCTATCCACTTCTTTGAGATTAACTTCCACATATAAGAACATGAGATATTTGTTTTTCTGTGACTGAGCTATTTCACTTGATTATTGTTACCCACACTCATCTGTGCTGCTGCAAATGACATATGCTTTTTAAACTAATTACAGCAATTCTATTTTATTGCTGAATACTATTTATTTATGTATTTATAGTATATTTTCTTGATGCAGATGGGCACTTGATTCCATACTTGACAATTGTGAAGAGAGCTTCAATATTAATAGTCATAAACAAATCTTTAACATACTAATTTCCTTTCCTATGTGTATGTACTTAACTGTGAATTGCTGAATTAGTACCTACATGTGGTTTCTTTGATGTTCTTGTTTGTTTTCTTTATTTTGTTTTGCTTATTTTTTGTTTTGTTTTATAATTTTGATAATATTGTTAATAGGATGGGATATCTTTTTCTTAACTGGTCCTGGGTCCTGAACTCTAGACCTGGTCCCTGCTCCTGAGCTTCTTTTGCTCAAGTCTAGCCATCTACCACTTGAGCCACAGAGCCAGTTCCAGCTTTTTCTGAGTAGGTTATTGGAGATAAGAGTCTCATGGACTTTCCTGCCCATGCTTGCTTAGAATTATGATCCTCAGGTATCAGTCTTCTGAGTAGCTAGGATTACAGGAGTGAGCCACCAGTGCCCAGTGAGAAAACTTATTATGGTTTGATTTGTGTTTTTCCAACATTTATATACCTGTTCAACATTTGTGTTGTCTTTTGAGAAATGTGTGTTTAGATCATTTCCCTATTACCATATCAATTAAATTATTTGATGCTCGGACTTTTTTGTTATGCTTTGGTTTTGTTTGGCTATGGTGTTGTATTATTTAAGTTCCATGTGTGTTTCATGTATTAGCTCCTTGTCAGTTTTCCAATGTTTTCCTTCAAGTTGTACACTCTTCGTTGGTTTACTGTGTTAATTGTACTGCTTTTCAAGAGCTTCTGGTTTAATTTCTGCTTCTGTTTTCTGGTACTTTTGGAGTCATATCCAAAAGTCTCTGTCTTAGCAGTTTGTATATTCTCTTCAGATAATTCCATAATTTAACATCTTACATTTAATTTAAATATTTGATTCATTTGGGGATGATATTTTACTATAATGTGGCTAGCTCATGTTCAGCATACAAATGTTCAGCTGAATCACTCATAATAAAGACTGTCTTTTCTCCAAGGTACATTGCTCATGATTTTATTTTAAAAAATGTGTTGTTCTTTATTAAAGGATTAATTTCTTGGTTTTTTATACTGTTTCATTGGATATTATTTCTTTACTTATGCTATTTCCATGCTATTGGGGTAGCTTTCAAGAATGTTTTGAAGTGGAGTACCACAATTCTGCCTACTTGATTGCTTTTGCTAAGGGTTTCTTTTTCTATTTAGGTCCTTCATAGTACGATATAAATTTTATAATTGTTTTCTTATATTTGCACATTATTTCATTGATATTTTGCTAGGAATTATATTGAATATGTAGATTGCATTGAGTAGTACAGATGCTTTAACAATGTTCATTCCTTCAGTCCAAGAATATAGGTGATCTTTCTTTGATGTTATGTTCAATTTCTTCAACATTTTGTAGTTTTCATTGTAGAGTTCTTTGCCTGCTTGCTTAAATTCATTCCTAGTAATTTTATTTTTGTAGCTAATAAAAATAATCCACAGGAGATGGGAAAGTGGCTCAGTGGTAAAGTGCTTGCCTGACATAGATGAGGCCCTGGGTTCAATTCCTCACCACCACATAGGCAGAAAAAGCCGAAAGTGGTACTGTGGCTCAAGTGGTAGAACGCTAGCCTTGGGCTGAAGAGCTGAGGGACAGTGCCCAGGCCCAGAGTTCAGACCTCACAACTGACTATATATATATATATATATATATATATATATATATATATATATATATATATATAATCCACATTATGATTTATTTTTCAGGTAGTTTCTTGTGCATATATAAATATGCTACTGAGTTTTGTATACTTATCTCGTATGCTGAAAATTTATAGAATTTGTATATGTCTTTTCAATTTTCTTATCAACACTTTAGGTGCTTCTGTATATATAATTATGTCATCTGCAAATAGGGACAGCTTGACTACTTTTCTAATTTTCATATCTACTTTTTTCTTTTCTTGACTAATTTTTCTGGCTAGAACTGTCAGTACCGTGTTGAACAAGAGTGGTGAGAGTGAGCAGGCTTCCCTTATTCCCAATCAAGCAAGAAATGCTTTCAACTTTTTAAACTTTTTTGTACCATCTTTTTATTGAAAAAATACTGTACAGTGGGGTTACAGTTACATAAGAAAGATAATGAGTACATTTCCTATAGAGCATTGTTGCCTCCTCCTTTGTTTTTCCCCTACCATCCCTTCCCTCCCACCTCGATAACTACAACACCCCCACCCTCCACTCCCCAACCCCCCTGCCCCCTGCCAAAGTTGTAAAGTTAGTTTTCAACATAGTGTCTTGTATATCTCATTGTTACAATGGGTCAATCTGTATCCCTATTTAAGCATTTTGTTTTTTCCCTTCCACTCACCAGATTAAAAAAGTATATATACAAGATGCAGGACACCAACATCAAATACAGTGAAAACAGGGGTTATATTGTGAGGGAGGAACATACAAAGAAAAAAATCACATGGTACATTATAAATACACTAGAAACAATAGCAAAAAAGAAAAAAATTGTGTCTGAGATTGAGATTCATTTCACTTAACATCATCTTATATGGTCATATGTACATAGCTTTTCATCTTTTCTACTTGTCCTACAAATGTACTAGTTATTGCAAATAAGGGAAACCATTGGACCTATGTTTCTTTGGGCCTGGCTTACTTCACTTAATATAATTTTTTCCAAGTCTTTCCATTTCCTAACAATTGGGGCAATGTCATTCTTTCTGATAGAGGTATAGAATTCCATTGTGTATATATACTACATTTTCTTGATCCATTCATCTACTGAGGGGCATCTGCATTGGTTCCAATTCTTAGCTATGGTAGATAATGCTGCAATAAATAAATATAGCTGTGCTGGTAGCCTTAGTATGGCCTTGTTTGTGATCTTTGGGTAAACGCCCAAAAGTGGGATTGCTGGGTCATAGGGGAGCTCCACATGGAGTCTTTTGAGGAACGTCCATACTACTTTCCAAAGTGGTTGAACAAGTTTACACTCCCACCAACAGTGCAGTAGGGTTCCCTTTTGTCCACATCCCCTCCAGCATCTGTTGTTCTTAGATTTCTTGATTATAGCTATTCTAACTGGGGTGAGGTGGAATCTCAATGTTGTTTCGTTTGCATTTCTTTTGTGGCTAAAGATGTTGAGCATTTCTTCATGTGTCTATTGGCCATTCTTATTTCCTCTTCAGAGAAGTCTCTAAGTCTTTAGCACATTTATTAATCAGGCAGTTATTTCTTTGAGGATTTGTTGTTGGGAGATTAATTTTTTGAGTTTAAGTATATTTTAGATATGAGACCCTTGTCCATTGTTTGGCTAGTGAAGATCTTCTCCCAATCCATGGGCTTTCTATTGATCTTGCTTGTGAATGTCCTTTATCATGCAGAAGTTCTGCAGCTTCATGCAATCCCTTTTGTCCAAACTTTCTTTGATTTGTTGTGATTCTGGATCTTTATTAAAAAAATTTTGGCCTGCGCTGAGGATTCCTAGAGTTTCTCCTATTCCTTCCTGTAATGTTTTCAGGGTGTCTCCTTTGACTTCGAGGTTCTTGATCCATTTGGAGTTGATTCTGGTGCAGAGTGATAGATAAGGATCTAGCTTTAGTTTTCAACAGGTGATTAACCAATTTTGTCAGCACCATTGACTGAAGAGGCTGTCTATCTTCCATTCTATTTTTTATCTCCCTTATCGGAGATTAAGTGGCTATAGGTCTGTGGGTTCATTTCTGGGTTTTCAGTTCTATTCCATTGTTCCTCAGTCTGTTCTTGTACTACTACCAAGCTGTTTTGATTACTACGTCTTTGTAGTAGAGTTTGAAATTTGGCATTGATATTCCTCTAGCACTGTTCTTTCTGTTAAGGATTGTTTTTGTTATTCAGGGTCTTTTATTGTTCCATATGAATTTTTGGATTGATTCCTCTATTTCATTGAAGAATGAGGTTGGAATATTGATAGATATTGCATTGAATTTGTAGATAGCCTTTGGAAGTATTGCCATTTTCATGATGTTGATCCTTCCAATCCAGGAGCGTGGGAGGTTTTTCCACTTCCTAAGTTCTGCTTTGATTTTCCTCTTCAGGTTTTTAAAGTTTTCATTGTAGAGGTCCTTCACTTCTTTAGTTAACTTGTAGATACTTTATTTTTTGTGGGGCTATTACAAAAGTTGCTTTTCTGATTTCAGCCATGCTCTTGTCATTGTTGGCATACAGAAAAGCCATTGACTTTTGAGGGTTAATTTTATACCCTGCTACTTTGCCAAAGTTTCCAATCAGCTCAAGTAATTTGGAAGTGGATTCCATGGGGTTCTTTAAATACAAGATCATGTCATCTGCAAAGAGGGACAGTTTTACTTCATCTTTCCCTATTTAGATCCCCTTTATGTTTGCATTTTGTCTTATTGCTGTAGCTAGGCATTCTAATGCTAAATTAAAGAGAAGTGCAGAGTGTGGACATCCTTGTCTTGTTCCTGAGTTTAGAGGAAATGGCTTTAGTTTTTCTCCATTAAGTATAGTGCTGGCTGTAGGTTTGTCATACACATCCTTTATTGTATTGAGGAATGTTCTAAGGATTCCTAGTTTTTCCAGAGCCTTCATCATAAAGGGGTGTTGGATCTTGTCAAATGCTTTCCTGCATCTATTAAGATAATACTCTTTCAACTCTTCAATGAAAGTGAAAATGAAAGTTCACTACCGAACTCTTTCTATGAAGCCATCGTAACCCTCATCCCAAAACCAGGTAGGGACTCATCAAAGAAAGAGAACTATAGACCATTTCTTTGATGAACATCGATGCAAAACTTCTCCACCAAATTTTGGCCAATTGACTTCTACAACTCATCATAAAAAATCATACACCACGATCAAACTGGATTCATTTCAAGGATTCAAAGCTGGTTCAATATACATAATTCAATTAATATAATTCATCACATTAAGAAAAGCAAGGACAAGATCAACTTTTTAATCTTTTCTCCAGTATGAAGTTAGTTGTGGATTTGTCATATGTGACCATACTTTTGTTATTTTTTCAACACTCAATATATCTATTTTTGCTATAATGCACTTAACACTATTTCTTTCTTACATTATCCTGCTATTGCTATATCCTTTTGCTTTCATATGTAATATTTAAAATTTCATTTATTTTTGTAAAACTTTTCATTTCCATACATTAATAATTTGTAATAATTCCATACATGCAGTCTATATTGAAAAAATTCACCCCCTTCCTTACATTTACTATCTTCTTCCTTCCTCTCCCTTTTCAGTGTTGATGACATTTCATTATACTTTGTCCATACACACACACACACACACACACACACACACACACACACACACACAAATATGGCATACAGTGGTCATTGCTAGTCCAGTATTACTTCCTTTCCTCATCTCTCCTACTGAGTCCCCAGGGAGAATCCTTTAGTCCTCTCTTTATATTTGTTGCTATATTTTTCACATTAAAACTATGCATGTCTTTGACCAGAGAACGGATTATTGGAGGAGTCATATAGTTGGGTCTTCTTTTTTATTATCTTTAAGTAGGGGCTGGGAAGATGGCCCAGTGGTATAGTGTTTGCCTTGCATGCATGAGGCCCTAGGTTCGGTTCCTCAGCACCACATAAACAGAAAAAGCAATATTATCTTTAAGTAGCTGTACAAAAGAGTTACCTGTATGTATGTATGTATGTATGTATGTATGCACATATGTATTTACATGCCGGTCCTGGGGCTTTAACACAGAGCCTGAATGCTATTCCTGGAGTTTTTTCCTTAAGGCTAGCACTATACAACTTGAGCCACAGATGCATTTCTAATTTTGCTGATTAATTGGAGATCAAAGTCTTTCAGACTTCCTATTTGGGCTGGCATTGAACAATGATCCTCAGATCTCAGCCTTCTGAGTAGCTAGATTACAGGCACCCAGCAGGAATTGTCATTTAGCAAAGAAGTTTATGAATACAACATATCTTGATCGATGCCACTCCTTTCAACATTCTCAGCCCTGCCACCCCAATGTCCTCTTCGCTCCTTATTAATTTTTTAGGACATCTATTGAACTCTTGTCTGCATCCCTTCTCCTCTTCATTAATCTACCCCTTTTGCTTGACCCCACTCCATACTTTTTGAGCACCTGCTTCCTTTTGCTGAAATTTGAGTTTGGCTTTCTAAGGATTTATTCTATTTGAAATCTTCTTTGAATCTACCATATTTCAGGTAATACATCTGTATATAGTTGCATAGCACCCAACATATTCACTTATGAGTTTGTAAGCAAAATCTAGCTCCCACATATAAGGGAAAATATAGCTATTTTGTTTCTCTGGGCTTGACTTGCTTCATTTAACATAATTGTTCCTAAGTCTTCCTGTTTCTTTGGAAATGGTACAATATTATTCTTTCTAATGAATGAGTAAAATTCCATTTAATTTTCTTGATCCCATCTGAGCTGGCTACAGTGAATAGTACTGCAATAAGTGTGATTGTGCTGGTGGCTTTAGTGTATCCTGGTTTGTAATCTTTTGGACAAATGCCCAGGTTGTGGATCATAGGGTAGTTTTATGTTTAATTTTTTGAGGAACCTCCACAGTGCTTTCCAGAGTGGTAGAACAAGTTTACATTCACAATAACCACACCATGCATCTTTGATAGCATCTTTTATTGTTTTGTTGATAATGGACATTTTACCTAGGGTGAGGTAGAATCTGTGTTGTTTTGATTTGCATTTCTTTTATGGACAGAGTTGTCAAACATTTCTTTATGTGTCTATTGGCCATTTTTAATTCTAAGAAGACTCTCCTTAGCTCATAGGCCCATGTATTAATTGGGATGTTGGATTTTTTTTGCGAGTTTAAGTTTTTAAGTTCTCTGTGTATTATGGGCCATTGTCTGAGGAGTAGCTGACAAAAATCTTCCATTCTGTAGACTGTCCTTTTGCATATTGGCCATTTCCTTTGCTGTGCAGAAACTCTAGTCTGATGTAGTCTCACTTACCAAATCTTTCTTTGATTTTTCTGTGCTTCTGGATCTTTACTCAAAAGTTTCCTCTTGTGCTCAGTAGTCTTAATGTTTCCCCTTCTCTTTCCTGTCTTACATTGAGGTCTTTTATCCATTTTAATTGATAGATAAGTCCAGTTTTAGTTTTCTACATGTGATATCCAGTTTGGCTAGCACCATTTTTTAAGAGATTGTCTTTCTTCCAACCTATGTTTCGACTCTCTTATTGAATATTAAATAGCTATAGGTCTGTGGATTTATTTCTGGGTTCTATATTCTGTTCCATTAGTCTTCTTCAGGCCTGTATTTTTTTGTTTTTGGTTTTGGTTTTGGTTTTTGGTTTTTGCCAGCACCAAGCTGTTCTCAATACTATGGCTCTGTAATAGTGTTTGAATTTTGTTATTGTTATTCCTCCAGCACTATTCTGCCTGTTAAGGATTACTTTTGCTATTTGTGGTCTTTATTGTTCCATATGAATTTTTGGATTGTTTTTCCTATGTCATTGAAGAATGATGTTGGGATTTTGATAAGTTTTGTATTGAATTTTTTATATTGTTGTGAGTAGTATTGCCATTTTCATGATGTTAATTCTTCCATTCCAAGAGCATGAAAGATCTTTCTATTTTGGCTTGACCATTCTGTATCTTCTAAATAAGTAATAGTCTGTTTACATTCAAAGTTATTATTCATAGGTAACAACCTGATTGTATAATCTTGTTAATTGGTTTGTAGTTCTTTTCTGCTTCCTCTCTCTACTGTTAATCTTAGTAGTTTACTTTTTGCCCTGACAAATCATACTAGCTTTTTTCTTTCTCCTTTCTGTAACTACCAATGACTTTTTAAACTTTTGTGTTATTTCATGATTGTAGTCATTGGCCATTAAGTTTCTTTCTTTTTTCCCCATTAACTTTCTAGATGTAGGAATCCCTTTGGAATTTCTTGTGAAGTTGATCGAGAAGTTATGTATTCTGTCTTTTGTTTACTTGAAAAAGAATTAATTCCTATTTCTAATATATTTGTTGAGCATACTATCCTTGGTTGGCAGGTTTACTTATTTGCTGTTGTTGTTTCTTTACTTGTTTGATTTGTCTTTCAACACTCCTAATATGTTACCCTCTTGTCTCCTAGCACATAAGTTTTCTGCCAGAAGATATGCTGCTTGGTTAAAAGATATCCTAATATGTGACTTGATCTTTTTCTAATGCTGCTTTTAGAATTTTTTCTGTCTGCAACATTGATAGCTTGATAATAATTTGTCTTACAGAGAACTTCTTTGGGTTCAGTCTAATTTGTGTTCTTTGCTCTTCATGGATCTGAATGTCTGTATCTCTCCCAGGACTTGGGGAGTTTTCAGCTATTATTTCATTAAATATGCTTTCTTTGTCTTTCTCCATCTGTTCTCCCTCTGGAACTCCCATAATGTGAATATTTGTTTACTTTTCAGTGTCCAATAGGTCCATTAGTCTTTCTTTACTCTTTCATTCTTTTCCTCTGACTGGGCTAATTCAAAAGACCTGTTTTTGTGTTCATAAATTCTTTTTTCTGCTTGATCTAGTTTGTTTTTTGTCTCAGAGTTTTCTTTTTATTTTGTTAATAAAGTTATTTATCTTTATGATTTGTCTTTTTATGATTCTCTTTGTTTTTCATTTGTGACCTGTGTTTCTAATTTCATTTAAATATCTCATTTTTTGTTGTTGTTGTTGTTTCTCACTGAGATCCCTTAAGATTATTATTGAGAATTTCCCTTGGGGGCATTTTGTAAATTTATTCCCTTTTGGTACTGTTACAAGAGAATTGTCGTATTCCCTTGGGAATGTTGTTTCATTGCTTCTTCATATTTCTTATGCCCCTGTATTAATCGCTATGCAATAGTAGTCTTCAGTTTTACGAGGTTTTTCTTATCTCTGAAAGACAAGAATTTTTTCCTATAGATTGATATAGGGCTTTGTTTTGGCTTTATTTATTAATGGTTGTTTCATCAGTCATATTTCTTAATAGTAATATCTCTGGTTGTATCAGTGACCAGGCTGCAGGAGTTTGTGGCTTCACTGACATTGTTAGTTTTGTTGGACATGAAGTTGTTGCCTGTCAGGCTGAACATAGATGCCTAGAAGTGTTGTAGAGCTGAAATGTATATAATAAGTTTTCTGATTGGGGTAGTTGCCATCTGACTGTTGGGCTGAACTGAGGCTCATTCAGAAACTGCAGGACAGTCAGTTGTGCAGAAAACTAAGTATTCAGGAACAACAACTATATACTTACCTGTGTTACCCTGTGAGAAGAAGTCTGTCTTAGTTCCAAGCTGATTCAGGCAATTAGATGGTTTAGAGAAGACAAAATATTCTCAACAATTCTATCTTAAGCTTTGACTCTCCACAGGTATTTTGTCATGTCTCTGATACTCTTTGGCATACATCCTCAGTCCCTTCAATAAGAATATAATTTTTATTCTTTAGGGATTTTTATCCCTTTTTTGTGTGTAAGATTAGCAAGGTACAACTACATTCAGCCACGTTGTTAATTTAAAGGAAGACAATGAAGGCTGGGATAGCATCTCTGTTCCATTGCATCCTTTAATCTTTACAGCACCTTGAGTGACTTACATTTGGAGGCTCAGGATGGCCTCTCCATTTCCAGCCATTTTTTTAGACCACCACCAGAAAAGATGAAGAGACCTGAAATAACATCAACTCAATCTACAGACCCAGTTTAATCTCTATCAAACTCAACAAAATATATGGCAGAAATGGAAAAGTTGATCTTACCACTCACATGGAATTGAGGGAATATCATGTAGTCAAATTATCTTGAAAGAGGGCTGGGAAGGTGGCTCAGCGGTAGAGTGCTTGCCTTGCAAGCCAGAGGCCCTGGGTTCGATTCCTCAGCACCACATAAGCAAAAAGAAAAAAGCCAGAAGTGGCGCTGTGGCTCAAGTGGTAGAGCGCTAGCCTTGAGCTGAAGAGCTGAGGGACAACGCCCAGGCCCAGAGTTCAGGTCTCACGACCGGACCCAAAAAAAAAAAAAAATTATCTTGAAAGAAAAGAATAAATCTGGAGAAATAACATTCCCCAATACCAAAATATATGACCAGTCTACAGTAAATAAAACAGTATGATATTGGCATAAGGTAGGCACATAAATCAATGGAACAGAATTGAGAGCCAATAAATAAACTTGTATATCTATGGTCAATTCCTTGTTGATGATGGAGCAGAGACCATTCAGTAAGGCAAGAATATTTTCTTCAATTAATTGTATTGACATAAATAAGTATATAGAAACAAAATGATGATGTTTAATCCATACTTTATTTTCCTACAAGAAAATTCACTCATAGAATACTGAAGACATAATGTAAGAGCTAAAATCATAAATCTTAGAAAAGTAATATGATTAGTGTTGATACCTGTCCACATGCAAAAGAATGTCACTGGATACTTACATTAACAAAGTGGATCAAATATCTAAATATAAGAACTAAACACATAAAATGTTTTGGAAAAATTTAAATATATGTACATATGTGTATATATATATATATATATATATAGTATATATATATATATATATATAGTATATATATATATATATATATATATATATATAGTGATCTGAATTTGGTGATAGTTTCTTAGATATGGCAGAAAAATACAGAACAAAAATTCATACATATATTTGGTATATAAATTGGTCTTTTAGCTAGGAGACAGTGGCTCACACTTGTAATCCCCCAGTAAACTACTCAGAAAAAGCTGGAAGTGGTGCTGTGGCTCAAGTGGTAGAGTGCTAGCCTTGGGCATAAACAGGCTCAGGGACAGTTCTCAGACCCTGAGTTCAAGCCCCAGAACAAAAAAAAGAAAGAAATTGTTCTTAAAAACTAAAACTTTTGTGCAGCAATCAAAAGGAAAATATATAATGAGAGTAACATGTTTGTTAATTATAAGATAATAAAATATATATTTTTTATATATAATTATATATAAAATTATATATGCTTATGTATAACTCAATCAAAATGACAAATAACTAGAAGGGTAATAATCCTAAGTACTTGGTAAGCTGAGATTTCAGCATCATGGTTCAAAACCAGATGCAGTAGGAAAGCCTGTGAGTATCTCATCTCCAATTAACCCCCAAAAAAGCCAGAAATGGGACTACATTAGATCACTAGCTTGCACAATAAAGCTCAGGGACAGTACACAGGCCTGAGTTCAAGGCCTAGAAGTGGCACACACACACACACACACACACACACATGATAACCCAAATTAAAATGGGAAAAAATGGGATTAATATTTTTAAATAAATTTACAAGTGGCCAATATGAACAAAGTGTTCAATATCATTATCCTGAAGTTTCTTTCACACAAACTGCAATAGAATAAAACAATACACATGCTAGACATTGTGAAATATTAAAAATAGAAAAATCAACATTGGATAGCCTAAGACAAAATAGAACCTTTGTACATTGAGCAATGTACACAATTCACAAGTGACATAACTTCTGTGAAAAAGTTTAATGATTCCTCAAAAAGTTAACTGAACAACAATTCCACAGATATTTAAGCAAAACCTGTACATAAGTTTCTTTGCAGCATAATTCATAACCCACATAAGATGGAAAAACCAAAATGTTTGTCACCTAAGAAATGAGTAAAAACTATGGTATATCCATATTTGATATTGACAAGAAGTGAAATTTGGACAAATGCTCAAAGATAAACATAGATTTGATTTTATTTTATTTTGGGTAGTAGTAGAAATTGAACTCAGGGCCTTGCACTTGCTGGGAAAGTATTCATGCCATGCCCCAATTCTTTTAGTTTTACTTTGTCTTTCAGATATGGTGTCATGCTTTTGTCTGAGCTGTCTTAGAACCAAGGTCATCTTATTATCTGTTCCTCTTGAGCAATTTGAGTTATACTTGTGTACCACTATGTACAACTGCAGGGATAAATCTTGATAAGTAAAAGACATTAAAAGCCACATATTGTATAATTACAATTGTATAATTACAATTCATTTATTTGAAATTTCCAGGATAGGCATACATACAAATAAACTGGATTAGTTTTCTCTAGGGACTATGAAGAAGAAGGAATTAATAGCTACAGCTTACAGAGTTTCCATTTGGAACCATGCCTCCAGTTCAGCATTTTACTGGTTATTTTAGAGACAGAGTCTCATAGACTTGATTCTCTAGGTCTCAGCCTTCTGAATAGCTAGGGTTACTGTTGTGAGCCACTGGTTCCTGGAATTGTTCTTTTATTTATGCCAGTACTTGAGACTGGAACTGAGGGCCTTATGCTCTCTCAGATTTATTGCACACAGCTGGCGCTCTACCACTTGATCCATGTCTTAAGTCCAAATAAAAATACTTATAAATAGCCAGGTGCTGGTGACTTATGCCTGTAATCCTAGCTACTCAGGAGGCTGAGATCTGAGGACTGTGTTTTGAAGTCAGCTTGGCAAGAAAGTCCATAAGACTCTTATCTCCAATTAACCATTCCAAAACCAGAAGTGTCGCTGTGGCAAAAGAGCTCAGGGCCAGTGTCCAGGCCCCGAATTCAGGATGCATGACAGACAAAAAAATTATAAATAGATATTGTACCAAGTATTTTTAATTATTCACTTGAAATTAAATTAGAGATCAATAACAAAAACTCATAGGGGAAAATCTCAAATTTTGGAGACTAACAGTTACATTTCTAAAAACTAGATGTATGAAAGATGTCTCCAAATATTTTATTATCTTGAACTAAATGAAAGTATGAGCTAAATGAAAGTAAGACAGCGTACTTGCAACAATGAGATGTACAAGATACTATGTCGAAAAACGAACTTTACATCTTTGGCCACGAGTGGCGGGAGGGGGGAGGGCTGAGGACAGGGAAAGGTGGGGAGTGTAGTCGTGGAGATGGGAGGGCAAAAACCAAGGAGGAGGCAACAATGCTTGATAAGAAATGTACTCATGTTTTTTTTTTTTCATGCATTTGTTTCTAACGCATTTATAAGATTATCTCTTTGTTGCTTTGTATGTCCCTTCCCCACAGTATAACCCCTGCTTTCACTATATTTGATGTCAGTATAACTTGTGGAGGAGATGGGGAAAAACCAGTTGTTTAAGGATACAGGTGGACCTGTTGCAACAATGAGAAGTACAAGTTGACATGTCCAAAACGAGCTTTACAAAGTCAGTGAGGGGGGGGGTAGGAAGGGGGGAAGGAGAAGGATTGGGATTGGGGGGAGGGGGGAGGCTGGGAAGGGATGTGAAGGGTAAACCAAAGGAGGAGGCTGCAATGCTTGGTAAGAAATGTACGCATTATCTTGCCCATGTAATTGTAACCCCTCTGTACAGTATGTTCACAAATAAAATTAAATTAAATTAAAATAAAAGAAATGTAAAAAAAAAAAAAAGAAATGTACTCATTACCTTGTTCATGTAATTGTAACTCCTCTGTAAGGTATTTTCACAATAAAAAAAAAAACCTTATTTTAAAAAAAGACAGCATACAATTATGCCTAGAGGAAAGCTTAAAGTATTGAATGTGTACATTAGGAAAAACTATCAAAAATTAATCATTTAAGTTCCTACCTGTGAAAATGTAAAAAGAATAAGCATTTATATACAATGAAATTAGAAGGAAAGAAATAATAAACATTGAAGTAAAAGTCAATAGAATTGAAAACAGAAGAACATACAGAAAATAAAAATAAAATGGTACATCCCTAATCAAGTAACTGAGAAAAGCAGAAAGAAGATAAAAATTAATACAAAAAATGGAATCAGAGTCATAAGTTCTGATTACATGGATGCTAAAAAGGTAATTAACATATATATATGTATATATATATAATATGAACCACTAAATATCTACACATATTTGTGTTAATGTCAATGAAATGGACCAATTTTTTGAAGGAGTTCAAATCAATGAAAACACAACCTAGGAAAAATAATCTGAATAGTTGTATCTATTAAAGAAATTGAGTAATTTCATAATCTTCCAAAATTAAGCACCAGGCTTTACTGCTAACTTCACTGGTAGATTTCACTAAATATCTTTAAAAAGTAATTATATTATTTCTCTTGCAGCCCTTTAAGAAAATAAGATGCAAAGGAAATGCTTCTTAACTCATTTTATGAAATCATCATTACTATATTATCAAAAATATGGAAATACACTGCAAAGAAGGAAAATAGGGAGGAGGAGGGTATGGGGATATAATACAGGGAAAGAACTTGTTGAAAGTACACTACACATATCTATGTGAATATTACAGTGAAAACCTCTTGGACTATTTATATATTCTAGTTTTATTTTATTTTATTAATGTAGTCTAATTTTAAAAGAGAAAATGGCAGAATAATTTATTTCACAAACCTGAAGATATTATAAATATCCAACAGCATATAAAAAGTATTATACACTAAGTCTATATTGAGTTTATTCTGAGTGTAATTTTGAATACAATTAACGAATTCCATCATATCAACAGACTATAGAGAAAAACCTATAATCGTATAAACTGCAGGAAAAAAAATTAGGAAAGTGCAACAGATGTCAAAATACTATAGTTTGCTTCAGAATGGCAGTGAAATTTGTCACTTTCTTAGGACCACATGCAGAAACCAGATCTTGTTTAAAAAAAAGAGACGGGGATATTTATCTTAGAAATTAACAGGTGTAATTTTTTAAAATTCTATATAAAGTAAACAACTTATTTATTCTTACTGTTGTCGAGACTAAAATAAATACTTCAAAATAAGTACAATTCAGTGTATAATAACATTTGTTATTTATTTTATATCATTGATATGTGGCATAGGAATGTTACTACTCTATTATTTAAAAAGGGTATTTTAAAGGGAAAAGTACTCATAGAAACCCATAAATGCTATGATTTTCTAAATATTTTAACTTGTTTGCCATACAAATTTCATACCATTTTAAGATTAGTGTGTATGTAATTTTGTTCCACTTTTCAAAATAGGTGTGCCTTTCCTCATAAATTTATAGTCTTCCTAATTAGAACCGTGATGGCCACGTATTATTCCTTGGAGTAGGTATGCTATATTGTTAGTAGTGTCACATATTTATGTTATTTCTGGTATTTATTAGTGGCAAAGTAAATCAAGCTCGTTTTCTGATGAAGAAAATGAAATATTCTCCATCATTCTATCTAATACAATAAATACTACTAAAATTCCTGTACAAGAAGTATTCAAAAACTTTCTGAAAACTACAAAGAGTGGAATGTAAATTGTGGAAGTAAACAAATTCTTATAAACATAACTAATCCACTAGTAAATTTCCTATATCTTTTTTCCTGTGTTATTCATGCTGAATTCAAAGGCAATATAAAGTTCAGAACTATATTACAGGTATTGACAGAAAGAACTCCATGACAAGCTTTACCTTTTTGGTCCTATAGAGCTAACAGCACAGCAAAAATATCCTATTATAATTTTTAGGTTTTTTTCTAAATCAGCCACCAAGCTATCCCAATCTCTATAGTGCAAAATCACAATGATGGCAATAGCAAGTGTAGCTAAAGAGAAATCCATCGTTCTTAAGGAGAAAACTTCTTCCATTTGACCATAACAACTATGGTCTGAAAGATGTGAATAGAAAGTCTATTGCCTCTTCTTTCATTCAATATTTTCTTTACTTAATTTGAAGTTTCACTAAGCGCAAAGCATAATGTAGATATAAAAAAGCCCTGACCTTTGTAGCCAACGGACCAGAAGAGAGCCTTGGCATCTGGAGGAGTCCAGAGTGACCAGAAAGAAGAGCAAGCTTGGGAAACATGCTATAAAGTTGTTTGTGAATTTGTGGGCTTACCCTCAAGCTGTGCATGTGTGGATGTGGTCCTAAAACGCATATGAAAGGCATTGAGATCTGTATTACAAAGAAGAATACTGCCTGGGCTCCAAACTGGTCCCTGATTTGTGCATGGCTAAGATGGAACTAAATAGTTTTGCAAAGTTTGTTGAAATGGAACTGATATTGAACAACAAGCCACAGAAGATAGATTGAAACTTAAGAACTGAAGCCAAAAAAGAAAACAAAAAATATATTAATGTTCTAAATTGGGCTAGAACAACACCTAGAGTTTCATAATAATATTTAAAATGTGAAGCTTATAATAAGAATCACTCAAAATAGGAAAACAAGGAAAATCTCATCTGCATGCAGTTGAATGAAAAACTATCAAAGGATGGGAACCTAAGGATGGCCTAGATTTTGCAATTATTGGGAAAATATCTTAAAGAGAAATACCCTGGAAATAAAATTGAAAAATAGAAAATCTTAGCAGAGAAATAAAAGATACAGCTTAAAAAGAATGACATAGATACTTCAGAACTGTTTCTGAGTCTAAATATTACAGCTAGAATAAAATATTTGTTAATTTTTAAAGAATTTCAAAGATATTTTAGACCTACTTCCAGGTCTAAATAATACAACTAAAATAGTATGTTTACTGTAAACACTCAGTATAAAACTGAATATAACACCGAGAGATTAGAGATGCAAGTGGCAAGAAGGGACTGCTGGGTCCTCCTACCTTATGGATATTTCTCCAGCCAGGCCTCGGGCTTTTTGTGGAAAATAGTAGTCTCAAACCTTATGGCTCTGAAGAAATGAATTCACAGCAAGAAGTCACAAAAATGCTGGTCCTTGTAACTATTCAGGAGTCTGAGATCTGAGGATTGAGGTTTGAAGCCAGTCCCGAGAAGTGAAGTCCATGAGAATTTCATCTTTAATTAACCACCAAAACTCTGGAAGTGGAGCTGTAAATCAAGTGGTTCAGCGCCACTCTAAAGAGGCTTGTTAAAGAAAGAGACTGCTTAGGCAGAAAGTAGGGCACCTCGCTGCTATATCAAAATTCTGATTGGTCAGATGGTGGTAAATCCCCCCCCCCCGCCTTCTGACATCACAGCAGTCTCTGTGGATACTTGGGACATCCCCAGATTTAAGAGGGTTCAATGTCTCAATCTGCATTCACTTCGCCATGGTGGAGACAACTTTCTACAAGGCCAGCTACGTGCCCAAGCCATGGCCCGAGACTGTCAATTTGTTTTCGATCCGACTGTCGATGCATCAGAAATCAAAATTCCACTGATGGTGAAAAAGACATCTTTCTTAAAGTTTCGAGTCTCTCAGGTGGTGTTGCATGTGTGGCAATATTTGAAGGTGAAACTGATGTCACTGTCCCAGAGAGTAGCAACAGGAGAGGCTTCAAACAGGAGAGGCAGCGATGGGTCAACCATCGCTGCTGCATCCAAGAATTTCATCTGATTTGGCCATCCCCTCGTTGTGCTAGCCAGTAAAGACCATGGAAGCGTCTAACTCTCAACTATGCTTCCTGCTGAGCAGTGGGTAGTACAGTACATTGTTGCTTCCTCCATGAATAAAACATCCACCTTTAGGAGGTCTTTCACAACAACAAGAAAACTGGATATAACAAAAAAAGATATAAGAATAGAAATAACAGAACATTAGTGAACCTGATGACAGAATAATGTAGATCGTGTAATCTGAAGAAAAGAAATGATGGTGGTGGTGGTGGTGGTGGTGGTAATAATCATATGCATGAGGGCAAAAATACTAAGGATAAAAGGATATAAATGTAAAAGTGGAGACTAGGATGGTATCAAGAGCAGGGAGTTAGGGATCCTGTGGAATAATGAAGATTGAAGGATTTAAATGTGTGTGTGTGTGTGTGTGTGTGTGTGTGTGTGTGTGTGTGTGAACATAACAGAATAAAAACCACAAACCACAAAGAATTGTTTGAAAAAGAAGGTGAAGGGAAAAGAGCAATGAGAATAGGATGGAGGAGGTCAATTTGGTCAAAGTTCACTGTATGCATGTATAGAAATAACACGATGCTAATTCAGAACTAAATTATGAGAAAACAACAATGAGTTCAGGTAATGTTGGACATATGTATCAAAAATCAAATTAATATTTGTGCCATTAGAATTGCAGAAGGGAAAGGGAAAGAATGATGAGGAAAATGTTGGATAAAAATTTGGTGAAAACGTACAGAAACAAGAAACTCAACCAAATTTCAAATGGATAAACTCAATGCAATCCACATCTAGATACATCATAATGAAACTGATTTTCCTCAAAAGCAATTGTAGATGAAAGAAGAGAAGAAGAAGAGACATTGCAGTCGTAATAATCACTGTATATCCTATGAGAGTAGAAAAATTGAGGGAAGAGTTTGAGTTCAGAAGGAGGGGAGAGCATGATAAAATGGTTAATATCAATAGAGATATCCTATGTTCATAAACTGACAACTTGAATGGTAACTCCTTTGCACAAAGACAAAAATATAATTTAAAAAATCTTAAAAGAAGTGAAAGAAAAGCAATACATTCTCTATGGGAAACAAAATATCAGCCCATTTTTGTTGTTGCTATACCAAAAATACTAAAACTAGGGGCTGGGAAGGTGGCTCGGTGGTAGAGCGCTTGCCTTGCATGCCTGAGGCCCTGGGTTCGATTCCTCAGCACCACATAAGAAAAAAGAAAAAAGCCAGAAGTGGTGTTGTGGCTCAAGTGGTAGAGCGCTAGGCTTGAGCTGAAGAGCTGAGGGACAGCGCCCAGGCCCAGAGTTCAGGCCCCACAACCCAACCCAAAAATAAATAAATAAATAAATAAAGCTTTAAAAATACTAAAACTAGATGTTATTTTAAGTTTTTAGATCACAGTTCTGGAGAAGGAAAAGTACTATGCTAACTGCTTTTAGGCCTCACACTCCCTCTCATTCCATGGCAGAGAAGCAGAAAGGAAAGCAGACACAGAAGATTTTTTTTTCAGTTGTGAGAATGGCTAAGAAGGAAGAAGTCATATGACACCCGAAAATGTTTATAAACAAGTAGCCTAGTCTTCTTACATTTTGATATAAAGCTGTGAACTTCATAAATTTGTAAAGCACATACCAGAGGAGAATAAAGTACTTTTACTAATAAAATAAAAATAAGAAAGACTGAGGAAATACTACTACACTTTGGAAAAATCATTCACACTCAAAGTGAAAAAATATTCCTTCTGAGTAGAGTTAAATATATGTATATCATGTGTATAATGATATATGTATATTCTCCTTTGATGTGTACATCCATAGAATGAATTATCACTCAGAGACAAAAAGACTGATTTACCCATATAAACAAGAACTTCAATGAATTTCAAAGATATCATACAGAATTTTAAAAATCCAATCTCTAAATATTATACTACATTACTCATTTATATTCTGTATAGCTGTATTTGAAATAACAAAATATGAAAATGGAGAACCGTTTCATGGTTTCCAGGGGTTGGAGAGATTGAGAGTGAGGTGAGGTCTCTCTAAGTGTGACCACAAAGAGGTTACACAGGCATAATATATTGTACTTATTTATGCATATTTGTATGTATATAAAATATTATGTTAATATTATATAAAAGGATATAGATACACACATATATATCACATATACATTCTACCAATATCAAATCCTTTGTCATATTATATCGTAATATAATCACATTAAATGTTAACCTTCGAGGGCAGGAAGGAAGTATAGAAAGTATAGACCTCCTTTCAAGAAGCATGTCTTACAAAGTGAATATCTTTTTAGTTTTCTACCCTGAGGTAACTGACCACTGCTAGAGGTATAGTATGCATGTCTCGTCATCGCAGATGAGAAAGCTTTATCTTTGAAGAATCAAATAGTGTCTATTTTAGGTTCTGTGGGCCATAGCATGAAATATGTCCAAGATAATTTATGAACAAATATTTGTTGCTGTGTTCTAATAAAATTTTATTTACAAACACTGCAAGAGGCTGGGTAGGTAATACAGTGGTAGAGCCCTTTCCAATCATATGCAAGGCTCTGGAGTCAATCCCCAGAATTACAAAAATGAAAAAGAGTTGAATTGGGCTCAAACTGTTGCTTAATGAGAACTGTTGTACATAGGCATATACATATGTATATGCATATGTATGTGTATATGTGTACATATAATCCAGAATTATAAATATTGCATGTGTATAATGTTATATGTTTCTACAGATATTATCACATTACATTCATACATAATATTTTATGGTTTGTTTTGTTTTGTTTTGCAGCATTGATGTTTGACCCTAGGCCTCTGTGCATGCTTCACTAGTGCTCAACCACTGAGCTACATCCACAGCCCTACAACTTCCCATATCTACATACATACATCATGGGACAAAGGAAGAATGGACTCAGCAGTGATACTCACTAGACACTATGTTGGAAATGAACTATACAACTCGGGGGAAAGGAGGTCTGGAGGCAAAACTAGGAGAAAATGGGGGTAGGACAACACTGTTCAAAAAGGAATGTACTCATCATCTGACTTATGTAACTGTAACCCCTCTGTACCTAATGTTTACAACAAAAAGTATTTTGCTGCAGAGAGGTGTTTAATCATCTCCTATTTTTAGTTATCTTAAGGTACTCCAGTTTTATGAAAATATAATTAAATATCTCTATGTTTCTGCACTTTTACAAATGTTTCTGTAGTGGTTAGTTTAAAAATTAACAAGTATCCTAATGTAATAAAATATTTTAACATAAATATTTTGTTTTTTAAGTCCTACTTGCACTTTTCTAGTTCTAATTCAGTCTGGCTGCCTTATTTGACAAAATTGCTTTGTACTTTCAGAGGATTCCAGTGTACAAAGTCCATGTGTGAAAATTTCTCATTTAAGCTTTATTCGAATACTATTATCCATAAAAGTAAAATAGTCACTAATATGTCATTGTAGAGTTGAGGAAAAGGAAACAGAATAACTGAACTATTGCAGATTGCACAGCAATCTAGTGTCTGAATTCAGCCATAATGGTTCTACCTGGTCAGTCATTTCTCACAGGGACAAGTTCTTATTTTGATTTTAGTGTGTTTGCAACCCATACACACTTATGATTAATATTTTTAAGATACATAAAGACAGAAATAGGAACTGGACAGAAGAAACAGAAATAGCTATGAAATATATGAAGAGATATTCAACTCATGTTTTTAATTTTAGGTTACAATGACAATGAAAATTTTTACCTGTAAGATACAGAATGATTTCCAATTGCAGAATTATATGGTATTGTGAAAGATTGAAAACATTTTAAATGTCCATTGATAGGGCTCTGATAAATAATGTTATGCCCTAATTAAAAAAGGTAAAGGCCAGAATTTGTCGATCATGCTTGTAATCCTAGCTACTCAGGAGACTGAGATCTTAGGATCCTAGTTCAAAGTCATCCCAGGTAGAAAAATCCATGAGACTCAACTCCAATTAATGTGCCAGAAGCTAAAAGTAGAGGTATGATTCAAGTGGAAGAGCAACAGCCTTGTGCAAAAAATCCAAACCAGAGTGCCAAGACCTGAGTTCAAACCTCACTACTAGAACAATTTTTTTAAAAAGAGACAAAACCTTGGCTAGAGAGATGGCTCAAGTAGTAAAGTCAAAGAAGCCTAGGAAGTAGGAGGTCCTGAGTTAAAACATCAGTGCCACCACAAAAAAGAAAACAATTAACATATATTCCAATGAAAATGTATTCAAGCTTCATTAAATATATAAAACAAATGATAAAGCAGTAATATGGCATAATTTAACTTTTGTATAATTAAATTCTGTTTATGTAAATATGCAAACCTATGTATATTAATATGCATTGAAAATGAAGCAAGTCTGAAAAAAATTCCAGACTAGTAAACCATTATATGTAGGGAACAGAATTGGGTGGTTGGTTCCCTCTTCATTTACATATTTGTAACCACAATTGGATCACTGAGTTCCAGAACCAAATTCTGACAATGTCAATGAAAAATCACACTGAACTTTAGTGATCCCTCACAAACAAGTGATGACACACATCTCCAGTAATAGACATGAGCCAGTGGGGAAACCAAGCACATTTCCTGCAAGTTAAGAAGGAAAACAATGTTGGCATAATTATAAGGGCAAAAGCAAGCCAGGCCCCCCATGAAAGCACTTTAACAAATCCTAAGAAATGTCATAAACCACCAGCAGTAACATGATACAATCAATTTAAAAATCAACACTTGGCTATCACTTGGTACGCACATGCACCATCACGTTCAGTTTTCTAAGAACTCAAGTCAAGAAAACAGTACACCTATTTTTAACCACGTTTTGCCTATGAGAAAACTGGGACTCCAATTATGGCACTTGTCCTGATGCCACACAGCTGATTAAGTGACAGAATCTGAAAATGCAAGACACTGGACAAGCAAATCTCATGTTCCCTTTACTATGCTTCTCTTAAGCAGTAAAACCATTAGGTTATTAGTAGTTGTAGTTTCCTTTAGGGAATGAAGGGAAGCCCATAAGGAGAGTTGGAAAAAAAGAACAACAGTCCCCTTGAACTATAACTTTAAATAATCTTTTATAATCTGCCTTATAAATCTTCAGTCCCAGCTCAGAACTATGTAGTGTCAGATACTCTGGATTGGGATATAAGAATGTTTAGTTCTACGATTCACTCTGAGTGACCTAGAATAAGTCGCTTTCCAGCTATAAGACTCATTTTTCCCAGGCTGGGAAGGTGGCTCAGTGGTGGAGCGCTTGCCTTGCATGCCTGAGGCCCTGGGTTCGATTCCTCAGAACCACATAAGCAAAAAGAAAAAAGCCGGAAGTGGCGCTGTGGCTCAAGTGGTAGAGTGCTAGCCTTGAGCTGAAGAGCTGAGGGACAGCGCCCAGGCCCAGAGTTCAGGCCCCACAACCAGACCTCCCTCTGCCCCAAAAAAAGATTCATTTTCCTATACAATTGAGCTTTTCTGGTTTAGACACTGAGAGTTTGGAATTCTGCTTATTGTAACTATTGAGGAATAGAGTAAACTGTCTGCATTGATCCATGTTTTAGTACAAAACCTGCTGCCTAATGATAACTAATGGTAATTAATAATAACTAATAAGTATTACAGGTACAGCTATTACATGGCAGTGTTTTCAGTCATTTCATTTCCACAGTAAATCTATGACGTTGTTGCTATAGTTATCTTCACTGGGCTCAAAAGGAGACTCAGAATACAGATAATAACTGACTTGTTCAAGGATATGTAGTTAGAAAATGATAGGGACAATACCTGGTTTGGAACCAGGTAGTTTGACGTGGAAGCCCTGAGGGCAATACAAAGGGACATCACTTCTACTGTAGATATTTGCCAGAAAAATTACAAAGCACATCTTGATTCAACAGGATAGTCTAGTTCCAGAAAGTAATTCCCTCTTTAATGTTTGTAGGATATATTCCAGGTCATTGTTTGGAAGCAGAAAGCTGTTTGTCGATTTTGCTTGGAATTAACATCTCTATAAATTACTATGAGATAAATCCTTCCTTAGAGAAACTTCTCTGAAAACAGATACAATTCTAGGAAAGTAGGATGAGAAGTAAATTCTGAGTCCTGAGCCAATCCATTAGCTGTAATGATGTGAGGAAACATTGACAGAGACTTTCTTCTAAGTATTGATGTTGCCTCTGCCCTCATGGGAGGACCCACATGCAATTTCACTGGTTTATTGTACACGAATACCTGCCAGAGAGCACAAGGAGGGCTAAAATCCAGTCCTCATTCCACTCATTTATGTGCTCTAAATGCCTTCTGCACCTCTCCAAAGAGGAGAAACATTTGATGATATGCAAAAAAATCCATTGCCTGCCAAGGTGTCTGTAATCTGAGCTACTCAACAGGCTCAGATCTGAAAATCAAGGTTCCAAGTTAGCCTAGGCAATAAAATCTGTAAGACTTGCATCACCTATTAACCACCTAAAAAGCGGAAGTAGAGCTGTGGCTCAAGTGGTAGAGCACTAGACTTGAGCCAAAAAGCTCAGGGACAGCATTCAGGCGCTGAGTTTGTCATAGCCTACTCAATGGCAGATACAGTGCTGTTTGGGGTGGCGATAACCATGTGCTTTTTTTGTTTCTTTGTATGTTCCTCCCCCACGGTATAATCCGTTTTCACTGTATTAGATGTCGGTGCCCTGCATCTTGTATATACACTTCTCTAATTCGGTGAGGGGAAGGGGAAAAAATGCTTAGATAGGGATGCAGGTTGACCCATTGTAACAATGAGATGTACAAAACACTATGTTGAAAACGAACTTTACAACTTTGGCGCTGGGGCTGGGTAGAAGGGTGTAGTTGTGGAGGTGGGAAAGGGTTGGGAGGGAAAAAACAAAGTAGGAGACAACAATGCTCGATAGGCAATGTACTCATTACTTTGCTCACGTAACTGTAACCCCTCTGTACAATATCTTTACAATAAAAAATGTACCAAAGAAAAGAATGTGGTGACTGTATGGATGGCATTTGCTAATCCTATGAAGGTGCCAGGTGGGCTGCCCTACTACTAGACAATTCTAGGTAATTCTCAGAGTTTTATACACTTAACACACACTATCTCACCACTCAAGTTATTGTTCCATTCTGAGAGACAACTAACTAATCTGAGACATTAATTCCTGCAACCAGTGTTAAATAGAGTGACAAAGAGAATGGTCCTTGGGCCTAAGCATGTTGAAATTAACATTGGTTAGAAGCACTTGAAACACAAATGAGAAGAGGAGAATGTAAAAGAGAATGTAATTGCTTAAAATGAGTTCACAGATTTAAACTAGAGAAATCATTTAGCAAGGAATTGTTAGTAAAGGTCAAACCAGCGGGTATTACACAGTCCTGGAGGATGGCAGGGAAACTGCACAGCTGAAAATAGATAAATATAGTAAGCAATATCTGAATGGAGAAGAAAGTATATTTGACAAATTAGAAATGAACTTCTTAATCTTAATTGAGATGAGAATGAGCTGAAGACTGATATATCAAAGGTATATATGCTTGGGGACAAAATTCATTGAATACATATTGACAATCAACCCACTTTGATTTTGCTCATATTTTTTCTGCTTATGTAGTGCTGAGGAATTGAACCCAGGGCCTCATGCATGCAAGGCAAGCACTCTACCTCTGAGCCACTTTCCTAGCTCTTCTGCTCATATTTTTAACAGGACAATTTCACAGGAGGAATGAATGAGGGACTTCAGTAAGGCATTTGTCAACCTCCCTCATGGTAATATTTTCAAATAAAAGCTTCAAAAGAATACTGCTAGGATTTTTACAATAAAAAATACCAAAAAAAGAATACTGCTAGGATCTGTAACTGACAGGGCCAACCTTGGAAAAAATAAGAGTAATTAATAAACAGTGACAGGAATCTGTCTGAAATCCACTGAACTTGCCTTATTTTAACATCTAGGTGAAAAGATCAAGGCACACTTTAATTTTCAGGTGTAGGACATAATGAAGAAAAGCAACTGACCTGAATTTTGGAGAACAGTCCTAGCTTCAAATACTTTATCCCACTAATTCTAAAATAACAGAAGAATGATCAAAATATCATTAAAATTCCAATTTTTTGGCAGTAAAAATGCACCCACCAGATTTCCTTTTTACAACTGGTCACAATACATAATCTATTTGTATGCCACTTGAGGGCTTGGAAATAATCAGCATTGATAAGAAATGCAATTGTTCCAGTGGTTGTACAAAAGGATAAATGAAGGAAACAGGAAAGTCAGCATGAAACAGGCAAGACAAGTTCAAAGGTCAGAGGAGAACTACATCTATTGAGTTTTCTGTTTAAAGTAATTACATTGGTTCCTACTTTGCAACCCACCATCTCTGGGTTGCAAAACACAAACAATAATTTTCACAGGTTTACTTACATTTAGGGGCTTTAGTTTGATCATTGAAGTAGATGTAATAGAAATAAAGATGTCAGATATTTGGTGTTTCCTGAGATTAAGTAGATCATCTTCTAAGAGACTATGTAGAAGCATATGGAAAATACAAGCTTGCATCAGACAAACCTTAATTCACTTTTTGATTCATTGAATTGTGTGCCTAAGCAGCTTATTGAACTGCTCTAATCTATTGATTCCAAATGTATAAGATATAAAAAGATAATAGTGTTCTTCTCACAAGGATGCTAAATATTCAAGAATGCAATGCTTGTGACATGCATAACATGATATCTGGAACTTATTAAGCATTCAATAAACAAAACTGTCAAGTTCTTTCCATCATAAATTTGTTTACAGCACCCATCTCTTTTTCCTTAATGAACAGTCTCACCATCTACTCAATTGCTGACATAAGTAAAATAAATTAATAAATTAATAAACAATGGCATCCTTAATTCCTCTTACCCTCTGTCATCACTTCCTTTATCACTGATACACACTCCATTGATTCATGAGTTATTAAGTTCCTTCATTCTTTTTTTCTTTGTGCCAATCCTGGGGCACTATCTTTGAGCATTTTTTGCTCAAGGCTATTGCTCTACCACTTGAACCACAGCTCCACTTCTGGCTTTTTTTCCTGTAGTTAATTGTAGATAAGACTCTCTTGAACTTTCCTGCCTGGGCTGACTTCAAACTGTGATCCTCAGATCTCAGTCTCCTCAGCAGGTTAGATTATGAGTTTGAGCCAGCAGTGCCCAGCTAAGTTTTTTGATTCTTTTCACCATATTCTCTCCTGACTCAGGTCTGGCCTCATCTCTTCATTCCTACTGATAATTCTTCCTCTCAACTGCCATCATCATCTAACTATACCTTTTATCTCTACTTTTCTCCTGCTGCAATCTATTTTTATTTCACATAACAGCCAAAGCAGATTTTCAAATAAACAAAGCTCACTCAACTGGCTAAGGCCTATCAATAGCATCCTATTTTACTTAGAACATATTTCTTTTTTTGCCAGTTATGGTACCTGAACTCTGGGCCTGAGTACTGTCCCTCAGCTCTTCAGCTTAAGGCTAGTGCTCTACCACTTGAGCCACAGCACCACTTCCAGCTTTTTCTGCTTATGTGGTGCTGAGGATTCGAACCCAGGGCCTCTGAATGCAAGGCAAGCACTCTACCACTGAGCCACCTTCCCAGCCCAGAACATATTTCTTTTTTTTTTTTTTTTTTTTTTTTAATTTAATTTTATTTTATTTGAGAACATACTGTACAGAGGGGTTACAATTACATGGGCAGGATAATGCATACATTTCTTACCAAGCATTGCAGCCTCCTCCTTTGTTTACCCTTCACCTCCCTTCCCAGCCTCCCCCCTCCCTCCCACCCAATCATACCCCCCCCTCCCCCCCCCCCCCCGACATTGTAAAGCTGGTTTTGACATGACATTTTGTACTTCTCATTGTTGCAACAGGTCCACCTGAATCCTTAAACGACTTGTTTGTCCCCATCTCCTCCACATGTTATACTGACATCAAATATAGTGAAAGCGGGGGTTACACTGTGGGGGAGGGACATACAAAGCAACAAAGAGATAATATTATAAATGCGTTAGAGACACATGCATGAAAGAAACAAAAACATTAAAATACATATTTGAGGTTTCGTTTTCCTAACATCACATTATTTGACTTTTTCCGCTTGACTCATACCTATACTAGATATTGCAAATAAGGGAAACCATGGGACCTATGTTTCTTTGGGCCTGGCTTACTTCACTTAATATAATTTTTTCCAAGCCTTTCCATTTCCTAACAAATGGGGAAATGTCATTCTTTCTGATGGAGGCATAGAATTCCATTGTGTATATATACCACATCTTCTTGATCCATTCATCTACTGAGGGGCATCTGGGTTGGTTCCATGTCTTAGCTATGGTAAATAATGCTGCAATAAACATAGTTGTGCTGGTAGCTTTAGTGTGGCCTTGTTTGTGATCATTTGGGTAAATGCCCAAAAGTGGGATTGCTGGGTCATTGGGGAGCTCTATGTGGAGTCTTTTGAGGAACCTCCATACTGCTTTCCAAAGTGGTTGAACAAGTTTACATTCCCACCAACAATGAAGTAAGGTTCCTTTCTGTCCACATCCCCTCCAGCATCTGTTGTTGTTAGAGTTCTTGATTTTTGCTGTTCTAACTGGAGTGAGGTGATATCTCAATGTTGTTTTGATTTGCATTTCTTTTATGGCTAGGGATGTTGAACATTTCTTCATGTGTCTATTGGCCATCCTTCTTTCTTCTTCAGAGAAGCTTCTCTTTAAGTCTTTCGCCCACTTACTTATTGGGCAGTTGTTTCTTTGAGGATTTGTTGTTGGGTGGTTTAATTTTTTGAGTTCCAAGTATATTTTAGATATGAGACCCTTGTCCGTTGTATGGCTAGTAAAGATCTTCTCCCAGTCCGTGGGCTTTCTATTGATCTTGCTAGCTATGTCATTTGCCCTGCAGAAGCTCTGCAACCTTATACAATCCCATTTGTCCAGCCTTTCTTTGATTTGTTGTGTTTCCGGGTCTTTATTCAGAAAATTTCGGCCTGTGCCAAGGAGACCCAGGGTTTCTCCTATTCCATCCTGTAATGTTTTCAGAGTGTCTGCTTTGAGTTCAAGGTCTTTGATCCATTTGGAGTTGATTCTGGTGCAGGGTGATATATAAGGATCTAGCTTTAGTTTTCTACATGTAGTTAACCAGTTTTGCCAGCACCATTTACTGAAGAGGCTGTCTGTCTTCCATTCTATTGTTTTAGCTCCCTTATCGAAGATTAGATGGCTATAGGTCTGTAGGTTCATTTCTGGGTTTTCAATTCTATTCCATTGGTCCTGAGGTCTGTTCTTATGCCAATACCAAGCTGTTTTGATTACTATGGCTTTATAGTAGAGTTTGAAATTTGGTACTGATATTCCTCCAGCAGTGTTCTTTCCGTTGAGGAGCGTTTTTGCTATTCGGGGTCTTTTATTGTTCCATATGAATTTTTGGATTGCCTCTTCTATTTCCTTGAAGAATGAGGGTGGAATTTTGATAGGTATTGCGTTGAATTTGTAGATAGCCTTGGGGAGTATTGCCATTTTCACGATGTTAATCTTTCCAATCCAGGAGCATGGGAGGTTTTGCCATTTTTTAAGTTCTGTGTTGATTTCCTTTTTCAAGATTTTAAAGTTTTCATCATAGAGGTCCTTCACTTCTTTGGTTAAGTTAATTCCTAGGTATTTTATTTTTTGTGGGGCTATTACAAATGGAGTTGCTTTCCTAATTTCAGCCACACTTTTCTCATTGTTGGCATGCAGAAAAGCCATTGATTTTTGGGGGTTAATTTGATACCCTGCTACTTTGCCAAAGTTTTGAATCAGCTTGAGTAATTTGGGAGTGGAGTCTATGGGATTCTTTAAATACAAGATCATGTCATCTGCAAAGAGGGAGAGTTTTATTTCTTCTTTCCCTATTTGGATCCCCTTTATGTCTGCATCTTGTCTTATTGCTGTAGCTAGGCATTCTAATACTAGATTGAAGAGAAGTGGAGAGAGTGGGCACCCTTGTCTTGTTCCTGAGTTAAGAGGAAATGGCTTTAGTTTTTCACCATTGAGTATAATGCTGGCTGTAGGTTTGTCATATACAGCCTTTATTGTATTGAGGAATGTTCCATGGATTCCTAATTTTTCCAAAACCTTCATCATAAAGGGGTGTTGGATCTTGTCGAATGCTTTTTCTGCGTCTATTGAGATAACCATGTGGTTCTTATTCTTGCTCCTGTTGATGTGATGAATAATATTAATTGATTTGCGTATATTGAACCAGCTTTGCATCCCTGAAATGAATCCTGTTTGATCGTGGTGTATGATTTTTTGGATGAATTGTTGAAGTCGGTTGGCCAAAATTTTGTTGAGAAGTTTTGCATCAATGTTCATCAAAGAAATGGGTGTATAGTTCTCTTTCTTTGATGAGTCCCTGCCTGGTTTTGGGATGAGGGTTATGATGGCTTCATAGAATGTCAGAACATATTTCTTTAAAGCAATTCTCAAGGAACTGGCATAACTAACTGCCATCTTTCTTTTAGATATGTCCATTTTTAAAAATATATTTACTGTTATTGTAAATGTGATGTACAGAGGGGTTACCATTACATAAGTCAGATAAATAGTATATTTCTTTTTGAACAATGTCACCCCCTCAATCCCAGTTTTTCCTTCCTATCCCCACCCACAAGTTGTATAGTTCATTTTCCACATAGTGTCTAGTGAGCACCACTGCTGCATTTGTTCACCCTTTGTCCCTCCATTTCTGTGCCTCCCTTACCCTCCCAAAGACAGATAAACAAGCAAACATGTCAAAAGGAAATGAAAACAAAAACAGCTACAATGATATCCATCAGAAAGAATGATATTGTACCATTCATAAGGAAATGGGCAGACTTGGAAAAAAATAATATTATGAGAAGTAAGATAGGCCCAGAGAAACATAGGTTGCATGATTTCCCTCATTTGTGGTAATGAGAATGTACCTATAGGGCTGGGAAGGTGGCTCAGTGGTAGAGTGCTTGCCTTGCATGCCTGAGGCCCTGGGTTTGATTCCTCAGGACCACATAAATAGAAAAAGCCGGAAGTGGTGCTATGGCTCAAGTGGTACAGTGCTAGCCTTGAGCTGAAGAGCTGAGGGATGGCACCCAGGCCCAGAGTTCAGGCTCCATGACCGACAAAAAAAAAAAAAAAAGGAATGTACCTATAAAGGGCCCCTCCTGTGGGAGGGACCTTACAACCTTCTCCTTAGTTCAAATCAACCTTAAATTGTCCCAGACATTTTTCCTCAGGACCTTGGAACACTGCTGTGCAGGCCCACTCTGAGGCTGTGGAGGGTACTCACTTTACTCTGACTTTATTTTCATGCCAATAAACCTAGGCTTCCCTTTAAAAAAAAGAATGTGCCTATAAATCTGTAAGCAAACACATTGGATGGTAGAAGACTAAAGACACCCTGGGACATGACAGGTCTCTAGGCATTCACATGGAGACCAAAGGAAGATATTCTTAGGAGAGGATCACATAGGCACAACAGCTATGTGCATCTGACCATATAAAATAATATTTATTGACATGAGCTCCAGGAAGATAGGTCCATTTTCATGCCTCCTCAGGAAACCTTTTCTGAATTGCCAAGCTGGTGCCCTGTCCTCTGCTATATGTTAGAGACTTCTGAAACTTCTGGTATACCTTTTCCACTTAATTTAGTAATAAATCTTTTCAAAGCATTTGATGTATTTTAAGAACAATTTTGTCTAATACAATCCTCACAACAATCCTTTGAAGAAGGTGAAATATTTATTCTCCTTTCCAGGTGAGGAAACTAAGGCACAGAGAAGGTAAAATTTTTATTTAATGTCATTAGGCTCATAAATGGCACAGCTAAGGATTTGAACTCAGGCCCAAGAACCCTGCTTAACCATTATGCTGTCTCTCACCTGTAAGATTTAAATATCCCATACTTCTCAGTATACTACCAATAACTATGGCACTCCACTAAGAGGATTAAATTAGATGTTTGTAAAGCACTTTACCCATTACTTGGCTGACTTCAAAGTTATTAACTGTGACTCTGCCATAATATGAACACAACATACTATTCACTTGTTACAACCCGTTCAGTTGTGCCTGCACATCAATGAGATAGATTTTGTTATACCCATTTCTTTATTATTATCATTATCATTATTATTATTATTGTGTAGTTGCACAAAAGGGTTACAATTCCATAAATCAGGTTATGAAAATTTCATTTTTGTGCTCCAACTTTTTAAAAAATTTTATTGTCAAGGTAAAGTATAGAAGGGTTACAGTTATATAAGTAAGATGGTGAGTAACTTTCTTATCAGACTTATTACCCCTTCCTTCCTTTTTCTACCACTTTCCTTCCCCCCAACCCACCCCCAGTTGTACAAATCATTTCTAACGTATTATTTTGTGAGGATTGCTGTTGTATTGGTTCCCCCTTTCTCCTTTGTCTCACCATTTTGTTGTTGCCCTTTCTTTTGTACTTCTCCCCAAATATGTTTTCACCTCATGGTATTCATTTGATAGACACTTGTTATATCCCTTTTACAGATTGTGAACATTGAGATCAGAAAAGACAAGAACTCTCAGGTAATCTTTAGTAAGTGGTAGTTGTGAGATCCAAAACCAATTCTACCTGGGAATTTGGTTCCAGTGACAGAATACATGTCTACCAAGTGCAATGTGCTGAATTCAATTCACAGTATGGCAAAAAACAAAACAAAACAAATTCACGGTGTGGCAAAAAAAAAATCACAATTACCCAGCCTAATTGAATTTTCCCTAAACCAACTAAACCTACTACTTAATATGAAAATTGCAATTTATAAATCCATCAAGGAGTAGGACAGATTATGTGTCTATCCTTCCAATAAAAAGCATAGTATTTTAAGGAATAACCGACTTTCACAAGTGAAAATAAAGAGTGTCAAGCCAGATACTAGTATCTTATATGTATAATCCTAGCTATTCAGGAAGAAGAGATTTGAAGGATCGTAGTTCACTGTCAGCCCAAAATTAACCAGAGACTCTCATTCCAGCTAACATGGCTTGTAGACCAGGCTTGCCAGGTAACAAGAAAATCTATATCTTAAAAAAAACCAGAGCCAAAAAGGTAAAACATATGGTTCAAGCATTACAACCCCTGCCTAGCAACAATGAAGAGCAGAGTTCATACCCCAGTACTTCATCTACCATCTCAAAAAATGTGTTGAACAAGAAAGAAGTCTTTTCTTTTGAGCATATTGAAAAACTGACCTTTGGGCAGGAGCCACAGATACCCAGTACATTTTCAAAATTTCTACTTTCTTAAGTCTCTGTTGTAAAAAAAAAATTACACATATCTCCACAAACATTTTCCCCTTCCCTGCATTTCTGACCAATATAAGCCAACCAGCTGTATCTGATTTGCTGTGCCTCACAAAGGGTACAGCTTAGATTTGGAAATTTTAAGATAGTCAAGAGAAATCTTTGGGTAAAAGTTATTTCTTAGTGTTGAACTTAAACATTATTCAAGTCATTACCAACCCATAGTGAACCTCCATAGGGTTGATAAAAAAAGCCCTAAGTATTCTCTAGTACTTAATCCTTTATTTCTTCAATGGTATTAATAGTACATAATACAATACAGCACTGACTGTGTTATAGATACTATTTTATGTACTTTGTATATACATGTACATACTGATTTATTTCTTAGAACAACCTATGACTGGATGCTATTATATTCCTTCCTTCAAAGATAAAGAGCCAAATGCACAGAAAAGGTTGTGTAAGGACACCACTAGAAAATGGCAGATCTAGGATTAAAACCTGGTTTTAAGAACAGTCTAACTATTGTCCCTCATTTTCTCTGTTTTCTTCTCATATACTAATTATACAAAATAATGGGATCAATTGTAACACTTTTGTACATACATATAACACACTTTCATGGTATTCACATGCCCTATAATCCTCATTTGTCCTTGATATACTCTTTCTCTATCATTCCCTCTTTCCTAATATTCCTTTCATACTTTCATGTCTTTTTTTCTAGATTCCACATGTGACATTCATCTTTCTGAGTCTGGCTTGTTTTGCTTAACAGGACAATCTCCAGTTCCATCTATTTTCCTGCAAGCAAGATAGTTACATTTTTTGTGGGTAAATAGTATGCCATTATGTATACATACCATATTTTTTTCATTCATGTATCCTTTGGAGGATACATGGCATCACCTTGGCTACTGTGGACAGTGCCACATATAAATATGAATTTGTAGTTATCTCAATTGTATTGTGACTTTGATTCATGTGGGATGTACTCGAGTAGATCATATAGCTAGATCACATAGACTTATTTTTTTTTAATTTTTAGGGAAACTTTGTACTGATTTCCATAGAGGTTGCATTAATTTTTGTTCCTACCAACAGTATATGGAGTCTTTTCCCCTCCCCACAACATTCTTATCAGCATTTGTTGTTGTTTATTTACTTATGGATAGTCACCCTGACTAGGGTAAGATAAAAATCTTAATGCAATTTTGATTTGCAGTTTATTAATGGCTAAAAATGTTGAGAATTTTCCATGTGTTTATTAAACATGTAGACCTTATTTGAAAATGTTGTTTATTTGCCCATTTATTAATCACAGTAATTCTTTTGGTGTTTAATTTACTAAATGCTTCATATAATTTGGACCTAAGTCTCTTGTCAAATGACTAGTTTGCAAAGATTTTCTCACATTCTTTAAGTTGTCTCATCAATAATAGTTTCCTTTATTATGCAGAAGCTTGTTAGTTTAAAGCAATGTTGTTTGCCAATTATTGCTTTTATGTGCTAGACAATAAGAATCATATGCAGTAAATAATATTTGTCCTGTACTTTCCAGAATTTTCTCTGTTTTCGTGTAGTACTTTCAGGGTTTCCAGTCTTACATTTAGATCTTTGATCCATTTTGTATTGATTATTATACGGAGTGAGAGGGATCTAGTTCTAGTGTTCTACATATAAACATTGTTTTCCTAGCACCATTTTTGTCACCTTTCTCAAAACTCAGATGGCTATGGCTGTGTGTGTTTATTTCTAGATCTTCCATTCTAGTCTATTTGTCTCTAGACCTGTTTTTGCAACCAGTGTCATACTAGTTTTATTACTATAACCATGTTGTATAATTCAAATCAAGTATTGTGATATCTGCAGCATTTCTCTTTTGATCAGGATAATTTTGGCTATTATTTTGGCTATCTTTTATACTTCCATATAAAGGATGGTATTGCTTGTTTCTAGTTCTGTGAAGAAAGACACTGAAATTTTAGTGAAAGTTATATTGAATTTGTAGGTCACTTTTGTTATGTGGCCATTTTAACAAAATCCTTTCAATCTATGAAAATGAGAGACCTTTCCATCTTTTAAGATCCTTGATGGTTTCACTTTCACTGTAGATCTTTCACTGTAGAAGTCTTTCTACTCCTTGATTAGGTTTATTCCTAAGTATTTTTTATGCTACTGTGAATGGAATTTGTCTTCCTCAGTTTGCTCCCAATATATTCATTATTGTGGTATAACAAAACTACTACATTTTGTATCTTAATTTTATAGTTGGTACTTTGCTGAAATTTCTCATTAGATCCTACAATCTTCTGTGGAGCTTGGTTTTTTTTAACATATTGGATTATATAATGTGCAAGTAGGAGTAATTTGACTATTAGCTTTCCTATTCGGAACCTCTCTCTTTTGCTCTTTTTCTTTTTCCTTCCGTCTCTCCCTCCCCCCCCCTCAGATTTTATATATATGTGCCAGTATGAAGGGTTGAACTCACTCAGGGCCTCATGTTGTCACTTGGCTTTCTTGTTCATGTCTGACTCTCTACCACTTGAGGAGCACCACTGGTCTGGCCTCTTGATTGTTAATTGGAGATTTAGTCTCACAGACTTTCCTGCCTGGGCTGGCATTGAACCTTAGTTCTTCAGGTCTCTGACTCCTCTGTACCTAGGACTACGAGCCACCAGCATGAGCCACCAGCACCCAGCTGTCTGCCTGATTTTAACAATAGTGAATAAGAGTGACATAGTGGACAAATTTGTCTCATTTCTGATTTTAGAGAGGATGATTCACATTGACTTTAATTTATCATATATATCCTTTATAGGTTGACAATTTATGGGGGTCTTTTTCATTGTTTCATCATGAAGAACTACGAATTTTTGTCTAAAGTTTCTTTTCTACAATTTATTGAGTTGATTGTGTGATTTTTACTTCTGATTTTATTTATGTACTGCATTACATTTTTTGATTTGCATGTGTAGACTCACCCATGCATTTTAGAATAATACTAACTTGATCATGGTATATATAATCTTTTTAAGGTACTGCTGAATTTGGTTTGCAAATGTTTCATTGAGGATTTTCATGTCTATGTGCATTTAAAAATTGTGCCATAGTTTCTTTCTTGATATATATCCTTAGATGGTTTTAAGATCAGATTAATTTTGTTTTTGTGCATTGAATTTGAAAGCATTCCTTCCCTTTTTATTTTGTAAACTAGTTTGAGTAGTCTTGGTGTTCTTCAAAGGCTGGTAGCATTCTGAAATGAATCCGTCTAATTCTATGCTTTTCATTTTTTGCAAGTCCTGGGGCTTGAACTCAGGGCCTGGGCAATGTCCCTGAGCTCAAGGCTCAAGGTTAGCACTCCACCACTTCAGCTACAGCTCCATGTCCAGCTTTTTCTGTTTATGTGGTACTGAGGAATTGAACTCATGAGCTTCATGCATACTAGACAAGCACGCTACCCCTAAGCCACATTCCCAGCCCAAGCTTTTCTTTTTTGGGGTACTATTATCACATTAACTTCATCACTCACTGTAGATTTGTTTAGATTGTTTGCATCTTATTGGTTCAATTTTAGTAAGCCAAATGTGTCATTTCTACATTTTTACAATTTATTGTAATATAAGCTTTCAAAATAATATGCAATGAATGATCCCCTCAATTTTAGTAGAGTCTGTTCTATTATTACCCTTTCACCTCTAATTTTATTAATTTGTGTCTTTTTTGTTTAGTTTCTCAATGAGTTTGTCAATTTTGTTTACTAGTTTAAAGAATCCATTCTGTTTGTTTTTTTTTTCAGTCCTGGAGCTTGAACTCAGAGCCTCTCTTTGCTCAAGGCTGGCACTCTACCACTTGAGCCACAGCACCACTTCCAGCTTTTTCCATTTATGTGGTACTGAGGAATCAAACCCAGGGCTTCATGCATGCTAGGCAAGCACTCTACTGCTAAGCCACATTCCCAGCCTTCCACTCCGTTTTGATGATCTATTGTATTGTTCTTTGAGTCTCTATGTAATTAATTTCAACTTTAACCTTCATAATTTCTCTTCCTCTGCTAATTTGGGATTTGGATCATTCTAGTTTTTCTAAGACACTGAGGGGTATCATTAAATTACTTACCTGAAATTTCTATAATGTTTAATGTAAATACTCAAAACTGTAAATTTTGCTCTAGAACTATTTTTGATGTATTCCACAGCTTCTAATATGTTATGTTTCAATCATGATCTGATTTCAGTAAATTTTAAATTTGCCTCATGATATCTTTAATAACTGATTATTCAAAATGCATTGTTCAAACTGTGTGCTTATATACTTTTTCTTGATTCTACTAGAATCTGATAAAGTGAAAGAAGTTAAAAGTTCTTTTAAATTTTTGTAGTTGTTAATCATTGTTTTATGCCTTAAAATATTAATGATTTTGGAGAAAGTTCCATGAACTACTGAAAAGAATGCATGTATTCTTTATCCATTGAATAGAATATTCAATAGATATCTATTTGATCTGTAGTATAGTCTAATTGATGTAGTTTTACTCATGTTTTGGTCTAGATGATCTATTTATTGATGAGAGTGTGATATTGAAGTCACTAATTATCACCGCATTGTGGTCAATTTATTTATGTCTAGTAGTGTTGGTTTTGCAACAATGAGAAGTACAACTTGTCATGTCAAAAACGAGCTTTACAACGTTGGTGTGTGGGGGGGAGGGTTGGGTGGGGGGGTGGAGGGGGAGGCTGGGAAGGGATGTGAAGGGTAAACAAAGGAGGAGGCTGCAATGCTTGATAAGAAATGTACGCATTATCCTGCCCATGTAATTGTAACCCCTCTGTACAGTATGTTCACAAAAAATAAAATAAAATAAAATGAAAAAAAATAATTGCTAACTCTGAACAAATAGCACTAATAGCTTTTCCTAGACTTAAAAAAAATTTAGTTCACCAACACTCCATATATATTCATTTATAATCATTATATCCACTTGATTGGTTATTCCCTTCATTATGATGTTGTGAATTTCTTGTCTTTTCTGATTTTTGTTTAAACTCTTTTGATAGGTATAAACATAGCTACTCCTTACTTATGGCTTTAATTTCCTTGGAATCATTTTGCATCCATTCACTTTTGTCTGTCTTGGCCAAAGCAGTGAATTGTGTTCTGGCATTAAATAGTTATGTCTCAGCTCCCTACCTAAATCAGCTTTTTTCTAACTTTCAACATGAGAATGAATGCATTCTATATTCTTCTATTTGTAAGATTAAGTATTTTCTACAATGCTAGCTTAATAGCCATGAATTGTAGTTTGTTCTTCTCTTGAAAGGTGTTTATTTTTCCTTCAATTCTGTTCTTTTCTGTATATAGTAATTAATATATACTAAAATTTTAAGACTTGAAATGCATTACTCTATGCTCTCACAGCCTTCATTATTATTTATTATTTATTATTATAATGACAGTTTGTAAGTGACTTGATACTTCTCATGGCTTGCAATATTCTTTAAACTCTTCCTTTGCCATTTTAACTGTAATACAATTGAAGTTTCTTTTCTAGTCACATCTATTTGAGGGTCTAAATACATAAGAAAAATATGCATATCTTTTCCCAAAATTTGAAGATTTTCCTGATATTTTACACTGAATATGTTTTCTTTTTCTCATTCTTTTTTAAGTATTTTATTATGAAGGTGATGTACAGAGGGGTTACTGTTACATAAGTCAGGTAATGAGTACATTTCCTTTTGAACAGTGTCACCCTTTCCCTAATTCTTTCCCAGAATTTTCCCTCCTGACACTCCTACCCTCCAAATCATAGTGTTTATTTCCCACATCGTGTCTTGTGAGCATCACTATTGAGTTGATTCACTCTTTGTGCCACCATTTCTACGCTTCGTCTTCCCCTCCTCAAATCATAAAAACATACATAAGACAAAGTGTACAGAAATGAAAACAGCAACAGAAGGACTATACCAAAGAAAAAAGGAACAAAAAACTGCAAACAATGCAGTAAAAAAAACTCTTGTTTCCATTTCTTGGAGCTCATTTCAATAAGCATCAATTTATATGATCATATAGGCATATAGGTATTAAGCCTTTATGATCTTCTCCTAAGAATATTCTCCTTTATTCCAACTGTGTGAATGGTGAATGCTGTTTAATTAATCATGTACAAGTGTAAGTTTTTACTATTCATTGAGTTTACTTATAGATTTATAAGCACATTCTAAAAGACGAAACATAGAGCTTCCCTACAGCTCAGCAATGCCACTCCTTGGCATTTACCCAAATGACCACAAACCAGGCCGCACTAAAGCCACCAACACAACCATGTTAATTGCATCATTGTTTACCATAGCTAAGATATAAAATTAACCCAGATGCCCCTCAATGGACAAATGGATCAAGAAAATATGGTATATAGACACAACGGAATACTATGCTTCCATCAGAAAGAATGTCATTGCCCCATTCATAAGGAAATCTTGGAAAAAAGATTGGGAAAAATTATGCTAAGCAAAGCAAAGCAGAACCAAAGAATCATAGGCTGTATGGTTTCACTGAATAGGTTTTTTATATAATTTTGTCACTCAGAAGATTCAACTCAGTGACTCATGATTGTTAGGCAGATGTTCTAACACTTATGCTGCACCTACAGTAAATTTCCTATGCCATTAATCAGTGCCTTTGTATGTGCCAAAAATCATCTTTAACCTTTTTACATTCTAGTGTGTTCTATTCACAACTACTCTTTTTCTTTAAAACTCTCTGAATATTTAATTTTTCTTCCAAGCCCTGATAAATTGTCCGTCACTCAATCAATCGTATGGGTGAGAATTTTAACTGTAAATAAACTTCCTATATGCTTGGTAGTGGTTTTGTTTGGGTAGTCAATAACATCCAAATGACTAAACATCTATCAGATGCTATTCAGTAGGCTAAAGATAAAAGAAGCATTAGATGCCATTTGTATCTCCAAAATAAATATAAAACATCATTTGGAAGCATGATATCATTAGAAATATTCAGGAGCATCTTAATTGTTAGTAGTCTCTCTTGATTTCTCTGTACATACTTGAAATGTTCAAATAATTCAAGTGTTTTATTATATAAACCATATCCTTTAAACTATATATCAGCTCTGTCTCCCACATCCAAAACATGCAGAATATTTGTCATGAATACACACTCAAATACATTAACAACTTTGTTTCAACAAATTATGAATTAACTGTACAAGTCAATTCTTGAGTTGGCACAAATGAATTGCTCATCAGTAGCAATGATGTTTTGCCTGAATAGGCACCAGGAAATGGCAAAGACTTATTTAAAAAAATCTTTATTTTTTTCTTCAGATTCTATTTGGTATTCTATGTTACCCTCGTGCTACAGTGACAGAATGGTCACGATATACCAGGAAACTCTACATATGAATGTGTAAACCTATAGCTGTTGGGAAATTTTCACAGAAACAAAGTTAATGACAATATGAAATTATGTATAAAACTATACATTTATGATAGTTTCTCTTTAAAGCCTTTAAATTTTAGAGACATCCATGCCATTTATAAGTATTAAATATTTTCCTAACTATTCCTTATTTTATTTTATTATCAATTTCTTCAAGGATTGGTAACTTACAGTCATAATTTGTTTTTATACATAAAATCTCATCAGAATTTAACATTATTTATTTCTCCATGCATTGTTATATCTAGCAGGTTTGTATTACATTAGCAAAATTGAGTAGCCAAAAGGTTTGCAAAGCCTAAATTAGTCATTATTAAGCCCTTTACAGAAAAATGAATTTTCAATCACTGAACTATTTCATTAAATTATTATTAGAAATTCTACAGTAAAGGAGGTTCAAGGCAGAATATATACACATATATGTAAAAGTAGTCCTATTTTACAAATAAATACATTAGAAAATCAAATTGTAGAATATCATAACTGAATAAACCTGTACAAATCTCTCCATAGCTATTCAGCTTTATTAGTTTTTAATATCACTTTACATTTCATAGGAAAAAAGTATCAAATTACTTTTAATAGAGTTATTAAAATCAGTCTTAGGGCTCTAGACAGTGCCTTTATAGAATTACACATTTATGTGAATTTCCTGATCCACTTCTTCCTTCATATTATTACACAAGCTGGGCACTGGTGACTCACACCTGCAATTTTAACTACTCAGAAGATTGAGATCTGAGGACTGCTGTTCAAAGCCAGCCTGTCATAGTGGTCCATGAGATTCTTCTCTCTAATTAACTAGCTCAAATCCAGAAGTGGAGGTATGGCTCAGCTGGTAGAGCGCCAGCCTTAAGAGAAAAAAAAAAGGTAAGGGAGATCTCTAGGCACTGAGTTCAAGCCTAACAATCTGCACAAAAATATTATTTCACAAATCAAACATGTCCATCTGGTAAGGTCTTACAGATTCTCTAATTCAGTAAAATCTCACCCTACTCTGTTATTAAGATGGAAACAACAAAACAGAGAGAAAAATATACTCACTAGAAACCAGCCACTAAGACTTGATCCAACTTCCCTGTTTCCAGAGTTGTTGCCTCAGTTTTATTTCTACACATGATCTTATATGACATTGCATTTAGATGTCAGTGGAGTTCTATGAGATTCTTATCTCTAATAAATTACCAAAAAATTGGACAAAGAATTTTGGCTTAAGAGGTAGAGTACTATACTTTCTATTCTCTCATGTCAGTAAGTATTTTCTATATGGTGATCAAAAACCCTGAAAGGAGATACATCTTGTCTCGATATCATAGGCAGAATTGGGACTAGTTATAGTGCATTTGGCCCCAATATGTTAAGAAGAAATGAATGGCTCTCTGAGACTAACCAAATTCCCAAGCTAATTTCCATTTTTCACTTGATGTTAAGAAACTACAGCTGTTACTACCCAACTTGGATTCTTGCCTCCTGGAGGGTGGCACATAACTACAGGAGTAGGTAGTTTCTAGGCAGCTTTTTGTATCAGGCCCATGTGAAACTGAAAGTGTCTAATGACAATGATATTTATGGAGTGGTACAAGATTACTATTATCCTTTAAGGACAGGGTGAGAAAGGGTGGTGATGGAGAGAGAGAGGAAGAGAAAGACAAGAGATATAGGAGACAAAGAGAGAGAGAAAAGATTAAGTATTTACAGAGCCACTGATATGTTTGCTTTTGAGACCTGAGCTGGTTCAGTCCTTTACGACGTGCTCCATTCTATTTGAACTCCCCAATATCTCTCACACACAATCTATCCTTTTCTGGAATTTTGGTCTTTGCTAATGCTCAGACCTACTCTTCTCACAGTATCCATATGTCCCTATCTCTTCCTAGTCAAAATAGCTATTCTTTTCTTTTCCATAGAACTGGGATTTGAATTCAGGGTCCTGTGCTTTCTAGACAAGTGTTCTACCACTTGAGTCATGTTCCAGTCCTTTTTTGCTTTTAGTTTATTTTTTGGACAAAGTGTTAAATTTTTGCCTAGAACCAGCCTTATGTGATGATCTCTGTACTTTTACTTCCCAAATATTGCAATTACATACCACCATAACCAGCTTGAGTTTGAGATAGGGTTTTACTAACACTTTGCTCAGGCTAGTTCTCCCATCTCTGCATTCTGTGTTGCTGGAATATAGTCATGTGCCACTATGTCCACCCTAAAATTTAACTATTATTCATGAAACTAGAGATCATCATGTTAAGTAAAATAAGATAGTCAAAAAAGGAAGTATCTTGGTCTGGAGATGTATTCAATTTCCTAGCATCAAATAAATATCTTGTATTTCCTTTTTTATGTGGTATTTATAAACAAGAGAGTAAAACAGGGACTATTAGGGATATGGAAGGGAAAGAAAATGGGGGAGAAGTGAAAGAGATAAGAAAGTAATAGAAGCTGGGTGTTGGTGGCTCATGCCTGTAATTCTAACTACTCAGAAGACTGAGATATTATGATCACAGTTCAAAGCCAACCTGGTCAGGAAAGTCTGTGAGACTTATTCAATTAACCATTGAAAAGCTGCAAGTTCATTATGGCTGAAGTAGCAGAGCACTAGCTTTGAGCAATAAAAGCTGAGACTGTCTCAGCATTAAATTCAAGCTCCAGTACCAGTACCAAAAAAAACAATAGAGTTGGTGAGTACAATATAAGTATATATGGAAATGTCTTGATGAAATGCACAATTCACACATAGTAACAAAAAATATTACCATTCTTCAATGTCAGAATGGCCTTGTTCTATGTGTAAGCATTCCAAGAGCCTTTCCACATCCTGATAGCCAATGTGGTATGAAATCTTAGATCTTGACTCTACTTCTACGTTAGTATCTTGTATAATCAAGTATAAATATCAACTAAAACTTAATGACAATGTTTGATCTAAGCATGGTATGGGAGGCAAAACTAAAGCATGATTACCCTTTGTTAAATAATCAAGTTGACACTCTGAGAGGTGAGGTATCACATGGTTACAAGTGGGAAAGTTCAAGCACAATGTTTATTTTCTGTTTCTACCTTTCATTGATAATACTGCTTCTTGTTCAACACATCCTTTATGAGGACTATTCCACATACACACCAGATCTCCAAAAATGATAGATATATGACTTGGAACCCAAATCAAAAAGCTTTGGTTCATGTACTTTCAAGCCAAGTCAGGTTGTTTCCAGTTTATCATTTTCTGCTGCCAGCATCGGTCAGACTTGCATAGCCAGAAAACCTTGAAGATGATCTAGGATAAGTTTATATTTATGAAAAATGCAAATTAGGGCTGATAAAAAATGAAAGCTGTGAAAGCTCTGAATGAGTCTTCTCCTGTGCAGAGTCTAAAGTTTATAGTCCACTGTAAGAGACTTCAGTCCTTCACAGTAGGCAACTGTGCCTTTCTCAGAAATCCTTCTGATGTTCTTGGCTTGGAAGATCCAGCTTAATTGTCATGTTTGGAATGAGTATTATCTGATGAAGCGCTCCATACATTAAGAAGGCTTGTAGTCAGGAGCTAACTACTATGCAATTGGCTTCCCAGAGCCTTGTTCCTTCTAAGGCCTGTTTGGAATCAGAACTGTACAAAAGCTAATTTTTGCAGCTGTCAAGGGCTAAGACAGCTGTGAAAACAATGAGTTGGATTAGGTTCTGCCTCCTGTACTACCCCCAATGCTCTACCCACAAGAGTTTCTAGAAATTTCCCACCAACCAAAATACAAAGAGAAAAAACTAAAATGTTCTATTTACAGGCCTGGTGTAATCCAGGAGCTTGACACTTAGGTATTTCTCCTTGTTGCATTATGTAACCTGAAGGGTTCAAAATGAGACTGTCTACAGGTTAAATAAGAGACATTGGGATATTTTTTTTCAGATCCGCATATCTGGACATAACTTCGATAAGCTATGTCTAAATTGAAATCTCCAACACCTGTTCTCTCTACAGCTTGCTGTCTGGAAGAAGAGTTTCAGATTTTCAAGATCCTCAGACATGTCTTTAAAATTTCATAATACTTCTTGTTGTTCCCATGTTAGGTGTGCTCAGAACCAGCACTGTACATCTTTAGAAATCCAAAGGTGTGAAGGGTTTGAGGGGGTACCAATCTGTCATGGTTGTGGATAGAAGTTATTGGCAACTTAATTCAAACTAAAATATGGAGTGCTTAAATTTTAAATAGTAAATTTTGATAGGGATAGGAGACGGTGAAATCAAGACTAGTTCCTCTTCCTAATCCAAGTATAAGTTACTTGCCTGTGGGGCTATCTCTGCTTCCTGAGTACATACATCAGTGATTCTGAAATTCAAATGCTTTCTAGACTGAAACCCAGATAGTTTTGACAGTATTATACTATAACCCCTATGCAATGACCATCATCCAATCCTCAGTATGTTAGATGACTGCCTAAAGACAGTAAGGTGACCTTTGCCCTATTACCAATCTTTTTCAATTATATATTTCTGTGGTCTTCAATAATTCCCTTGATAAATCCCAAATGCCTTTTGGCCAAAATTACAAGCAAGCCATCTTGGCTTGTTGCAACTTCACAAGCATTCAGGTCAGTACACAACGGCTGCTTTCAACCCGCATCATTAGGTTGGAGACTTCACTGGTTAATATTTATTTAAAAAATACTTTGTAGATGCAATCTTTGGTGGGTAGAGAAAACGCTGTACATAAATAAATCAGAGAATTGTAGGGTCTGGTCTTCCCCCCCCCCCCAGAAGCCATCAAAATACAATGTGATTTTTGATAGATCTTTGTATAGCTGACTAGCTATATTTTCCCTTTAGGAAAAGAGCAAAAAGTCAAAGAAAGCAACTTTAATATCAGATGAGATTTTGCCCAGCTCTAGTACTGGGTGCCTGGATTACCTCACAGGAGAGGTCACTGGCTGTTTCATCTGTCTAACCTTTGGAACCCTTTCTGTCTGTAGCCTCACAAAATACATTCCAATGCTCTGGACAGGATTCTGAGCAAGGAAGCATACTCAAAGACACCTTGTTGGGAGTTAGCTTTCTAACATCATCTATGCACAGAAACTTAAGGAAATTCAGAAATTAAACCTAGCAGATAGAAGTAAAAACTAACATTATAGTCATTTGAGATATACAGTTCATTTTTAAGACAACACGAATAATTTTACAATTATTTGCTATCCTGGTATTCTGGTGCTGAGGAGACCCCAGCTAGAAGTAAGAGTCATTGGGAAAGGATGTTTGTTCTTATTTACTCCATGACTTGGGAGAGGACCTCACCTTCTTTGGAAAGGACTTGTGTGGAGCATCTATGACATTTCTAATTCCAAGTGATCCATAAGTATGGCCTGATAGGAATGTCTTTGTTGCAGTGCACTGAAAGCAGAGTGGTAGCAGTCAAGGCAACCTGGCCTTAGCTAAGAGCTCTAGCTCCATCTCACATTTGGGACAAGGAACATCTCAATTTGACTCCATAACTTATTTCTTTGACAGGCTGTGGGCTTGGCACAAGGCCACCTCAGCAACTTTCTTTTCATAAAGCCAAGGACAATGAGAGTTCAGGCATTTTTTCAGATTCTGGCTTTTAGCCAGAGTCCTAAGAAATTTGCTCTTAAAATGATCTGATTGCAGAAGCTTCTCAGGCACAACCTAAAGTTTTTTGTTTTTTTTTTTTTTTACTTTGATGCTTGGCTGTGTAGCATTGGAAACTCAAATGGATTTCAAAGAGTTTAAGGGACTTAGGCTATGAGAAACTTCAAATTGACCAACTATAAGTCCAATTCAATAGGCTAAAGTTAATACAGAACCATTTAGAAGTTTTAAGCATAGAAACAACTCCCATAAAACCCCCAAAAAGCATAGCAAACAAGCAATAACGCTTAGACAAAGAATGGGAGAAAAAATTTGCAAACTAGATATTTAACAAGAAGTTAATATCTAGAATGTATAAGAAACTCAAATAACTAATAGCAAATTTAAAAATCCAATGAAACGGAGTGAAAGACTTTAATAAGTCTTTAAAAATATCAAAATGGCAAAGAGATAAGCTTTTACAAATACAAATTAAAACCACAATGAGCTATCACCTCACATCTGTTAGAGACAAAGAGCAACTGCTGGTGAGGAAGAAAAGAAAATTGAACATTTGCATACTGTTATTGACAATAAAAATTAGTACAGCTATTGTAGAAGACAGTGTAGAAATTCCTCAAAAATTAAAACTATAGCTAGGAGCTGATGACTCATATCTGAAGTCCTACCTGCTCAGGAGGCTGAGATATAATTATCACAGTTCCATCACATCCAGACAAATCTGTGACACTTATCTCCAGTTAATCAGCAAAAATCTAGAAGTGGATCTATGGTTCAAGTGGTAGAGCACTGAGTTCAAGCCCCAGCATCAACACAAAAATAAATAAAATTAAAACTACAACTACTATGTGATTCCACAATCCCACTAAAAACTACATATCCAATGGAAAACCCTATGTCAAATAGATACCTACATTCCAAAAATCATTCCAGCACAAAAGCTAAACAGGGAAACAACTGAAGTTTCCACCAAGCTCATGAGCAGGTAAGGAAAATGTGATACATGGAGGAGGAAGGACATGAAAGAGTAATAGGGGACTTTAAAAAATACATTATATGCATGTATGGAATATCACAATTAAATCTCCTTGAACAGTTAATATATATTGATAAATAAGGAAGTTAAAAAAGAAAATGTGATACACATACACTTTGGAATACTATGCAGGCATAATAAAGGAGCCTATGTGACTTGGACCCACATAGAGGGAATCCATCCAACCTGAATGAATCATTATGTTTTGTGATACAAGTTAGATACAGAATGACAAAACACATATATAGAGAATCTTAGAGGTTCTTCTCTTAGAAGTAAAGAATGCTTAGAAAAGACCAGAAACTAAGGAGAAGTAAGGAATGAGAAGTGGTTAGTCAATGGGTAGAAAGTAACAATTAGATAGGAAAAATAAGATCTGATGATCACAGTAAAGTGAGAAGAATTAAAAATAATGTAATTTGTGCTTAGAAATATCCAGAAGATGGGGTTTTATTTGATGAATTGTAGTGGGGGGTATTAGGTTCTTTTTCCTAAGACAAGACCTCATTATATAGACTCTGCTGGCCTGGAAATCCTGATCCTCCTTCCTATGCTTCCTGAGTGCTGGGTTTATAGATATATATCACAACAATGGATAGAAGATGGAATTTTGTATAATCTCACAACAAAGGACTAATGGCTATTTAAGAAGATAAGCATTGCTAAGTGCCAGTGGCTCACACTTGTCATCATAGCTACTCAGGAGGCTGAGACCTGAGGATTACCATTCAAAGCCAGCTAGGGCAGAAAAGTCCATGAGACTCTTATCTCTAATTAACCACCAGAAAACCAGAAGTGGAGTTATGGCTCAAAGTGGTAGAGACCAGCCTTGAGCAAAAAGAGCTCAGGGTCAGTGCCCAAGCCCTAAGTTCAAGAACCATGTCTGACAAAAAAGAAGATAAGTGTGTTAATTATCCTGATTTGATCATTGCATAATACTTGCATATATCAAAACATATGCAAGAATCATATGTAATTGTTTTATACCATTTTCATTTTTAATAAAACTCAAAAGAAAAAGAAATATATTGGAACTGCAGTAAGAAAATGAATGAATAAAGAAATCTATATCATAATTTTACCTTAAAATGTGTAAGAATTTTCCAAGATGCCTAATGAATAAGAGAACTTCAGTATCATTGGTTCAACTTGGTTCACTTCTCTATGAATTGCTTTAACCAAAACTTTTCTCAACTAATTCCATGCCTTAGTCTAAAAAAATTTGCTGCTCATCCACTTAAAGCCCACACTGCTCCCTATTCTTAATTGGCCACTTTCTTCTACCCTTCTCTGGTGAACCAAATCAATCTTGGCTAAGAAGGTCAATGACCATTTTCTCTGAGAAGCCTTCCCTTACCTGTAGCTGCTCCCTTTCTCCTCTGTCTCCTACGTCCTATAACCTTTATTGAACAACTGTTATAAGTTTGTTTCCCCAACTAATCCTAATTTGGCTTCAATTGCTTAAACATCAAAGAGATGCCTTATTTATTGCTACATGCCAAGCACTTCACGTAGTCAACACTCAATAAATATTGGTTGAAAGAATCTAAGAATCAAGCAGTGAAGGTTGAAAACAGTGAGTCATTATATACAAAAAATATTGTCACATTCACTAGCTAAATGTTACTCTCATTTTAAGACACAGTTGGTACCTCCAAAGCTTAAAGCCCTCATTTGCAATAGGAAGAACCACCTATGTTAGAACCTATACTTTGTTATTCAATATGAGCATGGTCATGTCGAAAACAAGCACTCCAATTAAATACAAAGTCAATCTCTCTTGTTAACTGTAGTGTAGAGAAGATTCCTTTATTTATTTATTTATTTATGCCAGTACTGGGCTTGAACTCAACCTCATGCTCTTACTTGGCTTTCTGCTCAAGGCTGGTACTTCACCACTTGAACTAAAGACTTCCACTTCCAACTTTATGCTGATTAATTGAAGATTAAGAGTCTCATTAACTTTCTGCCTAGGCTGGCTTAAACTGCAATCCTGGTATCTCAGCCTCCTGAGTAACTAAGGATTACAGTTATAAGTCACCAACACCCTGATAGACTATTCTTAAAGATACCACTTGCTATTTTTTTAACTACAAACTTGAATTTTTCCCTATAAAAGAAAAAAATTCAAAAGCATCAGAGTTAAATTATATCTTAAAAAATCAAAATCCTAGATGCCTATTAATAATTAGATTTTTCCCACAATTTTAACATGGATAATGCAATGGCCCAATAACTAGCTATTTCTATTCATTATATTATTCTTCAGTATAATTTTAATTGACTTGGTAATTATGTTATTAAATGGCAAAACAAGAGCAGTGTATTAAAACCATAAACAGTACACTGAAACTGAACAGCATCCTACTAAAATAACCGAGTTCTTGATTTAGATCATGTGGAAGCTGAGAAATAAATGTATATAAAATATGTAACAGGATGTTCATTCCACTTTTTAAAGTATGATTTTGTGACTTGTAATAAACCAAGCTGTACAATTTAATTTATGAAAGCTGCACCTGAGCTGTTTAAAAAAATATATCAACAGTGATAAATATTGTAGATTTATGTATATATATTCAATATATATATACACACACTATTTTCTTATGTCATCACTGATTTTTTTATCTGTATACTTTTTCAATGTGATTGTTTTTAACATGCTAAAAGTTATAAGTAAAGAAAAACAGTGAGTCTAGTCATTTGGACACTTGGAGAGATTCATTTGCCATCCTGTAAGGTGTAACAATGAACACCAATCAGGAATAAGGAGACAGAGGTAAGAACTACTGAGAATCTGATACATATCTTGTTGATTTGCTATACTCTTTTCAATTTCTGGGCCTCAGTGTCCTGGGTTATATATTGGTCCAAATGATCTTTTAAAAGGCTATAAATTTCTCTGTCATCTCAGATCTAGTTCTTCAGTATAATGTCATTCTTTTTTCAATTTTATTGTAAAGATGCTGTACAGAGGAGTTACATTTACATGAGTAAGTTACATTTCTCATTGAACATTGTTACTCACTCCATTGCTGTTCTCCCAGTATCCCTTCCATCCTCCACTCCTCCCCCGCCCACACACACACACAAAGTTGTAAAGTTCATTTCCAGACACAGAATCGCTGTTGCAATGGGTCATCTTTTGTACTTCTTTCAGAATTTTGTTATTTCCCTTCCTTTCCCCCAATCAGATAAATGCATATACAAAATGGAGGGTAACAGAATCAAAAACAGAGATTGTCAGGGATAAACCAATGGAAAAAGAAAAGTGAAATAAAAAAGAAAAAAGAAGTAGATATAGTACATTGGCGACATCAAGGTTGACAACAAAAAAAAAAGACCTATTGTTTCCATGTCTTGGAGTTCATTTCAATTAGCATCATTTTGTATGGTCATATGTACATAGCTCTTGAGTTATTATGATTCTCTGTCAGGACTAATCTAGGCATATACTAATTATTTCAAATGAGGGAAACCATAGAGCCTATGTTTCTTTGGGTCTGGCTTATTTCACTTAACATTGAAAATATTCCCTGCATCCTCTTAGACCACAATGGAATAAGATTAGAGCTCGATGCCAAAAGCAATCAAAGAAAATTCTGTAACACATGGAGACTGAACAACACATTGTTGAATCACCAGTGGGTCATGGAAAAGATTGGAAAGGAAATTTGAATGTTCATGATATCGAGTAAAAGTGAGCATACAAATTACCAGCTCCTCTGGGATATAGCAAAGGCAGTTCCCAAAGGAAAATTTATAGCTCCCAGCTCCTATATCAACAAATTGGAGAAACCTCAAACCAACAATCTAATAATGCATCTGAAGCTCCTTAAAAGAGAGCAACAATCCAATCTAGTAGATGGAAACAAATAATAAAAATTAAATCAGAATTAAAGACCAAAAGACTATAACAAGGTTCAACAAAACAAAAAGTTGGTTCTTTGCAAAAATTAACAAAATTAACAGACCCCTAGCATATCTTACAAAGAAAAACCCACACTCAAACAGAAATAGAGATGAGAATGGGATTACCACAACTAAAACAAGCAAGATTCAGAACATTATAACAAAATGCTTTTCTAAAATTTATGCTAGAAAATACAGAAGAAATGGAGGAATTCCTAGTAAATATTGATATACCCAAACTAACCAAGAAGATCTAAACTAACTAAGCAGACCCATATCAAATATTGAAATAGAAATGGCAATAAAAGACCCCCCCACCCAAGAAAAACCCAGCACCAGATGGATTCACAGCTGACTATAAAGTTTTCAAAGGAGAATTCACTCCAATACTCCTCAAACTCTTCAATGAAATTGAAAGCAGAAGATCACTACCAAATACATTCTATGAGGTGTCATTCTTATAAGCTGCCTTCCTAGCTTCTAGAGGTGAATGGAGGTTATGGCAAAGAAAAAGAAATACACGGATACAAGAGGTTCTTCTTTGTTGTTGTAGTTTTTAATGTACTATGTGATCTCTTGTTTCTTTTGTATTTTCCCCCTATCTTTTATCCCCTGTTGTCACTGTATTTGAATTTGGTACCCTGGGTATTGTATATACATTTATCTGAATTAGGGAAAGGAAGGGGAAAACAAAATGGTAAGACAAAGGACAAAGGTGGAACCAATGCCACAACGATACTCACAAGACAGTATTTTGGAAATGATCTGTACAACTGGGTGAGGAGGTTAGGGAGAGAAAGTGAGAGAAAAATGAAGGCGGGGGTAACAAGTGCCATAAGAAATATACTCACTACTTTACTTACATAACTGTAACCCCTATGTACATCAGCTTGAAAATAAATTTAAAAAATAAATTAAAAAAGAAACAAAGTTCTTGTAGTCTATGACTACTACAAAGGTACCTAAAGAGATGCTTCAGATATGCTCACTCAGAAAAAAAGCACATATCTCTTTATCTCCACTACTACCTCTATATCTCTCTGTAATATACAATCCTTCTCTCTAACTTGAGTATCCAAAGAATGAGTCAGGAGGAAGATCACAGGTACAATTTGGATATCGTTGTCTTGATTTTTTTCCTAGACCCAGTAGGCTAGTCCAATAAAAATATATAGAAAAGATTCCCCCAACAGGTAAGGGAGAGTGAAAGAGGGGACAAAATTAATTTGAATACTTTATTTCTATGGGTAGAAATGTGAAAATGAAACCTCTCCCATATAACTAATAAGTCATAACAGAAATTAAAAGGAAAATAATTTTAAAAAAATATTCCTCCAAGTAACCTCTGTAAGCTAAATGCCACAGATTACCTTCTTTTCTGTAGCGTTTCATGTCCAAGAGATCTATTTTGCTGTATGCCAGTGGGTCATGCTTGTAATCCTAGCTACTCAGGAGGCTGAGATCTGAAGATCATTGTTTGAAGTCAGACCAAGCAAATATGTCTATGAGACTCATCTTCAACAAACCACTTTAAAAAAAAAAAAACCAGAAGTGATGCTGTGACTCAAGTGGTAGAATGCTAACCTTGAGCACAAAGAGGCTCAGTGACAGGTCCCAGGTCCTGAGTTCAAGCTCCAAGACTAGAGGGTAGGGGAGTCTATTCTATTATTTTACTTTACTGGTATTCTCCAATCTAGAACAAAAGTAATAGTTTCATTTTTGTTTTTGTTTTATTTTGCTTTTTATCATTTGTGAAACCAAAAACAAATTAGAACAATCCAGGTAAGAATAATATGTGTGTAAGATAGATAGATAGATAGATAGATACATACATACATACACACATATATACATACATACACACATACATACATATATACATACATACACACATACATAGATACATACATACATACATACATACATAGAAAGAAAGAATAGAGGACAGATTATAGATGTACTAGAAAAATAGATGATAGAATAGTAGCATACACAGTAGTTGATAGAAGTTAGATAAGATGGATAGATATAGATAGGAAGGTAGATAGATGATAGATAGATAGATAGATAGATAGATAGATAGATAGATAGATAGATAGATAGATAGATAGATAGATAGATAGATAGATAGTAAAATAAACAGACACACAGACAGAGTGACAGATACATAGACAGGAAATACTTACTGAAGACTTTTCCTAACTGGCTGTAAAGGGCAAAAGCTTAACAACATCTACAACAGTATGGTCAATAGAAGTATCAATCAGCACTTAATTTAAATGCTTTTTATTTACTGTGAAAATAGAACCTGAATTCTTTTCTGACTCATTTCAAATGACCCCCAAAGTTCTGTAATCCTACTTAATTTCCCTTTTCAAATTTGAAACAATAACGTTGTGTTGGCTTATCCTTGAAGAAATAAATTTCAGGATTCCACAAGAAAATGTGGAAATAAACAATGATTATTTAAAATGAAAGCACTGATAGAATATGGTTATTATCTGCTTTTGCATAAATCATCTTCCTTGACTTTTTAAATAACTGTGGGCTAGTGACTGTCAAGGTCTTTTCACATGCTATTCTTTTTGTTTGGACAATTCTTGTTACCTATTGATGCCTAGTCTACTAAGGCCTCACATTCAAGATCAGGGGTTATTTTATCAATGAAAATTTACCCAACTTCTTTTTTTTTTTAATATTTAAGAGCTTTATTCAACTTCTTCGATTAGCATTTTCGAACAGAAGAACTCAAACCCAAAGAGCTAACATACTTACACACATCTTTATTTGCTAGCATTTTGCGTTTGTGACAATAATTATTCAGATGGCATTTCATTAATCCTCATATAGCCCAGTGAGCAGCAATTTTCATTTTTATTTTTATTTAGAGAAGCACATGAGTGCCTTGGCCTTTCATACACTATTTTCATACACTATCTCACAATCCTCCAACTGGCATGAATTCTGGACTTACTATTATCTGTTTCAAGTTTCCATAGTCAGTACCAAAAAGCCCAGTTAGTGCTTGGATATTATGAATGACAAACTAGAAGAGATGGAGAAAGCCTTTAGAATTTCATCTCGTGTACTCAGGGCCTGGGCACTCTCTAAGCTTTATGTGTTCAAGGTTAGTGCTTTACCAATTTGAGCCACAGCACCACTTCTGGTTTCATTGTGGTTAATTGGAGAAACTTTGCTGTCCAGGCTGGCTTTGAAATGCAATCCTCAAATCTCTGCCTCCTAAGTAGGTAGAATTACAGGTATGAGCCACTGGTACCTGGTAAGTTTGATTTCTTAAATTCAGGTCTTTTGATTTATTTCCAGCTCTTCTAGAGGTTTTTTAATTAGCGGCTCTTTGCAAATTTGAGAATAATTAAAAATGATCTTTTCCTAGACTGTAACTTAGTTTTTCAAAGGAATTATACAATTGGACTCTTCCCCTGCATATACCATATTTAGTTAATACATCTGAGTATATATGCATATGACCCTATATATGTTTGAACAAATAAGTATATATACTTGTAATTTTGATCTAACTTCCACATATAAGAGAAAATATGTCTCCTTTGTCTGAAACTAATCCACTTCACTTCGATCCATCCATTTCCCTGCAAATGACATACTGTCATTCTTCCTAATAGATGAGTAAAATTCCATTGGGTACATATGCTATTTTTTCTTGATCCATTCTTCTACTGAAGAGCATCTGGGCTGTTTCCATAAGATATCTATGATGAACAGTGCAGGAGTAAACATGGGTGTGCAAGTGTCTTTATTGTATCCTGTACAGCTAACAAAATGAATACCAGGAGCTGGAACACATGTTGTTGGGGGGGGGGCGCAATGGGAGGGGTAGGGGGGGCATGGGAGTGGGGGGGGGGAGACTGTCAAGGAGTAAGGAAGGAAGCAGGCAAATGTTACCCAACTTCTTTACCCATGCCCAAGATCCCTTGTAACACATTTGAGACACAAGCAGCTTTCTTTGTTTTCTTTTTAAATTATAATTATAATTTTATGCAAGTATGGTTACTTGATTATTAAATCTCTATAACAAGGCATTTCTGAGGAGTATCTACCCAACCAAATACCACATTTATTTGCCTTCTTAATATCTACACGTAGGGAGCATGGCATATAATCAGTTCTTACCAATTCATTATAACCAGAGGTGATATGTGTCACTTTCTTTTTTTTTTTAATTTAATTTAATTTTATTTGTGAACATACTGTACAGAGGGGTTACAATTACATGGGCAGGATAATGCGAACATTTCTTACCAAGCATTACAGCATCCTCCTTTGTTTACCCTTCACATCCCTTCCCAGCCTCCCCCCTCCCCCCAATCCCAATCCTTCTCCTTCCCCCCCATTCCCCCCCCCACCACCGACATTGTAAAGCTCATTTTGGCCATGACAACTTGTACTTCTCATTGTTGCAACAGGTCCACCTGTATCCTTAAACAACTGGTTTTTCCCCATCTCCTCCACAAGTTATACTGACATCAAATATAGTGAAAGCAGGGGTTATACTGTGGGGGAGGGACATACAAAGCAACAAAGAGATAATCTTATAAATGCGTTAGAAACACATGCATGAAAGAAAAAGACATTAAAATACATATCTAAGGGTTCATTTTCCTGACAGCACATTATCTGACCTTTTCCGCTTGACTCATACATATACTAGATATTGCAAATAAGGGAAACCATGGGACCTATGTTTCTTTGGGCCTGGCTTACTTCACTTATTATAATTTTTTCCAAGTTTTTCCATTTCCTAACAAATGGGGCAATGTCATTCTTTCTGATGCAGGCATAGAATTCTATTGTGTATATATACCACATTTTCTTGATCCATTCATCTATTGAGGGGCATCTGGGTTGGTTCCATATCTTAGCTATGGTAAATAATGCTGCAATAAACATAGTTGTGCTGGTAGCTTTAGTGTGGTCTTGTTTGTAAACATTTGGGTAAATGCTCAAAAGTGGGATTGCTGGGTCATAGGGGAGTTCTATGTGAAGTCTTTTGAGGAACCTCCATACTGCTTTCCAAAGTGGTTGAACAAGTTTACATTCCCACCAACAATGAAGTAAGGTTCCTTTCTGTCCACATCCCCTCCAGCATCTGTTGTTGTTAGAGTTCTTGATTTTTGCCGTTCTAACTGGAGTGAGGTGATATCTCAATGTTGTTTTGATTTGCATTTCTTTTATGGCTAGGGATGTTGAACATTTCTTCATGTGTCTATTGGCCATCCTTCTTTCCTCTTCAGAGAAGTTTCTCTTTAAGTCTTTCGCCCACTTATTTATTGGGCAGTTGTTTCTTTGAGGATTTGTTGTTGGGGGGTTTAATTTTTTGAGTTCCAAGTATATTTTAGATATGAGACCCTTGTCCGTTGTATGGCTAGTAAAGATCTCCCAATCCATGGACTTTCTATTGATCTTGCTAGCTATGTCATTTGCCCTGCAGAAGCTCTGAAAGTTGGTTCTTCGAAAAACTTAACAAAATTGACAGACCCTTAGCAAATCTTATCACAAAAAGAAGAGAACACACCCAAATTAATAAACTCAGAGATGAGAATGGAAACATCACCACGGAAACAAGCAAGATTCAGAACATTATAAGGGAATACTTCTCAAAACTTTATGCTAATAAGTTTGAGAACTTGACAGAAATGGACCTTTTCCTAGCAAATATTGACATGCCAAAACTAAACCAAGATGAGTTAAACTATCTCAACAGGCCCATATCAAGCATTGAAATAGAAACAGCAATAAGAGACCTCCCAGCTAAGAAAAGTCCAGGACCAGATGGTTTTACACTGGAATTTTACAAGGCCTTCAAAGCAGAGCTCACACCAATACTCCTCCAACTCTTCAATGAAATTGAAAGAGAAAGCTCACTACCGAACACATTCTATGAAGCCATCATAACCCTCATCCCAAAACCAGGCAGGGACTCATCAAAGAAAGAGAACTATAGACCCATTTCTTTGATGAACATTGATGCAAAACTTCTCAACAAAATTTTGGCCAATCGACTTCAACAATTCATCCAAAAAATCATACACCACGATCAAACAGGATTCATTTCAGGGATGCAAAGCTGGTTCAATATACGCAAATCAATTAATATTATTCATCACATCAACAGGAGCAAGAATAAGGACCACATGGCTATCTCAATAGATGCAGAAAAAACATTCGACAAGATCCAACACCTCTTTATGATGAAGGTTTTGGAAAAATTAGGAATCCATGGAACATTCCTCAATACAATAAAGGTTGTATATGACAAACCTACAGCCAGCATTATACTCAATGGTGAAAAACTAAAGCCATTTCCTCTTAACTCAGGAACAAGACAAGGATGCCCACTCTCTCCACTTCTCTTCAATGTAGTATTAGAATGCCTAGCTACAGCAATAAGACAAGATGCAGACATAAAGGGGATCCAAATAGGGAAAGAAGAAATAAAACTCTCCCTCTTTGCAGATGACATGATCTTGTATTTAAAGAATCCCATAGACTCCACTCCCAAATTACTCAAGCTGATTCAAAACTTTGGCAAAGTAGCAGGGTATCAAATTAACCCCCCAAAATCAATGGCTTTTCTGTATGCCAACAATGAGAAAAGTGTGGCTGAAATTAGGAAAGCAACTCCTTTTGTAAAAGTCCCACAAAAAATAAAATACCTAGGAATTAACTTAACCAAAGAAGTGAAGGACCTCTATGATGAAAACTTTAAAATCTTGAAAAAGGAAATCAACACAGAACTTAAAAAATGGCAAAACCTCCCATGCTCCTGGATTGGAAAGATCAACATCGTGAAAATGGCAATACTTCCCAAGGCTATCTACAAATTCAACGCAATACCTATCAAAATTCCAACCTCATTCTTCAAGAAAATAGAAGAGGCAATCCAAAAATTCATATGGAACAATAAAAGACCCCGAATAGCAAAAACGCTCCTCAATGGAAAGAACACTGCTGGAGGAACATCAATACCAAATTTCAAACTCTACTATAAAGCCATAGTAATCAAAACAGCTTGGTATTGGCATAAGAACAGACCTCAGGACCAATGGAATAGAATTGAAAACCCAGAAATGAACCTACAGACCTATAGCCATCTAATCTTCGATAAGGGAGCTAAAACAATAGAATGGAAGAAAGACAGCCTCTTCAGTAAATGGTGCTAGCAAAATTGGTTAACTACATGTAGAAAACTAAAGCTAGATCCTTATATATCACCCTGCACCAGAATCAACTCCAAATGGATCAAAGACCTTGAACTCAAAGCAGACACTCTGAAAACATTACAGGATGGAATATGTGTCACTTTCAAGAATGGCATGGTTTTTGAACTACAACCTGGCATAGCTGCATTTGCCTATAGTCCAGCTATTCATGAGGTTGATATAGAATTAATTAAGCCCAGAAGATCAAATTTAAAGCTATCCTGAGCAACAGAGAAAGACTTTCTCTCAAAATCAAAACAAAGTATACAAATAGATTACCTTACTATGTAACTGAAACCCCTCTGTACATTGCCTTGACAACAAAAAAAAGATCAAATTTAATCTTCCTCTTTTTGAACTTTTCCTACCTGGATGTAAATGTACAAATTCTCAAATTTCACTGCATGTTCAATTCATCTAGGAATTTCATTTTTTTGACATCTCTGCTCCACCCTAGGTTAATCACATCTCTAGAAGTATATACTTAGGTCTCCGTATTTTTAACTTATTAGGATATTTTAATGAGTAGCTATATTTGAGAAACTTCTCTTCTTCCTCCTCCTCCTCCTCCTCCTCCTCCTCCTCCTCCTCCTCCTCCTCCTCCTCCTCCTCCTCCTCCTCCTCCTCCTCCTCCTCCTCCTCCTCCTCATCATCATCATCATCATCATCATCATCATCATCATCATCATCACCACTGCCTTCTGGGCCTTCAAAGCCTTTGCTTCTATTTCTGATTTGGCAAGGGCAGGAATTCGTGTCTTCACTTTCAGTACTATCTTTGTAAAAGCTATAGTGTCCCATTCTGCAGATGAAGAAAACACAGGCTATAAGAAACACAAATACTCATTTTAATAACTCTTATGGGTGACAATTTGTGACGTGTGATGGCAAGCTTCAGAATTCTGGCAGCTAATGCTGGGGCTATTAGCATCTAGCACAGAAACTATGATGGGAATTGGTAAGTCATAATGTTCCCTATGTGAATCATAGACTGCTTGTTTCAGCATCATGCTCTAAAATCTTTGACAATCTTAAGACCTTTGTGTGTGTGTGTGTGTGTGTGTGTGTGTGTGTGTGTGTGTGTGTGTGTGTATGCACGCGTGCCAGTCACAAGGCTTGAGCTTCAGTTCTGAGCACTACCTCTAAGCTTTTGTGCTCTACCACTTGAGCTACAACTACACTTATGGCTTTTTGCTGGTTAATTGGAAAGAAGAGCCTCACAGACTTTTCTGCCTGAGCTAAATTCAAACTGCAATCCTCAGTTCTCAGCTTCCTGAGTGCTAAGGTTACAGACATGATCCAGTAGCACCTGGTTCAAGACCTTTCTGTGTGAGGCCAAAATATAAGATGATAGGTAGAGTTATAGAACCTTAACTCTGAACTATATCAAAATCTGCATAAACAGTCCTGTTGACTCGTATTTGTTTGAACCTTTTAATTATTTTCTAAAGTATCTTTATAAAGACTATCTGCATTCTGTCACTCCATAGGTCATATTTACACAATAGCTTATCTCCTTGCTCATATCACTTCTACATCATTCTTTCCAAAGTACTGTAGACCTTCCATAATGTATCCCTATCCGATGCACTCCATTTTCTGTCAGCTTTCCTTTACATGGTATCTTCTCCAGATAAGGTGCTTTCTCATTTCTGTACATGTTAATACCTCCTACAGCATCTGCTTCCAACTCTCTCTTTCCTCACCACTCCATGAGGTCCTTCTATGCACCCCAAATAGTATTTGCCTAGCTGTTATACTTTGTGTGGTGCTTTCATTGTTCTGGAATTTTGTCAGATTCTTCATTGGCCATCCCTATACCAAGCTTCCATTCATGCAATTCTGGTTGTTGTTTTCTTTACAGATATAATTTTCAAAGTTCTTCTATATAAAGAAAAGGACTTTTATTGTTTTATTAGTAGCATTCTGTCTTAGCCTTATTGTCTTCCTGTAACAATAGATTGTATATGGGGTAACAGTGACACTCACAACACAATATATTGAAAATAAACTTTACAGCTTGGGGAGGAGAGTCAGGGGAGAAGAAAAGTGGGAGAAAAACAAGGAGGTGGTAACAATGTTTGAAAAGAAATGTACTCACTACCTTACATATGTAACTGTAAGCCTTAACAATAAAGTTAATTATTTTTTTAAAAAAATTATCAAGGAAAAAATTCCTGTTCATTAGCTATTAGTTCTGAAGGTTAAAAAATACAAATCCAAGGTTCTGTCATATTCATTATCTGGTTAGGATATCTTTTCTGCTTCCAAGATAGCACTATGTATGTTCCATCCTTTGGAGGAAAGGATAACAGTGTCATCATATGGAAAAAGGCAGAAGAACACAAAAGGAGATAAAACTCTCCTATCAAGACTTCCTACAAGAATATCTAATCCCGCAAGGCACTGGTGGCTCATGCCTGTAATCCTAGTCACTCAGGAGGCTGAGATCTCAGGAGCACGGTTCAAAGCCAGCCCAGGCAGGAAAGATTGTGATACTTTTATCTCCAATCAACCACTCAGAAAACCAGAAGTGGCGCTGTGGTTCAAGTGGTAGAGCGCTAGTCTTGAGCTAAAGAGCTCAGGGACAGCACCCAGGCCAAGAGTTCAGGCCCCATGACCAAAAAAAAATATTTAATCCCATTTATGAGAGCAGAGCCATCATAACTCAATCATATCTTAATCCAATACTATTGTATTATTGATTAAGTTTCAGCATGAATTGTGGAAATGAAAACATTTAAACCATAACACACGTCTTATAAAGTAAGTATTGATTCTAAATTTCCAAAACATTTGTTGAAAGTCTGATACATACCAGCCACAGTGCACTGAAGTTATTTCCAACTTCTTGTGACAGATAAGGAAACTAACAACATTGTGAGATAAAGGGATATTTTTTTCATGTGGGTAGCATATTAGCTAATGCATTTACTTCAAGAAATTTTTATGCAAATTATATCTGTGACAGGATAAATTTGTGTGTGTAAAAGCCATCTTTAACTGCAAAAGTTTGCAGTTTAGCAATAAGTAACACAATAGAGCAAAATGACATGTAAACAATATACATAAAAGGAAAGGAGAAATCAGAAGCAAAAGTCTAATGATTCTAATATTGCCAACAAATTATATCAATGTGGAAAAATGGATCAAGTATCAGATTTAAGAAAAGACTCAATCCCTAAACTCATAGGACACTTAAAAATTCCTCATCACTTTTTAATCATCTGCTAATCTAAAGGAATCCATTTAAATTTACACAGTTAATTATGAATGATATAGTGATCCTACTTAGGCTTATTATTGTACATACAAAGTTCTATTTCAAGCTGTATCTTCCCAAAAAGTAATCATTCAGTATTTCATTAAAACATTAACAATTTAATTTCTATTCACTGGGGGAAATTCATGGCATATTATTGAGGCCATTAGTAATACAATCAACAAACACTTACTAGAATACAATTATTTGGGGCAGACAAATGGAGAAAGGAAATGTGGGTGAATACAGTCATAATACTCAAGCTGCATATGTTAAAAATGTAATCACTTAAGGGAATGGTTGGCATTCTGAGAGATGGGAGAGAATGACAGAAGAGGTAACATAGATCAAGATACTTGGTACTCATAAACTGACATGTTGAATTAAAGCTTCTTTGTACAACTACTTGAACATGATAAAATTGCAGTCGTAAATTTTAACTCTTCATTGATTATCATTATTGAGTGATAATCATTTCTACAAACCAAGCAAAAGTATATACACAAATTGTAAACTTTTATCTCTCATTGGTATGAGATTATTGGAAGTTCAAACATTGTTAGTCTGTTGATGTTGAGTAAATGTTTTGGAAGAAATGAGTTTTGAAAAGATGAATTTTTATTAAGTGAAAACTTTTCACACAATGAGCCAGAAACATGAATAATCATCACTCATTTTGCACAGCATTTGAAAACTTGCATGGATTCATTTTCCTCTGTGACTCTGGAAAATGAGAACTGATTTTTACAATTCAATATGGTGGCAGTTTTCAAGCTTATGGAGACTAAATGCCTGGGTTCAAACACCAGCTCTGCAACTTGCTTCCATGAAAATGTAACGGTTCTCTGAACATCAGAGAGAAAAAGTAATTACCACTGCTTTGCAGAATTCTTCTTCAGATTAAACATGACATGTGTGTGTAAGATCTGAGATAGTTCTAGAATATCAGTTCTTGCTTGCTTCCCTGATATTATATGGATTTGACTATCAGAAACAGTATAGGGGGGCTGGGAAGGTGGCTCAGTGGTAGAGCGCTTGCCTTGCATGCCTGAGACCCTGGGTTCGATTTCTCAGCACCACATAAGCAAAAAGAAAAAAGCTGGAAGTGGCGCTGTTACTCAAGTGGCAGAGCGCTAGCCTTGAGCTGAATAGCTGAGGGACAGCGCCCAGGCCCAGAGTTCAGGCCCCAAGACTGGACCCAAACAAAACAAAAAACAAAAACAAAACAGAAACAGTATAGGCCCAAGTAAAGAAAATTCATTTATGCATTCAAGAAGTTGTCATTAAGTCCCTCCTCAATGTCAAATTCCATTGAACGAGCAAGAGATAGAATAGTAAATAAAGATGATGCTTATTTTTATGTAATGTTCAAACCAGAATTCCCATTTTGCCATTGGCTTCCCAATATTCTCCATTTTTCCTAGTCTTAAGGGAACCTACTCTAAGGAAATAACCTGGTCAACTCAATGAATGTGTTAATGATGAATGAATATTTCCAATGAAAGGTGGCTTAGCTTTAAACCCAGAACTAGTAGTACAATTCTGGGGAATATAAATGAAGCTCTGGATCCTCTGAAACAGATCCAGACAGGTGAATCCTGCTGCCAGTATAGGAGACTTAATAATAGACCCATAAATGTCAGATCTAAAATGAATTCTCAAATTATGTTCCCTAGACCACTAATCATTTTCCTATTCTTCAAAAGAAGAGGATGTTTAGTACCCCCAAAGCATAGACCTTTCTGTGAATTATTGTTAAGTCTGAAGATAGATACAGAACTACTGTACATTTAGAGAAATTCATCTCCTTATCTCATTACTACAGTACTTAGGCTGCACTAGTTGGCAAAAATTTATATTCTGAGCCTCTATGGAAGAAATCTATTTATTTGATTGCCTTATCAGAAACCCAGTTGAAGTAATCTGCCCCTTATTTTCTCCATAAGGTTTCTTTCCCCTTCACATGGTTCCTGAGGGCAAGGATTCTCCTACAATAAGATCCAATGCCCTATAGTAATTAAATAGTTAAAGAATGAGCACCTGATCTAAGTTTGTAAAATAAGAATCCTCAGTTTAAGTTGTGGATCAACACAGTTCAGCTTAGTTTGATTCTGAACTTGAACTTCAGAGATAGTAATAATGGCCATTTTCTCCATTTGTAGTCCTAGAATGGAGAACCTGATCTATGGACAGAAAAGAATGAACACAAATGGAAGGAGAAGTAGAGAAAATAAAGGGAGAAAGAGAGTTCTGGCAGTGCTATCTCTTTTTTTAAAGTTTCCAAGGTTCAAAATATTTCTGGTTCTTTGAGGTATCCTTCATGAAAAATAGCACTGTAGACTCAGTTATTAAACTTGTTATTTTCTTTCTTTTTTAATGCTTAAGCAAGCTCAGCTGGGTTCCTATTATGACAATCAAAATCTCTAATAAAGCTCTATATACTTAACAAAATCCAAAGCAACTCATTCATGACCTTTTATGTTCGTACAATTCTACTGTTACATAAATATTTTCTGCTTTTATATTTGTCACATGACATACAAATGACACAAGTTGTAGGCCAGATGCTGTTTATGTGGTTAAAAACTGAGACATAGAGCAATGCAGGTATTTATCACAAATCAATGGCAGAACATATTATAATTTGAGATCATTCCTGAACATCATTGTCTTAGCCCAAGGTAAAGGGTCTTTACTTCACTGATGGAGATGACATACATGTTAAAAAGCCAATATACTTTTTCTAGCCAACTTACTGAAAGAATATGTGGGCCCAAAACTACTGTCACATCCTTTGAGCATAGCCATTCTGAGTCCAAGGTAGTCAAGACATCCATTTCATGCCATGAGTCATAGTCATAAACCAAACATAAATTGTTAAGCCAAATGGCTCACCCCTAGAATCATATCTACTCAGGATACTGAGATATGAGGATTCTAGTTGGGAGCCAGTTTGGACAGGAAAGTTCTTGAGACTCTAATCTCCAATTAACCAGCAAAAATCTGTTGAGTGAGACATTTTTATCCTGACTCTTCCACCATTTTCAAACTCTGTGGTCTTGAGCAAGTACTCAAATGCTGCATGAGTCTATTCCCTCATCTGTAAAATAAGAATATAAGAACCTGCCCAAGCAGTCTTGCCTGTGAGTGGGGGTGGCAGTGTTAATCTTGTATCACAACCATTAACAGAATGCAAAAGTAGCTACATGATGAACAAAACATTGTAAGAAGAGCCCACACTCTAATGAATTTGAGCCTGAGGGACTTCTTTTAGATTCCAGGAGCCCAAAGAGGAAAGGGTATCACTCTGATCTGGTGCCCTTCCAAGAACTCCAGGCTCTAGGCCTGGCTGATGCAAAATAAAGTTCTCTGAAGAAGCTGCATCTATATTAAAGATGCTGCAGACTGCTTGACCTTGGCTGACTAGAACATCATGATTATGAAGAGATAGAATGTTATAGGTCAAGAGCTAAAATTATCTTGGGCTATCATAGAGCTTTTACTACTCATTTATTTTCAACTTCTGTATCCTTATGACTATTTGGTAAAAGTTTAGGAATTTATCACTAAACTTAGGAGACCTCTAGCATCCACAACCTTAAAGCTGTAAGAGGACACCTGAAATTTACAGCAAACATCTCTTCACTGTTCTGTAGCCTGCCAACCTAGTGCCCCCTCTATGGATTTATTACATACTGATTTATAGCTTTCTTTGTTCTGTAGATCAATGAACAGAGGGAAGAGTGTGAGAATGCAGTCATAATGTACTCAATGTACATATGTGAAAATGGAACCAGTTAATTGGGTGAATAGGCAAGGCTGGCAGAGAATGGGGGAGAATGATGTAATGGATGACATTGATCAAGATGAATTGTATTCATAAACTGATAAGTTGAATTAAAACCCCTGTGTACAACTAGTTAATATTTTTTTCAAAAAAGTTCAAACAACCTTTTTAACAGTGGAATAAGTCATACAGAATGCTGAATCAATGTTTCTGGGCTATGGTGACTCATATTTGACTTCAAATAAAATATTTTATTTCTGTATGTATGTATGTATGTATGTACGTACGTACGTACATATATTTGTGCTGCTCCTGGAGCTTGAACTTGAGTCCTAGGTGCTGTCTCTGAACTTCTTTGGTCAAGACTAGCATTCTACTATTTGAGCCACAGCTCCACTTCTAGCTTTTTGTTGGTTAATTAGAGATAAGAGTCTCACTGACTTTCCTGCCAGGGCTGGCTTTGAACTGCAATCTTGAGATCTCAGCTTCCTAAATAGCTGGTATTATAGGTGCTTGGCTCAATTTTATTTCTTTTAAAGTACAGTTGCTATTTTTTGCTTTCACTTATGAGCTGTCTGACAGCTAGGAAGAGGAGGAAGGGTCTGATTAGTGAAGAGAGATCTAGGAAGTTGAGTCATTGAGGAATCAGAATGGAAATTAATCTAAGCTAGAGTTGGAGAGTTAGAGGAAGAAGAAACAAAAGGGGCTACAGAATGAGGTAGAGAAGTAGATAACTAAAAATTCACCTCCTGGCAATGTTGTCACAAAGACCAGATCCTCTGAGGAAAAGATGAAAGTGGATAAGATATTGAGTTTTTAATTACTATTACTTATTATCTTTATGTAGTTATACAAAGGTGTTAATTCAACATTGTGAGCACAATGCACTTTGATCAATGTCATCTCTACCATCATTCTCACCCATCTCTCCCAACCTCAGCCATCCCCTCACATTTCTTGGTTCTGTTTTTACATGTATACATTGAATATTATGACTGCATTCTCTTACCCCTTCTCTCTCAACTTATGTTAGCAACGTAGACTACATAGCAACAGCAGAAGCATTGGAAGCATGCTTACAGTGAGTCAGTCAATTGTGACACCTTCAGTGTCCTTTCAATGGGCTTGATATATATAGAGTTCTAAAGAAGGGTCAGTGAGGACTCCTCTGTCCTTAGATTAGTGTCTATTCAGAAAAAAAAAATCAATATGACCCTATGAGACCACTACCAATGCCTGGACAATCAGCTAAAGCTGTTTCCATTCTGGATTCTGCAGTAGTTTTAACAGAAAGGCCAAATGTCAGATATACAGGGGATGGACTGGAGCAACATACAGGATTCCCTTCAATGAAAATGTTGCTAAGGCTTGGCATCAGTGGCTCACAACTGTAATCATAGCCACTCAGGAGTTTGAGTGGGTTCAAAATCAGCCTGAGTAGAAAAATTGTGATTTTTTTCTCAAATTAATAACTGAAAAGCTGGTAATAAAGCTGTGGCTCAAGTGGCAGAGCATAATCCTTGAGCAAAAAAGGTCAGAAACTGCCCAGGCCTTGAGTTCGAGCCCCAGTACTGACCCATTCACACACAAAACTTCTATCAGGAGATTGAAGAGGAAAAAGGAAGACAAAGAGCCAAGCTCCAGTAACTCATGACTGTAATCATAGCTACTCAAGAGGCTATGATCTAAGGATTGCGGTTCTAACCAGCCAGGGCAGGAAAGTCCATAGGACTGTATTCTCCAATTAACCATGACAAAACCAGAACTGGCACTATGTCTCAAAGTGGTAGAGCACCAGCTTTGAGCAGAAAAAAAAAAGCTAAAGGATAGCACCTAGGCCCAGAGTTCAAACCCCACTACTGACAAGAGCGAGAGACAGAGACAGAGACAGAGACAGAGGCAGAGAGAGAATTTAAAAAAGAAAAAAGAAGTAGATGAGCAGGGCACCTGTGGCTCATGCCTGTAATCCTAGCTACTCAGGGGACTGAGATCTGAGGATCACGGTTCAAAGCCAGCCCAGGCAGGAAAATTCATGAGGCTCTTATCTCCAATAAACGACTAGAAAACTGGAAGTGGAGCTGTGGCTCAAGTGGTAGAGCACTCGCCTTGAGCTAAAGAGCTGAGGGATAGCACCCAAGTCCACAGTTCAAGCCTCACAACCGACAAAAAAACAAAAGTAGATGCTGGTAGTTCACACCTGTAATCTTGGATACTCTATAGCCTCAGACTTGAAGGATCACAGTTTAAAGCCAGTCCAGGAAGAAAGGTTCATGAGATTGCATCTTGAATTACCATCAACAAGCCAGGCTATCTGTACCCTATATCTTGGATATAAGTTTACCTGACTTTTTTTTGAGGGGGGGAGGTTAGGGGAAACACAGAAATGTTGGGACAAAGGGTGAACTCATTCAGTAATGGTACTCACTAGACACAATGTTCAAAATGAACTATACAACTTATGTGGGAGGAGGGTTGGCAAGGAAAAAAACAGAAAACAAGGGAAGAGATGACACTAATTTGGGGAAGGGAAGGAGAATCACGGAATTAGTGGGACAAAAAGTGGTACTCACTAGACACTATATTGGACATAAACTTTACAACTTGAGGGGGAAGTAGGAGAAAATGATGGAGGGAGTAACACTGTCCATAAAGTAATGTACTCATTATCTTACTTATATAACTGTAACTCCTCTGTACATCACCTTTACAATAAAATTTAAATTAAAAAACAAGAGAGAAACCTAGAAAAATGCTTAATATTCTAAATTATGAAATATAATAATGATAGATTTACAAGTTTTTTTAAACTTTGAACTTATGTAACTGTAACCCTTCTGTACATCATCTTTACAATAAAAATTTTGTTTAAAAATGCCAGGCTGGAATGTACTCAAGTGGTAGAGTGTCAACCATGAGCAAGTCAGCTAAGAAAGAGCAAGAACCACTGAATTTGGGGTAAATAAATAAATAACAACAGAAATTAGTCTTTGAAAATCTTAAAATATCAAACACATTCCAACTGTTCTAATTTTTTTCTTTTTTTCTTGTTTTGGACCAGCACTGGGGCTTGAAGTTAAGGACTCAAGCTTTAGGTTGGTATCTTCACTCAAGGTTGGCTCTACCACATGAGCCACAACTCCACTTCTAACTTTTTACTGGCCAATTGGAATAAGAGCTTTGCAGACTTTCCTACCCAGATTGGCTTCAAACTGCAATCCGCAATCCTCAGATCTCAACCTTCTGAGTAGGTAAGAATATAAGTATGAGCCACCAGCACCCTATTTTTCTGAGTTTTCAATGAAATAAAAGTGTATTCCACTAAGACTGAAAATGCTGAGCTTGGTTCCTTTACATTGTGAACTTTGGAAGAAAATGCTTAGCTCGTAGTAGGTGCTATGTAAGGGGAGTTAATCAGTGAGAGCTGCTGTGTATTTTGTCAATGAGAAAAGGCTCAAACAGATGATATACCAGTGTCATTTAATAGTGAGTACAATAAAAGCTCTGAAGCTGGATCTCAAAGGTTCCAACCTTGACTCTCTCAACTTCCTATCTGAATGACCTTAAACAAGCTACACCATTATCTCAGCTACTGTTTTATCATTTGTAAAATCTGAGTAAGGGTAGCATCTTGTTCATAGGCTCATGGTGGTGATTAAATGAGTGCATGACCATGAAGCAGTTAGACGAATGACTGAGCACAGAGTAAGCACTAATTCTATTAAATGAGGTAGCTCAGGTAAAGATGGCTAGCACAAACTAAGTGTGGAATAAATGTCAGCTCTTATGATAGTTGGTTCCACATGCCCTCAATAATATAACCACAGTCTCTTTTTAAGTATTAAGGCATTGTACAAAGGAATTTCAACTCAAGAAATCCAATTATGAGAACAGTGCCTCTTGATCAATGTCACCCATTCCATCATTTTCCTCTGTCTTTCCCAATCCAATCCTTACCCTTAAGTTATGTGGCTCAATTTTTAGATGCTGTACAATGAATATAATGACTGTATTTGCTCATCCTTCCATCCTCCATTGATGTGACCCACCTTCCCTGGACCTCACTTCCCTCCCAATAACATATGTTCTAGCTTCCTTGGTAAACCAATGATTAGTTGTTTAGCGAGTCACACCATTGGAGTCCTCCCCTGAGTATACCATCCTTCCATTAATTTGTTTGTATATATATGCATATAGTCCTATATAGGTTTTCATATGTTTATTGTTTAGATTTAACTTCCACATATTAGAGAAAACATGAATATGTGCCATTTGCCCTGATAAGAAAAATTCCATTGTGTGTATATATGCATATAGACTCATATATATATATATATATATACATATTCATGTGTATACACATATAGATATACACTCTTGATCCATTCATCCTTAAACCTACATTTTTTTTATCAGTCATGGGCTTGAACTCTGGGCATGGGTGCTGTCCTTGAGCTCTTCAGCTCAAGGCTAGCACTCTAGCACTTGAGCCACAGTGCTACTTCTGGTTTTCTGGTGGTTAATTGGAGATGAGTCTCACAGACTTTCCTACCCAGGCTGGCTTTGAACCTTGATCTTGAGATCTCAGAATCCTGAGATCTTAGCCTCCTGAGTACCTAGGATTACAGGCATGAGTCACTGGTGCCCAGCTCTACATATTGCTTGATGAGGCCCCTTCATTTCAAGCTGGTCACACAAGCCAGGTGTTCTTGTAACACTGTATCAGTTTTGCATCCATATTCCTGTCCTGGTTTGCTATAGGTGACAGAGGCAGCTTTTAATAACTTTACTAACAAGTTTTCTCAGCACATCCATAACACACACATTTGGATTGTGACCAGCATTGGAAAGCAAGTGACCCAGGAATGGTATTGTTAGATTAGAGACAAAGGGACTGTTTCTGATGAGGCAGCATTTGATTGTTTTATATGAATATTCTTAGTTCCATATTTGTTTATTTAGGAAGGGAAAATAGAATTGACATCATATGTATTTCTATGAGAAATCCATCAATTTTGGGCTGTTGGAAAATACCAGTTGCTTTTCTCTGCAACTTTAGTCATAATTCAAAATTCAACAAGCTTGAATCATCTGCTTAAATTCTGTAATATATGTCTAACTGACAAATATCAAAGCACTCAGTGATTCATTAAGTAAATATAAGAATTCCTAATAAACACTCTACCTTCCAAGGTATGAGAAAAGATGACCCTTCTTTTCTCTGATTTATGTTTCACTCACACAGAAATAAAAGTTTTGATGTTCACAGATTGAGTCATGTTATTGTAAATAGCTGCCTGAGGTCAGGATGGATATGGGACATTTTTCTCAGAGGCTTATCAGATATAGAGACATGTAGAGGAAGGCAATAGTCAACAATTACAGGGGCTCATCTGCAACATTTCCTCAGTGCCACCCTCCTGTGTCTTCACTGTCACTTTTCTCAGAAATAGCTGTGAGGAACTGGATTACAATCTATACCCAGTTCTCAGATAAAGCTGCAAATTATCTGTATCTTTAGGACTAGGATATACCTTGTTAAAGGAGAGTAATCACTGAATTACCTGGTATGGAAGAGAAAACTCTAAGCAAAGATTTTTTAAGCCATAGTTTTTTGCATGTGAATAACTAGAGTATTTTGGGAAACTTACTTCAGCTTTCAGTTTCAGATTCATTTTCTATGTGCTTAATTTCAGAAGTTTCTATAAAGACTGACTGAAGGGTTATATGAACATTTTTTTTTATAAACTACCTTGTACTCTACAATGTGCAGGTGCTATTTGCTGTGAGGAAACAAAGCTGTGCAGATAAAACAAAGGCAGACATTCCTTAATCCAGAGAAATAGATGTAATTGCAATTTGAACTCTCTAGGGAGGTATGTCATTTTTAAGCTCATTGAATTTCCCCAGAATATTATTTTTGGTTATTTGGCTGGGTTTTTTGGGGGGGCTGGGGGACAGGGTCTCACTATGTAGGTCAGGCTGTCCTCAATCTCTCAATTTCCGTACCTCCAACTACTGAGTATTGGGATTACAAGAATGTTTCACCATGATCCAGAATATTTCATTCTTAAAGGCCCATATGTGACATATATTCCCTGATGGATGATTGTTTTGTCTTTTGGAAGCAACTGATTCTATCCTTGGTACCAAGATTTCCCATATTTTGCCATCTACAAGAATGCTTCTAAGGATACTTCTAGAGTGGAGTCAGATGAGGCCTTTAAGCTGGGAAGAATGACATTTGAAAGAGAAGGAAGAAGAAGATCTTGCAAAAAGTTGCTAACTGCTTCATGTTTTGAAATATTTTAAACCATGAACTTTAAACTTTGAATCAAAATGTTATCCCAAGCACTTGAATTTGAGAGTAAATATCCTTAGGCAAAGCCATGTACAAATAATATCAGTGAGTATATTGCCTAATGGCAAAGAGATAATATGTCATTCTGTTTTGTGCCAAACAGACCAGATCCTACGTTCTTGTACTATGTCAAAATAGAAAATAGGTGGGAGATGTGGTTCATTGGTAGAGTACATGTCTAGCATGTACAAAGCCCTGGGTTCAATTCCCAACACTGAAAAGAATGGAAATAATAAAACAATAATATTTTCCTTGGTTAGCTATTGTAAAAGTTACAAAAAATCTACATATAATCACACAATGGAAAAAAAATGATAATAATCTTTATTACAAATTTCCTTTATATTCATCATTGCATTTTGCTTTTCACATCAAATTACCAAGAAAGGAAGTTATGACTATCTCCATTTTCCTAAAAGTACAGTAAGATCTAGAGTGATTAAGCCAGAAGTCATATGCATATTAAATGATGCAAGAAGTATTTGTATTATTTATTAAATATAAACTCAACCCATCAATGTAAAACTCTATTACCAACTGAAAGCCTTGTTATATCAGAGATTCACTAATGTACTCTGCTCAAATGTCTGGTATATATATAGATATATATATTATGAGTGGACAAAATACCTCACAATAGCTTCAGGGAGCAATCAAAATATATTGAATTATAACAGACTGATTACCTTTTAATAAGATATCTAATTTCAGAGTAGAGGTCCTACCTCTTATAAGCTTGCTGAACTTGGGCAAATCCTTATTATTTCTGAGCATCACTTGCCCCACTTATTAAAAAAAGGCAAAATTACTCTCCTGGTTTCATGCATAAATACTGCAATTCCAGTATAACCTGTGGATTCCTAGTGAATCATCACTAGCAGTCAAATAGCAGAGGTGTGGACAAGCTTGTCACTGTCATACATCATTTTTATGATATGCTTATATTTTACCACTTCATGCTTATAATTCGGTCAAATGAACAATTAGAGCCCTTAGTCCCAGTGTCTAGCCAAGTCCTCCCTGGCCCAATGAAGTTTCCACCCATTTCTTGAACAAATCAAAACATGATATTCAATAAAAGTGAGAAATATTGTCTGGTGGAGGAGTAAGATCTATAGCTATACCTAGGAAATTAAATATATATCTTACTATTAAGTACTTTAAAAGACATAAGAATAATGTGTGAGCTGTACAGTAATGGCTCATGTCTGTTATCCCATCTACTCAGGAGGCTGTGATCTAAGAACTAGTGTTAAAGCCATTTAGGCAAGAAACTGAGACTCTTATCTCCAGTTAATCAGTGAAAAGCAAGTGCCAAGTCTTGAGCAAAAGAAGCTAAGAGATGGTGCTCAGGCTGAGTTCAATCCTCAGTACTGGCACACAAAAAAATGAAATAAACAAATAAAGTACAGTGTAAATTAACTAAGGTTTTGAAATCCACAAAAGTTTCCCAGAGAACTCCACATTGAGTTGTGTTTTGAAAGATAAGTTATATTTGATCATGAAAGAAATGAATAAATTTTCAGCAAAAAGGAGCATACATCATGGCCCAAAGACAGGTAGGTATTAAGAGTATAAGATATGTTCAGAGAAAGCCCAAGAAATCTGATGTGACTCGAAAGGTAGATGGCTGGCAGGAGGAAGAATTAGGAAAAGTGTTTGTGGAGAGAGATCCTGATTTGTAACTGTGACAGACTTGCAGCTACAGGCCACAGAGTAGCAGCTTAGTAGCCCACAAAGTGATTCTTGTCCATAGATGTGTTTTCTTTGGCTTGCAGAGGGTTGGCCTAAATGATGTTTGAAATTCTGGAATGCTGTTATTCTTGAGAATGATGGAACATCTGGAACATTGAAATTACATTCTTGCCTGGCAGCAAACATTGCTAAGAGGTGGCTGCTCGCTCTAGATAGAGTATTTACTTTCTCATTGGCCACAGCCTCTAAGATAACCAACTATCTCTTTAACACCAGGCTTTCTTCATTCAATTTGTTGTTGTGGCTGTTATTACATAGGAAGTATTTGAGTTGAAACCCTTGGAATAGGCAATTGGAGGTTATAAAGTTATTAAAGTTATATTTTGGAAAAAATAATTTCTGATTCTAATTTAGCTGAAAATAGCATACCAGAGGGGAACCAGGAAGCAAGTTAAAGCTGGAGATCAAGAAAAGGATAAGATGTGGGTTCTGACAATTAGGAGTGGAAAGAAAATCTGAGAAAAGAGTGTTCTTTCATAACCCTTTAAGCAGAAGGAAGTAACAGATGTCCACAAATCAGAAGAGTATAGAACTTGAGGGTGTTTCCATATAGCCCAATCCTTATCTCCTGTTCAGCTCATATATACTTATTTAAATGACTTTGAACTCTCCTGAGTCTGAAAGAGCTCTTCAAAGGTGGGTTTCACGGTATCTTTTTATCTCAGCAGGACTGGGGTTTGAACTCAGGGTTTCTTGCTTGATAGGCAGGTGCTCTACTACTTGAGCACTTCTAGATCTTTTTGCTCTAGTTTTTTTCTAGTACTGAGACTTGAGATCAGGGCCTCATGCTTACTCTGCTTGCTTGCACTCTACCATTTAAGTCATACCTTAAGTCCAGCATTTTACTGGTTACTTGGAGATGGAGGTTCACAGACTTTTCTGGCCAGGCTAGCTATAAAGCTCTATCCTCCAGGTTTTGGTATCCTGAATAGCTAGAATTATAGGCATAAGCCACCAGCCCCCACTTACTCTGGTTATTTTTCAGATAGGATCACACTTTGTGTGAGGCTGGTTTGGAATGGCTGGCATACTCCATCACATCCAGCTAATGCTTAGGAAGGTATCTCATGTTTCTCATTTGTTTTGCAGGGGATGGCTTTGGATCATTATCCTCCTGATATGTGCCACTCCAGTAGCTAGAATTATAGATATGAGTCTTTGATATCTGGTGTACAGTATGTACCAGTCAATCTGAAGGGCCTACCTCATAGCCTGGCAAATAATAGATGATTAATAAATATTTAATCAATGCATAAATTATAAGGATTCTCTACTTTGCTTATAATTTTTTGACAGCAATCAGGGCTTCAAATTTTCACTCAGCTTTTTACTCATTACTGGTACTCCACCACAAAAAAACACATCTCCATATACAGCTTTTTGTTGATTGTTTTGAGATAAGAATCTCTCAGATTTGTCTGCCTAGACTGGCTCCAAACCATAATTTCAGATTTCGGCCTCTTCAGTAGCTAGAATTATAGATGTGAGCCTCCAGCACCTGGCATAAAATGATTTTTTAAAAGGTTAATATTTTAATTGCATAAAAATATATGCTTTTGATCAATAGATACCACCTTAAAGTTTTGATAAAAAGTATTCTTCCCAATGGCAGTGTTATTTTGGGGGTTCTGGAAACTTTAGGAAATGAGACCCAGATGGAAAAAGTGTGTTACTAGGAATGTGTATCCTGTCCTTTCTTCCTTCTTTTTATCTTTCCTTCCTTCCTTTCTTCCTTCCTCCCTCCCTCATCCCTTGTGTTCTCAAATATCTCTCTCCCTTTCTCATGCTCTCTTCTTTTCTCTCTGTATCTCTCTGTATAACTCTGTATCTCTCTGTATCTCTATCTCTCTCTGTCTCTCTCTGTGTCTCTGTCTCTCTGTGTCTCTGTCTCTGTCTGTCTCTATCTCTGTGTGTCTCTCTGTCTCTCTGTGTCTCTGTCTCTGTCTGTCTCTGTCTCTGTCTGTCTGTCTGTCTGTATGTATGTCTCTCTCTCTCTCTCTCTCTGTCTCCTTCTTCCTGGCTACCTTGAGGTAGCCAAATTTGTTCCTTTGCTCCCTTGCTCCTCCCTACCCTTCCTGACATGATGTTCTGTCTCATCACTTCCCAGAAACAGCAGACTTGTTTGAGCATGAAGCAAAATCTTAAAATACTTCCATCTTTTATGCTGTGCTGTCAGATATTTTGTTATAATGAGGAAAGATTGTAATAACACAAACAATGAACATGAGTTGAATCTTAAGGACACAATGGTGGACACAAACCATTTTGATCCATTTGAACTAATTTTGAATTAAGAATCATTTTAAATAAATTTTCCATGTACATGTTTGGTTTTCTTTTTCTCTCTGTGTGTGTGTGTGTGTGTGTGTGTGTGTGAGAGAGAGAGAGAGAGAGAGAGAGAGAGAGAGAGAGAGAGAGAGAGAGAGAGAGAGCCACATGCCAGTAATGGGGCTTGAACTAAGGGCCTTGTACTCTAGCATTGTTTTTGTGTTCAAGGCTTCTACTTCTGGCTTTTTGTTGAAATTGGAAATAAGAGTTTCTCATCTTTGTCTGCCCAAGCTGACTTTGAACCTTAATCCTCGGATCTCAGCCTCCTGAGTAGTTAAGATTATAGGCATGAGCCACTTACTCCAGTATTTGATAATAGTCAATATAGTCAATATCCCAATGAATTCCCTTTGTACAACTAACATTAGTCACTTAAAAAAGAAAGAGAAGGGTTAATGTCTTCTTTCAGAACCATTTCTTAAAAAGTCAATCCTTTCTCTGTACAATTGCTTCTGGAAATTTATTTGTCAATTCCCAATTGATGACATGCGTTTTCATTTAAGATTCTGTTGGAAAGCTGACTCTGCGCTCAGGAAACCTGTAGTTCAATGAGGCAAGTATTAGGAGGAGTTTTGTGAAGGAGAAATACTGGATGTTATCAAAACACATTCAAAGGTGTGGGGGAAGGGGACTTAAGCAAGCTTAGAAGATGCAGGAAGTCTTCCAGGAACTGGCAAGGCCTCTAGGTAGGTACTAGGTAAGTAGGGAGAAGGATAAGGTAGCATTCACATAGAAGGATTAGTGTGTACAGAGGCAGGAAGGACTATAGGGCATTTGAGGAACTGGATAAAGGGCAGGGTGAGTGAAGGCCAGAAAGCAGAAAGGAAAGTTGTATGAGATGAGGTCAGAGAGTTTGGAGAGGGGCCAGGTCATGTGGGTGTGGTTAAAATTTGGACTTTCATACTATGAACAAAAAGCCAAAGAGCATTTAAGTAGGGAAATGATAGGATCACATTCAACATCCTAAAAGAACCATAGGCCACACAAACATACAGTGACAATTGGGACAAATGTCTAAAGACAATTATACAGAGAAAGGATAATCTTTCCAATAAATATTGCTGAAGGGTGAGGACTTCTACATAGAAGAATGGATATTTATGTAGAGAAATATACCCAAAAATGTATCATTGGCCTAAATGCAAAATTTAAATATATACAGTTTCTAGGGAAAAAAACATGGAGCACAACACTTGTGATCTTGAGTTAGAAAATCATTTCTTACATTTGATAGCAAAATATTCCATCAGCAAACAAATTGATGCATTAGACTTCAAATTTAAAATTTTTGCTTGTGAAGATACACTAGTAAGAAAGACAATAAAAGCTAAATATAGACAGGGAAAGTATTGTTAATTGGATACAGAATTTATTTTTACTGTAGATAAATATTTCTAAAAACTCCATAATAACATTTAAGCAGCACAATTTTTATTTTATTTTATTTTATTTTTCCAGAGCTGAGGACCGAACCCAGGGCCTTGCGTGTGCCGGGCGGGCGCCCTTCCACTGGGCTAAACCCCCAGCCCTGCAGCACAATTTTTAAAAGAAGGAAAAATTTTTGTCAGAGCCTCCCTTCATCTGAAAAAAATGCCAGTGAAAAATTAGCACAGGGAAAATGTTTTACATAAGTAATTATTCATTGAATAAATACAAATTAAATGTGAAAGCTTTATTTATATACATACAATACTAAAATAGTTGACTATTTAAAATGTTGATGAAGATGTAAAGAAACTGTTCTCATCTCTTATAGGGTGAAAATGTAAAATATAGTTTCTTTCTTTTTTGGTAGTTTTAGGACTTGAACTCAGGACCTTATAATTGTAAGACAAACACCTACGATCTGAGCCACACTCCAGCCCACGCTGGCACCTTCTCAAAAAAGTAAATATACACTTATTTTGTCAGTTATCTACTGCACTGCTAAGTATATATTCAAGAGAAATTAAAATATATATCCATAGAAGCTTCATTTGTAACAGCTCCAAAGTGAAAAGAATAGAAATATCAATCAACAAGTGAATGAATGAAATTGGGCCACCACAGTGTTCCACTTTTAATACCTTTGATAGCTATGAAGGCATTGTGTTAAGTGAAAGATAAAAGACATAAATGTCACAAGTATAATTTCATTGCTATAATATTCTGGAAAGTAAAACATATATCAGATTATTGGCTGTCTGAGGGGAACCTCCTGGAGGAGAGTGAGTGAGTGGAGATGGAAGGAATACAAAGAAGCACCAAAGAAAACTTTGGAGATAAGAAATATGTTAACTGCCTTTATTGTGTGATAATTTCATCTGTCTATGAATATTTTATGGATTTGTTTTTTCAATCGTGGGGCTTGAACTCTGGGCCTGGGCGCTGTCCCTCAGCTCTTCAGCTCAAGGCTAGCGTTCTACCGCTTGAGCCACAGCGCCACTTCCACTTTTCTAGTGGTTTTATTGGAGATAAGAGTGTCACAGACTTTCCTGCCCGGGCTGGCTTTGAACCATGGTCCTCAGATCTCAGCCTCCTGAGTAGCTAGAATTACAGGCGTGAGCCACCGGCGCCCGGTTTGGATTTTTTTTTAATTAATCATTATAACCTTTGCTTTGCTCATTGACTTTTGGAAACTAGTGAATGTGGTGTCAAAAGGCGCAAACTAATGCTTCACAGGCTTTTCCTGCCCTTAAATATGTTAAAAATTATCTGTACAACTTGGGGGGAGGGTTGACTGAGAGGGAGAGAAAGAGGGAGAAAAATGAGGGAAGGGGTATCAAGTTAGACAGGATATGTAATCACTACCTTACTTATATAACTGTAATCTCTCTGTACATCACCTTGACAATAATTTTTATTTAAAAAATAGTATCTTTGGTGCTAGAGCTGCATAAGCAATTGTGAAAGATGAATGCTTGGGGAAGTTTGCTCTACTTGAATGCCATGTATTATGCAAAGGTGATTTCGTGATGTCCTTGATGACGATTTTGAATGTTTGATCTTCAGAAGTTGCTTGGATCACATACAATTTCCAGGACTCTGGGGAGTAGTTAAAGCCTCTGGACCATCTATAATATAAATTTAAGACAATATATGAACAAATGTTTCAACATTTTTTTTAAAAAATAGCAAAATTTTACAGTTTATGACATGTCAATTATACCTTGATAAAACTTTTTTTTTAATATTTTTTTGCTGTGCACTGGTGGCTCACACGTGTAATCCTAGCTGCCTTCAGGAGGTAGATGTATGAAGATCACAATCCAAAGCCAACCCAGGCAGGAAAGTCAAAGAAACTCTTAGCTCCAATTAAGAACAAAAGGCCAGAAGTTGAGCTGTGGTTCAATTGGTAGAGTGTCAGCCTTGAACAAAACAAAACAAAACAAAAAAACTGGGATAGTACTCAGGCCCTGAGTTTGAGCCCCAGTAGCATCACACACACAAAAAAACAATTTGCCCACTTAATTCAGAACTGACTGTGATGAAGTAAGAGTGATATGGACAAATCATTTTCAAAAGTCCAGACAGGGAATGACAGTGTCTTGAACTAAGTTTGCAGCAGCAGGATGAGAAGTAGACTTGTGAGATATTTAGGAAGTAAAACTCAACAGATTTGATAAATGCCTATCGTTTTCCAAACATCAGCCCTCTGTGTCATTTCAGAGAAAACAGTTAGGGGCAGTTCCATCCCTAAAGCCCCCTTAATGTTGCAGAAGAACCTATCCCACAACTCCATTGACCTGATAGACTACCACTGATTCTATTGAAATGCTAACAAATTGTAAACAAGAGAAAGAGCAGAAGGACAAAGAAGAAAGATGTTAGCACTGAACTTATTTCATAGTCAATAGTCCCTTGATATCACTCTCTCAATAAGCTTTCAAGTTCAAAATTCAAAGTAAATGTGCTGCAGTAGAGTAGAACAGTAATTAGCTTCCCTGATAGTGTTTTAATTGTTGACAGTTTATTCCACTATTTTATAAGTGAGCCTTCCAGATTGTTTTGCTATTTAAGAAATGTGTTTTATAAACATTATCTTTTTAACTGACAATTTGGGTCCCGTGCTTTGGAGTCCTGTAGACATGGGTTTTAATACCTCTTAGCCTGTTACTTTTACAAAGCATGTTATTTGTGTGTCTGAAATTTGAACTCAAAGCCCCATGGTCTTTTTGTTCAAGACTGGTGCTCTACCAAAGAAGTTACACCTTCCCCTTTCTTCCGACTTTTTGCAAGTTAAATGCCTTATGAACTTTTGTTCCATGGCTGGTTTAAAGCCAGAATCCTCAAATCTTAGCCTCTTGAGCTATGATTTTAGATGTGAGCCACCAGCACGCAGCTGGAACATTATTTTTAGCCTTCATTTTTTGTGTGCCAGTCTGGGGTTTGACCTCAGGGCCTGAGTGTTTCCCCTGAACTTTTCTGCTCAAGGCTAGCACTTTACCATTTAAATCAGCTTTCTGCTGGTTAATTGGAGATAGAGTCTCACAGACTTTCATGCCCTTGCTAGCTTCAAACTGCCATCCTCAAATCTCAGCCTCCTGAGTAGGTAGGATTAACAGACATGAGTCACCAGTGCCTTAAAATATTTATGCCTCTTTTCTGTGAACCTTTCTCTTCCCTTCCACCATTGTTTATTCAGTGTCATTAACACTCCTTTCATTGTCAGTTTCTAGGCAAATTGGCTTTGAAATCTACGTTGCTTCCATTCTATCATCTTTCCAGCTGACTCAATCTGTTGAGCAATGGTAGTTATAATCTTTGATGGATTTGAGGTCATGATGACTACTCAAATACGATTTTCAATGTATCTGTACAGAGTATCTATTCTTGTTTTCCATTACAATAGAGTATTGAGTATTAGCTATATTGCAGTTTGACACTGTATGAATAAGACTGTTGCCATGTAGTAGTGGCTTACACCCATAATCCTAGCTACTCAGAATTCTGAGATCCAAAGGATTTTCATTCAAGGCCAATCCCAGGTAGCTACAACTGTGACACTCCTTCTCAAAAATAACCAAAAAGCTAGGCTAGGGGTGTTACTCAAGTGGTAGAGTGCCAGCCGTGAACCAGCAGGCCAATCAAGAGGCTCAGAGTTCAAAACCCTGATATTGAAAAAGAGAAAATGAGAACAAGAGCAAGAGGGGGGGGGAGAGAGAGAGAGAGAGAGGGAGAGAGTGTGTGTGTTTAGAGTCAGGTTCAGGCTGAAGCTTAATGGCTGATGCAATCTCAGCTACTTGGAAGGCAGAGATCATGAGGATCTCTGTTCAAGGCATGCATGAGTGGAAAGTTCATGAGACTTCATCTCAATCAATAAAATCTGGGAGCAGTGGTGTGTGTGGATCATTCCAACTACACATAAACATAAATAAATAAGAACATCATCCAGGTCAGCCTGGACATAGATGTGAGATCTTATTTTAAAAATAAAAAAAAACTAAAAGGGCTAGGAGTGTGGCTCACAAGACATAATTGTAGAGTACCTGACTTACAAGTATGAGGCCTTGAATTAAAAGCCCAGTACCATAGAAAGAAAAGAAAAGAAAAAGAGAAATGAGAGGAAGAAAGAAAAGAAAGAGAGAGAGGGAGAAAGAAAGAAAGAAAGAAAGAAAGAAAGAAAGAAAGAAAGAAAGAAAGGAAGGAAGGAAGGAAGGAAGGAAGGAAGGAAGGAAGGAAGGAAGGAAGGAAGGAAGGAAGGAAGGAAGGAAGGAAGGAGAAGGAGAGAAAAAAAAGAAATTGCTTTATTATAGCAAGCTTTGTCACCAAAAAAGGGGAATGAGTTTATTATAGGACTAAGACCATACAGGGCTGCGGCCAATAAAATCTCAGAAAATAATTTTTCATCTCCTCTAGTGAAAGTGTTCTAAGGCCTTTGTGTTTGGGAAGGTTCATTGATAGCCATTTACCAAGTGTCAATGATATTAGTAAGTATGGCTAAAATAGCAATACAATGGAAGAAATATTTAGGTTCTACTAAAGTGGAACACAGAATAAATTACATACTTGCTTCAATTTGCTTATGTGCAAAGTAGAGCTGCTCATGCACATTCTTTTTTTTTTTGTATTTACTTTTGAGTTGCTTCCTTTGCTCAAGGTAAGTAAATGCACATCATATTTTGCTGTACATAAAACAAAGCTGCAATCCCTCTCTGTACTGTGAAAGAGTTTCAGGTGAAAATCTCCATCTGCTTTCCGGCACAGATAGTCAAATTGCCTTAGACAGAGGTCTAAGGAATTTTATCCCTAGACAGGTCAAGTATGTTTATATCAAGATATTATGCTGATAGGCCTGTCCTTCCATTTTCTGTACTTTTCCTTACCCTCCTGCCTGCCCATGTGTCTACACAGGAACTTTGCAGAAAAGCAGTATATGTACCTCACATAGTATTCCTATCCCTACACAGAATCTACTTTGTGGATAGTGCTTAAATTCCAGAGCTGAAAAACATGCAAAGAAAACTTTGAATCTCACAGGCTCTTAGAAGAGCAGCTGTTTGCAGAGCTCTAGATAAAATCATGGGCCTCATCCTCTTGGTGTTTGTGGTGTTTGTATGTTTGCCTGCTTGTGGGATTATTGTGACTTTGCAAAGTATGGATAGATAAGAAAGGCTGGTTAGAAGCAATTCCAAACAAGAAGATGGGTAGAAAGGAGGATTAGAAATGACTTCAGGTTCCTGGGGCTGAGAGTTCCCAGAGCAAATGGCATGGTGCCACCAGGCCTAATCCACCCTTATGGAGGAATCTCAAAGGTTTCTGCAAGTATCGTATCGGCCACGGGTTTGGCTGTAGCTTAATTTGTTTAGGAGTCTCTGTCTTCTGCTTGTTCCTTTTGGCCCCGAAAAAGAACCCCTGGTAGCTATTAACTGGTATTTCTATCACTCAATCACCCCCCCCCGCCCCCCGTCAGGCCCCCTCAGCCCTCACAGCCCAGGGTCTGTTTGGGGATTGGATTATGGAACCAAATGTGATGAGTGCCATCCAACGGCCTTGTCCTCAAAATAAAGCTCCAGGTTAGAGCTTCCGCAGTGGGAGTTTCCCCCCGGTCTAGGAAAGTAGGTTTGCAATGCATGGAGTTCTCTGGGACTAGAGGAGCCCCTCCTGCCCTCACCCGTGTTGCGCCAACGCTCCTTTCCCCAAAGGCACCCCGGCGAGAGCTTGCGGTGAGGGGAGGGGAGAAGAGAAAGGGGAGGGGAGGGAGAAAGGAGGTGGGAAGGCAAGGAGGCCGGCCCGTGGGGGCGGGACCGAGTCGCTAACTGTTGCATTCGCTTTCCACCGCCCAGCGCCCCCTCCGAGATCCTGGCCAGCCAGCCTGCTGGGAGAGCCCGGAGGGTCCGGAGAAAACCTAGAGGCAGAGGAGGCGACGGAGGGAAAAAAGATTGGGTTAGCGCTTTGGTGCAGTCGAGGAGCAGAAGGGACGCACGACGCCGGCTCCGGCCGGGGCGACAGCCAACGCCTGTTGCAGCGCGGCGGCTTCGAAGCCGCCGCCCCGAGCTGCCCTTTCCTCTACGAGGAAGTTTTGTAAAAGCTGCTAGAGACTTGGAGGAAGCCTGGAAAGTGCGGGGTAGGACTGTCCTCTTCGTTTGTCTCCTTATCCCCTTTACCTCCCTTGCCTTCTCCTGGGTCTCCCCTGCTGCAGCTGCTTTGGCAAGCTATTCGCCGTCAGCCCCCTCCCCTCCAGTCCCGGTCGGCCCAACGCTGCCAGTCAATCTGCAGAGAGGTAACTCCCTTTGGCTGAGAGCGGGCTAGGCTAAGCTAAGCCCGGCACATTGCAAAGAAGGCTCTTAGGAGCCCCGGTGACTGGGAAGAGGATTCCAGCACTATTAGCCAGGGATCTGGCTCAAAAAGCAGCACGCCCTAGGGGTCCCCCTGGTTCCCCACAGTGCCCACACTTCTTTCTATCTCCCTCTGCACCACCCTCACCTTTAAGTGCGGAGCCAGAGATCTGAAGATGAAAACGCAGTTCCAGCTTCAGTAGGCAAAAGCAAAACCAACTACCAAAAAAAGCCAAAACAGGAAAGAGAGACAGAGACAGAGACGCAGAGATACAGAGACAGGGATCTTGGTTCTTATTTACACCTGCTTCCCTGGACATTGAATTTGGAGGACAACAGACTTTCCTTTCCCCTCCCCCACCCACGTCAAGATTTGAGCATCTTTCAAATAGTCCCCTTCAAGTATTCAAAGACTGACTGGAAGTCTAGCCGGTGCGTGTCCAGCTGGTGTCTTCTTGTGCAGAAGGCTTTGAGGCCGCCAGAGAGCCTTTTGCTTGGCGGTGGCGGTTGGGTCCTCCACCCCCTCCATACACCCCCTCCACACACAGTAAGTTTTCTTTCCTGGAGCTTCCTGCAGGTGGGCAGCTTGCTGCAGGCACTAACGCATCACTGCAGCCTGTTGAACTCTTCTGAGCTAGAGAAAGGGAGGCAGAATAAGGGAATTAAGTGGAAGATTCAGTCAAGCTCCAGGATGGAGGTCCAGTTAGGACTGGGGAGGGTCTACCCCAGGCCACCGTCCAAGACCTATCGAGGAGCTTTCCAGAATCTATTCCAGAGCGTGCGCGAAGTGATCCAGAACCCGGGCCCAAGGCAACCTGAGGCAGCGGGCACAGCACCTCCCGGATCCCGTTTACAGCAGCAGGAGACTAGCCCTCGGCGGCAGCAACAGCATGGTGAGGATGGCTCTCCCCAATCCCACCTCAGAGGCCCCACAAGCTACCTGGCCCTGGATGAGGAGCAGCAGCCTTCCCAACAGCACTCAGCCCCCGAGGGCCACCCCGAAAGCAGCTGCCTGTCAGAGCCTGGAGCCGCCACGGCTACCGGCAAAGGGCTGCCACAGCAGCCGCCAGAACCTCCGGATGAGAATGACTCAGCTGCCCCATCCACGATGTCCTTGCTGGGCCCCACTTTCCCGGGCTTAACCAGCTGCTCCGCAGACCTTAAAGACATCCTGAGCGAAGCGGGCACCATGCAACTCCTTCAACAGCAGCAGCAGCAGCAGCAGCAGCAGCAACAGCAGCAGCACCAGGAGGGGGTATCTGAAGGCAACAGCAGCGGGAGAGCAAGGGAGGCCGCTGGGGCATCCTCTTCCTCCAAGGAGAGTTACCTAGGGGGCAACTCGACCATATCTGACAGCGCCAAAGAGTTGTGTAAGGCAGTGTCTGTGTCCATGGGATTGGGTGTGGAAGCATTGGAGCATCTGAGTCCCGGGGAGCAGCTTCGGGGAGATTGCATGTACGCGCCACTCCTGGGAGGTCCACCCGCTGTGCGTCCCAGTCCCTGTGCCCCGCTGGCCGAATGCAAAGGTCCTCTTCTGGACGAGGGCCCAGGCAAGGGCACTGAAGAGACTGCTGAGTATTCCTCTTTCAAGGGAGGTTATGCCAAAGGGCTAGACGGCGAAAGCCTGGGTTGCTCTGGCAGCAGCGAAGCCGGGAACTCTGGGACACTTGAGCTCCCCTCCACACTGTCTCTCTACAAGCCCGGAGCCCTGGAAGAGGGGGCACCATATCCGAATCGCGACTACTATAACTTTCCGCTGGCTTTGCCTGGGCCACCGCCGCCTCCCCATCCGCACGCCCGCATCAAGCTGGAGAACCCGCTGGACTACAGCAGTGCCTGGGCTGCTGCGGCGGCGCAGTGCCGCTATGGGGACCTGGCGAACTTGCACGGTGGGGGCACAGCCGGACCCAGCTCCGGATCGCCTTCGACCTCCACCTCCTCTTCCTGGCATACTCTCTTTGCCGCCGAAGAAGGCCAAATATATGGGCCCTGTGGCGGGAGCGGAAGCGGCAGCGCAGGCGAGGCAGGGACTGTCGCCCCTTATGGCTACCCTCGACCACCCCAGGGGCTGGCGAGCCAAGAAGGGGACTACTCTGGCCCGGATGTGTGGTATCCCAGCGGCGTGGTGAGCAGAATGCCCTATCCCAGTCCCAGTTGTGTGAAAAGCGAGATGGGACCCTGGATGGAGAGCTATTCCGGACATTATGGGGACATGCGGTAAGTTTTTCCTCCCAGAAAATGTTGCCTTTGACCCGGGGCACAGAGTCGCTCGGTGTTCTGGTGTATCCAGCCACTTTTCCCAGCCAGAACCTTCTTACTGACCCTAGTACCGCTCAACTCTGTGGCACAGGAAAGGCTGCCCTAAATCTGAAACCTTTCTGGAGGACTTTGGCCTGTTCAAGTTAACACCGAGAGCCCCCTGAGCCACCCCACTCCCAGTCCTCAAGGCGCGCCCTGCGTGCTGATTTGTGCCTTTCCAGTTTGTTTGCTAGAAAACTCCCCCAACTGCCTAAAATTCTTGCTCCCTTCTAATACTCCTTGTCCCAGGGGTTCCAAACAAATCCGACTGCACATGTTAACTTTTGGAACTTTTTTTCCCCACCCAGAAGTCCTAGAAATTCACATAGAAATATGGGCAATTTCTCCTCCTTGCATCTGTTTTCGCCTTCGAGCCTGTGGCTGGTCTGAGCAAAAATAGACGTAAAAAGTCTGACCCAAACATTTCTCAGCCTGCCTCCTCCAAAGAGATAAAATGTAATTCCCGATTTGGAAAGATATAAAGTGGTTTGTGAGTGTCCAGGGTCCCTGTATAAAGCAGTACTACTTGCACCAGACTCATGCCCTTTTAGAGCAGGTACAGGGGCATCTGTGTTGGTAAAAACAAACAAAAACAAAAAACAAAAAACAGGCAGGATTTGCCTTTGCAGGTTTCTTGTCATTGTGACATTGGAAGTCGTTGTTTGGGTCGGTTTTCTCTTGTAAATTCTCCTCCCTCCCCCCAAAATGTGGATTAAAACAGATCCACAGCCTCCAGTTCAGTTTTGCATGGGATCTGTGAAGAGGAGAATGTACTTTAGAGGAACAATTTAACTAGGTTTCGGGCTGACTTATAAAAGTGTTGGAAGAATTTCTGTAAAGCATTTCCTGCTGTTTCGGTGTGTTCACAAATCTCTACTGGGGAGGCAGAAGTGGGAGTCTTCATTATAGCCCTACATTTTTAGGACCTGTGCTTATATTTTGAAACACAAATGGTTAGTGCTAACAAGTTGAATAAAAAGTGTTAGTGACCTGTGAGCCATAGTCCTTCCTTGCACGGTTTTAATTAGGACATGGGAAAACTGGTGGACAATTTCATCTTATTTATTAAAAATTCTCCCTCACTGCAGTATTTGAGTTTCCTGTAGAATATATTGAATATTTGTTTTCTTCCAGCCACTTAAGATATCACTTAATCTGGTGACAAGGGGAGGGGGATGGGGGACCGACCTGGAAATTAATTCCCCAGGTGGTTCAGGTGTTGACATCCCCATGGATTTATGTCTTATTCTGTGTTTCTAGAGCTGTTAATGTCTCCATTTGTTTTTCTGTTAGCGTCAACGTATTTGTTTGGTGATTTCAATCTAACAATTTGCCTCTTTTACTGATGCTTCTGTCCTAGGAAGTTTCAAAGCACAGTGTCAGGGGAATAAAAGAGAAGGATAGGATTTCATAAAATATCTTCAGTGTTCTTGAAGAAACAGCTCCTGGTCAACTTTTCCACTCCATTGGTTTCTTAAGGTTTGTCCTACAGGATTGTCAAAGGATTCCTATGAAATCGTTGAAATCATTTCTAGTTAGTGTTTATTTTTGTGATGGCTTATACTGTTGGATATACGATCTTCTTTATTTTATGGGAACAGATTTACTTGGTTCAGATTAATTTTTTTCAAAGCTTGACACTAGAGAGCAGAGTGTCTCTTTTACTGTAAACTTTTCTTCAGGGGCAGGAGTGGAAATGTCTAAGGTGCTTCCTAACCTATCATGATGCTAAACCCACTCACTGGAACCTTCTATCTTTGTTATCCACATTATGTCTTTCTCTCTAACTTAACAGGAAGCCAACTAATAGTTCCTTGTATTTGTTTAGGGATATATGCTTCTGAAAATACAACCTATATTTCCTTTGAGCAGCTTAAAATTGCTACATTCCTCAAGTGTGTGGTTAGCTTGCTGATTTTTAACACCAGATGCTAATTGAAAAATTGACATCTTTGTTAGGAAGACCACTATCCCTTGATAACTCCTTCACTCCTTTCAAATGAATGGGCTCAACTAGCAAGAATTTACCAGTACCCAAAAGAAGTAGATTATTTAATCTTGCCAGCTTTGTGATTGCTTCACTGCTTTTAAGGATTCTAGTTAAAAGGAAAACTGGCATTCCTGTTTTGTAGGTTGACAAATAGTTTCCGTTTCTAGAATATAGAACATTGTTGAGTTTGTTTATTAGAAATTAACCAACTTAACCAAAACAGCTAATCCCACTATAAAAGTTTAAGTATTTTCTTACTCTCTTTTCTCTCACTTATTTTAGGGGTACGTTTTGACAAAAGATAAGTTTATTTTTCCTGAGAAAGCCAGAGCATCCTCTCCCTGTGTATTGTATGCAATACATACTAACTTTGAGTTTTTAAAAAAAATCTCAAAATTCCAGAAGCTTTCAGTAACCTATTGTGTTCCTTCATTTCACAATTATGTGTTTGTTTACACACTTAACTTAGTGGACTGATTTAACTTTAGTAACTTCTGCTAAGTCCATGTTCTTATATATGAACAATGTTTCTACCTCGAAAAAAGAGAGAATCTGTTTTGCCTTCATTTAGCCTGTGTTTTGAACAGAGGGACAGCTGAAAAGTCCTGGGATTGTTTACAGCTCTAGTGATAATTTTGTAGAGCTATCGTCTCTCCTAAGTCAAACAAGACTGCAACATTAATTGACCACTAGCCCCTTTGTATTTCAGCAGATGACCCAAGAATATAGGAAACTTTTTTTTATTGACAGTTGGGTCTTAACAGGAACCCACTGTAGAAATTAAGGTGGGGGTTTTATAATATTATACTATGAACATTTTAGTTGTTCTCTTGGTAGAGTGTTCTAGTCTCCATAATAGGTAGTATTTGAGTAATCGAGACCTCCTTTTAGCTATTGTCTTTTTTTCCAAAATATAGTATTCTTTTCATCTCCACTCCTCTCTCTAGCAGCTTTTTATGACAATCTTACGTGGAGCAGTTTGTTTTGAAAAGCAAAAATTTTGCTTTGGGATCAAGTGAGATACTTTCTGTCCATAGGCTTTGAGGATCAGGATGTTGGAAATCGGCAGTCTCTCTTTCTGCTATCCTCAAATGGCTGGTCAGTTCTGTCTGAATCTCAGTAATCAGAACCTGAGGACCGAAGAGCCATGTTAGGAGACCCCCATTTGTAGGTATCCACAGAGTGTAGTCATGGAAAGCCCCTCTTGCTTGTTCATAGACTTAATCTCTCTCAGCTCTGCTCAAGGTTAACATCAGTGGGAGATGTTTTCAAAAGAGCTTGCAGCCTTCCAATTGCAGGGTCAGCTTAGGGTGCTTTCTTGCTAGTGCTAATTTTACCTCATCAGACATTCATTCTTTGAGCTGTAAACTTTGAAATAACATATTGAATTTGCTGGCACATTTAATTTTCTTTGTTAAAGGTTTTAACACACTGTAAAAATACTCTCATCTGGTGGACATATACACATTTAAAATAAAGAATTCTTTAGTGTCTTACTCACACACATATAATAGATGCTCCAGGTGGGATCATGGGAATTGGACAGAGAATATTATTGTTGTTGTTGTTGTTATTATAACTGTTACTAGTGGTAAGATGGAGAGCATGGCTTTATTTGAAACTCTGCTGAAAGCAGGGAGTAAATTCAGACTGGATGTGACAATGAAAAAGGCTTATTTTACAGTTAAATCTGAAACCATGATTCTAAAAAAATCAAACAAAAAAGTCAAGTTTTATGAGGTTGGTTAGAGAGGGAAAAGGAAATCACTCTCCACGCTCCCTCTCCTCCTCCCCCATTCACCATTTTCACTTTATCTGCAGCTCCCTCCTCCAGTACTATCCCCGATTTTCTTTTATTCTACTCCTTTCATGCTTTTGACATTGAAATATAGACTCTTCTTTCTACTTTTCAGAACATTTTTCTCATTACACCTGTGGCATGCTCCTAAAGAGTTCCTTTAAAAAATATCTGGAGAGGAAAAATCAGATCAACCCCAGCACCTCTCAAGACTAGATAACATGAAGGGATTGCAAAATGAATAGCTGGCTTTTTTACCTTGAAGTGAGAGCCCAATTCAACAGTGGCTGAGGGAATTATAGATGGTTTGAGAATTTTACGATTTAATGAAATATTTGGCAATCTACTGTCTCTGTCTCACTCTCTTGGTCTCTGTCACTTTCCATCTACTAGCCCTAACAAAAACACCTCTCAAGACCCTGAGAATAATAGGACTCTCTCCCTTTCCAGAAAGCTCTATCTAGTTCAGACTGAAGCAGTGCTGTCACGATAGAACCTAATCTACATTGTGGTACTTCCTAGAAGTGGGTTCAGCTAGGCCCAACTGCTCCATTTTATGCAAATCAGTCATTTGAAAACAAAAGACATTATTAAAGAGATGATCTTCAGACTTGCTCTTCCTGATTCCACCAGGTTCCCAGATGTTAATTCACAGTAAGCTATCTTCATTCTATATACAGAGTTTACTTTCTTTTGATTGCTTGTAAAGGTCTGTACAGTTACCAGCATTAGTTTTACTTCATCGTTGGGAAGAGAATTATTAAGTCTTATAGTTATGTAGCCCTCTTTTTCTTGTATGTGCCAGTCCTGGGGTTTAAACTCAGAGCCTGGGTGCTGTCCCTGAGCTTTTATGCTCAAGTCTAGCACTCTACCAATCAAGCTACAGGTCTACTTCTGGCTTTTTGCTGGTTAATTAGAGATAATAACCGTTCAGAATTTCCTACCTAAGCTGGCTTTGAACCACAATCTTCAGATCTCAACCTCCTGAGTAGCTAGGATTATAGGCATGAGCCACTGATGCTGACGCATAGCACTCTTTTTAAAGGAAAGATCCAATGTTCTCTGGTTTATTCACCAGTAATCAACATAAGTTAGAATATGTCAGGAAGGGACTTGTTGATAACTTCTTTATTAGTTGAGGTTATTTGGAAGAGCTATATTTTCTGTGATGTATGTTTACCATTCGAGGAAACTTCTCTAGAGAAGAATTTACAGCTTTTCCTTGTGGTAGCTTCTTACTTAACTCTAATGATCCACCACCTACTGTTAGCACACTCATAAATAATAATGCTAGAACCCTGTCCTTTCACAGATTCCTGCTGCCAACCAGCAGTGATACAGCTATCACTTCCCATAGATGTATAGCAGTAATGTGCTGCTCACTGAAGAATGCTGTCAATTAAGATCCTGTAGTATCTGAGTTCTATTTGTTAATGGCTTTATTGAGACATAATTCTCAATCCGCATTATTTACCACATTGAAGTTTAGAACGTTTTAATCATAATAAAAAATCAGCCATCCTCCTACCCACTCCCAACCTTGAACTGTCACCAATCTACTCTCTAACTTTATGGATTTACTTATTCTAAGATTTCATGTAAATGAAATCATGCAATGTAGGGTCCTTTGCAACTGATTTGGCTTATATCACACAAGATAATGTTTTCATTTTGAAACACAAGTCATTTTTTATAGACAAATAATATTCCATTGTGTAAATATACCAAATTTTGTATGTCCATCCGTTGATGGACATTCAGGCTGCTTTTTTATTATTTGGCAGTGTTATTGTTAATACTGTTGCAAACAGTCATGTACAGGTTATTTTTTAGTAGACATATGTTTTGTTGTTTTGAGTAAATATCTGGGAAGGAAATTTTAGGTCATAGGAAAATTATATTTAGCTTTTTGCGTTTTTACAAAACATTGAAAAAATGACTGCAACATTTTGCAAATGCACCAATAATAGCTGAGAGTTTCATTGTCTTCACTCTTGCCAACACTTTGTGTCTCATTTTTAATTATAGCTAGCCTAGTAGGTGTGAAATAGTATTTCAATGTGGTTTTTAATTTGCATTTTCCTAATGACTAATAACCATCAGCATCTTTTTATTGTTATTTGCCAATTTGTATGTCTTCTTTGGCAAAATATTCATTCATATCTTTTGCTCATTTCTAGTTGGACTGTCTTCTTTTATTATTGAGCTGTAAGAATTAAAAATATATCTTAAAAGTCCTTTAACAGATTATGATTTATGAATATTTTCTTATATGCTGTGGGTTGTGTTTTCACTTCCTTGATTGAAGCACAAAAGTTTTTAAGTCTGATAAAGTTCAATTTAAACATTTCTTTCTTTTATGGCTTATGATTTGGGTGTCATATATAGAAAGGATTTGTATAATCCTAAACAAAGACTTACACCATTATTTACTTCAAAGACTTTTCCTAATTTTACATGTTTACATTTAGGTCCTTGGTCAATTTGGATATAATAAAAATAGAAATCCAGACCTAGCCAGAAGCCAATGGTTCCTGCCTGTAATCCTAGCTACTCAGGAGGCTGAGATCTGAGGATCACAGTTCAAAGCCAGCCTGGGCAAGAAAGTCCTTAAGACTCTTATATCCAGTTAACCAGCAGAAAACCAGAAGTGGTGCTGTGGCTCAAAGTGGTAGAGTGCTAGCCTTGAGTGAAAAAGATCAGGGACAGCACCCAGGCCTTGACTTCAAGCCCCATAACGGACAAAAACATATGTAGACTTGTTTTCTTTTATTTTATATAAATAATCTAGTCATTTCACATCATTGTTGAATCTTTCTCCTTTTAACTATCTCAGCAGTCTTTGTGTATAAACACAATTGACCATTGATATAAGGGATTTTTTTTCTGGACTTACAACTGTATCTCACTCATCTGTAGGTCTATTCTTATGCCGTTAACTACACTGTCTTGATTATTATATTTTTAATGTGCTTTCAAATGAAGAAATATGAGTCCTCCATATGTGTTCTTCCTTTGCAAGAATATTTTGGTATTTTTGAGCCCCTTGAGTTTTCATATCATTTGCGATCAACTTGTCAATTTCTACAAAGAAATCAACTGGTATTCTGACAGAGATTTGTTGAACCTTTTTTTTTTTTTTTTGTCCGTTGTGAGGCTTGAAATCTGCCCTGGAAGCTGTCCTTGAGCTCTTCAGCTCAAGGCAAGCCCTCTACCACTTGAGCCACAGCGCCACTTCCAGTTTTCTGGTGGTTAATTGGAGATAAGAGACTCACAGATTGTCTTGCCTGGGCTGGCTTTAAACTGCAATCCTCAGATCTGAGTAGCTAGGATTACAGGTGTGAGCCCCCAGCAGGCACCCAGCAATTTGTTGAATCTTTACATCAGTTTGAAGAGCTTGGCCATCTTAATGTGATATCTTTGGTGCAGGAGGATAACATGTCATCTCATTTATTTAGATTTTCTTTTTCAACAATATTTTATAAAATTTCCTGTTTTTTTTCCAGATTATGGATTGCTAATGTACAGAAATAGAATTGATTTTTAAATACTGATGTTGGATCTTGAAACTTTACTTAAACTGAATTGTGAATACCTTTGGGACTTCAGTAGCAAGAAGTTCTTTGCTACTGCCTTTGAAATTAAAATACATTTTACTTTATCTTGTGTGAGGCTCTATAGGGAAAACACTCTCAGTTTCAATCAATTGGGAATTGGAATCAGTAATGCCAGGGAATTAGAATTAGTAATGCCATCCCTCTCTTGAATGAAGAAAAAATATTGCTGGACCTTCAACTCTTTGGGAAACAGCAAGGGAAAAAATCCTAATGAAGTTTATATAATTGTTCTTTTTATATAACAGAAATGGCAATAGGACCTATCAGCAAGGGAATGTGGAATAATTATGATTTCTAGTTACAAAACTAATATAAAAATTGTGGCAAAAGTAAATTAGGCGACAGAAATCACTGGTTATATTAGGTTTGTCTGAGTAGACACTACCACTCTTTATGGGGGTATGTATGAAAAAATGGTTTGTATATTGTCATATAGTGTAGACTTCTCCTCAGTGATGCGTTCTATAGTCATAAAGCAAAGATTAAAATTCATCTCTCCAAAGACCCAACTTTGGCTTCATTAGCAATCTAGGCTAAAGGGTCATAGGAAATCATCAACAATTGTACTGTTCTGATAATGACAAGCAAACTGCAAGTCACCCAGAAAAAATGTCCTATTTGACTGAATAGCTGGATTTAGAGATTACCCTAATAAAGCCATTTTATGAAGAATCTGTCAGTCAACAAATTTGCATTAAGAACTTGCTAGATGCCCAGTGTGTTTTAAGAAGAGACACAGATGAAGGAAAAAGGATGTGTTAGAGAATTTTGATGAAATTTTGGCCATTAAAAAACAAAAAGGAATAAAGGAACACCATGATAACAGTATGATGAGATGGTATATGTAGGGACTTTTAAAATATAGACATTCACAAAAGGTTGGATGCAGGCTGAAATGATGAGCAAGATTTATTACCCTTGGCTGTGTTTAATCCTTTATAAAAATAGGTGAAGACTTTACTGAACTCAACATTAAGTTACAGGTTTAATGGATAGGTCAAGTAATATAACATGTTACTTCTAGAATAACAGTGAAGTGTGAACTCCAGTAAGGGGTTGAAATGTATTTGCTAATTCAATAGTGGCTCTCCAATTCAAGTACTAGCTGCTTGTTTAGTTTCTTTGGCTATCTCATTGCATATTGTTGGGAACTTGTGATGTATCCAACTGGACAAATTCACAATAATAAGACCAATGAATTAAAGTTGAGGGTGATTTATGAGTATATGTTTGCTATTTGAGCCAAGATGCCCAGTGATGATCAGTTTAAGAATTATTATTCTGTTCTTCAAATTGATCATGGTGGCTTAATTTGAAGTTCTCAAAAATGAGATTTTAGGATGTTGGCTAAAGGAGGAAAATGATGAGCACAAATAAAACATTTCAAAGACTCATGACAATCTTTTCCAGTAAAGACTTTTCTGAATTAAATTATGGAGTTCTCCCCCCCCCCCCCCAATGACTCACCCCTTCACAATCATCTCTGCAATTCCAGTGGATTTCTTGCTTGTGGAAATGTTGTCCTACTATCTGGCCATTAGGGGGACTAATTGTCAATTGGTAGGATTTCCCTGGGGGTGGTGAACTGATGTTGGTGCTTTCAATTCACAGCTAAGACCATGTCAAAGGATGACTTACTCCAGAACCACATTGCATCAGATAGCATATAAGCTACCACAATATTTATTATTTCATCTAGGGTATTCTTTCTCAAAGTGCCAAAGAGTTTTGAAAGTAACATATGACACCTTGATTATCTTTTTGTGAGTATAGCTCTAGGAACAATGACATTGGATCTATTCTAATAACAATGGAGTTTCCAAAGAAGTTTCATAATGTATTATTGTTTTTCATGCTCATTTCTACTTGTGTTAGTATCTAGGGTTCAAGCCAATGGACTACTGTTCCTAAGCACGTCCACATAAGTTAGATAGCATGCCTATAGCCAAACAACTTCATAGCAGCAGATATGGAATTTCAGCCTCACTTTTTCTTATTTAAGTCATGCATTTATGCTTCATTCCCATAGTTATTTTCACTTCATAGGTAGGAAAGATGTGATTCAGAGAAGCAAAGAAACTCAACTGGTATCAGTAATAAAAACTGAATAAAGGAAATTTAGAAGCTCTTAAGGTTTTTACGTCTTTTGACTGTCCACTGGACTGAAGATGGTTATATGGGAGTTCTGGGTACTAAAAATCTTGATGCTTTAAGACTGCATTTATCTATCAAATAGTTTGTGACCATCTACTCTATGCCAGACACAAATTCTGTTGTAAGCACTGATGATATAGCAATGAAAAGGCAGACAAGAATCTCTCCTTGGAACTGATGGTTCAGTAAGGAGAAACATGAAGAGTTTAGCAGAGGAATAGGTATCACAAAGAATAATAGGGCTGAGGAAGGTTGTACTTTACTTTTGTTGGCCAGGGAAAATCTTACTGAGAGGGTGATATTTGAGCAAAGATCAAAAGAGAATGACAAAGTGAGCCATATGGATATTTAAGGTTAGAATATTGTAGGCTTATATGTCCTGAGGTCAGGGCATGCTTGGTATGATATTCAACCTCAGGGTTATGGATGGGTTACATAAGTGATTCAAAATGGCATCAGAGTTAAGGGAGGCCATTTCACATGCTTTTTAGAAGTTTAGATTTTAGTCTGATGATTTGAGCAGAGTAAGATGACCTGATTTACAGGATCTTTCATCACAACATCTGTCACTCTCTGATATATTATCCATTTGTTTGCTAAACTTTCTGGTCTGATTGAGGAAGGGATTGTAGGAGCAAGGACAAAGCAGGGAGACAAACTATTGCTATGATCCAACTGGAGAGACAGTGACTCAGGCTAATAAGGTAGTGGAAGAGGTGAGAATGATTGGATATGGGATGTGTTTTGATGGAAGCACAAAAAGATTTTACTGACAGATTGGATATTCCTTGTGCAGAAATGAAAGAAGGTAATGATGCTTATCAAACTTTTGGTCTTAACAACTGGACAAAACAATCACCATTTATGAAAGGTGAAAACTATATGTAGGGTAGGTACATTATATGGGGTAGTAATTAAGAGTTTGTTTATCAGACATATGTAAAATTTGAGTTATCTAAGGCCCTTAGCTTCTTCTCGGGTTTTCTACAGTGTCCTCAAACTTCCTGTTCTTCAAGAAAAACAGAAGGAATTTTGGAGATCACCTTGACTGTTCATGCTCTTATATTTATCTTCATCTCTCTCATCTCTCTATTGATCTATCTGTCATCTATTTTTGTTTTTGCTGGTATTAGGGCTTGACCTCAGGGCCTAGGAACTCCCTGAATTTTTTTGCTCAAGGCTAGTACTTTACCACTTTGAACCACAGCTCCATTCTGTCTTTTAGGTCATTAATTGGCAATGAGTCTCACCGATTTCCTGCCTGGGTTGACTTCAAACCATGATCCTCAGTTCTGACCCTCCTGAATAGCTAAGATTACAGGCATGAGCCAGTAATGTCCAGCCTTCATGTATTGGTTTTTGAGACAGGGTCTCAAATTCATTGTGTGTCCTAGGCTGGTCTTGAAACTCATGACCCTCCTGTCTCAGCCTCCCAATATTGGGATAACAGGTATTTGCCATTACACCCACCTCTTCTCTTTTATTTGATAGAGATCTAGAGAAAGGTGAGGACTTACCCAAGATGAAATAACAAGCTGCCACTAGACTGAGGGCACAAACTCAGTTATCTTGTTGTCATTCTGAAGCCCCACTTTGGGGAAAAGATGAGCCTTTGCTTCTTGCCCAAACCCGTAACTAAGAAATAAACCCCCATCTGAATTGTTCCTAAACATACAAGTTGGTTGTTACCACTCAATCAAACCAAAATGTTATTACTATATTATTACTGAAATGCATATCTAAATAATAATTTAATTGAGTGAACTTTGACTAAGTTGGAACCTGAATGGAAATGGCCTAAAATCATCAATTGTTAGTTAATAGAATGTTGGAGACCATCTTTTCCAACTACCTCATTTTATGAACGAGGTGTATAAGTCACAGCGATAGGAGGGGACTTGGCCAATGTGACACAGCAACTAGTGCGAAAACCTAGGTACAGCCTCTTTTAAGGGTTAGCTCTACATTACTTGCTTGGAGAAAAGTCTACATTAGAAAAGTGAAGCTGGGTACTGGTGACTCATTCCTATAATCCTAGCTACTCAAGAGGCTGAGATCTAAAGATTGTGGTTCGAAGCCATATCAGTCAGGAAAGCCCATGAGACTCATCTTCAATTAACCACCAGAAAACCGGAAGTGGAGCTGTGGCTTAAAGTGGTACAGTGTTAGCCTTGATCAAAAGAACTCGCAGACAGTTCCCAAGCCCTGAGTTCAAGCCACACAACCAACAAAAAGAAGGAAGAAAGGAAGGAAAGAAGGAAAGAAGGAAAGAAGGAAGGAAGGAAGGAAGGAAAGAAGGAAGGAAGGAAGGGAGATTGCATACTTAGAATAATGAATTAAAATAATGGCAATGATAAGGAGAGCATTTGCTATTTACTGTGTGCTAAACGTTGGCACCTTACGCAGGCTAAAACATTTAATTGGCATGTCAACCTTAAGAAGCTGGCCTAGAGAGGCTAAGCAACTTGCACAAGTATCATACAGCTAAGAAGTAGCAGAACCGGTATGCACTTCCAGGGAGTCTGCTTTTGGTTCTAACACCTGTCCTATACCAACAGCCTCTGTTTACCTTTTCCCTCCAAAAAAGACTGGTGGCTGAGGTGACTTCATTTTTCACTGTCCCTGTTCCTTCTCATCAAATAGCTGAGTGGCCTAGGGATATAGAATGGGAATTTCAAGACTGAAAGAAATGACAAAAAGTAGATAACCCACAAGAAATATTAGAAACAGCCATTATGAGAATTACTGGAAAAGGGCTATTGACCCTAAGGTGGCTGAAAATTCAGTCTACTACAAACCTAGGAAATTCAATGTCTGCTTAAATAGAACTACCAAGGTAAGTAAAAGGAAGGAGCCAAGTACTTTTGAATCACTAACAGACTTAAGTGCTAACATGTCTTAATTCATTGGATCCTCAAAATTACTTGCTGAGGTAAGTTCTTTTGCTATTCCTATGTGACAGGTGAAGAAACAGGTACTGAACAATGGAATAATATACCCAGGGTCTTAGAAAAGGTAAGCAGAAGAGCCTATAGTAGGATACAGCTAATCCAGACGCTCAAACTCTTTCCCATTACATTTAGGGAAAAGAGTATAGAAGGTACGGTAGTTTTTTAAAATTCAAGGACATTTTGTCCGAATTTCAGACCCCGAATGATTCTTTTATGGCTTCTTTAATGACTCTGAGAAAGGTTACTATAAGTACCAGAAACAGAACTTAAACTTGTAGCTCTTGACTACCAGATCTCTTCTTTCTCACTGTGGTTTTTTTCTCACAATCACTCACTTCCCTCCATTCCTTCTGCTAGATTAAAAAAAATGTTCTTGATGGGTACCAGTGGCTCACATATAACAGGTTTGGACTCAGAGTTTTGTACCTGCTAGGTGAGTGCTCTACCACTTGAGCCAAACCTCCAGTGCTTTTTGCTGGTTTCCAGCCTTGCACCACCTGCCCACGGCCTCTTGTTTAAATGGAATGAGAGATGTATGCCATTACACCTGGGTTATCAATTAAGATGGGGTTATTTCTAGCTTTTTATCTGGGCTAACTTTGAATTAAGATCTTCCTAGTCACAGCCTCCCATGTATCTGAGATAACAAGCATGAGCCACTGTGCCTGATGACTCAAATTTTCATTTTCTTTTTCTTTCTTCCTTTTTTTCAGAACTGGAATTTGAATTGAGAGTCTCATGCTTCCTAGGCAAGCACTCTATGACTTGAGCCATGCCATCCACTCCATTTGGTTTTTAATAACTATTCTGTAAAATATAAAGCTGAATGATTTTTTTAAATAGTACAGTCTATTAAAGATCACAAAACACTGTTCATGGGGCTGGTGTAGTGACTCTCAGGTCTGTAATTCTAGGTTCTCAGGAGGGTGAGACCAAAAGGATCATGGTTCAAAGCCAGAATAAGCAAAAAAGTCTGAATCTCCATCTCCAATTAACCAGTAAAATGCTAGACTGGTGGCATGGCCCAAGTGGTAGAGTGGCATCTGTAAGGAATAAGCCCAGTGAGAGCTTTGAAGTACTGAGTCAAAGCCCTGTTACTGATACAAAAAAAGTCTAAAACAAAACTCAAGCTATTGTTATTAATGAGTTTGGAAAGAGTTCATCTCCTTTCATAGAGCAGACAAAGGGAAATAAAAGTCAGGAAAACATATCAGAATACGAGATTTTTCATCAAATAAGGAGAAATTTTCAGTACTTTCAAAAAATGCTACTTCCATTTTTCTAGGTCCAAATGGGTTATTCTGGATCCAATAGGAAGTCCTGAATGTGAATGTCACATAACATTTTTGTTACTATAAAAATGGAATTCAGCTGCTGCAAAAATGTGCCTTGCTCCAGGTTTTCTTTAAAGGAAAGTGCCATCTTGTCATTCTCATAAATGATAATAATTTAGGCATTCCTTTTGAAAATTGCCAGCGCCTCAGAGAAAACATCTTTGCAAACTTGTCATAATGTGCCATGTCTAGCAAGCATTGTCTAACTTCTAATTAGATGAGATCACTCAAAGTTTGGAGTTTGGGAGTAAAGATGGAAAATATTTGGTGTTTGATATTTGGGTGAAAAAAGAAATCCAAAACACATGCTGTGTCTGTTTTACTCTGCCTACTCCTCTTTCCCTTTCATCTTTTCCCCCCTTTGGTAACAAAACTAGGGTTTGAACTCAGAGCCTCTTGCTATTGCTTTGCATTTTCACTCAAGGCTGGTGACTCTACCTATTGAGCCACATCTCTATTTCTGGCTTGTTGATAGTTAGTTGGAGATAAAGGAATCATAGACTTTACTACTTTGGCCTACTTTTAAACTACCATCTTCTGAACTCAGCCTCCTGGGTAGATGGAATTAACAGACATGAGCTACCAGCACCCAGCTTCCTTTTCTCTCTGCTAACAAGATTAGAAAGTGTGTAGTTTGTGGGAATTTCCAATTGTACATCTGACATGTTTGATCAGCCTTTTAAATAAAAAATTAGCAAGTTAGATTGAGATATTTCAGTTACCAACTGTATAATAATAGACCAAAAATGTTAACCATGCTCATATTTTCAGATACTATGTTGTTTGCTTTGGATTGCTTACTAGGCCTCACCAAGGTGTTGTATTGACTCAAAATATGCCAGGTCAGATGTGAAATTGACTCTTCTCTGAGGGCATCTTTACCCTTCCAGTTCAGAGCTTTCCAACAGCGATGACTGTGCATTGTGTGATAAAAGCCACACTAGAGGCTTTGAGAAATTACAGTGTTGAAAGGATATGTTGTTTCCTAAATCCTTCTTACTCTTTCCCTCTACCCTAGTTCAGATCCTTAGCACTTCTTACCTGGATTAGTGCAGAGACCTCATGACACCTCTCTCTAGTTCTTTGCTAGTCTCTAAGTCATATTGTATTCCTGCTACCACACTGTCCCCAAAAGTTTAGCTCAAATCTTATAAATATCTTGCTTTAAACAACATCTATGATTTCTTATAAGCTTCTGAAATGTTAGAGCTCATCTGATTAATCTTCTTATTGTTAATGCTTGACATAAAGTGAGCCTCGATGAGCAGTCGTATATTGTATGATTAAAATTTTAGCTCCTTTGTGCTGGAGGTGTAGCTCCTTAGAGAAGAGCTCCTCTAACCTGGAGGAGACCTTGGATTCAATCTTCAGCACTACAAAACCAGAAAAAAATCAGTTCCTCCCCTTTTACTTTTAGGCCAAAGACTAAATTCTATAAGTCTGGAGTTCAAGTCTCTTCTTGATCTGGATTATTTTTCCAACTTGAATTCATGTTGTTCCTTACACATAATTTTTATGATCTAGTCAAATGGATCTAGTATTTGCCACTTAAACTGTCCTCAGTCTTTTGTCCTTCAAAATTGTCATTTTTTCTCACCTTTTTGACCTTGAAGGTTATCCCAATACAGCGTCCTACAAGATAAAATTTCTTTCCAGGTGCCAGTGGCTCATGACTATAATGCCAGCTCCTAAAGAAGGATGAGATTTGAGGAGCACAGTTTGAAGCCAGCCCAAGCAGAAAAGTCCATGAGACTTTTATGTTCAATTAATCAGCAAAAAGCCAGAAGTGCCCCAAGCCCTGGGTCAAGCCCTGAGTCAAGACCCAATACTAGACTCTTTCTCCCTCCCTCTCTCCCTTCCTCTCTCTCTTTCTTTTCTCTCTCCTCTCTCTCCCTCCCTCCACCTCTCTCTCTCTCTCTCTCTCTCTCTCTCTCTCACACACACACACACACACACACACACACACACACACACACATTTTCTCATTTCCCAACCCAAGAAGTAGCAATTTCTGACACAATAAGATTGAAAATGGTGTTCGTTTTAGTTTTCTTCTTATTATCTTTAAGTAGCTGTACAAAGGAGTTGACATTTAACAAAGCAATTTATGAATACAATATATCTTGATCAACGGCACCCCTTACAACATTCTGTAAATTAAAAAAAAATATTGTAAAGGTGATGTATAGAAGGGTGTTTAGCCTATAAGATTATGAGGGCAGTGAATCTTTTAAGTTATAGTTATCTGGTCATGGGTATTATATCCTACTAAACATCCATCCTTTTTTGCCAATCCTGGGGCTTGAACTCAGGGCACAGGTGCTATCCTTGAGCTTCTTTGTGCTCAAGACTAGCACTCTACCACTTAAGCCACAACACAACTTCCAGCTTTCTCTGAGTAGTTTATTGGAGATAAGAGTCTCATCGACATTTCTGCCTGGGCTGGCTTCGAACCATGATACTTAGATCTCAGCCTCTTGAGTAGCTAGATTTACCAGCATGAGTCATTGGAGCCCAGCTTAAATATCCATCTTTTGTATGATACTGATTGTTTCTTGGATAGCTCTATATAACATTTCTGAAACACATAGTTTAAAGTGTGGCACACAGCTGGTATTTCACAAATATTTCTTTATTAAGTGATTCTGATTGTGTAGAATTCAGAGACAACTCAAATTAACTGATGGATCATTAGTTCCATTCATGGGAATACAATATTCTGGATACAAGAAGTCATTGTCTTGCTCTGTTAAATTCTAACATTGACAATATGGTATTCTGCCCCAGTATTTATAGACAGTGCACTTGTAAATCACAGAGTAGTATTGAACACAATTATTGTCTCAATACATCTGAGGGAATGTCCTGACATAAAGAAATTGGAAGATGTTTTTTGTATTACACAAAGATCAAAGTCAGTAAGGAGCCAGGCATGAGTGATTCACACCTATAATTCTAACTACACAGGAAGATGAGACCTAGGGAATAATGGTTTGACGTCAGCCTGGGCAAAAATGTCCAGGAGACTCCATTTCCAGTTAGCAAAAGTCTGGGCAGAAGACATGTTCCAAGTGGTAGAAAATCAGCCTAGTAAGCTCAAGCCCTGAGCTTCAACCTTTAAACCCCAGTGTGTGTGAGGGGGTGGCAGGGTGGGGGAGCATAAGCAAAGGCAGGCAAAAGAATACTGAGGAGAGGTTATAATTTAATAAAAGATAAAACTTATCTTACAATGGCTTTGCCCTAGTGAAAACTTGTCAACTAGGGCCAGATGAATTTTGTTTATTCTAAGCAGAGTGTGGGTGTGTAGGTGTTCACTGAATTACTTGCTAACATTTCACCTGCATATTCAGATTTCTACCTTTGGGAACGAAGATGTGGCAATTTGGAGCCTTCATGGATGCCTGGCAGTTAGCAGCTAGAGGTGAAAAGCAGCTGCTCCTCTAGATGGAGCTTGCGCTTTCCTGTTTGCCCAGGCACCAACATATTTTACTTATCTAAGTCAGCTACTTGACCCTTACAAGCCTTTGGAAGTGCCATCCCTGTCAGATCTAGGGCATGGGCAAATCTCAAGAAGCTTTTGCTTTGCAGAAGAGAGGCTAAAGAACAGTCCAAGGAATGGGTCTTCTTTCATATCAGATCTGACTTCTCAATTCTGATACCATCAGTTACCAGCTATCTGACCTCAGGTGAACAACCTAACTTCTCTGATCCTCAGAGACTTTATCTGTAGAATCTCTCTTTACATTTTTATTGTAAGGACTAAGACTAAAGAGCATGGCACTTCAGTAAGTGCTGAACTATTAATTCCCTTCTTATTCCTCATACCTTGTCTATTGGAAGGCTGAAATAGATATTAAATTCACCCTCACTATAGGCATTCAGAAAGAGCCTGAAGAGCTGGATGTCAGCGTCTTATGCCTGTAGTACTATCTACTCAGGAGGTTGATATCTGAGGATCCCTGTTTGAAGCTGGTAGAAATGTGTGAGATTCTTATCTCCAATTAACCAGCAAAGAGCTGAAAGTGGAGCTGTGGCTCAAATGCTAAAGTAACAGCCTGAACAAAAACCCTAAGGGACAGCACCCAGGACCTGAGTTCAAGTCTCAGTACCTCTCAAAACAAGGAACTGGACTAGTGTGAACCATGTAGAGGGCAGAATGTAAGGTACATAATTTCTGCACTCACTTCCTAACAAATCCAAAGCCTATAAATGCCCTTCCAATGCATGTCTTGATGATTTGAGGCATATTTTGCATAAAAGAAACTGAAAGGCCAGGCGCTGGTGGCTCACACCTGTAATCCTAGCTACTCAGGAGGCTGAGATTTGAGGATCCTAGTTCAAAGCCAACTCGTTCAGGAACGTCCTTGAGATTCTTATCTCCAATTAACCACCAGAAAACGGAAATGGCCCTGTGGTTCAAGTGGTAGAGTAATTGCCTTGAGCTGAAGAGCTCAGGGACAGTGTGTGGGCCCAGAGTTCAAGCCCCACAACTGACAAAATGGAGTTGGACAGCTGGGGAGGGAAGGAATGATAAGGGAAAAAGGAAGGAGGATGTAACACTGCTCCATAGGAAATGTTCTCATTACCTTACTCATTCATGTAACTGTAACACCTCTGGACATCATTTTTACAATAAAAACCATTAAATAAATAAATAAAGCCAAGAAACTGAAGGGCCCGTGAGAAAGAAGTTGAGACTAAAATAAGTGAATTGATTGACATAGGCTTTGGTATCTAATAGCCTTTGATTTAAATCAAAGTTCTAATTCTTATGAGATGTATGTTCTGGGACACTTATTTCCTTGTTTCTACAATGAAAATCTTTTTTTTGGGGGGGGGGGTACGGTCATGGGGCCTGAACTCTGGGCCTGGGCGCTGTCCCTCAGCTCTTCAGCTCAAGGCTAGCGCTCTACCACCTGAGTCACAGTGCCACTTCCGGCTTTTTTTTCTTTCTGCTTATGTGGTGCTGAAGAATCGAACCCAGGGCCTCAGGCATGCAAAGCAAGCACTCTACCACTGAGCCACCTTCCCAGCCCTCTACAATGAAAATCTTAATTCTTTCTTCACTGGGTTTTTGTGGAGATGAGTGAAATTTTGTCAGCATGTGGCCCATGGTAAAGGCTGACAAATTGTACCTATCATCATTACTTCTGATTATTATTATTATACTACCAGATAAGCGGAGCTTGGGAATACAACTCCAACAGAAGTATATGAGCTCTTCCCAGGCCACTGCTACTTGTCCTTCCCTTCCACAAAGCTCCTAGTTTCCAAAATGCATTGAAGTATAAATATGAAGTCAAGACAGATAGCAGGAGAGTTTGATTTGCTTTGGAAATACAAGTTATTAAGTTACTTCCCTCAGTCCAGCTGAAAAATTTTTACAGCATATTTGCTTTGAAGTGCAGACACGAATTTGTCTGAGAAGAGAGAGAGAGAGAGAGAGAGAGAGAGAGAAACCTTCTTAGCCAAAGGTCATGGTCTTCTGCAGGGAACAGAATGACCCAGTGCAAAGTCTGAGTCCTTAGTGAGTCTGGGCCTGTATGGTCACTCAAGTGCACACATTGGTCAAGAATTTCCTTGACTCCTTCTATGGCCTCGAACCATCTCCCTTTTCATCCTTGGGATCTACACAGCTGGCAAATGGCATATAGTAGAACAAAAATAACTCTTTAAACATAAAGTGAGTTTCATAGCAGTGCTGAATTTGCATGGGAACCTCATGTTAACAAGGGACCTTCCTCACTACCTCTCAACACTTCACACAGATGAAAACAAAAAATATTTTTATGGCAAGTTGCATCTCAGAACAGCTCCTTTCCTAGATGTAGTCAAGGATCTGAAGGCCATACCCTAGTTTGTGGGTGAATAATTTGAGAGGTGAAATCATTTTGACTTTCTCCCGTGGAGACTAACAGCATGACCCAATTCTAGCTCCCACAACTCTAGAAAGCATCTAGTTAGACTTCCTATTCTATTACATTGAGACTCTTCCGTTTATAAAGAAGTAATAATCAAGAAAGAGAGAGCACTTCTATTAGTGGATCTCCTTTCTGGAATTGTAATATCAAGAGTCAGGAAGTAGCGCTATGGCTCAAAGTGCTAGAGGACTAGCCTTGAGCAAAAGGGCTCAGGAATGGCTTCCAAGCCCAGAGTTTAAGCCCCAATGATCGACAAAAGAAAGTGTTAATATGAAGTGTCAGGTTGATGCATTCATTTCCAAAACACGTTCCCCTTTCAGTTTCAGATTAGTTACAGTTCTGATGCATGCCAGTTCTGGAAAATGTGTATGCATATGTGTACATGCATATACGTACTCATGCAATACACACATGCATATACTTATATACACATATACATATGTCTTTTTAAACTTTTTTTTTAATTTTAATTTTTATTTTTTGTGAACATACTGTACAGAGGGGTTACAATTACATGGGCAAGATAATGAGTACACTTCTTAACATCCTCCTTTGTTTATCCTTCACATCCCTTCCCAGCCTCCCCCCGCCCCCGCCCCTTCCACTCAATCCTCCCCCCCCCACCAAAGTTGTAAAGTTCGTTTTCGACATGACAACTTGTCCTTCTCATTGTTGCAACAGGTCCACCTGTATCCTTAAACGACTTGTTTTTCCCCATCTCCTTCACAAATTATACCGACATCAAATATAGTGAAAGCAGAGGTTATACTGTGGGGAAGGGACATATAAAGCAACAAAGAAATAATCTTATAAATGCGTTAGAAACAAATGCATGGAAGAAAAAAAGATTAAAATACATATCTAAGGGTTCATTTTCCTAACATCAACTTATCTGACCTTTTCTGCTTGACTCATACATATACTAGATATTGCAAATAAGGGAAACCATGGGACCTATTTTCTTTGGGCTTGGCTTACTTCACTTAATATAATTTTTTCCAAGTCTTTCCATTTCCTAACAAATGGGGCAATGTCATTCTTTCTGATGGAGGCATAGAATTCCATTGTGTATATATACCATATTTTCTTGATCCATTCATCTACTGAGGGGCATCTGGGTTGGTTCCATATGTTAGCTATGGTAAATAAGGCTGCAATAAACAGTTGTGCTGGTAGCTTTAGTGTGGTCTTGTTTGTAAACATTTGGGTAAATGCCCAAAAGTGGGATTGCTGGGTCATAGGGGAGCTCTATGTGAAGTCTTTTGAGGAACCTCCATACTGCTTTCCAAAGTGGTTGAACAAGTTTACACTCCCACCAACAATGCAGTAAGGTTCCCTTCTGTCCACATCCCCTCCAACATCTGTTGTTGTTAGAGTTCTTGATTTTTGCCATTCTAACTTGGGTGAGGTGATATCTCAATGTTGTTTTGATTTGCATTTCTTTTATGGCTAGGGATGTTGAGCATTTCTTCATGTGTCTATTGGCCATCCTTCTTTCTTATGCAGAGAAGTTTCTCTTTAAGTCTTAGCCCACTTATTTATTGGGAAGTTGTTTCTTTGAGGATTTGTTGTTGGGGGATTTAATTTTTTGAGTTCCAAGTATATTTTAGATATGAGACCCTTGTCTGTTGTATGGCTAGTGAAGATCTTCTCCCAATCTGTGGGCTTTCTATTGATCTTGCTAGCTATGTCCTTTGCCATGCAGAAGCTCTGCAACTTCATGCAATCCCATTTGGTGGGACCAGAATTTGTTTTCAGAGTGTCTGCTTTGACTCCAAGGTCTTTGAACAATTTGGAGTTGATTCTGGTGCAGGGTGATATATAAGGATCTAACTGTAGTTTTCTACAAGTAGTTAACCAATTTTGCCAGCACCATTTACTGAAGAGGCTGTCTTTCTTCCATTCTATTTTTTTAGCTCCCTTATCAAAGGTTCGATGGCTATAGGTCTGTAGGTTCATTTCTGGGTTTTCAATTCTATTCCATTGGTCCTTCTTTTTAAACTTTTCCCCACCTCACTTCTGAATTACTTAATTAGTATAGAAAGCAACAGCTAGCATGCTCATTGAGCTTTTCTTAGAGTCAGTGGTGTCCATGGTTTGTATCCTATAAACCTGTGATTTTGAACTTAGGAAAGCTCAGGGCTTCTCCTTGGTCCTGGCCAATTTGGACTGGGTTACATAGACCTCATACTCTTTTCTTTTTTGATACATCTGCTATTTTTGGGTATTCACTGCATGTTGCTTCATATACTTTTCCCATCTGTAGGGTATCACTCTGTCTCCTACGCATGACACAGACTCCTACTCTTCTTTCACCATGCTCTCTATCTGCCTTCTGTGTAAACCTTCCCCCAAAGCTTCTCTTTTTGCTAGAATTACCTCTGGGACTAGGAGTCAGAGTGGACTCCAAAAGCATGATTCTTGGAGGACTTTAATAAAAGTTTACTGCAAATTCTGGACACTGATGATTCATTCCTGTAATCATAGCTACTTAGGAGGCTGAGATCCCAAGGATGTGTGCTTGAGGCCAGCCTGTGCAGACAAAACCAGCAAAAAAGCTAGGCTGCAGGTTTGGCTGAATTGGTAACACCAGCCCCGTTAGCAGGAGTTCAAACCCCAACACCAAAATAAATTTGAAAAAAAAAACGTGGTATTAATACTTTCGTAATGATGGTAATGACAGTTTGTCCAAGTTATCATTCCCAAGATTTATGTGAAATTAAGTAAGCTAAAAGTTTGGACGTAGAAGGACATCTCGTTTTCTACCTCCTTTTCCAATTTACATTGCTTGTTGATAATTTTCACAGGATCCAGTGGGTAGCTTTATCATAGCCAACTGTTATAAGTATAATGATGCTGGTCTGGAAAGATGAGAGTGGCATTATAGGACATGTTTGAGACTGAATTATTAAAATCCCTAGGAAGTATAATGCATGTGACTGTCATTGGTGGATATTCTCTTGCATTATATCTTTTGCTTCTCAAAACCAATTTGGAAGTAGGCACAAACAGAGATTAACATTTCCAGTTTACAGATGAGGAGACTGACATCAGAGGCAATTAAGAGACACTTACAGATAATTTAGGGAATAAATGGCACAACTAAGATAGAGACCATGCATTTCTGATAGAGATCAATTGAAAATTTCAAGCTCAATCCCAAGCAAGACCTCATACGTGCTAGACACATGATCACTGAACTGCAGATTTGCTACCAAATAAATGAATGAATAAAGACATATGTGATTTCAGACTGTTGTAAATTTTTGGTTAAGGATATGCTCTAACCCTTGTAGAATATCTTTTATGGTTGTTTATTTTTTTCTGTAGTACTGGTAGTTGAATTCAAGGCCTCAAGCTAGCTAGGCAGGCACTCTACCACTTAAGCCCTAACAACTACCCCAAGCCTTTTATGCTTTAGTTATTGTTTCTGATAAGGCTTCTCTTTTATTTTTTTTTTAACTGAGGCCAACCAAACAGAAATTCTCTTATCTATCCCTCCTCTGCCCAGCTTATTTATTGAGATGGGGAGAAACTCAATTACTTTTTGCCCAGGCTGACTTTGAACCATGACCTTTTTTTTTTTCTTTTTGGGTCCAGTCGTGGGGCCTGAACTCTGGGCCTGAGCGCTGTCCCTCAGCTCTTCAGCTCAAGGCTAGCGCTCTACCACTTGAGCCACAGCGCCACTTTTTTGCTTATGTGGTGCTGAGGAATGGAACCCAGGGCCTCAGGCATGCAAGGCAAGCACTCTACCACTGAGCCACCTTCCCAGCCCGAACCATGACCTTTCTTATTTCTACTAACCCAGTAGTTAGGATTACAGAGCCACTAGATGCTTGGACCTGGAAGGACACCAGAGCCACCACCCTTGGCCTGGATCATATTTTTAATTCTCAGCAATTTTAGTCTGGCTAAACAATAAACATTTCACTCACATCACTAAGTAATTCTTTTATTCATCAATACGTTTCTTGAATGTCAAGCCTGTACCAAATCTTGTGCTGGAGTCCTACCATACAAAGAAAAATAAGTAACTATCATCCCAGGCCTCAGAGATCTCACTGATGACTGACATTTCAGTAGTAAACATATGAGCATCTGCTTATAAAATTACATTAGCAAAATTTTACTTAGTCCCTTGTAGCAAGTAAGTGTGGTTGTATGTACTTTATTTTGAACAGATGAAGATGGAGCCTTATGACTAAATGAATTTTAATCTAAACTGTTTTCTGAAGAAGAGACATGAAATGGCTCAGCATGTGTGTGAGAGAGAATGGGGAAGAGTGAGGGAGAGAGCAAATGAGATGCTGAGAGAGAAAAAAAGAGAAAACATGAGCCTTGTGTGTGTGACCCTCAGAAAGTGGAAGATTACTAGATAAGAACTATATATAACCTAGGTAGTCCATGTGAGTTCAAAACCATGTATATATGATTATATATGATAGAGGACTAAGGTAACATAGACCAAATTTGGAGTAACTAAATTCTGTTTGCAGCTCTGATATTTGAGGATCTTTTGTAACATTTAATAAACTCTTTCTTGTTGAAAATTATATTTACCTCGTCAATATTAGGTGCTACTAGATGTTTGCTTTTTTCTTGTTTAATCCGTTCTTGGATCCTAAGTGGCTTTTATTATTTCTAGTTTATGGACTAGGGACTGAACTTTACAGAGGTCAATGACTTATTCAAAGTCATACAATGAGTACCTTGGTGGATTTGGGATTTGAATTTTGAGTTTTCAATTTTTCGCCCTCTGGCCTCAATGTTGTTTTCACTATTTGAAACCACTTTAGTTTTATTTTTCATAGAGGTCATTAAACTTACCCTCCATTAGCCAAAGCCTCTTGCCTTCCTTCAACATAACTCTTTTCTAGAATGTTCTTAATAATCCTCTGAAAAAAGATTTTACAGCCTTCTTGGGTACTGTGGCCCAGAGTCTTAATCCAGGCACTTAAGTGCCTTGGTTAACTGTAAAATGGAAAATCAAAGTCACAGCTAATTCAGGAAAAATGAGTTTGGGATGTGAATTTCCTGGGCAACTTGTCATCTAGTTTTTATTTCTTTAGCTTCATAAATTTACCCACAATGTTCCCTGAGGACTAGGAGTAATGGGGATGATGGAGAATCGCTTCCTTCTCTTCCTTTCCAAGAACCCTTTAGCCAAGTGCCACTCCTCCTCCTGTTTCCCCAGTCTTTGTGCAAAGATGGAGATGGGAGCTCTTCTTAGCCCTGAGCTCATACAAGGGCTTTCTTATCCCCTTGGCTGGACTGAATAAAGTAGGAGAAGAAATTAAATGACTACCAAGATCAGGACTAGAGAAGACTAGGCTCCTTGTAAGAGAAGTGGACCCTACACTTTAAATACCAGAGTTCATGATCATACTTTGTGGCTCATTATCTGCATTCCTCATCTGTAGATTGAGATAAAAATCTTAGTCTTATATATGAAAATTTAAGGTGAAATATACGTGTGTGTGTGTGTGTGTGGTTGTGTGTGTGTGTGTGTGTGTGTGTGTGTGTGTGTGTGCACGCATGCGCACTTGTGAAAGTACTGGACCTTGAACTCACAGTCTCACACTTACTTGACTCTTTCTCTCAAGGCTGGTACTCTACCACTTCTGCCACAGTTCTAGCTGGTTAACTGGAAATAATAGTTTCACAGACTTGGAACTGCAAGGCTGGCTTGGAACTGCTAGTCCTCAGATCTCACCCTTCTAAGTAGCTAAGATTATCAGCATGAGCCACCAGCACTTGGCTTTGAAAAGTATTTTGTGAACTCAGAGAGATTTTGTAGATTTAAAATATAGCTGTTTTTACTATTATAAACTAATGTCATACTTCAGTTATGAAACCTTGTCCTATTTCTTTCTCTAATAGTCTGAGCATGCGTGATTTAAAAGGAGGTTTTTGCTGCTTTGTAATTGTAGTAACTGTGGGCAGAGGACAGTGTACTATTGATGCATTGAGCAGGAGTGAAAGGAGAGGTGGACACATGGCAAGCAAAACAGCACCTTCAAGTCTTTCAAGTCTCCCTCCCACTCTCTCCACCCTGTATAGCCCCATAGCCCCTCCTATTTAACCAAATAAAAGTTGAAGCTTGTATAAGGTATGCATGTCTGTATCTTTCATTTTTTCCCAGCCTTCTTTGTATATGACAAGCATTTGCTGACTTGGAGACAAGCATTATTATTCTTTTCTTTGCATGAACTAACTGTGTCTCTCCTCTAGAGAGGGCAGGCTTAGACCAAAGAATCAGAGATGATCAGACCAAAGAAGTAGAGATGATCAGTGTCTAAAGTTCAGTCTCTTTTGTATGAACTGGGCGACGGAAACCCACACAAGAAAGGAAAGTGGCCAAGTTTTCAAAGAATGTCTCTGGCACCCTCAGATTGGAAAATAAGGGTTTCTGCTGTCAGGTCAGTTCCGGATGCCCCTTTTAGCTCAGGCATTCTTTGACCTCAATGATTTTGACTTTCCCTACTATATACTGGGGACAGTGGGACCAAATGTCCAGAATCTGTTTCATCATCTCTGATTTCACACGCTAGTATTTATCTTGCAGGTGCTGAGAGCTGAGGGGCTTTCTGAGCACTGACCAATATTTTTGCCTATTCCCAAGTCTGTTCCACACTGCTGGAGACTAGCTTTGTACAGGACTTTTACAGAGCACTAGGGAAACGTATGCAAAATTCTCTGGACACTGTCACTTTGCCCTATGAGACTCTAGTTTTGCAGGTTGAAGGTTTGTCAGCTGAAAATATAGGATTGGATTTCTAAGGTAGTGAATGTTTTAAGATTTGGACTTTGGTTTGTAGGTTGCAGCCCTGGCGTAATCTGTTAAGCAACTAGAGCAGTTTGGTTGTTTTAGCATGAGTAATTTGGGGCAGACAACTTTGCATGTCAGTGATTGTGAGGGGCTTGAGCAATTATTATTTGCATGAAAAGCATTTAATCACCTTGGCCAAGGCTCTCTTTTTCATGCACATTTGCCTGCTGGTAGAATCCCTAGAGAGTGTAAGCAATTTACCTGGTGTGCTCCAGATTTCAACCTTTGTGTTCAAGGAACACTTATATGTATGCGTGTGCGCATGCGCGCGCGCACACACACACACACACACACACACACACACACACACACACACACACACACTTCTCCTGGCTGTTTATATATTATTATATACCAGAATACATGTGTCTGTTATTGTGAGTCCATTTCTAAGCAGTTGTGATACAGGGCTCTAGAAATATTGTGTTATTCTGTGTGCTGTGCTAGTGGGAACATTTTTCTTCTTTTAATTCAGTGTCTCTGTATAATCATGTGCCATGCTAAGTCATTGTGTTCTGTCCCTTGACCACTTCTTCTGATCATGGATCTCTATGCTTTCTTCTATGTTTTTCTCAGTTTAGATAAATGGTTGTCTCACTGCAGACCCTCGTGCCACTGTGTCTAAGAATATAATATTTCTGGATGCTTATGTATGGATTTCTTACTTGGTCAGTATGGTCTTTATTTGTATGTCTGTACAAGTCTGTTTTGGGTGATTGTTTTTGAAATGTAGTAACCTTTCTCTGTGTTTACACTTTGATGTGTGTCTGTGTATTTTGTCATGTTAGTTCATATTTCTCAGGGCATGCATCTCTGTCTTGCTATTCTGGGCTCTTGAAGTTTGGAGCTCATTTATGCTTTCTATATATCAATTAGAGTTGACCTCCTTCACGTTTTGGGTTAACAGTGTATGTTCCTTCTTTAGTTTGACTTGGCAAAATAGAATTGTCTTTGTTTATAATCAGTTGTGTGGGTTGTCACCGAGTGTGTTGCATGTGCTCATCTGATTGTGTATCCCTTCACAAGTCTTTGTTTCTGTGACCAGATTATCTCCATGAAGCTGTGTCTATGTGTCAAATTTTACTGTTTCTGATTGTTGGTTCAAGTCTGCACATTTCATTGGCCTCCTAAGCAAGCTACCTGCTTTCAGTGGCATCTACTAGATTATTTTTCACCTTCATGCTTATCTGATTTGCTAGCTACCATGGTATAAGGGTGTTTTAGTAGTAAGGTGTGCACAAGTGTTCAGTCATGATGTCAACAGTGTCTGTTAAAATTGTACACATGGGAGGAGCCATCCCCTTCCCACAGAGGACTGAGAGGGGACAAATGGGAATGGGACATCCCCAGGTTCAAGAAGAGGCTGCCTCTGTTCTCACTGGTTAGGCCCAGGTAGAGACTGGGAAGGGGAGGAGAAGTGGGGAGCACACTTCCACTGTGCAGTCTGGAGCTCTTTTCCTGGGGCCCCCAGAGCCCAGTGTTGCCAGCTCCTCCACACCCTGAGCCTCCGGAGTCCCTGGGTCTGGGCTGCCTTAGGAGGCACAGATCCCTGATGCCACCTTCTGGCTTCACTGGGGAGGGAGACACTGGGGCCCAGCTCCCCCGATCTCCACATCATCACCCAGGCTGGCCATTGTTCGAGCCCTGGCCCCCAGGGCACCAGAAACCCCAGTTTAGCCTGGAACCCCTGACGTCAGGCATGAGAGACCCCAAGGTGAGAGATCCCGAGGGACCGGGCAGTTGTCTGGCACCCATCTCCGGGGGAAATTTTTTTTAGATTGTACACATGTTATCTTCATTAACAGGACAGTTATACATGGAAATTTACTGGGAAGTGAGTGGTATATAGATTAGGTCTTTTCATGTTAATTTCAATGTCAGTAAATGTAATCTGAATGGATAAGTAAATATCAGTAAATGTTTCTGGATGGATAAAATATCCCCTTACAAAAATTCATCATAATAATGGCAAAGAAAACATTTGTTTATACTGTGACATCTTACTTGTGTTCCTTATTACTGGGTTAGAAAGTGTTGCATTTCTGATTGTGTTTGTTCATTTGGTTGGTTTTGAAGAGTCACCACAGATGGCCTCTTAAAGGGCTTTGGAAACTTGAGGTTGACGGCACACACAGAGTACAGACACAAATGAAATATTATAGACAGTCATATTGCTTATCTGTGTGAAATCAGTCAAGGCCCAAGATCACATTCACAGGAAATGGAAAGATGAGGGTTATATAAAGAGGCCTAGCAGAGTCCCACTTTTCCTTATTTTAGGCTCCTATGTCTGTCTGAGGAAGGTGGTGGGAAGGGGACAAGGTTGAAGATGAGAGTATCTCCCTCGTTTCCTTCTGGTGAAAAGTTACCTTGTGTATGTAAGGTTTATTTTTTGTCATGGCAAGAAGAAAATTCCCATTCCCATACATGGCTCACCCTATGTCATCTTTATTACTTTATAAGATATTGAGATGAGATTGTTATATGTCACTGGGACTTTCATACAGAATTATCCACTGATATGGCTGGGATCCCTTAGGGCCAGTTCTGTACCTTTGACAGAATATCTGTCAAAGGTACTTTGTAGAGGCAGTCATAATTCTTCATTTATCTATATGGATGCAGAATTCTTCTGAGCACAATTTAACTTGGCAGTACTGAGAAGGAAGTGGTCATGAATGAAGATTAGGGTCAATGGAAACATCTAAGTCATCATAATGGAATAAATTAATTTGATATTCTTCTAAAGAACCATCTATCTAGAAATCAATTGCTTTATACTTAATAAAGAGAACAATTATTTCACGAGTACTTTGATCCACCTATAAAATTATTGCTGGGATATTTAAAATATTCAAAAATGTAAATGTAAAAATTGTTAAGTATTCTAGATATACTATTTACCTATAATTGAAATGACACCAAACGTATCTGTTTTTAGTAGGCTTTCTTAGCTTAGTTGGACTTATTGAGTGTTAAATAATGCAAATAACAAAACCAGGAAGAGTAGAGGTGAAGAACCTATTATATTTTCTAATTTAGGCATGAGGGATCTATCATATTTTATAAGTCAGGTAGTTGAGTATTTTATTATGCTGATTTAAATACAGAGGAATCTATGGTACTGGATTCCAATTAGAAGATGAGAACTTCAAAGATAATTTCCTTATCTATAGATGGTAATAACAAAACTTGTCTCAGGCACTACAAGTACTTTCATATACCAAAGATCTCACAAAGGGGATATAAGAAAAATAAAATAGAAAAGTATATTTTTCATAATGCAAAATATTTTTAGTTAAGCTACATTATATTCTGAGATTGTCTCTTGCAGCAGACCCCTGCTTTTCTGTTTTCATTAGGAAGGCATTAATCAGATCTGCTTCTGCCTCCTTGGGGGAGAAAGAGTGAGTATTGAATTATACTGTAGTTAAAATTTTTCTGAGGTGGTGTGTGTGTGTGTATGTGTGTGTGTGTGTATGTGCTTAGCATATGTGGTAGTTGTTCTGACCTCAGGTGTGTATTGACACCTTTATTTTCTTTTACAATACTTGTATGAAATAATTATATTTGGTAAGAGCCACTGGATCACACCTTTAATGCTAGCTATTCAGGAGTCTGAGATCTGAGGATTGCAGTTCAAACCCAGCCCAGACAGATGAATCCAAGAGACTCTTATCTCCAATTAACCAGAAAAGGCAGGAAGTGCAGGTATAGCTCAAATGTTAGAGCACCAGCTTTGCGTGAAAAAAAAAAAAAAAAACAGCAAGGGAGAGTGTGTGGTCCTGAGTTCAAACCTCAGTACTGGCACAGACACACATATTTTATTTTATTTTATTTTATTTTGTTTTGTTTTTTTTTTTTGTTTTTTTTTTAATTTTATTTTATTTTATTTGAGAACATACTGTACAGAGGGGTTACAATTACATGGGCAGGATAATGCATACATTTCTTACCAAGCATTGCAGCCTCCTCCTTTGTTTACCCTTCACCTCCCTTCCCACCCTCCCCCCTCCCCCCCACCCAATCATACCCCCCCACCCCCCCCCACTCCGACATTGTAAAGCTGGTTTTGACATGACATTTTGTACTTCTCATTGTTGCAACAGGTCCACCTGAATGCTTAAACGACTTGTTTGTCCCCGTCTCCTCCACATGTTATACTGATATCAAATATAGTGAAAGCGGGGGTTACACTGTGGGGGAGGGACATACAAAGCAACAAAGAAATAATCTTATGAATTCATTAGAAACACATGCATGAAAGAAACAAAAACATTAAAATACATATTTGAGGGTTCGTTTTCCTAACATCACATTCTCTGACTTTTTCCGCTTGACTCATACCTATACTAGATATTGCAAATAAGGGAAACCATGGGACCTATGTTTCTTTGGGCCTGGCTTACTTCACTTAATATAATTTTTTCCAAGCCTTTCCATTTCCTAACAAATGGGGCAATGTCATTCTTTCTGATGGAGGCATAGAATTCCATTGTGTATATATACCACATTTTCTTGACCTATTCATCTACTGAGGTGCATTTATTTGGGTTGGTTCCATATCTTAGCTATGGTAAATAATGCTGCAATAAACATAGTTGTGCTGGTAGCTTTAGTGTGGTCTTTTTTGTAAACATTAGGGTAAATGCCCAAAAGTGGGATTGCTGGGTCATAGGGGAGTTCTATGTGAAGTCTTTTGAGGAACCTCCATACTGCTTTCCAAAGTGGTTGAACAAGTTTACATTCCCACCAACAATGAAGTAAGGTTCCTTTCTGTCCACATCCCCTCCAGCATCTGTTGTTGTTAGAGTTCTTGATTTTTGCTGTTCTAACTGGAGTGAGGTGATATCTCAATGTTGTTTTGATTTGCATTTCTTTTATGGCTAGGGATGTTGAACATTTCTTCATGAGACACACATATTTTATTACTATAGTATTTCTAATATTTTCCAAGTGGAGGTCTTAGGTGTTGTCCTATTTATAGATAAAAAGTTAGATTTAAAAATACAAGTATACCGAAAGAAAAGACAGCCTTTTGCACATTATTGTGATTTCCTATGATTTTCTGTTTTCCTGTTTTGGTGGTGTTTCACACAGGTCTAAAATCTAGATAATTATTCTGCAAGGTAAAGTCTTGTGAAATGAAAGTAATACAACCAGTCTATTATCACTTTTTAGCTAGGAAGTTGCTGTGTATTTGTCTAGCTTAATATCCTAATCAAAGATACCTAAATACCCAAGTCAGCATTCTAAAACTTGTTCATTTGTACTCTAAGTGCTTTCCAAGATCACCCTCAACGGTTTTTTAATGGCTAGACTATTTATGTTCATTCAAAATGTTCTGATATTTTGATCCTCCCAACAACTCTACGAGATTGGTAGCAATCTTTAGCCTCAACTTAGAGATATCAATTTATTTAGACTCCTGTCACTGGAGTATGATCAAGTGAAGATTTGAATCTAGTATATGTTTGTCTCCCTAAAGACATTTGCTTTTTGAGTATATGCAAATCTCCTTAGTCTACTACCTACAACCATTCTACAACTCAGAAATTGGAAGGTCATTCAGATCAACTATCTACACTTTGAGAGAGCCATTAGCAATGCTCAAGTAAAAGGAAAGCAAACAAATCCAACTGAAATACTTCAACTAAATTACTTCAGAAAGTACTCAGAAAATGTTTAACCTTAGATAATCTGGCTTTGCGATGGAAAGAAGGTGTAACATGGAGGAAGCAGTTCTTCCCTGGAATGGTATTTATTATATTCTTCTGACTTTGAAGCCAGCTGTCATATTTGTTCTGAATGCCCCCATAACATTTCTGAGTTGGGGAATCGCAAATTTGGCACAAATAGATTGATTTTCTAAGGTATTATCTAAAAGGCTACGCTAACTGACATTTTTTTTATTCATTTGTTGTGTCAGTACTGGGGCTTGAGCTCAAGGCTTCAAACTGTCATGTAGTTTTTTTACTCTCAAAGCTGGTGTTCTACCACCTGAGCCACAGATTCACTAATAATTTTTTGCTGGTTAGTTGGAAATAAGAATCTCACAGACTTTTATTCCTCGGGCTGGCTTTGGACTGGGATCCTCAGATCTCTTCCTCCTGAGTGGCTAGGATTATAGGCCAGAGTGGCTTCAAAACATGATCCTCAGATCTCGTCCTCCTGAGTAGCAAGGATTATAGGCATGAGCTACCAGCGCCTCTGACTTACTTTTTAAAGTCTTGTTCAGGCTACATATCTGTGACATTTCTCAGGAGCTCTGATCCAAAGCTTTGATTGAGGCTCCTGCCTCAGCCCGCTTTCACTTACAGTTTGAGGATGGTGTGAACTCCTGTCATTATATACAAGATCTTTTGAGGATCCTTTGGTACTTTCCTAGAGTCACACAGGTAAGTATTATCAGAGTGCATATCATGCTTCAGTTTGTAGAACGTATGGCTTTATACCAAACATTGAAATTGTAAAAAAAAAAAAAGTTTTAAATATAAATTTTAAAAATAAAAATTATAATTTCTGGCTAGTAAAATAAATTCACAACTAATTTTTAAAAGTTTATTTCACCATCCTTTCAGCAGTAGTTACTTCACGAATAGTTAGCATTGCTGTGGCTCTTCAACCTATCCCAAATCTACTCTTTGGCTCCAGTTTTTCTCCATTTGTGAGACAAGAATGGGTATAGAGAAGACAGGAGTTGAGGATCTCTAAGCCCCTTTCCTGCACATGAGGACAAGTATTGGCTTTACATAGGTGTCTGCACCTATACAAAGCCTGTGGGACACTACCCATGCAGAGTAGTTTGACAAAATTCTAATGACTAAGTGTATTTCTTTTTGACATATCTTCTAGAAGGTGATGAGTCCCAGCTTTTTTGTCAGAGTTGGAGTTGGCTATCATTCACCTTCTCCATCCACCCTTTCAAACAGTAGAGGTATTTTTATAGTTTCCCCTGAGTCCTGAAAATGCCCATTGTCAAAATGGAAGTATACTCAAGTATCCCAGTATCTTATTGGGCTAGTTTGAATGTTCACATGCTCTGTGCTCAGAGTTTTGGCTCAGGCCTGCTCCTTAACTTGTTGAAGACACTTGTGTCATTCAGCCATGGAGCCTATGACTACTATCATGTCTTACTCTGTTGCCTCTCAGATTTCATTAAGTAATTTTGCAGCCTAAGCCTAGTCTGACATACCCAGAACTCTGGCAGTAGTGTTGAATTAAAGAGCACTGAGCCTAATGTCGTGATTCTCACTGATTTTTCAATAGCCTTTAGAAGACAAATTCTAGCTGGGCATCTGTGGCTCCTGCCTGTAATCCTAGCTACTCAGGTGGCTTAGACTTAAAGAATCATGGTTTGAAGCAAATCCAGGCAAGAAAGTTTGTGAGGCTCTTATCTCCAAATAACCAGCCAAAACTCAGATGTGCAGCCATAGCTCAAGTGGTAGAGCACCACCCTTGAGCTAGAAAGCTAAGAGAAAGCACCTGGGCCCTGAGTTCAAGCTGTAATACTGACACACACAAAGAAAGGCAAAATGTAGAGAAATTCTACGATTAATCCAAGCAAAGGAAGAGAGGTCAATAGGACATCCTTCATATAGGTATGACAACTTCTGACCACTGGCATTAGGAAAGATAACACTTTTTAATCTAAAAATTATGGATGGCACATAGGATCTCTGCTGATTGCATTCATGTGGTTCTTATAGTAATTAAGCCTGCTTTCAAATGCTTTGAAGGTATCAAGTATAAGACAGTTCTGATGTGGGTGGGAGGATTAGGCCAGGAATGAATAGATTTCATAAGTTCCATAAAGAAAATAGTAGCTTGTAGATGGAGATAATGTGGAGATAGTGAAATCCTATGTGTAATTTATTTGTTATAAAGCTGAGGAAATGAGAAAATGAAGCTGGACAATTTTTCCATTGAAACCTTTAAAGAGTCCAAAAAGCTTTAAAAATCTTTAATGATGATTGCTTGTGGGTATGTGTGCTCTTGCTCCCACAATTTTAGAAGTCAGAGAGTTTTCTACTGTAAAATATGGAGAACACATAGAAATAATTGTAGGTAGCTTAGGTTTACATGTGGTGGGAACTTTAGCAATTGGAATTATCTGTCACAATTTGTCAGATACCCCAAACTTCGTGGGCTAATAAATTAAATAATATTAATATAAATATTGTAAGTAGTGGTGGGATGTCTTTGGTTATTTATTTGTTCATGTGTATGCCTTGCTGTTTGTTTTCTGCTTGCTTGGGACCAAACCCAGCACCTCATGCATACTAAGTAAGTATTTAACCACCATACTATACCTCCAGCCTCACAGTAGAGCTTGTGGCCAGGCTAATACTAAAGCAGGAAATTAAGGACTTTGAAAGATGCAGACCTTAAGTGCTATACTGAGACACTGCTAATGGTTATAAAATTAATCTGAAGAAAAACAACTCACCTTTCCCTTCCTTGTTAGTCAAACTGAAAAGCATCTCAAAACTATCTAATTTGCCAAGCTCTTGGCTTGCTAATAACTTCAAAAGACCTTTCCTTTACCTCCCATATTTGAGATGTCCATTTGGGGTGGGTTTTATTCCTAGCTAGAGTATTTTATTGTCGTTTGCATAGGAAACAGGCATAGTCATTATTTTTAGTAGGAGTTATATCCATTTTCCTGGAGATTTTTGGTAGTACGAGTGGAGAAGAAAGCTAGGCACAATGACTCACACCAGTAATCCTACCTACTTGGGAAACAGATCTGAGAATCATGGTTCAAAGCTAGCCCAGGTAGACAAATTCAAGAGACTCTTATCCTCGATTAACCAGCAATATGCCAAAAGTGGCGCTGTGGACTCAAGTTCTAGAGCACCAGACTTGAGTGAAAAATCTTATGGACAGTGCCCAGGCACTGAGTTCAAGCCTCTGTATGGGCACATGTAAAAACAAACTGATAAAACACAATGGAGAATACAACCAGGCCCTACAAAGTTCCATCATCTAGCTGTGAAATATAATTTGTAACTGATTAGCACCTAGCTTTTCTTTGGCAATGGGGAAGGAGGAACTATGCATAGACAGCATGACCAGGGGATTTTGCTCATGATTTTGATTATGAATTGGTGTCTTGGGAGTTACAGCTTACACTTAATGAAAATTTTCTTTGAAAAGAAAACCATAGAAGGGGGAAAAATGAACAAGGAATGAATCTCCTCTTGAATATACTTTTCCAAGGATAAACATCTTGTCTCAGTCTCTGAATTCTTGTTTTCAGCAAGATGTCCACAAGCAGGAGAGATTTTATTTCTCAGAGTTTGGTCTTTGGAGCTGATGTGCTGAAAGCTGATAGAGAGAGTTCCACACATGCAAATATGTCAAAGGAGTTAGGCTCATGGTGGTGACAGTTCTTCCTCTGTGCTGATTTCCTCCTTATTCATCCTGACTGAATAGCCCTTACTTTCTTTCATATTTTTCTTCTCTCTCTGGGAGTAAATATTGGTGATCATTTTCATATGAGCATATTGTCTTTTTATAGTTTAATTGGTAGCAAATTTGCATACCATAAAGCTAACCCATTTAAAATGCACTATTCAGTGCTTCTTTAATATATTAATAGAAAACCATTACCAAAGTCAAATTGAGAACATTTTTATTACCCCAGAGAAGAAACCTTTTACCCATTAGCAGATACTCCATGTCCTTCCCCTTGCTCCAATTCCTCCAGCCCTAGGTAATCATTAATCTACATGTTGTCTTGACATATCTGCCTGCTCTGAACATTTCATATAGAAGAAATAATGCAAGATGTTGTCTTTTGCATCTGGCTTCTTTCAATAAACATAATATTGCCAAGATTCGTACATTTCATAGCAGGTATTAATAATTCATTTTTTCTTTATGGCTGAATGCTATACCATTTCCTGAATGTAACACATTTGATTTTCTATTCATCAGTTGGTGGCATTGGATTGTTTGCACTTTTTGCTATTAGAAATAATGCTTCTGTGAGCACTTGCATGCAATTTTTTTGTGTGTGAACACTTGTTTGTGTATATTTGGGTGTATTTCTAGGAAAATAATAGTTGGTCAGTGGTAAGATAACATTTTATCTTTTGACGAGCTGCCCAATATTTGTAAAGTAGTTGAATTATGTATATTCTCAAGAACAGTATATGAGAGCTTCAGTTTCTCCACATCCTCAACATTTTTAAGTGTTTAATAGTAGCTACCCTAGTGGATGGGAAGTGGGAGCTCATTGTGCTCTTGGTTTGTAATTCCCTGTGAGTAATAGTGATGATCACATTCTTACATATTTGTGGGTTGCTTGATCCTTGATCAATTCCAATTGAGCTTTTTGATAATTCAATTGGAAGATTAAGAAAATGTTTTGTGTAGTACTGGGGCTCAAACTCAGGGCCTTACGTTTACTTCGCTTTTGTGCTCAATCTTGATTCTCTACTACTTGTCTCCTTTGTGCAACAATTAGCAAATATATTACATCCCTATATGATATAAATCAAACTATATTTTAGTTGTGTGAATAGTTTTATATAACCATTTGTTAAATCACTTAAGTGAAGCAAAAAGGAAATATATACATTTATATTTTATAACTACAGTTATCTTTGCTAGTGCTGTCTTTATTTTTTGTGTATGTATATGTATATTTCAATGAAAATCTAGGGTCACTTGCTCTCAGCCTGATCAACTGAACATCTTGACCTCCAATTCCCACTTTTTACTTACCTGGAATGTCATAATTTCCCTATTTATTTATATTTGGTGCAGTACTGAGGTTTAAACTCAGGGCCTGGGCTCAGTCCCTGAAAATTTTTGCTCAATGCTAGTGCTCTATCACTTGAGTCACAATTTACTTATGGCTTTTTACTGTTAAATGGAGATAAGATTCTTTTTTTTTTCACTTTCTTATTTTTTATTGTGAAAACACTGTACAGAGGGGTTAAAATTACATGGGCAAAGTAATGAGTACATTTCTTATCAAGCATTGTTGCCTCCTCCTCTATTTCCCCTTCCCATCCCTTCCCATCACCCCCTCTCGCCTGCCTCCCCCCCTCCCCCACCTCCGTGCCAAAGTTGTAAACTTCATTTTTCAACATAACCTCTTGTACATCTCATTGTTGCAATGGGTCCATCTGTATCCCTATTTAAACAATTTGTTTTTTCCTTTCCCCTCCCCAAATTATACCAACATCAAATACAGTGAAAACGGGTTATACCATGGGGGAGGGACATACAAAGCAACAAAAAAAATCATCTTATAAATATGTTAGAAACAATTGCAAGAAAGAAAAACCATTTGAATCCTTATCTTGGGGTTAATTTCACCTAGCATCAACTTATCTGACCATTTCTGCTGGTCTCAGACATATACTAGTTATTTCAAATAAGGAAAACCATGGGACCTATGTTTCTTTAGACCTGACTTACTTCACTTAATATAATTTTTTCCAAGTCTTTTCATTTCCTAACAAATGGGGCAATGCCATTCTTTCTGATAGAGGCATAGAATTCCATTGTGCATATATACCACATTTTCTTGATACATTCATCTACTGAGGGGCATCTGGGTTGGTGAAGAGGAAAGAAGGATGGCCAATAGACACATGAAGAAATGCTCAACCTCTAGCCACAGAAGAAATGCAAATCAAAATAACACTGAGATACCACCTCAACCCAGTTAGAATGGCTATAATCAAGAACTCTAATAACAACAGATGCTGGAGGGGATGTGGACATAAGGGAACCTTACTGCATTGTTGGTGGGAGTGTAAACTTGTTCAACCACTTGGAAAGTAGTATGGAGGTTCCTCAAAAGACTCCACATAGAGCTCCCCTATGTTCCAGCAATCCCACTTTTGGGCATTTACCCAGATGATCACAAACAAGACCATAATAAAGCTACCAGCACAACTATGTTTATTGCAGCATTATTTACCATAACTAAGATATGGAGATAAGATTCTTACAGTTAGTCACTGGTGACTCATGCTTGTAATCCTAGCTACTGAGGAAGCTGAGATCTGAGGATTGTGGTTCAAAGCCAGCCCAAGCAGGAAGGACCATGAGACTCTTATCTCCAATAAACCACCAGAAAACTGGAAGTGGTGTTGTGGCTCAAGTGGTAGAGCACTAGCCTTGAGCTGAAGAGCTGAGGGACAGTGCCCAGGCCCAGAGTTCAAGCCTCATGACCAACCCCCCAAAAAATAGATTCTTAAAGATTTTCCTACCCTGCCTGGCTTTGAACCACAATCCTCAGATCTCAGCCTCCTGAGTAGCTAAGATTACAGGCATGATCCACCAGCAGGTAGCTTAAATTTATATTGGATATGTTTATCATTTTAAGGGTGATGCTTTCAAGTAATGTATGATTGAAGAGACATTGTATGGCTCTAGTGGTGTTAAATATTTTAGTTGTATTTGCCACTTTGCCAGGTATTAATGCTGGCAGAATTAGAGTGATCTTACCTTGTCTGCTAAGAATGTCGCCTAGATACAAAATCTGCCAAAAAAGAATTAAAAATTGAACATTGAGGCCTCATCTCCACCCTTGTATAAGACTAGGAGAATTTTATTTTAAAGGTTTGTACCTTTTTTTTTTTTTTAACTCTGACTAGCTTGCATTTGAGACCCTTTTTTCTCTTTTTGCCTTGAGGAAAAGTGAAGATGTTTTATTGAAATTGGCATATTCATGTTGGTCTGTGTGATGGCTCATTTGGCTAAAGAAATCTCATTTCTTCGTCTCTGGGATGCTTCAAGGACCAACAAGACTGATCCTACATGTATTTACATTAAGTGTGGCCTCTGTGTATTTCTGGGTGATACAATAGGCTGAAAATTGCAGGAGTTTTTATATGTAAAAAAAATAACTAACTGCCAGGTGCAAGTGGCTCAGGCCAGTAATTCTAGCTACTCAAGAGGCTGAGATCTGAGGATTGCAGTTCAAAGCCAGGCTAGGCAGGAAAGTCTGTAAGACTGTTCATTTTCAATAAAATACACACAAACAGCTGGAAATGGACTTGTGGCTCATGTGGTAGTACACAAAGGATTGTGAAAAAAAATAAGCCCAGGCCCTGTGTTCAAGCCCTAACACAAAAGAAAACATAAAACAAAAACCCTAACATGTGAAGTCATTGGACCCTATGTCAGAAGAAAATAGATTTTACAATTACACAGATTTCCATTTTAAGTATTGCTTTTGCTCTTGCCTAGTTGTGTTCTTGTACTGGTTATTTTGCTTCTCTAGATCCTCATTTCTTTGCTGGTGAAGTAATATAAAGACTTACCTAAAATTCTTGTGAGGACAAACTGAAATAATGGTCAAGTGCTTGGCACCTAATAAATGCTCAACAAACTAGTTTCTATTTTGTGTTTGAGGATAGGCACAAGTAGGCTTTGAATTGGCACTAATGATGCATTTGCTTCTGGAGTAGTATTAGAGAGAACACAAATCGAATAGACTAGGAAAATAAAAGCCACTATTTCTTTTCTGTCTTTTCTAGGCATTAATGCTTAGTAATTATTGATAGTTTTTCTCTTTTTTGAAACAACTATGACCCAATAGAATGTTATTATAAATAATATTCTTTTGTACTGTTTTATTATTTAGAAGAGTTTATAATATCCTTCATTTCACTGTCCGCTAAAGCAATTCTTCTTTTCAGGTGTAATAACTAAGGTCCAATGATGTTTTTAATAATGTGTCTAAATTCACACAGTAGTTCACTGACAAGTCTGACCAAGAATCAAGACTTATTTTTACCTATTGTATTAGTCATAATGAAAATATATTCCTTTGCCAACTTTTTATGTAGAATGTCTTCATCCTCCTCCTTCTTTTCTTTCTTTTTTGGAGACTAGGTCTTGTGTCAAATTGCCCTAGTTGGCCTCGAGCTCATGATCCTCCTAGCTTCATCCTCTTGAATAGCTGGGTTTACAGGTCTGCCCCACTCTACCTGGTACAAGAAGGTCCTCTTAGAGTGTAAATCCAACGTTTTCCTTACATCAGTGTTTGTTAGTGTGTCTTCATCATCTATTATAATACACCTGCTGGCTTTGGAGAGTACTCTTTCTTTCAGAACTGCATAACACTAGGTAAGCAGCCACCAATCACTTTCAGGGCTAGTTGACTTTCTATTGCAGCTATTTACAAGCTACTTTGTATTATATAAAAGCACCACTTCAGAAGAGTGTTGTGAGGTCAAAATAAGCACTTTGGGATGAGATAAGGGCTGAGTGCAAGGACTGAAAAGGTAGCAAATGATTCTTTTGCATTATTTTCATTAATGTCAAGAAAGCAGTCCAATGTCAAAGAATCTGTTATAGATTTCCATCATGAAGCTCATAAATCTGCAATTCCATGTCATCCTAGGCACATGAAGAAAATTTTATGAGCTTCAGGTTTCTATGCACATGGAGACTTATGAAATAGCCATTCAAACTCTCTAGTTTTCAGTTTAACTCTTCTACCTCAAGCTGCTTTTGTTATTTTTCCCTGTTATCAAACTTGGTTTATTTTCTTTGAAATACTTATTCCAATTTGTCATTATAAGTATGTTTATTCATTTATTACCCAATTCCCCACTAACGTGTCAGCCTTATGAGGGCAGAAGACCATGATTATTTGGTTACTGCTGTATGTATTCCCAACACTATTCGGGCACTTTGGAACATAGAGGATACTCAGTAAATCTTTTGGAATGAATCAATCTTATAAGAGAGTTGATATTTTTTTGTACTAGTACTGAGACATGAATTCAGAGCCTCACACTCCTGCTTGGCTTTTTCACTCACAGTGGGAGCTCTACGATTTGAGTCACAATGCCACTTCTGCATTTTTGTTGGTTCATTGGATTCATTGGAGATAAGAGTTTAATGGACTTTTCTGCCTAGGCTATCTATCTTTGAACCCAGAACATTAATTTCTCAGCCCTCTGGGTAGCTTGGATTGCAGGAATGAGTCACTGGTGCTTGGCAAAGAATAGATAATTTAATCTCTGACTTGAACAAATCTAAGCCAGGGGTGCTCAACATTAGTTGTTCTTGAGAGTCCTTAATGGAGTTGGAAAACAATGCCAAGACTGTCCTACTCTTTTCTTTTATAATCCTAAGGTCTAGATTCCAACATGTATATTTTTTAAAGGTGCTGTAACTGATTTTGTTGCATATCTAGGGTTAAGAGCTCCTGATTAAACGCTGTGAAACCAACTTACTTCCTGGATGGCTTTAAACAAATCACTTCCCTCCACTTCTTCCAATTCCCTCAAATGTAAAATGTGAATGGCAGTACTGCCAGTATGGCTTGGTTTGTTACAGGAACTATCATAGATCCAAATAAACAAAATGTTTGGCATATACCAAGTAATCACTGCTAGCAGTAGTCAGATCAACCAGAATCAATCCTCATCCTGTTCTCTGCCCTTCCTCTCCACGGTTGCCTCTCTTCTCTTCTCACCTCTTCTCTTTCGCAATTGTGAAATTAGTATGGTTCAACAGCAAACTAATTCACATTGCTAAGGTTTCTTATGGAACATCAACCAAATTTCCTTCAAGAGGCTTTCAAATATCTCTTCTACAGTGTGAGCTTTTAAGAAGCATTACTCATTGTATGAAATTTGAAGAGTATTATTCAGCCATAAAGAAGAATAAAATTATGTGATCTGCCAGAAAATGGATAGCACTGGAGATGATCATTTTAAAAGACATAGGATAGACTGAGAAGGATTCTTGTATATGTGGCATCTAGGGCAAAAAAACCTGTAGGCAAATAAACAAATGGAGTGTAAAAGAAGGAGACTGTGGGTAAAAGTCAGCAGGAGAGATTAGGGTGAAAGGAGAGGGTGAAGGGGGGATTAATATTATTGAAGTACTACATATGTATATATGAAATATGATACTGAATTTCAATAGAAAAATTGTTTTGAAAAGTGGGAAAGAGGCAAGAAGGACTAATAGAAGAGGTAATTTTCTTTTTGTGCCAGTCTTAGAGTTTTTGAATTCAGGGCTTTTTTACTCAAGGCTAATGCTCTACCATTTGAGCCACAGCTCCGCCTTTTTTGGTGGATAATTGGAGATAAAAGTCTTAGGGATTTTCCTGCCCAGGGTGGCTTTGAACCATGATCCTCAGATTTCAAGCTCCTGAGTAGCTAGGATTATAGGCATGAGCCCCTGGCACTGACTAGAAAGGTTGATTTTTATCAAAGTACATTTAAGGAAAAAATATAGTGAAACACCTTGGTAAAATTAGTATATACTAATTAAAGAAGACATTTCAGGTCTTGTGATGTGGCTCCAGAGGTAGAAAACTTGCCTAGCCAGCTTGAGGCCCTGAATTTAATCCCTAGTAACACACACACACACACACACACACATACACACACACACACACACACACACACACACACACACAATTTCAATGTAGAAAAAAATCATGACTGAATATTCATAAAATTGTGAGTAGAAAATGTAACATTATGCAACGCCTATATAATTATATCATTTTCAATTCTTGTTTCCACCACATGACTCAATCCTGGTACTCTCTTTGTAGGAAAAGGATTGTTGCTATTTTCATTCATGTACCAGAACACATAATAATGACCCTAGCTATGATTATTGAGTACATATGTACCAGCTATTGTGCTAGACATTTTGAAGTAATCCTCATAATAAATCTTCGCTTAGTTACAAATCAAGAAAATAGCTAAAGAGATTAGTTTGCATAGCCAATGGATAGCTAAGCCAAGATAGGGCTAGGGGTGGGATGGGGATGAGAAAAACAAAGCAGCCTACAACAGAAGTAATAGAGATGATTTGTTAGAGGTAATTTTACAGGACTCCAGAAAAGAAGGAAGTGCAAATAGATTTCCCAGCTACTGAAGCAAGTGTTGGCAGTATTTGTCCTACTAGGCTTAACCCCTTTGCTACCTCAGATCTTCATGTGATTTGTTGAAAGATCTCTCAAACATGGGAATACGTTTCCAGAGCTGTTATTTAAATGTTTGTAAGGTCAGGTTCAGTTACAGTTTACTTTCCCTATAGCATTTTACTTTCTTTAGAATATTTTAGGATCAAGTCAGTTTTGAGAGCTCTAGTAAAATTAATTTAATTAATTTATCTATGAAGTTTTTGGCTGTGCAAATGTGACGGATTCTTTGAAGGAAAAGTTCAACGTATTCTCAATTCAGGAATCAAGTCTCCTCGTCTTTGTTATTGCTCTTTTTGGCCAATGGCCACAGCAACACCACATAGCACTCTTTTGTTCTAATGTTATCTCTTCATCACATTGATTAGGAGACCTGGCATCCCCAAGAGAGCCCTAGGAAAGGACTCTGGCTGTTGATTATCAGCAAGGATCAGGTGATATTTTCTCCACAGGAAAATGCTGTTTAACATGTGTCAGTTTTGGCAAAGTAAATCTTTTGGATTCAACAAGAAGAATTGCCTTTGACCTCAGCTGTATGTATAGCAATCTTCTTGCCTCAGCCCTGAGTGCTAGGATTGCAGATGTACATCACAAGGCTTGGTTTTATATTAGCTTTTATTCTAAGAAATTAAATTCATTTGATCAAGAATAAAGGCCAAGGATCTGTATTTTAAAGTTGTACTTAACTAGTGGGACATGGTGGTACCTGTCAGTAATCCCAGCATTAAGGAGGCTGAAGTAACAAGATTACAAATTTGAGACTAGCCTGGACTATATAATTAGAAGCTGTTTCAAAAAATATTCACAGTGATCATCTTCAGAATTCAAATATTTTCAGGATGAGCAGAGTATTGATTTCTTTAATATGCTATCCTATGTTGCTTCAATGCTGTGTTAGTATATATTATCCTGATATTTAGAAAAAAAGCAAAGGTAAACTTATTTATATTTTGAAAAGATAGCAGTGAGAATTCATCTGAAACATCTACTACATCTTCTTTGATCCATAATATGCACCTTATAGTCACATCATCTGCTCTTATTGACCATAATGAATCATTGTCCTAAAACTCATGAAAGAAGCAAAATGTACTCAAGTGATTTTAATATACAGCTAAAGTTGAAAACCTATGACCAAATGTGTCCACCCCACATCCACACAATATTCCCAAAGATATTATTTAAGCTTGATCTTGAAAAAAAATTAGAAAAGATGGAGACAGAGCTGGGAGTGTAGCTCAACATGTACAAGACCATGGATTTAGTTGCCAGCACTAATGAAAAAATAAACAAAGTAAACCAAACAAAAAATGTGAGCATAAATTGAAACTTTCCATATGAAAAAAATGTCTGTAAGGAAAACTTTCATAAACATGACAGCAGGTTGACTTTGAATTTTTTCTAATAAGAGAAATGACACCTTTACCTTCAGTTATTGTAAATAGGAGTACCACACATACACAAGGGAAGTAAAAAAGTGGTACTCATCAACTTTGAATACCTTTATATAAAACTTTTGATATACCTCTCTGCTTACAAAGAAATTCCTTAATGACAAGGGTGGTTTTATTTATGAACCATAGGCCACTGTGAAATCTGTATTCCAAGAGACAGTTTGTGAAAAGTAAGTAAATTAGTTATTTCTTCATTCATTTTTTCTCTGTACCAGGTGCCTCCAGAAGAACCATAGTCTGCCCTGTTTCATTTTGACTTAGAAAAATTCCCAACCTTCTCAAGTGGTACTCCTTAATAAGTCAGTGATATCCAGGTTTGTTGCAAAAGTCAAGTATATGTAGAAAGAAAATGGTACTAGCTCAAGAATTCTTTGATATTTGTTATTAACATTACCATGGATCTGCATGACTGTGTGAGTCCCTGATGTTTTCCTTGTTGATAGATGAATCTGTATTTTTGTTACTAGAATGATTTGGGAGGTAAATGTCTACTATGCATTAAGATACTAGGTTTGAATATTGTTTGACTCGGGTTGATCTGATAACCATTTTGATTATCATTTATATATATATATGTATAATATGGCAACCATAATATATGTTATACAAGTGTAGTATACATCCTATACACTATATATGATATATTATATATAGTATATATGGCCATATATACTACACTATAGTATATATATATGTTTATATATATTATAATAGACTATATATTATACTATAATAGTCATCTGGAGGTTAGAGTGTGAATGGCATTATTTTCTGGTTCTTAGCCAATTTTATGACATGGGTCTCATTGGATTCACCTAGTGAGAACTTACCTCTTGTGTTAAAAATACAAGAACTGATAACAAAATAGCTTTATTATGGGTCTCAGAATTTTTTTCTTATTCAATATCAGCCTTATTAACAATAACAGTAAGTAATAAGGATTGAGTTTTGTGGGTGGGAAAAGTCAAATGGATCATATTGTAATATAACTGGCTAAATACTATCAATTACCTGAACTATATCCATCACTTGGCAAATACATGAGGAATATTACTGTGATTCAAATGATTGGTCTGGTCTTTTTACTGTCCTTGTAAAGTGTATCTTTATCTAAGAAGTCTGAGATTAAAATACTTAGCGTACTGAGATTACAGTATAGTAGTGAAGCCAGGGAATTCAAGGTTTTGAGTCATGCCTGAGACCTCTCATTCCCTCTTTTCTGTGTGATGGTAGACTATTCCTGGCACCAGTAAACAGCTTTAGAAATAACATGCTAGAATCGGGGACGTGTTTGTATATGGGAGAGAGTGTGTGAATGGGCCAAGGTAACTCATGGTAGCAACAAGCCCATGCTGTAGCCAGTGAGCTTTGCTGCACCCACATCACAGAATCACCACCATTAGTATATTGGCTCTATAATTCTATGTAATCACTTGTCTTCTGTAAAAAATAAGAAACAGGACAAAAACTAGAAAGTTAGTGAAAGACATCCTTGTTAAGCATACTGCTTCCCATATCTCCATACCATTTCTCTTGTCCCATTCTTGTAAAGTTTTCCTTGTTGTCACCTGACTATGATTCATATTATATTCTAGGTGGTTGTCCCAAAGGTATTTGTATTTTAATGCAGTCGCACATCACTTGAAGACGAGTATATGCTGTTAGCACTACACTGTTATGTTCTTTGGGCATTTTGCAAACTAAGATGACTACAATCTTGTAAGACCATCATCACATAAATACAGCTGCTGATTGCCTGAAATATCATGGTTCTGTGCATAACTGTAGAAGATTCCTGACTGATGTAGAAAACCTTCAAAATCCAAAGGCATGAATTATTTAGGATGGAATTAAAAGAATCAGCAAATGTGTGAGAATAGATATTTTGAGGAAGGATAATCTCCCATATGCATCTGAAACTATGGTTGGAAATGATAACCTCTTTTTCCAACCTTATAGAATTACATTGTATGTCACTTCCTCTCCTTCATTACACACATACACACACACGTGCACAGACACACACGTGTGCGCACACACACTGTACTTTACTCACTTAAAATTGTTGTATTTCATGTCTCCATGGCTTTGCATGTTCTGTTCTTTTTGCTGAGATTTTCTTCTGTTTGCCCTGAAAAAGTCATAATTCAGATGAAACCTACCATAGCTTTACTTTGTCTATAAATCCTTTACTACCCTTTCCTCTGTAGTGATTTTGGACCTGTCTTGCTGATGTATTTCTAAGAGGGAAGGAAATGTCTTCTGTCTCTCAAGATCTCACAACCCTGGTATTAGTAGGTATTTGTCAGTATTAGAAGGTTGAGTATATGATGTGATGAATGATGTTCAACTTTCCAGGCTTCCAGTTGTCTCTGTTAAAAAAAAGGTACAGGAAAATCGCCTAATTTTGGATGAGAGTTGAAGATAGGTGCAAAGACCATTTATTATTGAGGCAGTTTGGATATATGTATTTTTTCTATTAAAAATTTGGGGTAAAATGGTTTCCTACAGAGTTAAAATCTACTACAGAAATAGTTGTCATAGAATAGATTCCAGCTATATTACTCCTCTTTAAAGACAGGGTTAAAAATGACACTCTTTGGTTTGACACCAGTGAGTGGCTCATGCCTGTAATCCCAGCTGCTCAAGATACTGAGATCTCAGGATCGTAGTTTGAAGCCAAGGAGAATGAGAGGTAGAAAACTTTGGTAGAATCTTATCTCCAGTTTACCAGCAAAGAGGAGCTGTGGCTCAAGTGGTAGAGCATGAGCTTTGAGCAAAAAAAAGCTAAGTGCCAGTGTCCAGGCCCTGAGCTCAAGATCCAATACTGGCTCATGCAAAACAAACAACACTCCCTATTTTTTACCTTGTTAAAAAGGTGGGGACTTACCACTGTCAATTTCAGTGTGCTTGTTAATTTCCTAAGCTTCCTGGTGAGAATATTCATTGGATTTTATAATAATTTCATTTTCTGATAACCCTGTCACTTATCAAAACAACTCTGTTAAATAGACATTCTCATTTTTTTGAAGAGAGAACTGAGGCTCACCTAGGTAACATTATTTATTGAAGATATATAGCTCATTGTAAGTAATATAGCTAGAAATATTAGTGAGGCAGGAATCAAACACAGATCTCAAGTCCCAAACTGTGGCTCTGTTTCCTGGAACACTGAATCAGCAAGTAGACAGTCAAATCAGTGGAGGATGGGATGCCAAGTGAGATGCTTGCTTAAATGAGTGCATCCTTACCAGAAAGCAGCCAAATTCATGCTGGGTAAGTATTCAGTTATGTTACTTTCATTTATTTGGCTACCTATATGCTTTCCAGGGGGAAGGCAAGCTAAGGCAAGTAAAGACAAATAGATGTAAAGTTTGAATGTTTTCCTTCAGAGCTGCTGTTGTTTGAAAAAAAAATACACTTCTTAGTGCTCAAAATTTTTCTCCAATACTGCACCTACATGGATGGATATTTTCCAGAGAACCATTGAAAATATCTGCGGGTTCTCGGACATTTTCTGATTGGAATATACTTCTTGAATATCATCACTGCCTTTGAATGATTAGGGAACTCTAACAGAAGGCTATAAGGAAGACTACCTGTTTTAATAGGGAGAGGGATGAACTTTAAAATGGACTTTACAATGTGATCCAGGGCAAATGATTTAACTTCTTAGAACTTCACTTTTCTTATCTTTTGTAGTGAAATTTTACAATGTCATATTGCTCTATTGTTATGAGAATGAAAATGAGATTCAGAACCAAGCACATAGAAGCTACTCCGAAAATATTACTTTTCTCTTTCTTCCCTACCCCAGTTGTGTTCCCACTATTGGTAGTAGACATATACTTAATGCTCTTTACCAGGATTCACAGCTCCTATAAAGACTGATTCTTTCTTTCTTCCTTTCTTTCTTTCTTTCTTTCTTTCTTTCTTTCTTTCTTTCTTTTTCTTTCTCTTTTTCTTTCTTCCACCCTGTGTTCTTCACTTCATCCAATGCTGGGGGCTTCAGAGTGGGCAGGTACAGGATATAGTGTGACACATCAGAGGCTGTTACTTAATCTCCTGGCCAGCAGTCCCAATTGCTCTTTGCACATACTCCATGTGAAGGCACACTCCAGGTCTTGGAGCTCACATAGGTGCCATTGCTTTTTGCATCCAAAGCCACCTTAAGGGTGAAAAGACCAGGCTCAGACTTGTCCAGGAAGATTTCCCAAACTGTGGTTGTCCTCACACACTATTTGATAGAAGAGAAATGTTTGAAATTTATCAGACTATATAGACTAGAATCCAACTGCTTGGTGTAACATTTTGTCCTTGAGGAATCCCAAGGCATTTCCTTTGCAAGGCCATGTGACAAGAACTGAGGCCATATAGTCTAGTACCACAGCCACCACCCAATACATCACAATTAGTCATGCCAAGCCTGGGTTCATCAAGCCTGTTTTTACTGGATGAGCAACAGAGGGAGGGAATGCCAGTTGCCTTTTCCCCACATATCCCTTATGAAAGTGCCCTTAGCTCTTCAAATGTCACCTGAATAAACAGCTCAAACAAAATTTTTATTATCCCAAAGTAGAATGGACAGTGTCTACATAGGCTAAACCTTGTGATTGTTTTTTTTTTTCTTTACTTCCCTTTAAATCTTCTGTATTTTTTTCAGCTTCTTTGGTTTCTTTTTTCCCCCTTTCCTATCTGAGGTGTATTCTCAGGTAGAGGTCAGCCAAGGAGTAGACAGTGTGTCATTTTAAGATGTTTCTTATTCTTTCTCCTTTTCTCATTGGTCACAAGCATACAGTGACATTTTTTTTCTTATCAAGATGAAATTTGGCAATAAAACTGCAATCGCACTTTGGGCTTCGTTCCTACTAGTAGCACTTAACATACTTGTAACAAGTGCAAACTTATCTTTCTGATTCCACTAATATTTATAAAATCAAGGCCATGTCTGTCTTGCTCACTCTCTCTTGTCAGGCGCATATAAGAAAGTCCTCAAAAATGTTTGTTAACTAGGGGGTGGGGGTAAAAAAAATGTTTGTTAACTATAAATTAACACATATTTAAGAACTCCCTAGCTAGTACCTTATTGGCTTGCCTTGCTTGTAACCAGACTGACACATTCTACTTATAGTCTGCCTTGCTTTCATTTCCATATACCCCAGAGCAAACTTTGGACTTATAAAGAATATATGCTTTTAGTATCTGTGTATGTCTGTGTGTGTGTTCCAATCCACACTCTGTCTTCAGATAAATCCAAGCAGAAATTATTCTGCCAGAGATAAATTTCCCACCTTATTTTCTGTGGTGGTGATAGGATTAAACAATATGGAGAGACTAGTTTGGGAGATAGAAGATTTTTCAGATTGTGACTGCTGTTGATAATACAGAAATGGATTGAGTTAAAAATCATTTGAGAATGATTTCTTACAAGGGGCTTATGGTAGATTTAAAAAATGAAATCATACTATTCAGTATATAACTGTGGAAAAATGGACTATGTAACTGGTGGGCAAGAGGGAGAAACTGGAGAAGGGGGAAACTATTAGAGGGGAAAAATGGAGGAAAGCTAAGGAAGGAGTGACATTGTCCCAAAAAAGAAATGTACTCATTACCTGACTTATTAATAACAACCAAATTATATTAAAAAAGAATATATGCTTAACCTATGAAAATGTCATAATGAAGCCCATTATTTTGTAAAATTAATTTATGCTAATATAAAAGCAAAACAAGGGGCTGGGAAGGTGGCTCAGTGGTAGAGCGCTTGCCTTGCATGCATGAGGCCCTGGGTTCGATTCCTCAGCACCACATAAACAAAAGGAAAATAGCCAGAAGTGGCACTGTGGCTCAAGTGGTAGAGCGCTAGCCTTGAGCTGAAGAGCTGAGGGACAGCACTCAGGCCCAGAGTTCAAGCCCCATGACCGGACCCCCCCTCCCCCAAAAAAAAGCAAAACAAAAAAATTGAATTTCCCTTCTCCAGGCCTTCTAACTGGTGTGGATTTGAGCCTATACTTGCATTGGCCTTTGTCCTGCCTGTCAACAGAACTCTCTTTTATTCTTGTCGAATTTACTGCTTTGTCCCTCAGAGCAAGTGTGTCTTTGATACACATTTGAGAGAAGACTCAAACTAGATTTGAATAGATTGAGCCTTCTCCATCTGGCTCCCAGAGATCTTTGCCTGCACTCTGCTAAAAAGCCCATTAGAGACACACTCTCAAGGCAGAGAGGCCTAAAATTAGACATGGCAGCTGTATTTCTAGTATGCAGGTGGGATACAAGCAGTCAGTTTCTCCTCTCTCCTTATTTGCTTACATAGCAGAGGGATAGAGTTGAATCTCTGGAGGAGGAGCTAGATCCTCAAGCCTCTCTAATGGTTATTGGCCCTTGCCCAGTGCTTATAAAGCTTCTTGTTTACCATGCTCATTTGAAGTTTGATATTTCTAGAAGAGAATCTTGGAGATTGAAGAATTTTTTTCTTTAACCTGAAGTTGATTTTTGAGCTTTCATGAAAGTGTCAAGAGTTGGGGCTGGGAAGGTAGCTCAGTGTTAAAGTGCTTGCCTTGCATGCATGAGGCCCTGGGTTTAATTCCTCAGCACCACATAAGCAGAAAAAAGCCAGAAGTGGCGCTGTGGCTCAAGTGGTAGGGCTCTAGCCTTGAGCTGAAGAGTTGGGGGACAGTGCCCAGGCCCAGAGTTCAGCCTCCACGACAGACAAAAATAAATAAAATAAAATAAAAAAGTGTCGAGTTCACTACCGAACACAAATTATTTATTCCTTCAACTTTACTTTTTGTTTTCTTTTCTTTATATTCCTAGGTATTTGATGATCAGCATGAGCTTCATTGCTGGCAGAGTTTGCTTTAGGCTACAAAAATTATAAAAACTATAAACACTATATAACTATAAAAATTATAAAAACTCAAGGACTAAGATCAGACAGGAGAGGGGAGATCTTTTCCCCTTTAGGGTTAAGCAGAAAGAACTTAGATCTCAGGGTGAAAGCCTTGACTTGTCACATATATTACTAGTTATTTGCTGTGATAGCAATTGCTCAGACTCTCTCATATGAATATTAGAGGGCAAAGTCTGGTTATGTCATTTAATGATCTCAAGGCATACAATATAACCTCTTTACACTTGTTTTTTGTTAGTGCCAGTACTAGAGATTGAACTCAGGGCTGGGTGTTGTCCTTTAGCTTTTCACTCTACCACTTGAGCTATAACTAGTTAATTGGAGTTAACAGTCTCATTTCCCTGCCCAGGCTGGCTTTGAACCTTGATCCTCAGATCTTAGCCTCCTGAGCAGCTAGGATTACAGGCATGAGCCACCTGCTCCCAGTTTAGTTTCTTTAATCTGTAAAAAAAAAAAGAATGACTAATTACTACTTCACAAAAGTTGATGAGAATAGCTATCTCAATAGAGATAGTAGCCTTTTGTGCAGCATGGATAATTTAAATGTGACTCCAAGATGGACAGGGTAAACTCTTAAGGTCTCTTCTAGTTTTAAGACTTTGTAAACTGCACATTCCATCTACCAGACCATTCTGAGTAAAAGAATAGTTTTGTAAATCAGAGTAGAAAACTAGAGCTCCTCAGTTTTGATTATGTGTCTTCAAATGTAATCGGAGATAGTGTCCCTCCCTTAAATGTTAGTGTCTGACCATTGTTCAAGTAAAGAGTAAATGCAAATGACAGGAAATTGGCTCAGTCTTGAATCCTATTTTTACTTGGGGGTAACAATAAGACTGTAATGGTCACTGTGACCTTTGATTTTTCTATTTCTGCAGTTTCACACATATCTTGGGATTTTTCTTCTGCTTTTATATTTTTTGTCAGAGTTTCTCCAGGTATCTGATTAAATTTTAAATCATTCATGGATATGTGCATTAGGTGTGACCCAAAAGAAGTGATCAAGTTTGTAGGAAAGAAACATGCATGATACTAAATACCAAAGACAGAAGGTGGGACTGGAAAAGAGTAGTAGCATGGATTGTTAAAATATTTCAATGATTGACTATTTAAAATAGAATCAGGTCAAAACAAAAGTTTATATGATGCTGAGAAGAAAAGAAAGCACATGGAGGGGGAAAATATAAGCTCTTGGAGTTAACAGGATATCACAATTTAGGGTGTGAGAAATAAACTGGAGATTTTGATTCCTGAGTACAGGTTTAATGTAGTACTCTTTTTTTCCCAAATGCAATAAGCTTGATTTTCTTATCCCACTCCCAAAGCAAATGAATACTGAACCTATGAGATGTCTAGGATAGTTGTAGCAAATGAGCAGAATAGCTCAATAGCTATGACCATATAAGATGATGCTAAGCGAAATGTAATCCAAGGCATGGAAACAAGAGGTTTTTTTCTTTGTTGTTGTTCTTGTTAGTGTACTATGTTATTTGTCTTTTTCTTTTTTTCCCTGTTTTAACCCTTGTTGTCACTGTATTTGATTTTAGTACCCAGAGTATTGTATATACATTTATCTGAATTAAGGATGGGAAGGGGAACAACAAAAAGGTGAGACAAAGGACAAAGGGCAAACCAATGCTACAGAGATACTCACAACACAATATGTGGAAATGATCTGTACAACTTGGGTGGGAGATTAGGAGGGGAGAGAAAGAGGGGGGAAATGAGGGAAGGGGTAACAAGTTCAACAAGAAATGTACTCACTACCTTATGTATGTAACTGTAACCCCTCTGTACATCACCTTGACAATAAAATTAAAATTTTAAAAAGAAACCTTTGGGAAACCAAAGAATAAAAAAGAAGATGATCTATTGGCCATCCTTCTTTCCTCTTCAGAGAAGTTTCTCAAGTCTTTAGCCCACTTATTTATTGGGCAGTTGTTTCTTTGAGGATTTGTTGTTGGGGGATTTAATTTTTTGAGTTCCAGGTATATTTTAGATATGAGACCTTCTGTACAGTATTTTCACAATAAAAAATTTAAAAAAAAGATGATCTTCCCTAGCTATATTGTGCCCCTCGTGAGTACTGTGTGCTCCCAGTGAACTTTCCCCAGTAAGGTTCAATAAGGCTCTCCAAAGAAGCAAGCAAGGTCCTCAGTGGTAGAGCACTTGCCTTGTTTGCATGAAACCGGGGTTCAGTCTCTATCCCAATAAAACAAAGCAAAATAAAATAAAACAAAGCAAGAAAAGAGAGGCAAGCACCTGAGGATACATTTCTATTAAAGAAAGCAAGCAAGAAAAAATATATTTCAGGATCGATTGTCCAAACATAAAGTCCTCCAAGAGACTTGGTAAGAAGATTCCAGTGGTGGATCTGTGAGGTGAAAACCCTAGGCAGGAAAGAATATATTGTAGCATTACCATTCCTCAGTTTCCCTCTGAGTTGTGATTGCTTCCTTCTTTGTTCTCAGTGTTGACTGACACCACTTGTCAACTAATTTCTTCCCTTCATTAAGCAAGATGTACAGTTCTGTACATGACCCAAGAGGAATTCTATAAATGAGGCCTCAGTGGGAGATGTGGTTCATGCAGAGACTTACACAATCAAACGAGAGTGATGCAAGATTTGAAAGATATATCCAGACCAGGCATAGCTGGCTCACACCTGTAATCCTAACTCTCTGAGAGTCTGAGACCTGAGGACTCAGTTCAGAGCTAGCCAAAGCAGAAAAGTCTATGAAATTGTTTAATCAGCAAAAAGCTGGACATGGATGTATGGCTCAAGTGATATAATGACAGATGTAAATGAAAAAAACTAGCAAAACTTAAAAAGCCCTGAGCTAAAGTCATGCTTCCAGCACAAAAATAAAAGGCATTATTATATCCAAATATGAAACTAATATGTTCAAGTGCAATACTGTGTTGATATGCAGTCCACTAGATTACTTACTCTTCTTTAATAAATGTACTCATTACCTTGCTCATGTAATTGTAACCCCTCTGTACGGTATTTTCACAATAAAAAACTTATTATTATTATTAAAGAACTATTCCCTGAAATCAGCTATCTAAGGCTAATACAACCTGGAAAATCTTTGAATTTGGTCCCTTCTAACTAGGAAGAAACACCCTGAATGCTTGTTAAACATATTTGGATCTAATTTTTTTATGTACTCTTGCCTTTCTAGATGTATCTCCAGTGGATAAAAATATATAATTCTGCAACTTTTAGAAACAGAGAATGAGCATTTCTTACATTTGTGACTTGAGAGATTGAAAAATGAATTTACTACATTTCATATAATATTCTCTGTTGACTTTTTTTTTCCTTTTCTTTTTCTTTTTTCTTGTACTGGGGCTTGAACTTAGTGTCTGGGCACTATCTCTTAGCTTTTTTTGCTCAAAGCTGATGCTCTATTACTTGAGCGACATCTTCACTTATGGCTTTTTGGTAGTTAATTGAAAACAAGAGTCTCAGGGACTTTGCTGCTCAGAATGGCTTCAAACAGTGATCCTCCAATTTCATCCTCCTGAATAGTTAGGATTACAGGTGTAACCCATAATGTACCCACTCTGTACTTTTAACAATATTCCTAGGGAAAATATTTTAAGTCTTTAGATATTTTTTGCAAGTTCTGGGGCTTGCTTTCAGGGTCTAGGCACTGTCCGTGAGCTTTTGCTCAAGGCTAGCACTCTACCACTTGAGCCACAGGGACACTTCTGGCTTTTTCTGCTTATGTGGTATTGAGGAGTCAAATCCAGGGCTTCATTCATGCTAGGCCACTCTCTACCACTAAGCCACATTCCCAGGACCTTAAGTCTATTAGATATTATAGGCAAGACTGAAGATTAAACAATTGAATTTATACCAATATCAATTACATATAAAGTTTCTGTGGTATTCTTGTCACACTGGAGTTTTGGACCAATCCTAAATAGATTGCTTTGTATCTTCCATAATTGGTGCCGGTAGTAAACTTTTTTTAAGTAATGCCTTAATCACTTTTTTCTTTTTATTATTATTTTTAAGTAGTTATACAAATGAGTTGCCATTTAACAAAGCAGTTAATGAATATGATGTATGGTAGTCAATGTCACCCCACTCAATATTCTCACCCATTCTTCCCCTTTACCACCTTTTCTTTTTTTTTTTTTATCCATACTGTTTATTTTTCAGATGGGCAGAAGAACATTATGCCATTTTATAAAATCATGTCAATTATAAGGATTTTTTCTTAGATATAATTTTTTTCAAAACAGGAGACCAATGACCTTTGTAACAAATATGTCTTTGCAGATGTTAGGTATAATTTTCATTGTTAAAAGGGTACATTATAAATTTAAAACAATAGCTACTTAATTTTTTCAGATTAATTTTTCAGAAAAGTTAGTTTTTCTGTCTATTCATTTAACCTCAGCTCTTTTAATCAGAGAGCACTGAAGGGTGATTTGTTTATTTCAGAGTTCTGTCAAAATTTGGGAAAAGAATAATTTCTAATGTGGAAGAGAAATGAAGGATATTTTGCACATGTTTAGCATAGTGTAATGTGGAAACTCATACCCTCATTAAAAGGTCTTTATAATAGTATTACTTCTAAATAAATGAAAAGATTATCTTTAACTTGCAACAAATAAAAATGTTTTAATGAGGCAAGCATCTGTAGATTAACATTAACAAACCAAACCAAACTAAAGCCTTACAATAGTGTTTTTTAAAACACACAGATACAATTACAATAAAAAATAACAAAACCACTATGTAAGTTTTCTTATAAATCAGTGTGAAATTTTAAAAGTATTAATGTTTGGACCAACTTAGTCTTCAGCCTCCTCTTCAAGACCAACTCAGTCTCCAGCTTACCTATCAGTAATCAAGAAATAGAAACCCTTGTCTTTTCAATTCCTCAAGAATTTTCTAGGATACAGTAAAATAGACTCATAAGGAAGGGAGTTACCATTTCAAATCTACCAAAATTGTGACTTTGATATAGACAATGTCTGCTCATTGAAAATTGACCTCAACAAAGCTTGGACTTGATACTAAAATACTGACAGTAAATGAGTTTTTTGAAAAGTTTAGCTTGACCACTTGAGAGAATCCTATTGAAAGAATTCATAATGGGTGCTTTGCTATGGTTAACTCTTATTTACTAATTGAAGTCTAGAAAGCCTTCAATGAATTTTGACAGCTTTGCCAACAAAATGATCTTGAAAAGAATCATTGCTTGCTGTGACCTAATCTTTAAGCCTTTTTATTAAAAGTTGTGATTCTGTATTTTCTGTGCATACTGCACACTGAAGATTATATAGCTTTATAAAGATATATTTACATTTTAGTAAATCTAAATGTTTCTTATCTCATTATTATTTTATTCCATATTTTCTATGGAAATCACAGAGTCCATTAGAAAGATTTTTTGACTTCCATAGATCATAAAATTTTAGACTTAGTAAAAGATTTAAGAGAAATGAGTTTTACTTACATTTAAAAAAGCTGCTGGATGCCAATGGTTCATACTTGGAATCCTAGCTACTCAGGAGGTTGAGATGTGAGGATTGCAGTCCAAAGCAGCAAGAAAACAGAAATGGAGGGATGGCTCAAGTAGGAGAGTGTCAGCCTTGAGCAAAAAAAAGCCACAGAGAGAGAGGGGGGGGGAAGGGGGGAAGGGGGGAAGGAGGGAGAGAGAGATTCAAGTAGCAAAGCCTTTGTTTATTCTAATTACTACAGAAGAAATTTTTTGTGCTATACTAAAGATTAGCACAATCTAGACAATCTTCATTCTTTTCTTTGTTTTGCTCTTAGTAGTGTTTTTTTTTTTTTGTTTTTTTTTTTTTTTTTGTCACTGACGAGGCTTGAACTCTGAGCTCTGTCCCTGAGCTGTTTTGCTCAAGGCTAGCAGTTGAGCTCTTTGAGCCACGTAGCCACTTCCAGTTTTCTGGTGGTTAATTGGAGATAAGAGTCTCAGGGCCTTAACTTCCTGGACTGGCTGTGAACTATAATTCTCAGATCTCAGTGTACTGACTAGGTAAGATTACAGGTATGAGCCACCATTGCCTGGCTAGTTAGATTTTTTTAAAATACATCTTCTTTAAAGAAATGTACTCATTACCTTACTCATGTAACTGTAACTCCTCTGTGCAGCATCTTTACAATAAAAATTTAAAAACAATCAGAGTCAAAACACTTCAAACAAGGGCTGGGAAAGTAGCTCAGTGGTAGAGCGCATGCCTTGCATGCCAGAGGCCCTGGGTTCGATTCCTCAGCACCACATAAGCAAAAAGAAAAAAGCCGCAAGTGGCGCTGTGGCTCAAGTGGTAGAGCGCTAGCCTTGAGCTAAAGAGCTGAGGGACAGCGCCCAGGCCCAGAGCTCAGGCCCCATGACTGGACCCAAAAAAAAAAAAAACACTTCAAACAAGGTAATGAAAACATTGTTACTCCTAAAATAATGTAGCTGAGTGGTTTGAAATTTGTCTCCCTACTTCTGGGACACTTTTGTGTCTGGGGATATTTTTGCCAAAATTTATCACATGGAATACTCAGTGTTAATGACCTCTAGAAAGTAGAAGTCAAGGATGCTGGTAAACATCCTACAATGCACAAGACAGATCCCACAACAAAGATTTACCCAATCCAAAATTTCAGTAGTGTGAAGACTGAGAAATGCAGGTAAACCAGAATCCTTGAAACCTACCAGTGACCACCAAATCATTTAATATATTCATGGGCCTCATGTGCAAGTGATAGTCTCAATGTGTTTTTAACCATGAAAAGCTTATAAACCTATGAAATGCCATAACTCATTGTCAGGAAGATTAATTTAGTTTTTTGGGGGGTCCAGTTGTGGGGCCTGAACTCTGGGCCTGGGCACTGTCCCTCAACTCTTCAGCTCAAGGCTAGCGCTCTAGCACTTGAGCCACAGCGTCACTTCCAACTTTTTTTTTTCTGCTTATGTGGTGCTGAGGAATTGAACCCAGGGCCTCATGCATGCAAGGCAAGCTCTCTACCACTGAGCCACCTTCCCAGCCCTGGAAGATTAATTTAGTAACCCCACATTCCTTTTGCACATTCTTTTTTTTTTTCTTTTTGCTTATGTGGTGCTGAGGAATTGAACCCAGGGCCTCATGCATGCAAGGCAAGCGCTCTACCACTGAGCCACCTTCCCAGCCCCTTTTGCACATTCTTATAGATGATGGATACATTTACTTTGTTTTCCAATTAATTTTCACTTTTTAAAATAGCTAAGACATAAGTTTAGAAACATTGGAAACTCTATATTATATAGAGGGGTTGGGATTTAAATTTCCCTTCAATTCTTTTAAATATCTCAAGTATACTATATGCTTTGGCAGTTCTCTTTTCCTTGATGTGTTCAGGCAGTCAGATGGATAATTCGATTATTATGCCACATGATCTTACCACTTCATTTTAAGAACACGTAGATTAGCAGGCATCACCATCACATGTTGTTTCTCCAGAGGAACTGGTTGCATCATGGCCTCAGGACCACATGTGTTGATGACTTTTCAGGGAGCTTAAGCCATATAGCAGTCTCTTATTTGTATAGGAAAGTAAAGATTCTTCGAAGGGAAACAGTTCTAATTCTCTGTGTTTCTCTAGGTGCCATATACCACATATGGTTGGACACACTGAAACTAGAGCTACCTTTTGAATTTGACATTACATACCATGTCACACCCCATTTCTTTGTGTGGCTGGTCCTGGGGCTTGGATTCCAGGCCTGGGCGCTGTCTCTGAGCTCTTTTGTTCAAGGCTAGTGCTCTGCCACTTTGAGCCACAGCGCTACTTCCAGTTTTTTGAGTAGTTAATTGGAGATGAGTCTCACGGGAACTTTTCAGTACAGCTGGCTTCGAACAATGATCCTCAGATCTAAGCCTCCTGAGTGGCTAGGATTATAGGTGTGGGACACCTGTGACCGAACACCTATTTCTTAGGGATAGGAAGCCGAAGTGGCTTGCCCAAAATTACATAGTTATGAAGTGGATTGCTCAGTGTGGAAACTTGTTCATAAAATCATTTCATTGAAATGTTGGAAGAGCTTCTGAAGCTTCCTTTGAGTAAAATTCAATAAACATTTTCCCTTTTCTTTTTTTCTGCAGTGGCCTAGATAGTAAATTTCAGTCCTTGTGGGCCACATAGTATCAGTCAAAACTGCTCTAATTTTGTTGGTGGTGGCCGTGGTAGTCGTGGGGCTTGAACTCAGGGCCTCAGGTCCTGGGCGCTGTCCTAAAGCTCTTTTGCTCAAGACTAGCAACTCTACCACTTGAGTCATAGCGCCACTTCTGGTTTTCTGGTGGTTAACTGGAGATAAGAATCTCACAAACTTTCCTGCCTGGGATGGCTTTGAACCACCATCCTCAGATCTCAGCCTCCTGAGTAGCTACGATTACAGGCATGAGCCATTACCACTTGCCTCAATTTTTTTCTTTTTGTAGTACTAAAGCAACTGTACCAACAGCGAAGTGAATGGGTATAGATGTGTTCTAATATAACATTACAGAACTGGCAGTATATCAGATGTGACTTTAGGACTATAGTTTGCAGACATAGCAGTTAAATATTTCCTAAAGTCCCAGGCCCTAGCTTGTTATTTCCATTTGTACCTCTTATTACTATCTCAGAGGCTCCAAAGTTCAAAATTGCATTTGATATAATAAGGACATTTATGACATTGGGATCCTCAAGTCATTACCCATTAATCTCCTTTACTTTTCACCCCAGGGCTCTGTTCTCCACTCAGCTTTAGACCCCTTGGTAAGCTTGCATGTAGGTTTTCTAGAGAGACATATGACATCAAATGGAAAACAGTTGTCTCATGCTGGCCTGTTGATTATTGGTTCACTGCCCTTCTAACTATTTTCCAGATGAGTATATGTTCAATCTTCTCAACAGAACCTAGAAACCATAGGTATTTACATCAGATAAAGTTCAACAGGGTCAACCGGAAAAGGAAAACTAGAAATCTCCAACTGTCATTTTATAACTAGACTTCTTTTGGTATAAAACCAATTTTAGCAAATCAAATAAACTTTAAGTGAAAAGTAGTTTCTTGCAAAGATAGAACAATTGCATGGAATTTCGAAGTCCTAATTGCTTTTACTACCAGGTTAACTATGGTGATTTTGGCTTTGGACAAGTAATTTGTGCTATGAGCCTCAGGTTACTCACCTTTAAAACAGGGATGGTAATCATAATTACCACATAATTATTCACTGAAATACTGGATGCAAAAATACTTTAGTTCCAAATGAAGATGAGGAATGAGATAGTGAAACATTTGAGGGAGCAGCACAGAGGGTGAATCTTTTGCCTAAAAGACACCTCTTACTGCTTTGGTAGAACTTGGCAGCAATTAGTTTCCACACTGATTATAAAAATGAGCATTGGTGTTTGTTTGGCTTTTTGTTGAGATTACATCCAATAAGCCTGTCTGTTCACCCTTGGAATATAAGTTCAAATGTTATTTAATGAGTGTAAAATTATTTAGCCTCAACTAGAAGCATATCCCTTAGTCCCTCACTTGACTTTTCATCTTTTTCTGCTCAGGGACCAGTTGGAGACAAATAATCTTTTTGTAATTTAAAAGCTGATATGATGATGATTTGTTCACCAAACAGTCCCTCAATGCATAGAAGAGCGATGGACATAAAATAATCCCTGCCCTTCAGAGAATTTAGGGCTCAATGTACAACGAGTATCTCTGGATGGCAATAAAGCATTTAAAATGTTACTCATTCAAGTAGAGATATAAGGGGTGGAGTGAGAATGGAGGTAGAGGGAGCTAACCAGAAGAAGGTACCCAAATAAACCAGTAACAGTTATTCATTAGAAAAAGGGCCTACTTATAGTCAAGGAGGTAGAATGGTATATGTGGTTATTGTTTGCTCCCATATACTCTGATTTTTTGCCTATTTGTGGCTTTGATGAATACTCTCTAGGTTATATTGGCAATGTTTCTATGCGTTTTGTTTCTGTATTATAGTATATATACTTGATTTACTGTGTAGACGAGAGAGGATAATTTGGTCATTTTTGCTGTGTACAGAGTACAGTGTGTTCAATAGTTCAGACTCACAATGCAGTGAACTCCTGACAATGGATTTGATTTTGGTGGCTAGTTCAGAAGACTGGATTCAGATCCTTTAAGAAAGGCCATTGGTTTTCTGGAGAGACATATGATATCAAAGCCCATAGGTTTTCTAGAGAGACATATGATATCAAATGGAGAACAGTTGTCTCATGCTGGTCTGTTGATTATCTGTTCACTGCCCTTCTAACTATTTTCCAGATGAGTATATGTTCAATCTTCTCAACAGAACCTGGAAACCATAAGTATTTACATCAGATAAAGTTCAACAAGGTCAACTGGAAAAGGAAAACTAGAATTCTCCAACTGCCATTTTATAACTAGACTTCTTTTAGTATAAAAGCAATTTTAGCAAAACAAATAAACTTTGAGTGAAAAGTAGTTTGTTGCAAAGATGGAACAGTTGCATGGAATTTCGAAGTCCTGGTTGCTTTTACTACCAGGTTAACTATAGTGATTTTTGCCTTGGACAAGTAATTTGTGCTATAAGCCTGGGGTTACTCGCCTTTGAAACAGGTGAGTAACACCTGTGTTTTGAATATTAAGATATATACTTGTCTTCCACTGTAATATAAACTCCTTTCTTGAAATGAGAGAAGGAGGAAATTTATTAATTTCTGAACCTATACTAGTCCTGTGATTGTCCCTAAATAACTATTTAGGGACAGTTAATATTGATTTAATGAGATAAATAAATAAGAGTGTACAATGTTTACTATTTGACAAAAAAATTGATTTAAAGTGTAATTTTACCACTTGGAACTACACATAGAGTTTTGTTTTACAGATTTTACAGTACTGAATTTATATGAAAATTAATTTGAGGTTAGATGAAAAATCTGAACAAACTGGTCATATTTATTTAGTTTTTTAGTCTAAATTTATGATTTTTACATATTACTACCTGGAGAAGTTAGTACACAAATTGTAATATGGAATTCCATGCAGTCCTCAAATGAAGCAAATATGTATATATCTACATACGATATTAAGTAAGAAAAGTAAGTTTCAAATCATTATTTTTATTAGTACACTCTTGAAGAAGAAAGTTACTACATTTGAGTGAACATATAGGTATGTGTGTATGAAATGTACTTCAAGTTGTTAAAAGCAGATCCCCTGGGAATGGAAATGAGATATTTTTGGTTTATACACCCATTTAGTTTGGGATATTTTTATATAAAAATGCTTATAAATTATTTTCATAACATTTTAGCGTACTTATTTTTTAAATTCTCATACTAAAAATTGAGATTCACTCCAAATTTTAAACAAAAGCAAATATAATCTGGAGGAAAACCATCTTTAATTAAATTGACTATTTAGAGATATTTTTGTGTTATTCATCAGTGGTTCCCTTGAAAAAAACTTTTCAACAAACTACTTACTTCTGCAGTTGTTTTGTGGCAGGACCTATGATTTTTTTTGGTAAAAGTATATGTATTTATGTAAGCTTCATTTCAAATGTAAGTTCTGTGTATCTCTTTTCAAAGTAAATGAAATCTCACTGAGATCATAATGAAAAGTCCTGTGATAATTGATTGTTAATAATATGTACTTTTTACTTGTTTATTTATAAACTGGAGAAGACAAACATGTTTTAGAACCGTTTACTTCACAAATAATTCCCTGTTTCTTTAGTAGATTTGGAATTTGACTGATAGTACATGCTATATATCTCATATCTTAGAATATATGCTTTAGGAACTCAGGGCCCTAAGTCTTAAATTATGTAGTATAGACTGCTGATGCTTGAAGCCTTCCTCTCAGTGAGAAACATTAAGCATGGAAGAGGCACTCAGTTATGCAAGAAAGTCTTTTGAGCCTATAGTAAGTACTTTTACATTGATTATTTTGTCCTTTTCAAACCTGCAAAAAAAATGACAAGGATTTTTTTCCAAACGTTTATTTAGCCAATTGCCAGTGGTTCATGTTTGTAAGCTTAGCTACTCAGGAGGCTTAGATCTAAGGATTATGGTTTGAAACCAGCCCTGGCAGAAAAGTCCATGTGCCTCTTATCTCCAATTAACCATAGAAAAGTCACAAGTGGAGCTGTGGCTGAGGTGGTAGAGCACCAGTCTTGAGTGAAAAAGCTAATAGCACCCAAGTCCTGAGTTAAAGTCCATTTCTATCACACACGCGCACGTGCACACAAACACGCACACACAAACACACAAATTAATGTAATTAACTTTACCATTGGTTTTAGTATTTGATCTCTTGCATGAAAGATACATTCTTACAAGATTCATCTTTAACTCAAAGAATAGTATAGAAGGGTGAATCTGAATCATTCAATCGAATCCCCTTATTTTGCAGATGTAGAAACGAAAGCCTGAGAGGGGGAAAAGGCTTCCTCAGAGCCAGCAAGTTAGAAGGGGACCTGATTGGGCACCCAGTCATCCATTTTAGTGAAATTCTTACGTTGATATTCACACCAGTGCCAAAACTCCTTCCACAATTATAACAACTAGAGTAACTTGTCCTAAAAATGCATCAGTAAATTAAGTTGGAGGCAGGGCCATGACCTTTCTATGAAATTTTTGCTAGAAAGTTTAAATAGCCACAAATTATATATACTTAGCATGGATAATCTTTTTTGTATTTACCTTATTATTTTAGAATAACAATAATCTACCTAGTTCATTGTAATATAAAATATTTTTTCTCTCAGATTAAACTTTTTTCAAAAACATTTTTCTCTTACTCATGTGGTTAAAATGCTAGTTGCAGTAATAAACTATAATAGACTAGTGTGGTAGGAAAAATTCTAATATGACCTCCTTAGCCTTGGTTTTGTTTGATTTCTTCCCCTTTAAGTAGGGGTATGATATCACTTCTATGAGTAGGTTATATTATGTCGCATAGTTGACTGTATTTAAGAAAGAACTAATTATTTAAGCTTTATAAAAGCAGAATTTCTTACCTGGTAATGGAAAAGAAAGTGAGATTTTTGAAACTGGGGGTGAGATTAATGTGACACAACTAGTTTAAAGATGGATATGGGAACATGGATAGACATGTTCACTGGCAAGCAAGAAAATGGGGTCCTTAGACCTATAGTACTAAAGAAGTGAACTCTGTTAACAATCTTGGAAATAGAGTCTTCTTCCAGAATTTGCATGTAAGAATCCAGCCTGGATTTGATTTCAACCTTGATTTTGGCTTTGTGAGATTCTGAGGATAGAACTTAGCTGAAGGGGGCTGGGAAGGTGGCTCAGTGGTAGAGCACTTGCCTTGCAAGCCTGAGGCCCTGGGTTCGATTCCTCAGCACCACATAAGCAAAAAGAAAAAAGCCAGAAGTGGCGCTCTGGCTCAAGTGGTAGAGCACTAGCCTTGAGCTGAAGAGCTGAGGGACAGCGCCCAGGCCCAGACTTCAGGCTCCACGACTGGACTCCAAAAAAAAAAAAAAAAAAAAGAACTTAGCTGAAATCTTCCAGAACTTCTGGCCTATAGAACTGTGAGATAATAAATGAGTATTATATTCGGCTGCTAATGTTGTGATCACTTTTATACAGGAGTCAAAACAATACACGTACTATACAAAGCAAGTCATTTATTCTCTTGTGCTTTGACATGAGAGGTTTGTTTTAGCCTATTATAGAAATAATCAGTACTAGTTTGAAATTGTGGTTATGAAACATGTTCAAAGTAGAAGTTGACTTGGATTATTATATTTTGTGCTGTTAATAATGGTTGAGATTCCAGCAGGCCTATAAAATTGTTTTGTTACTTAAGTATTGAGTAAGACTATCAACTAGGTAGAGTTTCTCACAGTGGGATGTTAATATGCTCAGCTCATTTACCTATCCTTGTGCTGTTTGGAGCCTGGGAAACTGTCGGTTTGTCTTTTATGCATTCTGAAAGCTCACTCTGTACTTGTCACTGTAGTAAGCTTTGTGACACAAAGAAGAATGGAATTAGACATGGTCTGTACCCTCAAGTATCTCTTAATGGAATAGGAGATTGGCATTGTAGTTAACACTAACTGTACTATAAAATAGAATGTGCTTGGTGCCTCGAGTTAGAGGTTGTCTGTGAACTAAGCCTTTAAGAATAGTTAAGATTTGATTAATAGGAGATGGAGAATGAAAGCATTCAAGTCAGAGGGAAGAGCTAAAGGTAAGTTAACTTTGAAAGTCATGTGATGACATGATTAGTTCATTACAATGGGAATTTTAGGGTACCTAAAAATAAATGTAATAGGAAATAATTTTGAAAAGTCTAGATCTGGGCTAACCATAAAAAGCCATGCTTGCTAGTCTTAAGAGTTCTAACAATGTCATGCCTTTTTGAACAGAGGGGAATTGGTTAGACCTGTGAGTTAGAGAATGAATACTGGTAGCAATGTAGATAAGGGTTGTAGTGAAGTACAGAAAGTAGTAAGGTAGAAATTGGAGACAAGGAAACCAGTTAAGATAGACAGAAAGTGAGACATGATAAAGGCATAATTATAAGAGCGGAGGTTGGGGAAAAGGAAATGTTTCAAGAAAGTCACAGAGATAAATCAAAGTGTGGCATAAGGGTTTTGTAAGATGCTGAGACAGATGTGAGTTAAAAACTAGGAAATGTAAGAGTTGGGACAACTTGGCTCTAGAAATCAGGCTGAAGAATTATGGAATAATCCTAAGAGGTAGACAACAATAGTCAGGAAAGAGGTCTTTGTATGTAATATCACAGCTTACACTCCCACCTAACCCTGCAACTGTTGATAGACTAGGAATTGGGGTGGGGAGAGAGAAAGAGAGACAGATAGACAGACAGACAGAGACAGAGAGACAGAGACAGAGAGACTAGAAATGAGTATGGGAATCAGATTAGACAAAGGTGCTGCAGTGGATCCTACAAGATGCTAACACTCACCTGCTTTCAGGGAACACTTCAAATGCATGGATAAATTCCCTTGAGTATTGTCTGAGAAAATCGCTGACTTTTTTTGTGTATGCTGGTACTAGGGCTTGAACTCAGGTTCTGAGTATTATCCCTTAACTGTTTTGCTCAAGGCTGGTGTTCTGCCACTTGAGCCATACCTACACTTCCAGCTCTTTGTTGTTACTGGACTGGAGCCTCATGGAATTTTCTACCCAGGCTGGCTTTGAACCACGATCTTTAGATCTCAGCCTTCTGAGTAGCTAAGATTTCAGGCACGAGCAACCAGCACCTGGCCAAATCATTGTTGTCCTTTGAGAGATTTCATTTCCCTATGTCCCAAGTTTACGTTAAGAATCCACATTTGTGTTCCTAATTTTATTCTAAAGATTTACCAATTTTCTTCTGATCACTCCTTTTGACTCAAAGCACTTATAAACAGATCTGTTGGGAAGTGTGTACCATTTACAGGATGGCAGGATTTGAAACATGTACCCCCAATAATATTTCAAATGTACAGAGTCTTGTGGCCTGGAACTTGTTACAGATGCATATTTATGGGCCTCATTTCTGGCTGTCCATTATTATGAATAGTTACCAACATTTATAATAAACACTGATCTCTTTTCAATAAACATGAAAGTTTCATGCCGTCTTTTAATGTTTGAAATCTCCAAATAAATTATTTCTTGTGCCAGAATATCAGAATTAAATATCTCTGAATGATAACCTTGTTCAAAGATTATGGCTTAAATCCCTCTGTACCAACTCTATTACAGTACATGTGCACACCTGAAAAATATAGGTAAGACTATTATTATTGAAAAATCTTTCTTTGCATTTCCAACAATTTATGTGGAAATGAAATAAGTTCATATCTTGTAAACATCTAATAATACTAGTATATTTAATCATTGGATGATGAAATTGAGGGATTCCAACAAGATGTTTACATTTCAATTTCATTGGTAAGGCTTTTTTGTTTTTTTTGGTCAGTCATGGGGCTTGAACTCTGGGCCTGAGCACCGTCCCTGAGCTCTTCAGCTCAAGGTGAGCATTCTACCACTTGAGCCACAGCGCCACTTCCTCTTTTTTAAGACTTTTTATGCTTGTAGTACTTTCTTTTCTCTCTTATTGTTGTTGCTGCTGCTGCTATTGTTGTTGTTGTTTTGTGTGTGTGTGTGTGTGTGTGTGTGTGTGTGTGTGTGTGTGTGTGTGTGTGCCTATCTTGCGGCTTGAACTCAGGGCCTGGGCACTTTCTCTGAGCTTTTTTGCTCAAGGATAGCACTCTACCACTTGACCCATAGCACTAGTTATGGCTTTTTTGCTGGTTATTTGGAGATTAAAGTCTATTTGACTTTCCTTCCCAGGCTGACTTTGAACCACAATCCTCAGAACTCAGCCTCCTGAGTACCTAGGATTGCAGGCATAATCCACCAGCACCTGACAAGTAAAGTAATTTTGAATGCGGATCACCTTTGCCTTAAGAGGAAGGGCCTTGACATGCTCATAATAACTGTTTCTCCCAGTTTCTTTCATAGATTTGATGGTCATGGCATCTTTGAAATAATCTCAGTGACCCATGTAATAAGAGAATTGTATGGCCTGCAGCTGGTTAAGTGATGTCCAGAAATAATTAGCAAGTCATTGCCTTTCCTGGGAATGAATTTGGTAGTAATCTATATGCATTATAAAGCACCAAGATCTCTCTTTCAGTCATTCCCCGAAGATTCTCCCAATGGCCTGCATTACAGAGCGCACAGTTAGAATTGCCTCCTAGTTTTGAGAGGAGATTTGCACATGGTTATGGAATGATTCACTCTATTTGCTTAAATGATTCTACTTTCATTGTGGACAGACTTTCTAGAGTACCAGCTTGGCATGCACTTATGTATTCATTCAACCTGGAACACTTTATATGAGAAAGCATTTGCTGAGTGGTTGCCATTTGTCTGAGAAAAGCAGTTTTCCATTTCTTATCTTCATGGCTACCAAACAACAGAAGGTGTAACTCAGAGAAGCTATCCTTCCACCTTTCTGTCTTATAATGCTGATGGGTTAGCCTTGACCTTTTATCAAATGTGAGGTTTGCTGTTTTTTTTTTAATTTGACCCAAAGTAGATATATAATATTGTTTGTTTGGTAACATCATAGACAGATTATTATTACTGCTTCATTGAAGTGAATTAATACAATAAGCATGTGTTATAATGTGTGTTGAACATGCTGAGCACAGTGCTAGGTATTCAGTTCACACAGTTCATAAATCTCATTTAGGAGCATATAGTCTCACAAGAGAGACAAGCAAATGTTATCATTTGTATGAGTATGGTTTTCTGAATATATGATTAATTGTGAGGGAAAGAGTGAGAAGGGAAGGTTCTCAGAAGAAGCCAAGTTAAAAAAGTAAAGGTACCAGAGACATTAAATTTCAGGAAATGGTGTCTAGTGTTGCTTCCACAAAAAGTTAGTAATATTCTGTTAGGTTGGATGTTTGTTTTCTATTCTACTAAATAAATCAAATTTTATATATATATATATATATATATATATATATATATATATATATATATATATGGGTACAATGTGATGTCTTCATATATACATACATCCTGAAATGACTGCATCAAGCTAATTAATATATCTATTGCCTCATACATTTAATTTAATTTAATTTGTTTGCAGTGAGAGTAATTCAAATTTCCTCTTGGCAATTTTAAAATATACATTATTACTGACTAGAATTCTCAGGCTGTAAAAAAGTTGACCTCAAAACTTTTTCTTCTATTCAAACTGCTATTGAAGCTTAAATTCAAGGCCTGGACACTGCCCGATAGCTTTTTTGCCCAAGGTTAACACTCTACTACTTAAGCCACAACTCTAGTTACAGCTTTTTGCTGGTTAATTCAAGATAAGAATCTCACAGATTAGGCTGGCTTCAAACCATGATCCTCAAATCTCAGTTTCCACACTTGACCTCTTAAGAGATTTAAACTTTGTCTCGTCATTTTCAAAGGATTTTTCTTAAAGATTTAACTGTTTGTTGCACAAAATGTACAATTGCACTGAAATGACTATTTCCATTTGGAATATTAGTTTTCTTCATTGAATCTTAGTAATCACTGGTTTGTCTTTGTTTTGACATCTTTATTGGCAAGGGGAATGTTTATAAAGGTTAAGTCAGTTGGCTTCTTACTGAGTTATTTAAAATGCAATTTCTTTTAAAGTTTTCAAACAGTGTACCTTGGTAAGATTTGCAGTTTCCAGTTTGTAACTATTACTAGCAGCATGATGAAACAAATGTGAGAGAGACCATTCAGGAGGCTGCTGCTTGAACTGAACTGAACTGTGAGTTGGATAGTTTAGGGATTGCAAATGCATGGAATTTTAGTGAGTCTAAAACTTCCATTTTCTCTGCATATCAACAACATACTTAAATATAGAGACATGGTGTTTTTGGAAGAACTTTGAGCTTAGAGTTAGAGGAGGAATGATTTTTGAGCCCTGGTAATATTGAAGAACTAGTTGTGAATTGATCAAAATCTTCTTGCCCTTCAATTTCCTAGCCTTTATTTTCCTCAGTTATAAATTGGGAAATTGAAACTTTCTGGTTACTTCCTTGAGTTCGGAGGAACAAGTGAGCTAATACCCTTGAAAGACAATGTGCTTTTACAAAGATTGGTTTGTGAGGCAGCTGTTGTTAATGGACTGAGTATTGTGCTTACCTCAGAGGGTTTTTGTGAGTATCAAATGGGATAATGGGTTGAAAGCATTTTGCTAACTTTAAACTATGATTCAAATGTTAGGAATTAGTAAAAATAATAAAAGAGAACAATTCAATCCTCCATCCAGATGTTCTATCTTCACTGTGACTCATAGGCTCATTCAGAGCTGTGCAGATGGAACCCTCTACTCCATTTCTGCAGTGTAGAGTTGCACATGGAACTGAATCAAACAGAACCAAAAGATGTGCTGTGCATTGGCTTCTTCCCTGTCAGATTTTGGCTGTGGGACTGATAAGACACCCATTTTGTGTGAAGCTGCTGCCAACTTATACTCACATCAAATTGTGTTACCCATTGCCCATTGTACATGCTGAATTTGGGCCCAAGTCCCCAATCTAACAGAAATCCCAAGTTTCCTCAAATTGGCCAAACACACCAGTCTTCAAGTTCAATGCCCAGCAATGCCACAGGTTTTTTACAGGCCAACAATCAGTATGAAACCAGATGTGATCTGTAAAACTAGTTTCATGCTGCTTGTGGTCAGTGGAAATACCCTAGCAGGCAAACTCCACCACACTTCGCTATTTCATTGGAGTTAATGACTACATAAAAACTTTGCCCTTGGTATCTATGAGATGGAAGATAAAGGTGAGAAATCAGTGCTGTTCCCACTCCTACCCCCCAAATTCCAAGATAAAGAGACCTTGAGTAGCCTTCTATCCTTTGTTTAGTAACACAAGTATATTCCTAGCACATAGTCATCCTTTGTCCATTCTCCTTTATTTTTATTTTAGTGAAGCCAGTGTAAGATGCTCTGGCTTTGGCTTCCATGGACCATGTCATGTTTTTAAACTGTTACTTTTAAGTACAAGAAGGCTGGGGAGAGTCTAGTTCCATATCTCTCTGCTCTTGGCAAAATAAGAGATTAGAATTGTCTAAAGAAATGCCATATTTGTTGGCATGCTAAAACAAGAATAGTGAATTAAACTCACTTGAGAATTGTGTCCTAAGAGTTGAAATTCAAACCTACACTGTAACTCTTTAAAATATTAAAAATTGACTAGAAGTAAGGGGCAAGATTTCAAATTAAAAGGATTCTCAATTTTTACTCTGTAATTTAGAAGAACTGGGGTAATAGAGACTACCTTCTGAAGAAAAAGGAAGAGCGTATCAAATTATGAAAAAGGTGTCAGGACAGGTAAAAAGCATGGGAAATCAGAAAACCAGCAGACAAAAGTAGAAAACAGTATTTAGATGGAACCTCAGCTCCCAAGAGTTAAGGGGAAGCTGACACTAGGACCACAACTAAAGCTAGGTGGCCCAGGCAACAAATAATGCATTTCTAGCTGCAGGATAAGACTGCACTTCCTGTAAGCCTTATACCCAGTGTAGGGATTTGATGTGACAGTGAGTTTGGCATTGTAGGCTGGCTATGTAGAAGAAAGGCATGTCACCCTTCACACTGTGGAGAGCTATCCCAAGATGCTCTCTTTAGAATGGACCTACTGCTTGTGGCTAAGATACTCTGGAGACTTCCAAACAAAGGATAGTTGTGGCTCAAAGATTCTGATGACAATGTACCACAGTGTCTGGGTGAGAGACAGCCACTGAATAGGTAGTCATAGAAAAGGTGAGGATCTGACAAGGACCAGCTGAGAAATTTAAGTAGTGGAGAGCCTGAGCAGTGCAGTACCATTGCAAGGAGCAATCTCCATCACCATAGGACACTGTAGAGACTGAGCCCATCACAGGTGGAGTGGTCATCCTCTAGGAGCTGTCAACAGCTATGTGTGTATGCTGCCATATGAGACTGAGATCTTGAATACAGGTCTTTCTGAGCATGCCATTTCTTCAGATTTCTCCTTTCCTTATGGTGGCTTACTGCAGAGTGAGGCCCTAAACCATTGAAATCAGCGTCCAAAAACTGAGTCCTGGTTAAACATATCTGCTGCCAGGCAGGACTGAGAACTCTGAGATTATGACATTTTCCCAGCCTTATCCATCCCATAGAGTAGTGAACTGATGGTCAGCATCAAAAAAATATTGAGCCTGGCAGGCAAGTACCTGAATCTCTCAATTTTCCCTTGCCAGAGTAGAATTCAGCACTCTGTTATGCCCATTCTCTAATACATTCAGGAGACAACCCACTCCCCCTGCTTGCATTCTTTCTATCCCTGGTGTTACAAACTATGAGAACTATGGAACAAGTAGGAACCAGAGGTTAAAGATCTCTAGAATGCAAACTATAAAACATCAAATAACAAATTGGAATACAAAACACTAGAAGATGGAAAGACTTCCCATGTTCATGCATCAGTGGAATTTATATTATAAAGTGAAATGAACCCCAAGATATGGACACAAGTGGTTTTGTCTTTCTTGCTATTGTTCCTAACATATTTATAATGTACCATGTGAGTATAACCCCTGTTTTCACTGTATTTGATGTTGGTGCCCTGCATCTTGTATATACACTTCTCTAGCTTTGAGAGGGGAAGGGAAAAGACAAAATGCTTAAATAGGGATACAGGTTGACCCATTGTAGCAATGAGATGTACAAGACACTATGTTGAAAAATGAACTTTACGGGGCTGGAAAGGTGGCTCAGTGGTAGAGCACTTGCCTTGCATGCATGAGACCTGGGTTTGATTCCTCAGTACCACATAAGCAAAAAGAAAAAAGCCAGAAGTGGTGCTGTGGCTCAAGTGGTAGAGCGCTAGCCTTGAACTGAAGTGATGAGGGACAACACCCAAGCCCAGAGTTCAGGCCCCACAACCGACCCCCCCACAAAAGAAAAGAAAAATGAACTTTATAATTTAGGTGGAGGGGGGGGAGTGGAGTTGTGGAGTTGAGGGGGAAGGGCTGGTAGGGGGAAAACAAAGGAGGAGGTAACAATGCTTGATAGGAAATGTACCCATTACCTTGCTCGTGTAACTGTAACCCCTCTGTGCAGTATTTTTACAATAAAAAACATTAAAAAAATCACATGGGTATAAAAGGCAGATTGTTAGCTCGGCGCCGGTGGCTCACACCTGTAAACCTAGCTACTCAGGAGGCTGAGATCTGAAGATCGAGGTTCAAAGCCAGGCCGGACAGGAACTCCGTGAGACTCTTTGCTCCAATAAACAATGAGAAAACTGGAAGTGGCGCTATGGCTCAAGCAGTAGAGCACTCGCCTTGAGCTGAAAAGCTGAGGGACAGCGACCAGGCCCAGAGTTCAAGCCTTACAGCCGACCAAAAATTAGAAAATAGCATTACAAAACCCACTAAAAACTGTTTAAAGTGAGGGGGGAGTAGGCAAGAGCATTAAGAAAGAGTAATAAGGGAGATGAATTTGATCAAAATACATTATTCATATATAGTAACATCATAATGAAGTTCTTTTGTATAATTTATAATACAAAATAGATTCAAAATTGAAAAATAGTGTACAAAGACAAGTATGTCACTAGCTATCTAACCATCCTGTCAGAACTCATTTTTCTATACACCTATTTAACCATTTTTTCCATTTTTATCCATGACCCTACATTTCCATATCTTTATATGATTTACTTCTTTTTCTTTTAGCATATTATAGTTGTGAGTTTTTAACTGCTTCTTGATATACCAGAGATCTACTTTTTCCAATACAAGTGGCTATTTAGATTTCAACTAAAATTAAAATTAATTAAAAATTTAGTTTTTCAAACTTAATGGCCACAAGTAAAGTGCTCAGTAGTCATGTATGTCCAGCGGATACAATTTTGCTCAGGTGCAGGTTTAGAACATTCCTATCAACCTTCTCTTTGGTAGCTTAGAGTGAATATACCAAACTTTCGTAACCCATTTGTAAATCTGCTATGCACCACTGATGTTATTTTTCAGTTTCAGATATTGTGGATATCTTGGCAGTGAATAACCTACGCACTACAAGTGGCATTTTGTTTTAGCTGAATTCTTTCATAGAATCAATTTCAAAAGTGGTATTAGTAGGCCAGAGAGTATCACCAGACTCTTTGGAACCTTTACCATTGTTCTTTCAAAAAAATGTATATCAACTTTAAACATATGTAGCATCATGATTACAGTAGTTTTAGTGTAATCTCACTGACATTGGGAATTATGAGTTTTAGGGATTTATTGTTTTATTAGTATATAACTGATGTTTTATTTCCTTTGCATTTTCTTTTATATTGGTTATGATATGATTTCTTAGTTTATTTTTTCTCAAATGGAATTGGAAGTTTATATCTTACTCTATTTATGTTTTAATTTCTTAATGTCTTCCCTAGCCATTTCAGTGAAGCCTGGCTTTATAATAATATATCAACTCTTACACCAATATAATCATTAAAAAATGTTTTAACACAATATAACCTTACTATATCCATCAAAATACTAGAAAAATTTAAGTAAGTACCAATGTTTTAAGACTTTTTTTCAAAGATTATTTTATGACTATTTTTAAATGCTTATTTAAAAAAAGAATGGGGTGAATAAGTAAAAGGCATGGCAATTTAACCTTTGGAAATTCAGAAGATATACGTATTGCTTTCAAGAGGGGAGAAGTGATGAATTTGTTGTTTTGTAAGTGCTCCCAAGCATAGAACTTCAGCCTCTTCCATATCTTTGGCTAAATTAACTGCTTTTTCTACTCAAAGAACATTTAATTTTGTGGCAGTGACCCAAGAGACCACACTTAATGTTCATACATAGGGGCCTGCTCAATAGTGTTCAGAATCCAAAGAGGAACTCAGTACAACTGCAGCATTAGAGCATTTCATTTCAAACTAATGAACTGCTATGCCCAAGATTCTTTTCAATAGGAGGAAAGGCTGCAAAAGGGACCTTTGAGTAAGGTGATTAGAGTTGCTTTTAATGTATGATTTTTTTGGCAGTATCAGGGTTTGCACTCAGAGCCTTGCTCACTGGGCTTGCTTGTTCAGCTGGCACTTTACCACATGAGCCACGCCCCCTGCCCCATGATTTTTTTATTTATTTGTTTTTTAACTAATAAAAGTAATACAAGTTTAAACGGAGTAAAAGGGTATTAAATTATGAGCGTTCTACTCCTGAACTCCCCTGTTCTGTCCTTGATAAATTTCACTTTATAGAGATGACCACAGTGACCATATTTTGGGGGGCCATCCAGACATTTTTCTGGGGGGTTAAAAATATGCTTATAGTCATATGCTGATAGCTTATGCCTGTAATCCTAGCTACTCAGGAGACTATGATCTGAGGGTGGTGGTTCGAAGACAGCCTAGGGAAGACAAATCCGAGCCTTTTATCTCTAAATAACCAGCAAAAAGCTGAAAGTGGAAGCATTGCTCAAGTGGTAGAGTACCAGCCTTGAGTGAAAAAGCCAAAGCAGAGAGTAAGGCCCTGAGTTCAAGCTCCAGTACCTCCAAAAATGCTTATGTAGTTAAATATATACATTTTCACAAATGCTATTTTATTATAATTACTCTTCTCCACTTTGATTTCTTCACTTATATCAGTATAACTGTATATGTCAGTTTCTATAGATCAGTAGATATCAGTATATAGGTATTTTTCTATATAGTATATAGAAATCTATGTTACTTTTCTTAAAGATGCATTAATGAACTATTTTCTTTTGTCATTTCCTCTGCTGGTGACTATTTAGTCACTTTTTCCAAATTCTTAGATATTAAAAATAGTTCTGTCCAAAAATTATGATGGAGACTCTGATCTCAAGCTACATTACCAGGGGAAAGAAAGGAAGAAAAGAAATGCATGCATGCGCACGCACATGCGTGCGAGCGCACACACACACACACACACACACACACACACACACACACACACACAGAACAAAAGTAAACCATTTGCCAGTGGCTAACGTGTGTAAAACTAACTACTCAAAAGGCTAAGATCTGGAGGAGCAGAGTTTGAAAGCAGCTAGAGAATAAAAGACTGTAAGGTTCTATCTCCAATTAATCAGCAAAAATCCACTCTGGATGTGGGGCTCAAGAGGTAGAGCATTAGCTGTGAGCAAGTCATTTGAGCAAGGGCAGAATGCCCTGAATTGAAACCTTGGTACTGACAAAAAAAAGTGCTGTGATCAGCATTCTCAAGAGGCAGTATATATGATACTTAGAGAAATAGCTTTGGAGCCAGACTAGTTTGGCTCATCTAAAGGTGCCACTGTTGCCTTACTTCATGACCTTTGGGAAATAACTTTATTTTTCTTTTCCTAAGTGTCCTTGTATTGAAAGTAAAGATAATGACAGTCTCTACCCTGTAGTATGGTATGAGTCTTTAATGAGTTAATGACGTACATTAAGATCTGAGATATTTATACATTAAGAAGCATTGTAAGTACTGTGTAATTATCAGTTAATACATCTGACTACTTTTATTAGCATGCTCGTCAACATCAAATAAATATGAAATATTAAATAGTTGAATAAAAGTATATTTTTAGTTTTCTTTTGAGTCTTGCTAACTTTGCCTGGACTGGTCCCAAGTTCTTTAGCCTCCTTCCTCTGTCTCTGGGGTAGCTGGAATTACAGGCATACACCACTATTTTGGGCTAAAAGAGTGAATACATTCTAAATCCTGGTTAATATTACTTCTTTTTCTGCCAAAACAACAAACACTGAATGTTATTGAACTCTTTAATCTTTGAAAATCTGATAGGTAAAGCAACAGTTCATCATTATTTTATGTTGCTTTTATTCAATTATGAGCAAAAATAAGCATTTTTCACATTTATTGGGCATTTATATTTGTTTCAATGTAACTGCCTGTTCTTGGCCTTTGTCAATTGTTGTTGTTTTTGTTATTTGGCTCTTCATCTGGCTCTTATTGACTTATGAGGCTCTTTGTATATAAAGGAATTTGGCTCCTTGTCATATGCTTTACAAACACTTTCCCCTATTTATTTTTCAACTCTGTTCTTTTATTTCCCTGCCGAGTGTTCTTAAATTATATACTTCACTTAAGTTCATCTTTTTCTTTGGGAGGTCATATTTCAAAGGCTTTATTTCTAGGTTAATTTGATTTAAATTATACTGAAAGTAATTTTGTTTTGAAAGTATTTTGTCAAAATACTCATTGAACCTTTCCTCATATATTTTTAATTTTTCTTTACACAAGAAAATAAATTTCATCTCAAGGAAGAGAATGAACTCTAATGGTTCCACAGTTAGCTGATGATACATTGACTACACTCTCCACACTCAATTCATATTCCAGTGGTCATTTAGTTTAACAACAAAAAAGAGCTTCCTTAAAAATACATACTTAAGTGACTCAATGACAGGATTTATTCTGAAGAAAGTACATGACAATTTGAAAATGAGTGTTTAATTTTACATTTCAGTTTATTTTTAATTTAGAGAAACATCAACATATATACTATCTCAACATAAATCACAAACATGCTTGAGATGCAAATAGTCTAACCAAAGCAGCAATCCATTCTTCATTTTCTTTACTTTATTAATTATAAATCTGACATGTGTATGTATCATTACAAATTACATAGATTTCTGATCTGATAGATGTGAGAACTGGAAAGCTTTGGACTGGCTGCCTAGTATATTCTAACTTTTTCCCTACCTGCCAAAGTCTGGGATCAAATTTAATTCCTTTGGAAATATTTAAGAATAACACATTAAGAATTATAGTGGGCCCTTTACCCAGTAAAACATCACTGAACTACTAGATACTGGTGGCTCATGCCTATAATCCTAGTTACTCAGGAGGCTGAGATCCGAGGATCTCAGTTCAAGGCTTACATTCTGGGCAAGAAAGTCCCTGAGACTTTGTTTATTTAGTTTGTTTGGTTTTGTTTGTTTGTTTATGATCTCCAAGTAACCAGCAAAAAGTAGGAAGTGGAGCTGTGGCTCAAACAGTAGAGAACTAACTTTGAACAACAAAGCTTAGGGACAGCACTCAAGCCCCAAGTTCAAGTTCCAGGACCAAAACATACACACACAAAAAGGCTATATCATAGCATCTTGATACTGGTAACAACACAAACAAACAATAAACCAACCAGAAGGTTATAAGAGTCATAGGGGGGCTGGGAAGGTGGCTCAGTGGTAGAGCGCTTGCCTTGCATGCGTAAGGCCCTGAGTTCGATTCCTCAGCACCACATAAGCAGGAAAAAAAAGCCGGAAGTGGTGCTGTGGCTAAAGTGGTAGAGTGCTAGCCTTGAGGTGAAGAGCTGAAGGACAGTACCCAGGCCCAGAGTTCAGGCCCCACGACCGGACCCCCCTCCCCCCCAAAAGAAAGAGTTATAGGGAACAAGATGGCTAAAGATAAGACTCTACATTCATTGTTGTATGTGTAGAAAGCTGCACACATATGCTAAATGGTATCTACTCAGAAGCAATATGAGCAGAATATAGGTCTATTTCTAAAGCATTGTTCAAGATAGTCATGGATCCATTAGCAATATATAGAGGGTACAAGGCTGAAAAGACACATTCTCTAACCAAATATTTCCTAAATGATATGAAACTTGAACCTAAGGGCATCTCCTACAATGCCAGGCCTAATAATTAACTCACCTCTTTCTCTAGTGTAATAGAAGAAAGTGCCTTCTGAAAAGTATCTAAAGGAAGAATTTGTGAACCATTTTTCCCTTGCTAAATTGGGACAGAATCCAAAATTCTCCAAACTATGAAAGTAGTATCTAATTGCAAAAGGCAAAAATCTAAATGACTTAAAGAACTTAAAAGTAACTTTTGATCTAAAATTTGTTCATGTAAATTCAGACTTGATGAATAGTAAATTAGTCTAAAAGATTAAAAACAAGGAATCATGTGAACAGAAACATCAGCAATCTCATCATGTCAAAGAAAGAGACTTCATAAAAGTGGTTCAGCTAACCAAATGACAAAGCAAAAAATAAAAAAATGAACAAATCCCAGAGAGGAATTAATCAGTGTCTATAGTTATTTAGATAAAATAGTATATGCAGTTTCAGCCAAAATTTATTAAACATACAAAGAAAGAGTATGCTCTAGACATCATATTTTTAAATTTTATTGTAAAAGTGATGTACAGAGGGGTTATAGTTACATGAATCAGATGAGTACATTTCCTTTTGAACAATGTTGTCCCCCTCCCTCATTCTATCACTAGACACATTTTTTTAAATGATCATGAGGAAACCTAGATATTGGGCTTACTAGAGAAAGACTTTAAGTCAATGATTTAAAATATGTTCAAAGAATTGAAAAAATATGAAAGTATATTTCTTGCCAAATAGAGAATACAGCAAAGAAAAATTATAAACTAAAAGAAAATGGAACATGTACAGTAACTGAAATGAAAATTTCACAAGAGGGGCTCAAAAGTAAATTTAAGTTGTTAGAAACAAATTTGATCAAAATCATAATGAAACAAATTTGATCAAAGATCAATAAAGATTATGAAGTGTACAGAAAAGAAAGAAAAATAAAGAGCAATGTCACTAGTCTGTAATGGGAGAATGAGAAGACAAGACAAGACAAGAGGACTACTTGAAGAACTAATAGCCAAAATTCTCAGAAATTTAATGAAAACATTTAATAGCAAATGAAGAATGTAAAAACAGAAACTATATGCAGGAAAAAGAGATCAGCACTCAAATTTTGTTACAGATATTGAAAGCCAATAGAGAGAATTTTTTATTCAGCAAAATAAAAATGATAAGGGCTTAGAAAATAAGAATAAAACTACCACCCAAGCCAGGTGCTGGTGGCTCACAATTGTAATCCTAGATATTCAGGAGGCTCAGGATCGTGGTTCAAAGCCAGCCTGGGTAGGAAAGTCTGTGACAATCTTACCTCCAATTAGCCCCCAGAAAACCAGAAGTGGTGCTGTGGCTCAAAATGGTAGAGTACTAGCCTTGAGGAAGAATGTTCAGATACAGAGCCCAAGCCTTTTCAAGCCCCACCACCATAAAAAAAATAAAATAAATCACCCAATAAAGCTTGGACAATTACAAACGTACATATACCTAAGGAGCCCTAAAGTACATGAAGAGGGAAACAGTTTAGTAGTAACAGAGTTGGAATTAGATAGTGGTAATATGATAAACAACTTTGTAAAGACACTAAGAATTCTCCTTTCTAGCCAATGGAAGGATTATTTAGTTGCCACCTTTTGAATGACTGGTAAAGACAATGAGCAAATACAGGATCTGACATTTTTATCTATGCAAATCTATGAGAGATCAACTCCATTGTTAGGACTCATTGTAGAAAATCTGCTACACACATTAGCATGTGGGAGGTTAGGTACAGTTCACCTTGATTCTGCTTTGCTTTATACCTTTATGAGTATGCTTTTTCCTTCCAAGATCGAAAGAATATCTTTGATGAATTTTCCAACATCAGCAATTACTCTAGCTTATCAACTAGTAAAAATAATCAAATTTCAGGGTATTTGATTAAAGTACTTTTGCTTCAAATATTTGTAGGCAAATGAAAGTTGTAAATCAATCAGAATTTCTGACCATCTACCACTAGTTGTTAGTAGTAGGGCTTTATTTTGGCCTTGTATAATGCACTGTAGGGCTAGTCAGAACATCTGTCTTTGAATTCTTGGACCTATCTTCTGTTTTTTGTAAGTTGTACATTCTTGGGGAGGGTACCATGCAATACATGGGGAGTATACATATGATAATTGTTAGGAAGTATACCTATGATAATTGTTATATGACCTATAATTGCACATACATGTTAATGATAGGAATGGTGGTGGTGACAAGCTATTGAGTTATGCAATGCCTACATATTACATGCCAGACACTGTGTTGAACACTAGACATAGATCACTTAATCTACATAGCAAACTGATTGATAGATACTGGGAATGCCGTATTTCCCAAATGAGAGGATGCCATTGCTCAGCAAATGTGCTTGTCAGTACTGCATTGGTGGTATGGATTAAGAGTAGATACTGACTTACTTTCTTTCCAAAAGAATTATTTTCTCTCTCCCTCTTAGTTGCTGGTGTTCAGACTTCTCTGCTTTAAATATGTGTATAGCACCCTCATCTCATTAACTGTAATTAGGACACTAATGGCAGTGAAGCAGATGGGCCCAGGCAGCTCACCATTACTTATCCCTGAGGAATGTTTCCAGATCATTCTAGTCCTCATCTGGCAATATTTGGCTCTTTTGACTTCTAAATTGTACAGAAGGCAAGAATCATCACATTTCAGCTCTGTTATTTCTTTATTACCTAAGATGTGAAAGGTACAATGTATAGCTTTCCAGGGGTGGAGAAGAAAAGTATACCATAGTTCTCTGCTAAGCATACCTTGAAAAAGAAGTTCATTTTTACTTTGCCTGTTTTGCTTTCCTTTTTAAAGAAATCATTGACAATACTGGGGTTTGAATGAAGGACTTCAAATTTGCTACTTGAAACATCCCCCCCAGCCTGGTTTTACTGTATTTTTGCCTTAGTGAATTTTCACTTTAATGAATTCTTTTAAGATCTCATATTTTTGCCCAGGATCTGTATGTAGTCTTCCTATCTGTCTTCTATGTAGCTGGGACTACAGACATGAGTTTCAATGCTCAGCTTTTTGTTGTTGTTGAACAGAAATTTTGCTAACTTTTTGTTCAGGCTGCCCTCAAACTGCAACCTTCCCATTTTCTGTCTCCTGAGTAGCTATTCCCCCTCTTGCCTGTTTTGTTTCTTATATGGTAATGTTCTGTTCTCCTCCCTGTTGGCTGCCCATTATCACCTAACTCTTTGGTATGCCCATTTGTTTCCAGAAAACAGCTAAAGCTTTGCCAGAAACACACCAACCCAGACTTCTGCAGGTTGTGTTACTTTATTCCCTCAGTTCATTCATTCATTCATAAACTGAAAATAAACCTTAACAAAATACTAATTAGGAGCCATTTTATGTGTTTGCCACTGAGGTAGAACAGTGAAGAAAATGAGTCCTAGCTACTATCAAGGAACTGTGGAGGCAAATAGATTAGCTGACACTCTAGTCCTACTTTGAAGGCTAAACTTCTGGTGGTCTAAACTCATGATCACAAAACATTTCATTTACATCTCATTCTCCTCCAGAGATAGGGCCTTATTGAATCAAGTATTCCAGAGTCAACCTTGTGTAGACTAAATACTGGAATCTAAATACTGGAACAAGTCAGTAGAATAGAATGAGCATAGAATATCTGGCCAGAACTTATGTAGACCCAGATCTGTTACTCACTGGCAGGCTAAGTCACTTCACTCCTCTGCCTTCTTTTGTTTATCTGGAAATGAGACTAATAAAAATCTCTATGTGATAAGCATGTTGGGAGAATTAAATAAGATACTACCGCTGTTATTCAGAATCCCTTTATACTGCTATACTTAATAGTATGTGAAATTATTGGTTTTCTATTTCTATGTTGTTTATGTATCATCCCCCACAAATGGAAACTTTCTTAAGACAGAAACTTTATCTTACTTGTTGACTGGTGACTTGTCTGTCATCAGTGTAATGGTGCCTGGCTTCTGGCAATGTGGCAGCTATCTAATACAGAGAGTGTGTGTGTGTGTGTGTGCGTGTGTGTGTGCGCGTGCGCGCATGTGTTTGCCAATACTGGAGCCTGAACTCAGAGCACAGGCACTGTCCTTTAACTTTTACACTGAATGCTAACACTCTACCACTTGAGCTACAGCTGCACTTTTACCTTTTTCAAGGTTAATTGGAGGTAAGAGTCTTACAGACCTTCCTGCCTTGGGCTGGCTTTGAACCGTGACCCTTATACTTTTCAGCCTCCTGATTAGCTAGGATTACAGGTGTGAGCCACTGTCTCTTGGCTCTGAACACATCTTTATTGATATAATGGATGATGATGAATGCGCAGACATTTTTGAACTTACAAAATGTTGTATGCATTGTTTCCATGGCTGGTAAAATTTCCAGGTTAAAGATTCTTTAATCAAACAATAACAAAAGATAGTTCAATATAGTAGGAAAAGTTCAAATTACAATCTTATTTCTTTTAACCCAGTCTACATTAAAGAGGTTATTTAACCTCCTCAAGCTTTTGCTGACTCATTTTGCCTCACAGATCTCATGAGATAAAAATATGTGAATATGCTATGTGTTTGTAGTGCCCTACAAATACAAATTTTAGGAGATGAAAAAGCTGGCACTCAAGAAACAAGGTTACTGAAACCAAGCATTGGTGGCTCATACTTGTAATCCTAGCCACTTAGGAGGCTGAGATGGGGAGAATCATGGTTTGAGGCCATCCAAGGTAGAAAAATTTGTAAGACTCTTCTAAACCCATAGCTGGGTACAGTGGTGCATACCTGTTATCCTAAGCTAAAGGAAATGCCGTGATTGGGAGGATCATTTTTCCAGTTCAGCTAGGCAGAAAAGTCTTAAGAGACTGTCTCCATGGAGAGAAGTTGGACATGGTAACCCCTATCATCCCATCAATGATGTAGCTCAAGCATGCTCAGATGGGAAGTAGGACCCTAACCCAAAAATAACTTGCAAATTTGTATGTTCTTCCCCCACGATATAACCCCTGTTGTCACTATATTTGATTCCAGTATCCTGCATATTATATATACATTCTTCTAATTTGGGAAGGGAAAGGGGAATAACAAAATTCTGAAATAAGGTACAGGTTGACCCATTGTAACAATGAGATACACAAGACACTATGTTGAAAACGAACTTTACAGCTTTCGGGGCAGGGGGGGAGTTGAGGAGGTGGCCAGGGAAAGGATGGTAGGGGAAAAGCAAAGGAGTAGGAGGAGGTAATAATGCTCCATAAGAAATGTACTCATTACCTTACTCATGTAACTGTAGCCCCTCTGTACCGTATTTTTACAACGATATATATATATATATATATATATATATATATATATATATATATATATATATATTAATTTAAAAAACCAACAAAACAGGAGTGGAGGGTGGAGGTATGGTTCGAGTGGTGGGGTGCCCAGTCTACAAATGTTTACCTCTGAATTAAAACCCCAGTACTGTGAAATAAAAACAAGAAGAATGTAAAGAAAACAAGGTTGTGGGCACAAAGACATGCAAAGGGTTGGTGTAAGAATTCAAAATGGAAATCTCAGGCTTCCATTTCTCAATCTAGTATACTAAGGTAAATTCTAGAAAAGAAGCAATGAAAAGAAGTAGGTATTGGCTAGAGTTAAGAGGAATTGGAGTCTTTCTGGGGGCTGCAGTTTGTCACCTCATTCATACTGGCATAAAGGAAAGAAGAAGATGCCATGACAAGTACCTAATGATCATTTTGCAGAATGAAAAGATGTGTTTCATCAAATTAAGCAGTTTAACAATGATGACTTTCACTGCATCACTTTACCTAGCTCAAAAAGATGCCAAGAAAGATAAATTTTCAGGAGAAATGGGTTAGGTAAAAATAAAGAATGTGCCAGGAGCCAGTGGCTCATGGCTGTAAGCCTTGCTACTCGGGAGGCTGAGATCTGAGGATCACGGTTCAAAGCCAGCCAAGGCAGGAAAGTCCACGAGACTCTTATCTCCATTTAACCACCAGAAAAGCAGAAGTGGCACTGTGGCTCAAAATGGTAGAGCACTAGCCTTGCATTCAAGCCCAGAGTTCAAACCCCATGACCAACAAAATAATAGTAATAATAAAGAAAGTGGTTGCAATTGGAATTAGCTATAAGGAAGAACATCTAAGTATTGAGCCCTGGATATTGTGAAACCTTTTGCACTTGTAGAAAAAACAAATACTGTTATTTGTCTGATATAATTTAAGAATGCTCCAATTTAGGGTTCAAGTTGCTTGGGAAGTAAGGTAACTTTTCAAATTCTGTTTTGTGGCTTCAGTGAGTGAAGGACAAGGAAAAATGAAAAGAGATCTGAAAAGGAACTTTCCAGATAGTGTCTATACATGAATCAGTGAAGGCCACATGGTGGATGGGAAGAAGAAATGTGCATAGACTATTTGTGATTACAAACACCATCAGTTCTTTGAAAGTAGACTGCACAAGTAGGGGTGTGATCATATTCTGTCTAGGGAATGCATACTTAGGAATGGCTTCATGAACTAAACAGTGACTACTTGCATTGAGTCCTAAATTATGACCTGTACATGTGGCAAAAGATATAGATGGTTGGAGGCAGAGTGAAGAAACTCAAAATGTAGGGAGTCACAGTGGGACTAGACTGGAGACTGCAGCAGATAATATGGGAAAGGGAATGCAGGAGGGAGGTGTAAAACTAGAAATAAACATTTAAAATGTTCCTGTTGATTAAGTGGTTGATACATGCATAATGATAGGTGGGTTGCATTGAGGAAGCATATTACATGAATTCTACAATAGGTCAGGTTTTCCACATTGAGTTATTATGATTGCTGTAACAAAATATAGTCTGACCATTAAAAACATACTACAATTATTATCTAATAATTAATCTTGAATTCAGAAAAATTAAATCCTATTTTGTGCTTATGTATAAAATTTCAGGACCTCAGTGCTCCCTTTTATAAAATGATGAAGATATATATATAGCTCATTCACTTGGTGTAAAGATTAATATATAATGTATAATAGAGAAGTTGGGAAACATAAGCAGCCATTACCAGCTGTAATTATTGTGCTATATGTTGTAATATATATTGGGGTGAAATGGAGTCTGCCAAAGGTCCATTCACCACAATCACAATTAGTCTTTTATTAAGGATGACACATTTTTTCCAAGTTTCCAGTTAATATTTGCCTTTGTTTTGGTCCTAGACAAGGCCTCACTGGACATCAGTTTATAGAATCAGCTTGTTGATGAGTAACACAATGGGACTGTTTTCCTGGCTACTGGAGGGCCTCTGGGCCAATGTGAATTATCTAACCTTGGTTTCCTGGTTGTAGATTGAGCTTGGAATCTCATCAGCATTTCATTGCTACCCAAGTTGTGTCTGCTCAGATGTGCTATCTTCCTTCTTTGGGTTTCTAAAGCCCACAGACACTTGTCTGACATTTTTCACATTTCTTAAAGCTATATCATCTGTATTTTCTCTATCTCAAAGTCACAAAAGGACTTTAAAGACAGACTGTTTTCCCAAGTTTGGGTAATGGAGTTTATAGTGTCTGCTCTTTTCTGCCTTACACAGTACTATTTGACATACAAGTCAGCATGAAGATTGTAAAGTTCACTGAAATAAAATTCAAATACCCTAGATTGTAATTTCGAGGGGAAATTAGGATAGTTAGGGGAAATTATCATTTCTTTTGAGTGTGCCAGGCTTTTTCCCATGTATTGTCTACTGTTCTTGTTACAGTATCTCTTTGAGCCTGAAATAATATACTCCTCATTTTATAGTTGGAAAAAAAAAGAAAGCGGGAAGATTGGGACAATTGGGCCCAACATTACATAATCAGTAGTAGTAGGATTAGAACTCAGGTCTCTCTGTCCTTAGGAGACTTTGCTTTTTTCCTCTTTGGATGATACAGCTTACTAGAAAATGCAAACTTCATTCACCTCACTCTTTTAGCACTTGGTCTGAATATGTATCTTCAGAGCTGACTGAGGATAAGAAACAAGACTATTTGTATGTTTGTTCCTTTGGTAATTCTAAGTGTTAATTTTTTCAAGTAATAGAGTTGGACCAGAATTAATGAAGCATGTTTTGATGTTTGTTCTATTGTTCAATTCTTTCAGCGACTTTTGAAAGGATTTTGGAATAGAGTTGACTGATAAAAGTTTTTATAGACATTTTTTTCAATTTGCCTGTTTCTGAATCCAAGCTCAGAGAATGTAATAAGAAAAATAGGGCTAGAAATATTATTCTACAACAGAATCCTGGCATAGGAATCATAATACCTGGTTCTAATGTTGGTCCTGCTTCTGAATAATTTTCTCCTGCCTGGTCCTTTGACTTTCTCTGGAGCTGAAATTTTACCCTGGAAAATGTAAGGGCAGAATAAGCCATTGAGTTACAACCCTACGAAACATTAAATCATTTGAGTAACTTCTAAATAAATGGATGCCCAATCACCACAGAAGTTCAATTAAGTCAAAATAGGGAAAATAGAGTCCCTTGTGACTTCATTATGGAGCCTAAAATGAAATCTACTGGATTAGATGATCTTTTCAAGGGCTTCTCAGTTCTGACAGTCAATAGGGGCAATGTTATATACATGGTGAAGATAGGGAGGTATTCAGATCCTGGCTCTGCTACTTACTAGTTGGGCAATCTTGAAACCATCACAAATGTTTCTATATCTTTGAGTCCTTCATTTGGTAAGTAGACATATACTATGTACCCCTATACTAAGAGTTGTGGAGATTAAGGACTTTTACCAGTGTCTAGAAAATAGTCTTTAGTAAATAGTCTCTTTAGTATCAAAGGATCAAATGCAGGATATGAGGATACTAGTGGTACAGTAAGATTTAACATGTAAATTGAAACTAAGTTATTTTCTTTTAATATCCTGTTTCCTTGACAATGGATTCCGGAAACAGAATGTAGAAACAGCTCTTGCCTTAAGATTTGATGACACTACAGGAAACAATCTGGCTAATTCTTCCATAGCTTATTGGCTGTGATGGCTAGCATGCTATTGGAAAATTTTTGGCACATAGGAGATAGCAGATGTGGCTTGGGAAATGAAAGGGTTGACAATAATAATGGTTTGTCTGTTTAGCTCCATTTCTAAGAATGATACCATGAGTAAAGAACAGATTTGTCGTGTTGATTAGATACTGATTTAAGAAAAGCTCTTGTGATCACCCTACCAACTGTCTTGGTGTGCTTGTCAGTGATAAAATACTTTGAAAAATGGAAACCACCAGTAAGACTATAACTGCCTAATGCATAGAGAGAAATAATTTTTCTAAATTATGTTTGTATGTTGTACAAAGCAGTTACTGTGTACCAAGTTTGAGGATTTACTATGATATAAACATCACCATCTGATATCTAAATTCTAGATTAAATATTTGGCAAGCATTAAAATGTCTAGCTTTATAAAAAAATAGGGTTCCAGGGCTGGAAAGGTGGCTCAGTGGTAGAGTGTTTGCCTTGCATGCATGAGGCCCTGGGTTCGATTCCTCAGCTCCACATAAGCAGAAAAAGCTGGAAGTGACACTGTGGCTCAAGTGGTAGAGTGCTAGCCTTGAGCACCAAAACCCAGAGTTCAGGCCCCACAACCGACCAAAAAAAAAAAAAAAAAAAAGGGTTCCATACATGAGGAAAATTCTCCACTAATACCTGCAGGCAAAACAAATTTCCTCTTTCAACAGTAATCACCAATTTGGCCCTCTTTTCAGCATTTCTGTTGCCATACTTCCCATTAATTAATTTTGTGCTTGGCTTATCCCTAAAAGAGCTTAAGGAAGTTCCCTGAGAGCAGAGACAATGTCTTCCTCATCTTTACATACCTATCATTTACTGATTTGTCTCTTTATAAAGAAAGAATTTTTGAATGAAAGAATTACTGGATGAATAAATGAATGAAGTCTGTGTTTTTTTTTTCTTTCCTGAAAAGGGTTACTGAATATATTGGGGGGTTGCTGTGTTTTCTATCACATAAACTACAATATGACTTGAAAGATTACAAGAGTGACAAAGACTTTCTTACATCCACCATTTCATAAAAGCAATAAAAATGCTAGTCAAGGTATTTTTTAACTCAATGATTTCAGAACTCTGGAAAGGAAATAAAGATTTACAAAAATATAAGAAGCATTTCTTTAAGAAAAACTACTTTAAGTTCTGTGTTCATAATGGAAATAATTAGAAATCAGTAACAGAAGGAGTTTTACATATTAGGGAAATTTATAGCTGCAAAATGCCAATATTAACAACAAAGACAGAAGATCTCAAATAAGTAACTAATTATCCACCATAGGAAGCTAGACAAAGAATGGCAAATTAAAACAAAGAAAGCAGGAAGAAAAAGATTAATAAAGATCAAAATTAAAATAATTAAAAGACTAAAGAATAAAATCAGTGAAATAAATTGTTTCTTTGCAAAGATCAACCAACTTAACAAACCTCTAGTCAGGCTGAATTAGAAAAGAAGAGAAAGGATTTAAATTACTGAAGTGAACAATGAAAGTGGAAAATTCAATTCTTACCACAGAAAAAAGTTTCTGAAAGACTAAAAGGTAATACTATGATTGACTCTATGCCAAAGAATTAGGTAACCTGGAAGAAGTGGAAAAATAAAGATTCAAACTAAACTGATTCGTGAATAAAGAGAAAATCTGAATTGTCTCAGGACAGTAATGAAAGTGGATTAGTAAGCCTCCAACAAAAGTCCAGATCCAAACACCTCCACCAGTAAACTATATAAAATGTTAAAAAAAAAAAAAAAAAAGATTTACTAGCAATCCTTCAGAAATTATCCCCCAAAATAGAAGGGGCAAGAACACTTTCTAACTAATTCTAGGAGCTCAATATTATTCTGACACCAAAACCTAAGGCATCTGTCTCATAAAAAGAAAAATACAGGCCAATATAACTTTTGCACTTAGGTATTTTTTAAGCTCAACAAAATTCAAAGTATTATAAACAGTAGCCAAGAAGTATTTATCACAGTGCTTTAAGGGTGGTCCAAGTGGGATTTACTCAGGAATCAAAGTTCAACATCTAAAAGTTTGTTAATTGATACACTATGTTAAGAGTAAGGAATCAGATAAAGGAAAAACATATGATAAAAATCCAACACCAATTTACGATTAAGCATTCGGAAAACTAGGCTTGGGAGAGAATTTCCCTAACCTGGTGGACATCTATAAAAAGAGCTAGCATCATACTTAGCAATGAATGGCTGAGATCTTTCCCTGTAATATCAGGAACACACAGGTGACTTTCCTCAGCATTTATGCTCACCATTGTATTGGGGCTTCTAGGAAGGGAACGAGGCAAGTAAAAGAAATGAAAGTCATCCATACTGAAAGGAAATTCTTTTAAAAAGGATCTTTATAGATGATATGCTCATACTTCAGCTAATTTTAAAGAATCTACAACAAACCATTAGAAGTAATAAAAATGAGTTTAGCAAGGTTGCAGAATACAAAACCAACGTGCAGAATTCAGTTGTTTTGTATACACTGGCAGTGAGTAATCTGAAAACAGAATTAAGAAAGTACTACATATCACCAAAATGCCAGAACACTTCAAATACATTAAACTAAAGAAGTGCAAGGCTAATTCACTGAAAGCTCTTAAAAACATTATAGAAAGATTTCCAATCCAGATAAGTAAAATTATCACCCCGTTTTCATATGTTAGGCGACTTAATACTGTTAATTAAGATGGCAATACTTCCCAAAAACTAAAGGAAATGTCAGTGAAAACATTGGCTCAAGAGAGTAGGGAAAGCATGGGTAGAAGGAAGGGTGGACCCAAACAAAGCACAACAGAATGAAACTAATTTGTAAAACTGTGTTAATAATGATAGTTGTAGAACTCCTAGCTGACTTCTTAACAGAAATGAAAAACTTGACCCTGAAATTTCTATTGAGATACAAAGAACCTAGAAGAGGCAAAACAATCTTCAGAGAGAACAAAGTTAGTGGATTCAAGTTTTCTAACTGCAGACCTTACTAAAAAGCTACAGTAATCAAGAATGTGTGGTGTTGGCACAAAAGGGGAACATAGATAAAATGGAATACAATAGAGAATCCCAAAATAAACTCATTTATGGTCAATTGATTTTCAGCAATATTGTCCAAATCATTCAACAAAGAAAGTAGCATTTCAACAAATTATGCTGGAACAATTGAATAGCCAAGTGCAAATAAATGAATTTAGACCACTTCTCACCTACACAAAAATAATTTCAAATGATAGATCAAAGAATTAAGGCTAAGCCAATGAATCTTGGTTAAACACCTGTAGAAAACTAAATCTAGATCTCCATATATCATCCTGCACCAACTCCAAATGGATCAAAGACCTTGGAGTCAAAGCAAACACTCTGAATACATTACAGGGAGGAATAGGAGAAACTCTAGGGCTCCTTGGCACAGGCCGAAATTTTCTTAATAAAGACCCAGAAACACAACAAATCAAAGAAAGTTTGGACAAATGGGATTGCATGAAATTGCAGAGCTTCTGCATGGCAAGCAAGATCAACAGAAAGCCCACAGACTGGGAGAAGATCATCTTTAGCCATATAACAGACAAGGGTCTCATATCTAAAATATGCTTAGAACTCAAAAATTAAATCCCCTAACAACAAATCCTGAAAGAAACATCTGCCCGATTAATAAGTGGGCTAAAGACTTAAAAAGAGACTTCTCTGAAGAGGAAATAAGAATGGCCAATAGACACATGAAAAAATGCTCAACTTCTATAGCCACAAACGAAATGCAAATCAAAACAACATTGAGATTCTACCTCACCCCAGTTAGAATGTCTATAATCAAGAAATCTAATAACAACATATTCTGGAGGTGATGTGGCCAAAAGGGAAATCTACTGCATTCTTGGTGGGAATGTAAATTTGTTCAACCACTTTGGAAGGCAATATAGAGGTTCCTCAAAAGACTCCACATGGAACTCCCCTATGACCCAGCAATCCCACTTTTAGGATTTACCCAAAGATCACAAAAAAAGGCCATACTAAAGCTACCAGCACAACTATGTTTATTGCACCATTATTTACTATAGCTAAGATATGGAACCAACTCAGATGCCCCTCAGTAAATGAATGGATCAAGAAAATTATATATATATATAATATATATATAACATATATATATTATATATATATTATATATATAATATATTATATATTATATATATATATGAATTCTATGCCTCCATCAGAAAGAATGACATTGCTCCATTTGTTAGGAAATGGAAAAACTTGGAAAAAATTATATTAAGTAATCCAGAATCAAAGAAACATAGGTCCCCTGTTGTCACTGTATTTGATTCCAGTGTCCTGCATCTTGTATATACATTTTTCTAATTTTGGGAGGGGAAAGGAAATAAAATGCTGAAATAAGGATACAGGATGACCCATAGTAACAATGAGATGTACAAGACCATATGTAGAAAATGAACTTTTTTGTCTTTTTTACTGTAGTTGTTCTGATAGCTGTCCTTTTATTACACTACTTTAATTGTCGTGGGGCCTGAACTCTGGGCCTGGGAGCTGTCCCTCAGCCCTTCAACTCAAGGTTAGTGCTCTACCACTTGAGCCACAGTGCCACTTCTGGCTTTTTTCTTTTTGCTTATGTGGTGCTGAGGAATTGAACCCAGGGCCTCAGGCATGCAAGGCAATTGCTCTACCACTGAGCCACCTTCCCAGCCCCCAAGGCTTGAAATTTTTATGTTTTGTTCCCTACTATACTTATTCAGGATCTAGAAGGGTGCCTGCTATGTATAAAGGGCCTAGTGATTTAAAAAAAGAATGTATAGCCAGTGACCACATCTGTAATCCTAGCTACTCATGAGTCTGAGATCTGAGGATCATGGATTGAAGCCAGAGCGGGCAGAAAAGTCCATGAGACCCATGATCTCCAATTAAACAGCAAAATACTAGGAGTGGAGGTATGGCTTAATTGGTAGAGAGCCAGCCTAGAGTGAATAAGCTAAGGAAGAGTGAGAAGCCTTGAGTTCAAGCCCCAGTACCAGCATACAAAAACGTATAAATACACATGAATCTTGCTTTAGTTCAGTGCTTTCAGCTGCCACTCAAGAGTTCACCAGTCTATTCTGTTTGGAGTTTATTATTCTCTTGCATTGCTGATTTAAAAAATAAGTTCCTAATAACATATTGCTTGCTTTCACTTATTTTTGAACTTTTTTCATAGAATTATAAGTATGTTAGATGTAATACAAAACATTACCATGAACGATCCATAGGTTTTCTCACTTGTTTGTCATTGCTGAATTATATTTTATTGAATGAATATTCCATAATTTATATTTCCTATACTCATCAGTGGACATTTACCATTTCTGCTTTTATGAACAACTGCTATTAACATTTCTACATATGGTACACATATATATGAGTTCGTTTCTCTAGGTTGGAATTTTCTTTTCTAATTCAAATGGTTAATCCATGACTCAAAAACCTCAGAATGCCTTTTGCCCACACTAAGTCAGGGTTAATGAGAGTGCTGCTCAAAATATTGAAAAGAGGCTGAATGGAGAAATGGAAAAAGGAAAACAGGAGGTAGAGGAGAGGAGAGGGAAGAGGAAGAAGGAAAAAGAGAGACATGAAAGCTTATCCAATGAGACCCAGAATTTCCTCAGACCACTAGACAGAATTAATTGTAATCTGGGAACCTGTAGCTCACACCTCATACTTGCAATCCTAGTTAGTCAGGAGGCTAAGATCTGAGGATCAAGGTTCAAAGCCAGACTGCGTAAGAGAGTCTATGCATCTCTTGTCAACAATTAACTGCCCCCAATCTGGAAGTGGAGTTATGTTAGAAGTGTTAGAAGACAAGCCTTGAGTGAAAAAGCTATGGGACAGTCTCTAAGTAAAACAAAACTTTTAATTAGTAAAAGTCAATTTGATTAAGGTATATTTGTATAAGGTATATGGGTCACATATTTGATTATAATATTTACAATAATTTTGCTGCACAAAAATTTTCATAGAGGTCATAATTTATATTTCTTTAACATTTAAATATATATTTACCATGAAATGTATCCTTATAACAAAATTTTACTGCACGATACTATTTTGTATAGGTATAATGTGCAGAGCAGATTTCTAGAACCCATTCATCTTGCTTAACTGAAACTTTATATCCAATTAAACATCAACTAGCCAATCCTATTTTTTCAAAGCCCTTTATCAAAGGACTTCTTATTTACTACAAGCATCCATTTTGTATATCTGCTATTTATTTTGTAACTATGTGATAATTATCATCATTATCATCATTATCTTTTTCAAACATATCTTTTTTGCCTTTTGAAAAATTTCCCTGTCTTTGAGGTGCTTCCTCATCATGCAGCAATCTGCACATTATTTGCTGTGTCATTTTACAATTTTGGCCTTCCTGTCTTACATCTGAATTAGATGATGACTTGCTGAGAGGAAAGAACATATCTTGATCATCACTATATCCTGTAGAATCTAGGACTAGATGGCAGGAATTCAGCTCAATGAAACTACCTAATCTCAACCTTCAAACTCATAACAAAATTTCTCTGTGGTCAAGAAACAAAGAACCTGCATTTTGGAGTTAGACATACTCAGGATGCAATCCTGGCATTGCAGTTTACCAAGGTGTGTAGTCGTAGACAAGTTTACTTAAATTATTCTCAGCATCAATTTTCTATTCTGCAATAAATATTGGACACCAGGCAGGATTGCTGTGAAAATTGAATGATATCTAGATTGCCTAAATACCTGTCCTTCAGATTTTATGTGTACTATTTGCGTTCTTCTTAAAAAGCCAAAAAAGATGGAACAAAACTTGTGAATTTTTGGCTGCTACTGCTTCAGGACTGAGGATGGGACACAAATTGCAAGGAAATGACTGAAGAGCGAGACTCTTCACATTTGGCTGAATTGTATAGTTCCTTTCCTGTGAAATGTATGGCCCTAATAGCCTTGATTTAATGGACCGATTTTGCTGGCTTTCTAGTTAGGGAAAGAAGGGGAAAGGCCTATCAGAGGGGGCAGTGAGACAAGCCATCATAGCCTGCCTCCAAGTTTACCTATCATCAGAACATTCTGAGTGCTTTCTCTTGAACTTGGGAGTGATAACTTGGCTTTTGGAGATAAAATACTTGTAAAGCCTTGTCTAAGTGAAAGCTTTCTTTGCTCTTGAACTTTAAGAGCAGTTTTCTTTGATGCATTTTTGGATTCTGGGAACTATGCTTAGCATGATAAATCAAAGAGCCATAGAAAGTAAAGGTGAGTACTAGAAACTTCTATAGGTACAGAAACTGTTTGGCTTGGAGTCAGCCCATCCTGGGCTTATTCTCACTCCGTCTAGTTTATTTATTCAATGGATATGCTAATGAGAAAATATTCTTGTCTCATTGAGTTATTTTGGGGTGCTAATATCACCCAACACAGCAAATAGGCTCTCATCTGGTCTTATTCATTTCCCTTGATAAAGAAGTAATCATAAGTGCAGAGTTTGCATTCCTTTGAGTGTGTGAGCAATTTTCATCTGTATGACTTTTGTTTATGCTAAAAGTTGACCTTTGGTTAGAAAGAGCCATGTTACATTTGTTCCAAATTGAATTAATTACTTTGAGATATTAAGAATTACCATTCCATGAAGGTTTTCAAATTGGCATTCTGGCTTTTCTCCTTTTCATCCACTTAGAGAATTTATTCACCTATCTCCTGAGAAAATACATAGTTATATTAGATACTTTCTGAAGTACCATTCATGGCCTAGGAAACTATGAGCCCAAGTGTTTGGATAACAGCCCCCAAAATGTCCCACATAACTGTGGTAAGGTGACGGAGGTAGTCCCACATCATTTTATTATTCTGAAAAAATGTTATCTTACTGCCATGTTAATTTAGATACCTTAACCCTATTCTTTATTTCATAGAGACAAGGTCCAGGCCATTGGCTAATTGTACATAACTTCTGTAATCACTGGATGGTATCCAAAAATCTTTCTGTTCACACCATAAGAAGAAGTCCCAGGAAATAGTTTTATGTGGACTCACCTAAGCAATGAATTATAATGGATGCATAGCTATTCCCAAAGTCCATAAAATTCTGCTTGCTTATTTCTGCTATACACTGACATATGTTACTTGTTGTTGTTGTTGTTTGTGTGTGTGTGTGTGTGTGTCTTTCCAGTTTGGAGAGTGCCCGGGACCATGTTTTGCCCATCGATTACTACTTTCCACCTCAGAAGACCTGCCTGATCTGTGGAGATGAAGCTTCTGGCTGTCACTATGGAGCTCTCACTTGTGGCAGCTGCAAAGTCTTCTTTAAAAGAGCTGCTGAAGGTAAACAACTTCTATGTTCACTTCTCTATCACTTTCTCTTTCACCTCTCAGAGAAAGATGTCATTTCAGGGCCAAATGTTCATCCCAAGGTCAGCGGCATTGGCAGTGCCTTCTAAATGACCTAACAAACATAAGGAAGCAAATTTTCATACATGTCAGTCTCCCGCCTTTGACTTGCCTTGGTTATACAGGCAATGTAGGCAATGAAGATGGTCCCAGCTGGTGTTTGGTGTTTGGTGGATTCTAAGAAGAAAAGAAGAATTAATGATTTGAAAAATTTAATTTCCTACCTTTTTGTTTTCCGCTGTGCTGTCCAGTGAGGGAAAAATATTGTGCCTATTAGAGAGGTTAGAAATGGAGAAACCCCAACTGAGTCCCCAGGCTGTTCTCTTTGGTGAATACAAGACTGTTCCTTAGCAAAGGTTTTCTGGCCTCAGCCCCAGAAAGGAAGTGTTCTCACTGTTCAGCAAATCATCAGTCTCTGCACCTGCTCCCTCCTGATACTGCTGCTGCCGTGGGACCTCTCTTTGCATTAATAGCTCCTAGGCAGGTTAAGAGTCTTGGAGGAGCAGCACATTTATTCTCCTCTCCAGAAAGCTACCCTCAGGGGCTCCCCATTGGTCCTTAGTCTTAAGCAAAGTAGTATTTGCTACCTGCCTAAGTGGGCTGAAGCCTCAGCCCTTTAGTCATATTTAGCATAGACTCATCCATAGGTGCTAGCCCCAGAGATGTACAACCTATATCCTCTAGCAGGATCTCAGCATTTCGAGACCTCATATATTCTAGTGATTCCTTCCTTCTGAGCTGAATCACCCTAGACTTAAGCCTCCTATTCATCTACTTCACTTCCCTTCCTGTACTACTGTTTCCTTTTCAAAGGGACACTGGTGAGCAGAACCTAGATAAGAAGCTGTGGGGATGCTTTGGGAATAGACTGAGTTGTTTAACTTCTCACCCCCACTTCTCTCTTACAAAGGATGCACTTGCTGTCATGTATGGGCCTTTATTCTATTATGTTTCAGCTAGGAAGAGTTAAGCTCTAAGTAAAACCAAAACAGAGGGCTCTACCCTTAAATAAGGGCTATAAACTCTGAGAAAAGTCTGGAAAGATGGTATTTAGGTCACACCTTTCACGGGGAATGTACACTTACTCACCAGAGGATGACATAGCACTGGTAACCTCTTGACATTGAGGGTGAAAAGTAGAATGTGGGTGCCCTTTCACTGATCTCCTCATTAAAAGCCAATCATAGCAATGATGTTACTGAAATCTTTTTTTATCTTTTTTTAAAATTTTTATTTTATTGTAAAGATGCTGTACAGAGTGGTTACTGTTACATGAGTAAGGTAATGAGTACATTTCTTGTCGAACATTGTTACCCCCTCCTTTGTTTTTCTACTATCCGATGTTACTGAAATCTTACACTGCAGGTTTTACCGATGGCTCCAAGTAACCCATTACTGCAATTTATGCTAGAATAGTATGCAGTTCAGGACACCAGTGTCTAGTCCTAAACAGCATAAAAACAGCCTGAGAAGATGGGTCCCATCTCTATAGCACACACCTGAAATCTCAGCTACTTGGGAGGCAAAAATCAAGGATTGCACAGTTCAAGCCCAGCCACAGCAAAAAGGTAAAAACACCCTATCTCAATAAATAAGCTTGGCAGGACTGATAGGTGTCTGTAATCCTAGCTAGATGCATAGGTAGAAGGATTTTAGTCCAAAGCTGGCCTATGTCAAATATGTGAGAGCTCATCTGAAAAAATAATGAAAGTAAAAGGCCTGGCTTTATTATTCAAATGGTAAAATGTTAAGTGTTTCCCTAACAAGCATGAAGTCTTTAGTTTTCAAACTCCGGAACTGCTAAAGGGGTAAATGAAAGAAAAGAAAGAGCTTGAAAGCAGTGCCTTTCCTCCCTAGGAAAGGATGACTGTAAGAAAAGGAAATAATGGAATGTCTAGATCACCACAACTTCCCATTAATCCTCTCCTGCCTCCACAAACTCTGTCACCTAACAGAGACTTCCTCTAGAAGGGGAGTAATTCTAAGCAACCATCTAGAGCTAGTGTGTCAGCAAGCCCGGCACCAGGGTAGTAGCTATATCAGATGAGAAATTAGTTGAAGTGACCAAGTTAGCAAACAAATTCAATAGCCACATAGATTAGATTAGATTTGATGCTGACTCTGGGTTTATAAATCTGGGTCACCAAACTGTTTTCAGAAAATATGGTAAATGATCAACTGTATCATGAAAGGGAACACTTTGCTGTCATGTTATACATTCAGCAGGGAGCTCTTTGTGGAAGTTAAGAGCTGAAAGAAAGTGGGCAGAAAGACAGCTGGCAGTGTTGCCTGGGAGATGGGAGGAAATAAGGAAGTGGGGTAGAGGGATCACCCAACATACAGATCACTGAGAAATCCAACAAGGTTTCAAAATGCTTCCAGTTCTAGAGCCACTTAAGTTAGGAAAATGCTAATACATATTTTCTTTGAGAAAATGACCCTTAGTGAGCTCATGGGACCAAAACTACCAACGGAGACCTTACAAAGCCATGGAGAAGAAATCTGAATTTCTTGGTTACTTTGGAATATGTATCCCAGATTGTAGTTTTGAGCCCTTTGAAAGACAGTGGAAAGGTGGTTTTGGCGGGGCGGGGGCGGGGGGGGGGGGGGGGGGGGGGGGGGGGGGGAGAGGGAGGAGGGAGGGGTCGGGCGGTGGAGGTGGGGCGGAAACACTATTGGTGTTTCTGTCTTTTCCCATGAGTGAATCCAGGTAGCTTGAGTTTACTGCTGCCTTATTACCCCAAAAGAACAATTACCAACTTGGGTCTTTTCTAATTTTTACAGCATATCTTTTCCCTCAGATTAAAAAAATTATTATGTTTTAAGTAGTTTTACAAAAGAAGTACCATTTAACAAAGCAGTTTATGACTGCAATGCATCTTGATCAGTCACCTCCTTCACCATTCTCACTCTTCTACCCAACCCTTCCCTCACTTTTCTTAATTTTATGGTAGCATCAATTAGATATCCAAAGGAGTTTCATGTTTAACGTTCCCATATATGCATACAATGAACCTAGACAGAGTCAATCCCTCCCTCCCTCTTTCACATCCTCCATACCCTTTAACCAAACCAGTCTCAACAAGCTTTATTGTTCCATTTCCACACATGTATATAAAGTTTTTTTTTTTTTTTTTTTTTTACCATATTCACCTTTCTCCCTCTCCATTTGCACTCCTCCCTCACACTAGTACCTACCCCTCCCCCACCCCGCCCCGGGCCTGTTTTACATTCCTGGCATTCATTTTTTGTGGATGCTAATTGTTCAAAGAGGTTTCACCAGGTATCTCACAGGTGTATATACACAGCACCTTAATCAGATTAACTCTCTCATTTACTCTCTTCCCCACCGCCCCCAATTATTCAACAGTTTTAGTTTCATTTTCCTATCTTCATTCACAGATGCAATTCATTTTGGTATGGTTAATGTTCTAACATTCTCTTTTTTTCTCCTGTCTTTAATCCCCTCAATTTTATTTTATGGCCCAAATGGCCTTTCTGAAGATGGTTCTGAATTTACCTTGCTGAAACTTGAAATTGTACCTGCCTTTAAAGAGTAGAAATACAAATCTTTCTCGTCCTCATTTATTGTACTTAACACAGATGAAATAGTCAGTGTTGATTATCACTTCATTCATAGTTTTCAGAAATCTCTGGACTGGGCACACATACAAGATTTAAAAGCCTAACATGTCAGACAGAAATTCATTTCTAGCTTTGGTGGTTCATAAAGCCAGAAGCTTTCATGCTGTCACAGAGTTGGTTGTAATCTGGCCAGATTTTTTGGTTGTTGTTGGGGAGGAACAGAGGGAGAAAGTCTGACATTTTCTCTTTGTTAGTTACTCCTGGGATTGAAGTAAGCATAAGAGTGAGCAGGGAAGAATTTGCATATTGTTGAGAGTATACCCATACTGGGAGCAAAGCTTACTGAAATCTAGTTGAAGTAAACTTAAATGTGGGTGTGGATTTAAGTGTGGTTGTGGGGGGAAGGTTTGTCACTTAGATACAGGCATTTAAAGAAAATGTGTTTGTTGAGTAGGTAGGATAAATGGGTAAGTAAAGGACCATTTTCAAGTTGGAAACAAAGAGAACAGAAAGTCTAAGGATAGGTGATACTATGTCATACACAAGGGTTCTGAATGGCTTTAATTGTATAGTCTGAGATAAGACATGTACCCCTTAGGAGAAAGATGGAAGGGATGACACTAATCAAGATGCATTGTACTCATAAACTGACATGCTGAATTGAAATCCCTTTGTACAACTACCTAAAGATAATTTTTTTTGAAACACAGAAATTTTCCCCCCTTTGGGAATCAGTTTTTTGTTTGTAAAATAGGGGACTTGAACCAGATGTTTTTGAAATGCCTTTCCAAGCCAAGTATGGTAGTGTCCATCTCTCAGCAGTTGGAGGCTGAGGCATGAGGATCTCCAGATCAAGACTAGCCTGGGCTATATAGCAAGACCCTGTGGGGGGAAAAATCAAATAAAATGGATATTTTTTCTTCCTAGCAAATGGAAAATCACAGGTTCTTAGAATAAAAATATAAACCTTAATCCAGGGCTAGAAGTAGCTGAGAGAGTAGACTATGAACAGGCTGTGTTAAAACCTAGGCAAGACTCGAGATTCTCCCTCGTAGCTTGGTAACTTCCTTCCTTTTCCATTTTCTCATCTGAAATACCAGGATATGGAATCCCATCTCTAGCTCATCATGTTTCAAAGAGGGTTAATTAATTCATCATGTGCACTATGTGCTTAAGAATTTACTATTTTTCAGACATTTTCTAGTAAAACATTTGAGATTGTACATCCATTTGTTTTGTACACATGGAGCGCTGTTTGGTACACATCATAAAATTGAAACTGTAGTTTACATTCTGAATTCAAAGAATTACACCATCTTCACTGATGTTTACGATAGGTCCCAATTTAGTTTCTTTGGCAAATTTTATATGAGTATGGCTTTGATTCTGTCTCTCGCCCCAGGGTTTTTTGGGGAAGGAAGAAATGTCAGTGAACCCTTATTGAACTCTTTCTGTCCTTTAAATCCACTCTTTCCCACTTCAACTCATGTGGAATTGAATATTACTTCTTGATGTGCAAAGAATTTTTGGTACATGTCATTGCCCTCTTCACTCTCTGACTTTTTAAGTACTGTTTCCCAGCCTCGGAGGATCTGCTTGTAGCTTCAACAAAGACTTGATCAGTTATCTTTAGCCAAGAAATTGACTAGTCTTGGCTTTGTGAATCTTAAAGATCTTGCCACAAAAGCTCCTCTTATCTTTCAATCTCTTTTTTCTTAAATGTTGCTGCCAAACCTTAGATCAGAGCTTGATAAACTTTTTCTATAAAGGGCCAGGTAGTAAATATTGCAGGCTTTATAGGTCACATTGTCTCTATCTCAACTACTCAACGTTGTCTTTGTAGTGTGAAAGCAGCCCCAGACAATACATCAAGTGATGGCATACTTGTGTTCCAGTAAAACTTTATGGATGCCAAAATTTGAATTTCTTTGATTTTCACAAGGCATTATGTATTATTTTCCTTTTGACCTTTTATAGCCACTAAGGGTATAAAAAATTCTCTTAAGTCTGCCCCAAACAGGTGGAGTTGGCTTATGGCTCTAGTGTTTCTTAACTCTTGTTTCCAATGGCCTCTCTTGTGCTTATAAATCTGCATAATAAATTTTATTCTTTCCAACCTCTTGGTATTTTTGGAACTCTCTATCTAATTTTTAAAATTCTTCTCAATTTGGCCACAGTTTGCATAGAATGCCTAGTTTGGTGGCCTTCCTCAGCCTTTTTTTAACCAGACAGGAGAAAAAAGCATAAATCTAGTAATGATAAAATATTATATTTACAATATTAAGAGGAGAAATGGAAAACATTTCACACATTTCCTAAACTTCTAAACTATGAAATATATGTATACATACATACATAACTATGACATACAAACATAAATAATACATAGACATTTTCATAAATAATTTTTTGATGAATGAATGTGGTATTTTTCATGAATGAATTTTTCTCAATACCACATTATCTTCCAGATGGCAATGAGGAAGGGTATTAGGGACTATCTGGTACCAAATGTTATATAAAAACTCACTGTCTCATACAGAGTAAAGCCAGGTGGTCATCTGAGTTATAGATCTGTCATCTGACTTCACACACACATACACTGGCCTCATTCTGGACTTTCCCACAACAAGACTAGACCACAGGCTTACAGAATAAATAATTTAGCTCTATAACTCATTGCAGTTGGTGCCCACCCAAGTCTCTGTCACAGTCCAATTTGGGAGCTATGCCAAGAGCTATGCCTGCTTATTTATAGCATGCCCACTTTATTAAACAGTGATTAACAAAAAAACTCCCACAGCACTTGCCCCATTATATAAATATCTGGAATATTTACATGACCTTTGTCACTTGCAAAAATCTCTTGAGTATATGGCCTCCTTCTGTCATGTCTTACTGATTTCCCAGTCTCTTATCATCTTTGTATGTATGTGTGTGGACATGTGTATAAACTTAAGTCAGAAGCTTCTTCAATCTGCCAAGAGAATCTATAGTGACTGTCAAATTCAGGGTGGTTCATTTTTGTAGTCAGCTGGTTTTACAAGTATAAGTTCTAGACCCACTTTTTGTTCAGAGATAACAGGTAGTATGTGTCTTCTTTGTACTCTATTCCTGCAGCAACAAACATACTACTCCACAAGACACCTGAACTCTGTAAGAACTCATTGTCCAAAAGATCTCCCTATTATAATGAATATGTGTGCGTACTCTAAAACCTGTTAGTCAAGTGTTCCTGCTTCCTCTCTACCCTTTCTTAGCTATGTAAATGCATTCAGCTTTCCAAGGAGGCAGGTGAGTTTTGTAACTATAAACTGCATAGGTGAGATTAGGAAGTGAATAAAGGGAGCCAGGATTAAAAAAAAACTCAATCCCTTTGCTTCCAGTCTGCTATGACTACTGAGTAAAATGGCTATAGCTCCTTGTAGAGTCAATGCTGGTCCCTGTCAAATACCTCCTATAAGTAAGCCTGATTGTAACACCATTCAATCAGTCAGTAAGCATTTATTACACATAGAGTAACGGACTCACACACTCAAGCCACAAAAAATGCTTTGAGGAGCTTAGAATTTAGTGATGATAATTCTGGCTATATTTAACATTCTTCAGTGGATGAAAGACTATACTGTCCACTCTCTGGGCAGCTCAGAGGGAAAGATCCTTCTCTTGGTTTTCTATAAAGGCCTAGTGAGGCTTCGTCAATTAGTAAACAGATATGGAGCAAGTGGTACAGCTGGAATTTGAACTTGGGTCTTCCTGGGCCAATTGCAGCATTCACTTTGCTACAACATAGTTTACCCCTCAAATATAAAAATATACTAACTCCAAATAGAAAGAAAATATTATGCCTAGATAAACAAGAAAGACAACAGTGAAGTAGAACAACAGAGTCAGCTAAGAACGAAAGAATTCAAGAAATGCTTAAGTATAATGGGGAGGAACCGAAGAGCTAGCAAATAGCACTGACATCACAAGGAGCCTATATTACTAACATAGTACTTCATACTAGAAACAGCAATTCACCAGCTCTATCTAATTATCTAGGGCCAGAGACATAAGAGTCATCATCTTCTACTGATTCATCCTCTTCAGAAGACAAGGATCTGATTCTGATGACACTAGGCCTGCTAGCTCTTAATTTACTCTCTTGACATAACCACAAAACAGGAAACAAAGTTAACCTATGTGCTCATGAGCATTGTGGCTCTTTATTGCTAAGCTAAGGTAAAAGATCCCCAAGACAGGATATATGGATAGAAATGGCTGACCAATGATTCCTTGGCCATTTGCTCTTGAGCCCTCCTAGAGAAGCATGCCTTGTGTTTTCCACAGGACCAAGGACAAGAAAAATCCATTTCACTCCTCTTGGGCAGCATTAAACAGAGGTTCCTTCCATAGATGAAGTTAAAAGATTATAGAGACAAAATCTTATTCTTTCCATCAGTGTCTTAAAATTTTATTCCTCCTTGTACTCTTGGGATAACTCATTTTGTACATAGACCTTACCTTCACTCTGGTATCTGCATGTAGACTCTGGAGAGTAGAGCTCTTCTAGTCCTTAAAGGAGAAAACTACATCCCTCCACATCACCCACAGGCTTGTTCATTTCCAAGATACTTCACTCAGTTAAAAGTTGTTTGATGAGAGTTCATCAAAGATGTAAAGTTCTCAGAATCACAAGAGTTTTATACACTATTAAATCTTGAAGAAAGGAAACTTAGGAATCCAAAATCTGGCCAAGCCATTTCAAAAAAATGAAAACTAAAGCCTAGAGAGTGAAATGATACCTAATTTTATTTAACTCCATAACAGCAGAAACAGACCATCTACCTTCATTAAATGCTTCTTGTCTGAGGGGTTTTCCCATCTCAACAGCTAATCAACAGAGCCATAGCGATTGTTACCTTGGAAACTTCAGGAGTTATGAGGAAGCATAGTAAGTATTCACCATGCTTGTTAATCTTCTCTTCTGCAATTTGTGTGACATCATCTTCTGTAACTGTACGTCTTTACACCTAGCAGAAGAATGTATGATAATGGTAGTTAATGGTTGGAAGATTTTTGCTAGGTCTTTTTGAGTAAGTGCATGTATGAATTTTTAGGGAAATTTTCCATGGCATTCAAGTGATTCTAACAGGATATATTATTCAGAGAAGATACAGAACATTGGTCTACTTTTTTTATATGGACTCTATATATTCATAAGAGAATATCCTGACAACAGTGACATCCAACAAGGCTAGAAAGTAACTGACAGTTTCCTCACATAGTGTATGCATTTTTATTCAACAGTTAGTGCTTATTGTATATACTGGATCTATACTAGGCACTAACAAAGAGATACAACTATAACTACAAAACCCATTTACTGAGCACTCAATACATTAGATGCTTTATAAACATTTTCCCATTCAATTCCCACAACCCTACAGTGTACATATTATTATTAACCTCAACTTAAATTTTAAAATGAGGACACTAAGACACAGAAGAGTTAAGTAACAGCATACCCAAAGTCATACAAATAGCCACTGTGAGGTAAATGTGACATATAGCTATCTATTATGGAATGAGAATAGTCATATACTAGAATTTAGGTAGAAAATTCTCTGAATAGAATGAAAAAATTATTTATTTTGCCATAAAAGTTTATGAAGATGTCACGAAAGTATTAGTCTGTCTTTAAAGTAAGAAAGCATAAGAGTTTGACAGGTGTAAAAATGTAGGGAGAGAACTTCAGTAACAGGGAAAAGACTGAGATAAGGACAAGGTACTATGAAAGCAAGTGGCTAGTTTGAGGAACCTGGTAGAACTGAGAAGGGCTTATGGAGATTCTCACCAGATACAGCAAACTTGTCCATAGGCCTGTGATTGACCTTTTTATGCCTGGTTCCCTTTCCATGCTGAGCTGTCTATAGCTCCCTAGTCTAGTCTCTGAGTTTTTTCAAAGCAGGCTATATTATCCAGGTAGTGAAATGATATGCAGTGTAAGAGCATCTTAAGTCAGGGGTTCTGCCACTGATTTATGTGTGGCCTTAGGCATGATTTGTTCCCTCTTAGCACATTAAAAATCTCTATCTTAGTGGTTACCAGTGGCTCATGCCTATAATCCTGGCTACTCAGGAGGCTGAGATCTGAAAATTACAATCCAAAGCCAGCCCAGGCAGGAAAGTCCATGAGACTCTTATCTCCAATTAACCACCAGAAAATTGGAAGTAGTATTGTGGCTCAATGTGGTAGAGCACTAGCCTTGAGCTGAAGAACTCAGGGATAGCACCCTGGGCAAGAATTCAATCCCCACAACTGACCAAAAACAAAATCTCTACCTGACATGTAAAATAGTTGAACTGAATGATCTTGAATACTTTAACAAATATATGTATATGATATGTATATGTATATGTATATGTATATGTATATATGTACATATACATATGAACAATCTAAATCTCAATCTTTAACACTATTTTTATAATAAATCTCTAAATTGTTAAGACATAGGCCCATTGACTAGTAGACTATTTAATTTGAATATATAACACTTGGGAAACAGGCAGATCTGAGTTCAGTCCTTACCTCCAAGATTAAATAGATATGTGTTGTTAAGAAAATCACTTAATTTCTCTTTACCTCTGTGATTGTAATAATAGCCCACAGAGCTGTTGGAAGAACAAAACAATGTGTAATATAGTTTCCAGTAAGTTGTTGCTTCTTTCTTCTAGAAGGCAGTCTCCCAGGGCAGACAAAAAATAGAAAGTAAAATTGGGAGTTGGTATCTGTGGTATATTCTTGGATAAATGAAGCCAATATTGGCATAAGATTTATAGTCAATCACTTTCCTTCAGTATGAATTAGAGAGCTGAAGAGCCAATAGTATTTGTATTGGAATATAGCAAAAGTCAGAAAGAGAAAGTGTCCCAGAACACTGTGAGTAGCATTTCCCCAGCTGGACCATGTTTATTAACTCTCCTAGTTTCTACATTTTGGATTTGAATGTGTCAGAATGCTATCTTTGGCCCCAAAAGCATAGGTCTAGTCTCCTCTAGAAAATTCAAATATCAGACCAAGGAATAAAACTAAAAAGATCATAAATTATCCCTCATGTTGTTCAACCATTGGTTTCCCTTGTTGGGCCAGAGGCGTGTCTGAAAGTAAGCTGAGGCCAGATTCAATAGAAACCTGAGCCAGCACCTGTGTAAATAATTTTCAAGGCTTCTTTTCCTGCAGCCGGATGAGTTTAAAAAAAAAAAAAAACAGCCAGATTATCTTTTATCTGGAGTGCCATCTCCCACATTCCTAGTGCTTTGGACGTCTTGGAGGAATGTGGTTTAGTTATATATTGTTTTGTTTGCCTTTTTTGTGTGTGGGGTGGAGAAGAGGAAACATTTCTTTTAAATATATAGTATATGGCCTATGATGTCTACTACATTTAAAATGAAACTTTATTGATACATTAGAATTTATCATATTTCTCATAGATTGTCTTGATATCCCTCCACCACCACCCACTCTCAAATTTTAATGCTATTCAAAAGCAGCCGACCAAAACCAGCAAGTACATACTGCTGATCTCTGACTCCTACCTGAATCACTTTCAAATCTTCTTCAATACCCCATGTGAAGAGAAGAGGTTAGCATTCTGCCTAAGGCCATCAGGGCTCATTAATAAGCTGGTATCTAGTCCTTGGGGCTCCCTTAGCTCTGTTCAGCTTCAGAATAAAATGGGGTTGGTCCTTCCTTTTTATTACTTATGACTAAATCTACTTTTTACTCTCTTGCATGGCTAGCCTCTTCTGCCACATGACCATTACGTATTGTCAACTCCCCAGAAAATGCTCTGTAGCTCAAATCACTTGAAAAGATTGTTCTCTTGAGTTTAAAACCAGTGGCTCATTCCTGTAATCCTAGCTACTCAGGAAGCTGAGATCTAAGAATCATCATTCAAAGCTAGATTAGGCAGGAAAGCTTGAGAGACTGGTTTCCAATTACCCACCTAAAATCCAGAAGTGCAGCTGTGACTAATGTGGCAGAGCACCAGCCTTGAGTGAAAACCCTTACTTTGTACTTACGTGCGCGTACACACACACACACACACACACACACACACACACACACACACACGAGTTCTTTAGCAACTTGACAAGAACAAGGAAACAAGTTTATGTATAAATTATACTTATACAGGAGCAGAGAGAGATGTAGCAAACAAATAGAAAGGGGTGTGGTGAGGAAATGTAGAACAACTTCTCGCCTAGCTAGTGAGATTTTACATTAGTTTTCTATCCTAGAGTTTTTTGATGTAGGGGGAACAGATTTTGTCTTCAGTTCAATACCTCAGCTCATGATGGTATTATATCCAGAACCTGTCTTAAGTTAAAATGCATTTACTACCCCTAATCTCTTAAGCATCAAAACTTATAGTACATGTCAAGGATGTGTTGATGATCCAATGGCTGACTAGGAGCTAGGGCTTGCTGCCATTAACCAACATCATGAGAAATCATACCCTCGGCCTAGTTTTCTCACCTGTAAAATTGTGATAATGATGAGCACTGTCAGAGAAGTTACCCAAATGATATAAGATAACACTAGAAATTCAGACTTTTAAGAATGAAGTAAACTAAACACTGCTGCCAGTGCCTCCTAGTGCACGAAGAAAAAAATCAGTCCCCCAGTAAATTAGAACACTTTTCTAGGTCTCCATTGTTGTTATAGAAATTTTTACAGTGGAGTAATTCTCCTGTGGCCATTCACATGGATAGTGATTATTTCCAGGCATGTACACTTTTGCAGTTTAATAGGTAACTCTACTCCCAAGTACCAAAAACTAAGGAGATTGACTAGAACATAACAAAGTGGGTAGCAGTGTGCTTCTTGGATCCTAGGCCCTTAGGCTCTTACTAGCAGAAACTCTAGACTCATTTGTATTGTCATAGTTCATAGCAGGGGGAAAGAAATCAAGACAATAGCTTCTACTCATCATTTTCTCAAAAAGCATGTTTTATGACAGATCCCAGGTCAGGATGAACTAGTCATGTCCTCAGGGAGCTACCAGTCCAGTGCACCTGACCTCCAAGACACGCTGCAACTTTCATACTGAAAAGTGTATTGAAGTACAGCAGAAGCAATGTGATAAGATATGAGACAAAAATCTCCAGGCCCAGAACCTCTGCCCTGGCCCAGGGACAATCTTGACTATGACAAGGTGACACAATTTGAAAGGTCTCTTCCCATCAGTGGGTCTGGAAGCCTTACCAACAAACAGTAATGATGGTGATAATCATACAGCACCCAGTTAGATGTAATGGCTTATGGCAGCACTCAGAAGGCAGAGACAGGAGGGTCAGAAACTTGAGGCTAGCCTGAGCTATGTACTGAGTTCTAGGCCAAAACAAAAATAAATTTAAAACAGTACCCAATGTTACCAAAACATTTTCTGTAGTTGAGGTACTATGTTACTTGCTTACTTAAAAAATTCTCACAACAGTCCTGTGTGGTAGCTCAGTTTAACTCTTCTTACCTTACAAATGAGGAATACTAAAGCAATGAGGACTTAAGAGAAGTGAAAGGCACCCAATTCACCTCAGTTCAATAAATATTATGCATCTGTTTTGTGTCAGACCTCATCTCTCTGGGGAGAAAGAGATGGGTAAAGAATGGTCTCAATTGACAGGAAACAAAACAAAAGACAGCACAACGAAGGTGGGAACTCAGTGATGAATGAGACACAGAGTCTCGAAGAGCTCAAAATTCTTTTTTTTTGGTCCGGTCGTGGGGCCTAACTCTGGGCCTGGGCACTATCCCTCAGCTCTTCAGCTCAAGGCTAGCACTCTACCACTTGAGCCACAGCGCCACTTCCAGCTTTTTTCTTTTTGCTTATGTGGTGCTGAGGAATCGAACCCAGGGCCTCATGCATGCAAGGCAAGTGCTCTACCACTGAGCCACCTTCCCAGCCCAAAGATCTCAAATTTTAATGTGACGTATTGATGTGGAAACAAAGATTAAATACCATTTTGATAAGTGCCATGATAGAGATAAGTACAAAATGAGAGATTATGCAGCACTAATTAGTTGGAGTATTTAGAATTAGACAGCAACTAACTGATTTACATAAACTCAACATAAACTGCATTTTCAAATTTCATTTCAGTGTGCTTGATAGGGTTTTTTTGTTTTGTTTTGTTTGGCTCATTGTTTTTGCTTTGTTTTGTTTTGTTTTGGTGCCAGTCCTGGGGCTTGAACTCAGGGCTTGGGTTCTGTCCCTTAGCCCCTTTTTTTTCCTCAAACCTAGTGCTCTACCACTTGAGCCATAGCTCCACTTCTGGCTTTCTGCTGGTTATTTGTTTTGGGTTTTTTTTTTTGTTGTTAGTCGTGGGGCTTGAACTCTGGTCTTGGGCCCTGTCCCTGTGCTCTTCAGCTCAAGGCAAGCGCTCTACCGCTTGAGCCACAGTGCCACTTCCTTTGCTGGTTATTTGGACATAAGAATCTCGGTGCCAGGCACCGGTGGCTCACACCTGTAATCCTAGCTACTCAGGAGGCTGAGATCTGAGGATCGAGGTTCAAAGCCAGCCTGGGCAAGAAAGTCCGTGAAACTCTTATCTCCAATAAACAATGAGAAAACCGGACGTGGCACTGTGGCTCAAGTGGTAGAACACTTGCCTTGAGCTGAAGAGCTGAGGGACAGCGCCCAGGCCCAGAGTTCAAGCCTCACAACAGACCAAAAAAAAAAAAAAAAAAAAAGAGTCTCATGGACTTTTCTGCCCAGGCTGGCTATCTTTGAACCTCAATCCTCAGATCTCAGCCTCCTGAGTAGCTAGGATTACAAGAGGGAACTACTGGTTTTATTTTGGCATGGAGGATCACTATTCATTTCCTGTTAGCTTTATAAGGCTACTATGAGAAACTGTACAACGAGATAGTCAAATCTATTCTGCTCCCTCAATGCAATTTTTCCCCTCCCCATTCCTCATCTGTACTCCAGCTCTAATCATCTGTCTAAAGTGCTTATTCTCCACAACTCTATACCAGTCTTATCTTTCTTCTACACCACATTCACATGTCTCCTCCTCCATTAAGCCTCTACCCCATAGAAAGGTGCCCCTTCCTTTCCCATACTACAGCCGTTCCTGGGTGTCTTTCGTGGTTGTTACCACTTCCTGTTTTATCTTTCAGTAATACACTAACTGATCTTTTGCCTCCAGTACTCTGAGCTCCTTAGAGGAAAGCTCCTTTTTTGAAACCATAATTTTATTTCAAATGCATCAAAAGTAGCTTCTGAAGTGCATTGACCCTGGTAGGCTTCACCTTTCATTCTTTAAAATGTGCAATTTTATCACTTGGTTGGAGATACACACTTTCTACTAGTGGCTTTTTGAAAAGTTCACCACTCTAACACAAGTAAAGCTACCTTCATTTCCTCTAGGTCTGACTCCACCCCCTTGCAGAATGTGTGCAGTCATTGTTATTTTTCGTTTTGATAGTGCCTGTATTTTTGGAAATTTCGGTTGTTTCCATCCACTTAAGTTCTATTCTTATATTTTTCCTTTTATTGTGAAATTTTCCTTAGGCCCCATTTCCATCAGTGGAAATACTAGGTCATAGGTTGATAAAAACAATAATCAAAAGATGCTGTAGGTGAGAACATGTAATCAGGTTATGACTTAAGAACTGAGATTTGAACTCAGGGCCTTGCCATCTCCCTGGCTTTTTGTTTGTTCAAGGGTAGCACTCTACCACTTGAGACACACCTCCATGCCCAACCTTTTGGTGATTAATTGAAGAAAAGAGTCTCATGGATTTTTCTTACTAGGTTGGTTTTGAACTATGATTCTCAGAACTCAATCCCCTAAGTAGCTAAGATTACAGACATTAGGCCTTAAGATCAGTATGCCCTCTCTTCTTAAAAGTATGTTAACAACCATGATCTGTCATAGTTTTGGAAACTTCTATCCTATACTGTCAAATCCCTAAACATGGAATTGTTTTGGAAGGCCTTAGTCATTAGGATATACTTAGCCATCATCAGGACATATTATGGGGAATCAGACTATCCATAGGTTTCTAAGCATGTTTCTGGAAGAATGGGGTATTCATCTCCTATTTTGAAATGAATAGGATTCAAAGTAAGTTCTGAACATTAGATGTTTACCTACACTAGGAAGGTACAGGTATAAGCACTGAGGAACCAAGGCTCAAATGAACACATCAAGCACTTGGTAAGATTTAAAAACAAAAAGAGGGAAGTAAACGGAGGGTTAAGGAGAAGAGATGATTAAGTTTCACCCACTTGACTTGGAATTATGCTTGGATTATGAGCACAACAGAAGCATGGAGATTACTTTAAATAAGACAGTGTATATTTGGCAACATTGGTAGGAGTCATGGCCTAAGGGGACATTTTGGTATAAATCATCCTCTTTGAGACATCAAAAAACCATGAGAGGTTTGGAAATGAGAAAAACTTGCAGGAGAAGGGCACTGTGGCATGCTCAACACACAAAGTAATCAATGCACACCAGTCATCAGACAGGATTATAAGTTCCTCTGTAAAAGCTAGCAGGCCCTGCTGTATAGTGAGCAGGTGATTAGGAAGGGCTTTTCATTCTCCCTTGGATGCATCTTTGCTCTGCATATGCATCATGATTATATCTTTGATATACCTCCCAATGCTCTTCAGAGTGAATTTTGCATAACCCTCCACCCAATAGTGTACTGCAAAGATAACCTCCAAATGGAATGACAGTATAGCCAATCTCTTGTGCATAATGCAGGACTAGACAGATACATAAATTCATTATAGAGATAATTACTGTCTCTCAGAAAGTAAACAGTGGTCAGAAAATGGCCAGGAAATCATAAGGAGTGCCTTCCCATGGAGGCTCAGCTTTCCATCTTAGCTGAAAGATTACTAGAGAAGCTTGTGCAGATCAGTTACAGGATTTATGACAGAAGCAAAACTTTCTCCAAGAGCAAGTCTTTGTTTCATTGTGTAGTGTTTTAAATTCCAGCACACATTACTTTGATCTGACATTTGGCAACAGCATAGTTTCCCAAGTTGCTGTGTACAATTGAAGTTACAGTGGTCATCTTACTGGAATTAATTTATTTGTTCTACTTATAAATACATGGGCTTTTCAAATCCCATCACCCTTAAAACTTTATCTGTGCTCCACAGTGAGAATGGCTTCTCAGCCTTTAATGTGCCTGTTTTGAGTTCATGGATAGATATCCCTACTGGCAGACACATGGATCTTGTGAAATTGTTTTGAAGGTCTTTTTCTTTGTTTGCTCTTGCTGCCCAAGTGGCTTGGAGCAGTAGAGGTGGTAGTGGACTGACAATAAGAAGACAGCAAACTGACATTTGTCCTCTCATCTCCCTTGACCTATTCCATCCTTCATTCCAGGGACACCTAGTATTCCATGCAGTGGAATTTATTAAACTTTAAGACTGACTGAAAGGGAGGCTTTCAAACAGCCATCATAGGGCAAAGGGATGAGACTTAAAAGTTTACAAATCCAAGTACTGCCTATATTGGTTATTTTCACCCCAGAAAGATACTATAGGAAAATATTAAAGCCTCATGATCTGGCAGAGCCTGGGCTACTGCTTAAGAAGCATACTCTCTCGGCCAAAAACCTATTGAAATATTAATCCATCAATCACTAAATTCCGATAGTACACACTGAGGAATTTATTTTGGAGTATTTTTCTTTTAGAGTATTTTATAACTGAAACAGACAGTACTCTTGATAGTGTTAGTTAAATAACTTTATATTAAACCTAAATCTCAGTGAAAATGTCATTTTAAGCAACAATTCAATAAAATTTTAGGTCTTGAAAGTATAAAAGTAAATACTATGTTCTTTAGGGAGCTTAAAAAGTTGAACCTAATCGCTTTTTACATAAAAGATGAATCAAACTTGTCTCTTTTTGAAGCAATTCCATATTCTAAAATACTACTCAAAAGTTATACCATGAAGTATACTGTGATTATTAGGAGAGTGTTTCATGTTTTTATTTATGGCAGTTCTGGGATTTGAGCTCAGACCTTGTCTTGCTAAGCTGGTGCTCTGCTATTATGCCACACCTCCAGTCCTTTTTCTACACTCACTGATTTTGAGATAACATTCATACTTTCTTCCGGGGTGTGTGCTTGGAATGTGATCTGCCTATTTGCAATTCCTAAGAAACTAGAATGACACTTGTCAGCACACCCCAATCATTTTTGCCCAACATGTCCTCAAACTATGATCCTCCCCATCACAGACCCTCAAATAATTAGAGTACAGGTGTGAGACAGTGGCATCCAGCAAAGACAGCCATTATTACAAGTGATTATCACAACATTGTTATGGGTAGATATTCATTTCCCAAATGATACAATCATCTCTCTCAACCTCAACAAAGAAATTACCCTTTTAAAAGGGTAATTTCAGTGAAGAGTCATAACAGATAGAAAAAAGGAAAATTTTGAGTATATGATAATTGATTCCTTCACCTATAAATATATCAAAAATTTGGCTGAAATAGATCTCAGATTAAAGCATAAACAACACACATGTAGTTGAGAGGCCACTTGTAAAGTACAAGTCAATTCGTAAATATCCAAGGAACATAAAATTTTACATGTGCTGGCAAATATTCCTTGGTCAGCAAAGGAGAAAGTACAGCAATTACTTCATTTAGACTGAAGAAAAGAAAACAGCTAGAAAATAATATGCAGATTGTATTGATAATTTTCAGTATGCACAACAGTGGGTGATGGAAAAGAATCTGCCATACACTTGTCTTTCTTCAAAATGTAATGAGGAAAAGGGCCATTCCTGCAGTATATAGTGACCTGTAGCATTTCATACACCGCTGTATATCCTCACCTGGTAATGGCACAAAGTAATGACTGAATAGTGGACTGAGGCCAGAGGAAGAAGGATTGAATGTGGATATAGCCATTCTCAAGGCTCCATTTTGAAATACCAGGATTGCAGTTTCAAATGGCTATTTTGAAATCCCACCCCATTGCACTCCAGATAATAGAATCTTCCTTCAGTAGATGCGACCAAGTGGGTAATAGAATGAAATGAATGAGATGAGAAATCGGGAAGAGTTAGAGTTCATTTTCTTTTAGCAAAGAGACTACTTTATGAACAATGGCAGAATAAAGTCACAAAGGAGACACAAAGAAAGGCAGTCATATGACTCCAGGCAAATAATGGAGCATCTTTGGACTTCTGCTTCTGCATCCACAAAGCCATTAATGGGCTTTGTCCTTTCTACTTCATGAACGTATTGAGAGGTGATATATATGGAAGAATTTGTCAATGGCAGCCTACCTTACAAAATAGGACTTTGTAAAGGTAGAACACCTTCATTAATGACTGGAATGACCTTAAAGACCTCTGGATTCTTTTAAATGAGGCCAGTTATTCTAGCTTACAAGGTTCTCTTGATTTCTTTTTCTGACTTCTCTCCCAGAGATTAAGAATTACTGGCACAAGAAAGGCACTCTAGGATGGTTTTAATTTAAGAAATAATTTATATGCCATAATATTCACTCTTTTAAAGTGTACAGCTTTTTAAAATTATGTTCAAGGAGTTTTCTAAACATCACCACTGTCTACTTCCAGGGGGTTTTCATGACCACAAAAAGACATCTTGTGTTCATAAGAGCTTACTCACAAATCTCCCTCCTCCCAGCCCCTGACAGCAAGTAATCTAAACTCTGTCCTACATTCTAGAAATTTCATATAAATGAATACATGTAATACATGGCCTTTTGTATCTAGATCATTTTACTTAGCATAACATTTTCAAGGTTCATTGTTATAACTTGTATCAGTATTTCATTTCTCTGGCTGAATAATATTTCATTATATGGCTATACCAAATTTTGTTTATGTATTCTTTGGTAGATGTCATTTTAAGCCATTTCTATTTTGCCTATCATGAATAATGTTTCTATTAATATTTCACTTGATTTGGATTTTGCCAATATCTAAAAATGTGCATCTTTTCATATGCTGGTATATCTTCTATGGAGAAATAATTATCTTTTGCCAATATTAAAACATTGGATGTTTGGCTTTTATTATTGTGGCATCTGTGTGTGTGTATGTGTGTGTATATGTGTGTGTGTGTGCATGTGTGTGTGTGTGTGTGTGTGTGTACATTATCTGTTTCTATAAGTCTTTATCAAATACATGATTTACAAGCTTTTCCTCCCATTCTGTAAGTTGCATATTCATTTTAAATCCTTCATTTCATTTATTTCTAAGTACTCTTTCTTACAACCTGGTGCTTGCTCTTTAGTTTGCTGACCTTTTACTGTTGGGTTATTATTTTAGATCTTTGTGTGTGTGTGTGTGTGTGTGTGTATGTGTGTGTGTGTGTGTGTGTGTGTGTGTGTGTGCTGGGGTTTGAACTCAGGGTTTGGGTGCTGTCTCTTTTTTATTTTTTTAAACTCTCTCCCAAAAAAAGTTATTCACAATTGGCAAGTTCTAAATGCAGTTAAACACATCCTCCAGAGTGGAGTTTTCCAGGGAATCAACAGAAAATTACCTGTCTTCTACTGCTGCCACTGGCTCATTTCTATAATCCTAGCTACTGGGGATCAGAGTTTGAAGCCAGTTCAATCAGTAAAGTCCTTTACACTCATCTCCAATTAATCACCAAAAAGCCAAAAGCGGAGCTGTGGCTCAAGTGGTAGAATGCCAGCCTTGAATGTAAAAGCTAAGATACCGCATTCAGGCCCAGAGTTCAAGCCCCAGTACCAGCACACACATATAAGGCTGGTGCTCTAACATGTGATCCACAGTTCGTTCCATTTCTGTCTTTTTTGTGTTTAATTGTTAAGAGTTTCACATACTTTCTTGCCCAAGGTGGCTTCAAACCACAATACTCAGATCTCAGCCTCCTGAGTAGCCAGGATTACTGGCATGAGCCACCGGTGCCCAGCCCATGTTTTTTTTACGTAACACTTGCTACTTTGTAGCATGCAATTTAATTTTCTAATTTATTCTTTTTTTGGTGCATATACTGGTGCTTGAACAGAAGGCTTTGTACTCTTAATTGGCTTTTAGGGGGCTCAAAGCTAGCATTCCACCACTCTAGCTACATCTCTACTTCTGGCTTTTTGCTGGTTAAGATTAGATAGGAGTTATTTGCTCTTATCTGACTTTTCTGCTCAAGCTAATTTTGAATCAACATACTCAGATCCAAGTCTCTTGTTTTTGTCCGTCGTGGGGCCTGAGCTCTGGGCCTGGGCACTGTCCCTCAGCTCTTCAGCTCAAGGGTAGCACTCTATCACTTGAGCCACAGCACCACTTCTGGCATTTTCTGCTTATGTGGTGTTGAGGAATCGAACCCAGGGCCTCATGAATGCAAGGCAAGCACTCTACCACTGAGCCTCCTTCCTAGCCCAGATCCAAGCCCTCTTGAGTAGCTAAAATTATAGGCATAGACAAGGTGCATAGCTTCAATTTGTTTTTTATTAGCTGGTCCTCTTCTGGACTTGCCTCTTCTCCTGGACCTTCTCCTTCCATACATGCATTAAAATGAATATTATTCAAGGCAGATGTATTTAGTTCTTTGTCCAATTTTGCATAGAATTGCTAGGCACAGAGTGGGTATATTGTAGGTATTTACTGAACAAATAATGAATAAATTCATGAATGCATGAGTGAATGAATTTCTTAAGCATATATGATATTTTTTCTTAAAGTCTTGTCTGTTTTTTGTTTGTATAAAAACAGTATCTAACATAGATCCTGGCATTTAGTAAGTGTTTAGTAATTTTTCATTGAATAATATAATAAGCATTTTGCCATTTCCAACACTTTATTTAGTCAGTATTGTCAGGCAAATCAGATGTTCTACCAAAAGTGAATTTTCAAAAAGAAATCTCTAAAATGATCCGTTTTAATAATTTTATGTATCTCTTAATGAAATAAGTAAATTACTTCTCATGCCTTGCAGAGCACAGCAGAGTAACTGCAATTTAACATTTTCATTGATATTTAAGTTATGAAACATGATAGGAATGAGAGTCAGAATACTTGGTCATAATAATGACTTCCTCTCTTCAGCTTCATCTCTTACTTAACTGTCTGAGCATGGCAGTTAGACAAGTTTGATCATAATTATAACTACCTTGATTAAATTTGTATAAGGCCCAAGGAAGATAATTCATAGGAACATTATCTGAAAGTAGTAAAGTTACCTATAAATGCAAGTGATATAAATGTTTATGATTCACAAGAGAACTTGTCTGGTGCTTAGGTAACAGAGAAGGGACACACTCAATGTGATAGTGGCTCAGCTTCAATAATTGCATTATTATTGACATTAGTAGAATGTAATTTTCCATTCGTGATATTTGCAAGTATCTTTTAAAATGAAATTTCACAAGTTTCCTTGCTCTGGATTGTTAATAATTATGATGTTTTTAAAGCCAAAGATGACTCTTCTAGTCTCCAGGGAAATCTCTGGTACACTTTTGGTGTTGAAAATATAATGTAGAATACATTCAGATACCTAGGTACTCTGAGGACAGTGAGAAAAAAATAACAGGTGAAGTTAGATCTCAGCTGATGCTATTCAAGATGGCTATGATGTGATGGAGGGTTATATTTTTCCATCAAGGAAATCTTACTGGCATTTACCTTTGAGTCCTTTGACCTTCCAAATCATAAATGAAAAAGAGCAACATTCATTCTATGTTATAAAGGAACTTAATCTATTAACCATGAGAGGTTTCTCATTTTGACATTAGCCATTATTTTGTTAATAAACAAGTTGATATCAACATTTGGGGGCCATAAAATAATGCAAAAATATAAACAAATAAATGGTGGTATTTATGAAGTATGATAATTTGATACATACAGTGTGTAATGACCAACTCAATAGTGATAAGAACTTTTATCGCCTTAAATATTAAGTGCATATTTTGGAAATATTAATGCTCTTTTCTACTAATTTGAAATTTTTCATGGGTTGTTTTGGACAAGTTGCCCTACTGTGCCACAGAAAATGCAAACTAATTCTCCATATGGAATTCTTTAAGGGAACTCAAATATATTGCAAAAAATATATTATTTTCATGGCCAAGTGGATGTTGTAGGTCGACTTTTCTTCCTTTGTTAACTTGGGAGGCAAAGAAAAAGTACTTTAGTACTCAAAATGCCAAAATGCCCCACTAGTTTCCATATATTTTTGGGATCATGCTCGTTGGTCAGTTCTTGTAACTGATCTAACAGGTTTTAATCACCCAGATACAGGACAAAATACACATTAAGGAAAGAATCAAATTTGTCTGTTTTAAGATAGTTATAAGAAGAAAAAATTTTCATGTTACACCTGCATTCAGGAGGCTGAGGTAGGAGGATAATGAGTTGGATACCATCCTCAACTGCATAGTGAATTGGAAGCTATCCTAGGCAACTTTAAAAAACCTTGCTTTAAAAGATGGTTTTGGAGCTGGGTGCCGGTGGCTCATGCCTGTAATCCTAGCTACTCAGGAGGCTGAGATCTGAGGATCACGGTTCAAAGCCAGCCTGGGAGGAAAGTCCGTGAAACTCTTATCTCCAATTAAACACCAGAAAACTGGAATTGGTGTTGTGGCTCAAGTGGTAGAGCACTAGCCTTGAGGTGAAGAGTTCAGGGACAGTGCCCAAGCCCAGAGTTCAAGCCCGCAACCAACAAAAAAAAATGGTTTGGACCTAGGTGCATTGGCTCATGCTTGTAATTCTAGCTACTCAGGGGGCTGAAATCTGAGAATTCCAGTTCAAATCCAGCCCAGGCATGAAAGTTTGTGAGACTCTTATCTCTAGTTAACCAGTAAAAAGATGAAAGTGGAGCTATGGCTCAATGCTAGCCTTGAGATGAAAAAGCTGAGGAACTAGGCCCTGAGATCAAGACCCTGTACCCATACAAAAAATGGGATTGATTTATAAGAGAAACAGATGTTTTTAGTAGTAAGCAAAAAGTGTCAGTATACTTGCCCAAGGTTGACTGAATATTTTCGAGTTTTGAGAACTAACAAATAACAACCTGTTTTATGTGTCAATCTTGGCTCTTTCTAACCATCATTCTCATTCAAATACAGCATCTTATGTGCTTCGAATACCAAGGCTTTGTTTACTGTGAAAATTCTATATTTCATCAAGAATAGGCCTTCTGTGAAATGCAAATTTTACCTCATTTTTCCTCTCAAGAATTTAACACGTGCCATTAGTATTCTCTTTCTATACAGATTATTATCCTGATAGTTTATCGTCTTATAACATTTGATAACAACTGCTATCCTCTTTTGTCCAATGTTTTTACATCTTCATTAGGTCTCATCTTTAAAAACTCACTTTATTTGTGTCTCTGGCACAATCTTTAGTAAATGCCTATGTGTTCTAAACGTATTAAATTGCTTCACATATATTATTTCATGTAAATATTGTGACAAATGTACGCATTATTAACTCTATTGTACAGTAGGTTGAACTCAAGTCTACTAATGCAGCTAGTAAGAAGCAGGACAAGAACTTGAATACACATCTATCACACTACCACACATGTAACATTTCTTTGTATATACTACACAGGATCTTCTCTCTTTTTGTAGTTCCCGTTGATTCTTACAGAAGAATCATACCTTGATCTTTTTTTGTAAAAGAGGTGTCCTATCTTAATCTTTTGGTACTTATGTGGGGTTTTTCTAGAATAAAAAAATAAGAATTTAGGCTTCTTAGTGCTTTAGATCCATCAGGGTATAACTTCCTAAAGGGAAATCACTCAAAAGAGTCCTTAGTAAAAACTTGGAGAAAATGATGGATAAAGGCTTCCTTCCTGCTCCCTCAGTCAGAAGTGCTTACATTCTCAATAGAGATGGCAGTCACATGTTAGACGAAGCTGAACCCAGTGAGGCAGCATTACCTTCGGATAAGTACTGGCCTCTTTTTTTATGTGTTTTATTTTATTTTATTTTATTTTTTATTGTAACGGTAATGTACAGAGAGGTTACAGTCACATAAGTAAGGGAATGAGTACATCTTTTCAGTGTTATCCCTCTCTTGTTTTCTCCCACTTGGCTTCTTTTTAAAATATTTGTATTATCTTTAAGTAGTTATATGAAAGAGTTGGCATTCAACAAAGCAGTTTATGAATTCAATGCATCTTGTTCAATGTCACTTCTTTCAACATTCTCATTCATCCCTCCCAACCCACCCTTCCCTTACTTTTCCTAAGGGAAAATTTTGTAGGATATGTATTGAATTTTTTTGCCATATACAATACATCTTAATCTGTGTCATATTCTTGATATTTTCACCTCCATCTAACCACCTCACCCCTTACATTAATTTTCTTAATTTTGTGGTATATATCTTGAATTCTTGACTGCATTTCCCACCTTCCCCCCTTCATTCCTCTCTTCTACTTCCCTTGCCCCCCTCTTGCAAGTACCCATGTCCTGGTAGAATAGAAGACCCAGAAATGAACCCACAGACCTATAGATATCTAATATTCAATAAGGGAGCAAAAAAACATAGGCTGGAACAAAAATCTTTTTTAACTAATGGTGCCATCAAAATTGCATAGCCACATGCAGAAAACTGAAACTAGATCCATATATATCACCTTGCACCAGTATCAATTCAAAATTGATCAAATACCTCAATGTAAGATGGTAAACCATGAAACTTTTACAGGAAAGGGTGGGTAAGGGAAACACTAAGGCTCCTAGGTACAGGTCAAAATTTTATAGGCAAAGATCCAGAAGCCAAAAGCACAATAAATCAAAAATAGACTGGATAAATGGGATTACATCAAACTTAGAAGTTTCTGCATGGCAAAGGACACAGCTAACAAGCTAAATAGAAAGCTCACAGAATGGGAGAATGGGAGAGGATTTTTACCAGCTATAGATCAGACAGGGCCTAAATACCTGAAATACACTGAGAGCTCCAAAAATTAAACCCCCCAAAATAAACACTCAAACAACCAACCACCTAGTTAGTAAGTGGGCTGATTTCAGAGACCTCAGAAGAAGTAAAAATGGCATATAGACACATTGTTTAATGTTTTTTTCTTTCTTGCGATTGTTTTTTAACATATTTATAAGATGATTTCTTTGTGCTTTGTATATCCCTCCCCCACAGTATAACCCCTGTTTTCACTGTACTTGAAGTTGGTATAATATGTGTAGGGGAAGGGAAAAAACAAACTGTTTAAATAGGGGTACAGGTGGACCCATTTGCAAAAATGAGATGTACAAGACGTTATGTCAAAAAAAGAACTTTATAACTTTGGCAGGAGGCGGGGAAGGGGAAACAAAGGAGGAGGCAACAATGCTTGATAAGAAACATACTCATTACCTTGCCCATGTAATTGTAACCCCTCTGTACGGTTGAAAAAAAAGGAAATGCAAATCAAAACAACCCTGAGATTACACCTCACTCCAGTTAAAATGGCTACTATCATGAAAAGTAATAGTAGCAAATGCTGTTGAGGATGCAGCCAGAAGAGGAACTCTATTACACTGTTGGTGGGAATGTAAACTTGATCAACCACTCTGGAACACATTATGGAGGTTCAAAAAAAAGGCCAAAAAACTAAACACAGAACTAACCTATGACCTAGCAATTCCACTTCTGGACATTTATCCAAGAGAATACTAATAATGTTAATTGTACTAATAATACTAATAATGTAAAGGATTCTTTAGCTTTTCTTGAAGTCCAGTAGTTCCTTAGTGAGGTCAAGGCTTGGACTTCCCTTCTCCTCCTCTCCTCTCTTCTTACTTCTCCTCTCCCATCCATCTCCCTTCTCTCCTTCCTATTTGCTTTCTTTTTCTCATACCCCTCTTCTTCAACTCCTGCTTCTCTTTCTTATTTTCAGCCATGGGTGTATTCATGTTAGCTCCCACTAGATTGCAAACTCTGAAAAGGTAGGAACTACAATTTCTCTTCCTCTCTTACAAACTTCCCTCTCCCTCACAATCTCCCTCCTTTTGTCCTCTCTCTCTCCCTCTTCCTTTCTCTCTCCATCTTCATCATGTAGCATCTAAGTCTTTTAAGAGGCACACTGTAATCATTGTGAATATTTAAGAAACCAAATCAGAACAGCACCCAGAAGCAGAGCAAAATACAAGTATGCCTCTAAGCTGAAGATTGCATTTCAGTTTTCAAATTCAATCACCAATGACTACATACTTTTAAAACTCTATAGGAAGAAAAAAAACTGAATAATTTGATGACAGCTCCTTTGTTGTGGAACACTTGATAAGTAAACAACATTAAATGCAGTACTTGAATGTTATACAATAAACATTTCAGCAGACATTTCTGCCTTGATCAGCCCCTCCAAATTCCATGTGATTCCCAAAAGAATGCTCATCATTCTATAGGTCAGGTTTATCAGGTACCTACAATTTGACAGATCCTTCACACATACTTTCATTTAAACACTACAGCTGTGCAAAGGTAAATGCATGTTATTAAATAAGAAGCAGTATCTGAGAAGTTTTACAGCTTGCCAAGTTATTTTGTTTACTCCTAGCAAATGACATTACTGGCATTTAGAAGCCAGTTTTTTGACTCCTAAATCTGGGCTTGTTAATGAACAGACACTAAAGACCACTAGTAGAACTTACCATGAATGCCAGTGGGCTTCTTAATCTCTAGACCAAATATAAATTTATTGAGAAATTAATTAATTAATTGTTAGCTCCTTCTAGATTGCAAACTCCTAAAAGGTAGGAACTATAATTTCTCTTCCTCCTTTACAGACTTCTGCAGAAAGATAGACCATTGGGCTTTTTAGTAAGCATTTAACTAACTAGTTGATGTTTAAAGCAGCAACAGAGACCATCTTTCTGATCCTTTTAGGAGACCAACTTCCCAGATTACATAGTGAAGTGAGTAGTCAGTGTATTTCTTATGAATGCTGACTAAAATTTGGAAACTAGGATGTGCTGGGAACAACCTATTTTAGTTTTCACTGAAGTATTACTAAATCTAAACTTCTGATTATGTAGATGGATGTAACTACAAAAGTCCAGAGAAAAGGACAGAATTTGTTCCTGGGTCCAGGCACATTGGAAATAGAGCTAGGACTAAACATTTAGTTATCTTACTCACAGGCAAAATAACTATTATTGTAAAGATTTAATTTATAAAATTAATTATTTATATTTAATATATTTGTTTCCATTTATGCTTACAGATACAATATAAACATTTATAAACATTTTTCTTCATCACACTAGTGTTCAATATTGTTTTGTACCTTGTTTTAAATTTACAGTACACCTCATAGATCATTCTATATTAGTATAAATGGAACATTTTAATGGCTATAGTGTGTGGCTGTATCATAGTTTAATAACTCCTCTATTGATGGATATTTAGGTTGTTTCAAGTATTGTGCAGACAGAGCTGCCATGAATGTTTGTGTGTGTGTGTGTGTGTGTGTGTGTGTGTGTGTGTGTGTGTGTATGTGTGTGTGTATACCAAAGCAAATATACATTGGGTCAAAGTATGGATGGATATGTGTATATATGAGTGTGTGTATATGTGTGCGTGTGGGGGGGGAGAGGTTTTGCCCACTTATCCTCTACCAAAGTTGTGAGGCTATCACACAAAATTTGGGTTTAGCAAAATTGATCACTGTGTTAGTAGCTATTCATTTTACAAAAGGATTATTATCTTAGTCTTCCTAAAATGTTCTATAAAGAAATTCTCTAAATGATTAATCCTTACTATATATTTAAATGATATTTCAGCTTAAGAAAATTTGTACACTGCTTTTCAGGAGACATCTATTGCATAACACATATGAGGTTGGTAATGTATTTTAAAATGCAACTGAGTCTATATGGGCTGTGATTCACTAAGTCTCAGAGATATGCTTGGCTGGAAGTGTAGGGGAAAATGAACCAGGAGGTCCAGCAACAAAAAGATTAAACCTACCCAAGAGCAGAACTCTTAAGTTTACATTCTATGGGTTGAGCTAATTTTCAGTGTTTACTCATTTCTATGATGTAAGTGTTATTACCCTGGCTAGTTTTAAACTACTATGAATGTGATGACACAGTATAAATTGGGGAAGAGGTATTCACAATCATTTTTATAAGTCAGTACAAGCCAGCTCCAATGTAGCTTGAGAACATAAATCTTGGTCTTCTCTAATGTCAGATGATCCTCACAGAAAGGCTGAGCCATTCCTCTTGGTGC